>NC_084502.1:10822265-11422265 GCF_024500385.1 Phyllopteryx taeniolatus | reverse complement strand
AAAAAAAGTCTCCATGTAAACCTGGCTACTGTGTGGTTGGTTCGCTGTAGTCAACTACTTGCTGAATAACGTGTACCACTGAGGTTATTGCTTAATAAACAGTTAACTTTACCGTGTTTGATTTAATTGGGGACAAACACACAATACAACTCGGAGAGGAACTGACGTTTTACAACTTCGCCGCAGTGGAGCGAGCTGTTTTGCTCCTTAACTCGCTGCAGGCTAGCTCGTTAGCTTGTGACCGGGCTAATGTACATAAAAACAGTTAACTTTCCCTTAAGGATCTCTGTTGTGTGAATCTATGGACTGCACACCGGATCACCACAACAATGACCATGTATTGAGTCCGGAAAAACTATTGTTGCCCATTTTATTTATCGAACGATAAGTCGATATAGTAATTATTACGACAGGCCGAGAGAGAAGTTAAAAATACTGTAGAGTGCTACCTCGGCTTACGGGTTTTTTCAAGATACGAGCCACTTGCCCAATTTTTTTATTTTGTCTTGAGCTGCAAGGAATTGTTTTGGTTCTGAGCATTAGATCGTGGCAGTGAACTCAAAGCAACTCACTTCAGAACAAGCAGCAGTTTGGCACATAGTGAACAGTTGGTCAAGTGCTTGCTTCAAGCTGTCGATCGTCCCTCCCAGTTGAAGTTGAACTGTCAAACTAAACATAAAACCAAAAATTACATGTTGTGTATTTAATCTCATTCACTGGTAGCCGAGTTTAAAGCAGAGTTCCCCATCTTGCCAGCCATTTTAGAGTATTATATAATATGTATAACATAAGCACCAAACCGAAAAGAAACAGCAGAAAGTTTGTTTCTATCTTTTTTAGTAGATTTCTTTAGTAATCCGCAAAAGTTGAATAAAGGCATCTGGACTGGTCTTGTTTGTTGAAGACGTTTCACCTTTAATCAAAACGCTCCTTGACTTCTGAATTTCCAGTGTGTAGTCCCTCTATTTATGCCTCAGTGGGTGTGTCCCCTGGCTGTGGTCAACAATAGGGTATTTTGGTTGCCCAGTGTACTTAGTGAAACGACCGTTCTACATAAGTCGTTCACTCGCCTCGTGCCAAAACAGGGCATTGGGACCACTCTTCCCATTGAAGAGGAGATCTTTGAGGAGAGAGATTACGGGCGATGCCTCAAACCTCCTCCTCTGTTTATAGACCGATTTTCCAGTTGAACATAGATGGCTTCTTTTACACCGCTTTCAAACCAGCAGTCCTCCCTATCCAGAATTTGGTCTCAAAGGAATGTCCCTTCTTCTTGAGATGCAGATGTATTGCTGATTCTGGACCTGAAAAAGCCACCCGTCGATGGTGTGCCATGCGCCTGTGCAGCGGCTGCTTAGTCTCTCCATTGTAGAGGTGGTTGCACTCCTCAATTCACTACACTGCGTAAACAACATTGCTGAATGTTCTTCTCTGGATTTTGTCCTTGGGGTGAACCAGCTTCTGTCTGAGTGTGTTAGTGGGTTTGAAATGCATTGGGATGTTATGGCCGGAGAAAATCCTTCTGAGTTTTTCTGATAAACCAACAACGTAGAGGACCAGCACATTCCGCCTCCTGTTTCTGTCTTCGGCAGGGCCTTTGTCAAAAATCGTCCAAGAGAAGAACCACCACAACACCCGTGCCTGAAGATGGGAACAGTAGGCGGAATGTGCTGGTCCCCTACGTGGCTCATTTGTTTTGCCTGTTTACATTCTATTTATGCTATGGTTGATGTACAATACTATAGATTGATATTTTTTATTTATACATTGAATTTTTTTTAATAGTGTTTTTGGAACAGATTATTGGCATTTGAGACAGTGTTCTGGGTTATGAGTCACAGAACGAATTCAACTAGGCACCACTGTAATTTTGTTTTCTCGGGACAAGTAAAGACACTCCTCACACAGGACTTCAGCTTTTAGACGGTATATTAGCAGTTCATCGCTGAATAATTGTCCAAGTTATCTGTTAAATAGCCAAAAGCTGCAGGAAATGAAAGTAATGCTTTCATGCCTTGAAATCAACTATTTTGATTTTGGTGTAGACAAGCACTGCACATCATTGAATTATGGTTTCAATACATTATTTGGGGTTCAAATTAGCGTTTCAAGACAAGGTTAGGGTTTCAAGCCATGTTAAGGGTTTCAAATGAGTGTTTCAAAACAGGTTTAGTTTCACATAAGGGTTTCAAGACAGGGTTACGGTTTCGAGCAAATGTTAGGGTTCAAGCCAGGGATAGGGTTTCAAATCAGGGTGTCAGTCCTGGGTTGGGATTTCAAATGAGCTTTATTTTTTCCCAGCCAGAGTTTGGGTTTCAAATTAAGGTTTCAAGCCTGGTCTAGTATCGTGAGTTGCTCTGTGATTCTCACTTCTTGTGCTAACTTGATATCAGATGTGTTCTGGCTGGTCCACCAACATTATTGACCAAGAGAGTATGGGATATGACGTCACCGTAGCAACAAGAAGAAACACAATTCTGCTTATTACAAGCAAGTGTGCCATCCACATGATTATGTTGCTGGTATGATTAGCGCATTATGGTGCTTTACTGTTAAAATATGAGCATGGCTAGAATCAAAAGAGTGTTGGAAGATTTTTGCTGTCCATATCGCGTCACCTCGTAAAAGTAAAAAAGAATCAGAGGAATGAGATTTATGACATTCTTCCGCATTTAACACATTTTTGTCTCAAGTTTTGACAGGTCAGTGAGTGAGCGGTTTTGATCTTTAAAGTGGAATTAAGATTAGAGTGGTTCGTAAGATGTGTTTGACAATTGGCAGCTGTAGACTTGTTTTGAATTCTGCCTTTTTGATGAGAAGGTAAACAGTTGTCTGCATGCTCGATTCTTGTTATGACCTCAGAGGCTAATTCCCTCTCTGTAAACAGCTTATATGTGCATGCCAATGTGTTTTCAGTAGAACTTCGCAAATCCTTAAGTGTGCTCTTTAGCACGTTCCTCTGTGCAGGAAGTCCCCATTTGTACAAGAGCTCTTAATACCATGGGCAGATTTGGTCATTTGGGCGCCCAAGGCAAAGTCAGTTGTGGGGCCCTCTACATTAATGTACTGCAAAGATTTTGAATGTTAATGCTTTTTAGCGTCAACTAAAAAGTGTGAATTTGAGAAAATTCTCCTATATCGTGTGCTAGCTAGATGAAGTCCTTAAAATCTTATGCCTACACACAAATCCGTTTGAGCTGCGAAAAAAAAATCCACTTAAAGCCAATCAAAGCAGCTCCTCTCATTCCCTTTAAACACATCTCTGTGTGGAAGAGGACGATGCGTGATCATGCGTGTGACACAAGACTAAAACAAAAACAACTGCTTTGATTGAAAGAAAACTTTATTCATCAGTTTTTATGAGACATTTTCGGGCTCCAGGCAGGGTGTGTTTTCCAAATGGTAAGTCGGCCCCTGCATAACACACACGAGGGGGCACGTCCACAACAGCTGGGAGGTGTTCACTTATTGGCTTGTTGCTTTGGTAGCCGCACTCCCAAACCGCACTGACCCTTCCCCCTAATACCAAACAGAAAAGGCCAAAAGTTGGATTCAGTCCAAATGTTTCCCGCGACTCCAAGGATTTATTGTTCATTGTTTGCCACAGCGAGTCTCTTTGTTCTCGGAGGCGCCTGCGGAGGAGGTTGCATTGCCGCCGAGGGCCCATGTGACTCCTTTGAGCTGGCCTGAGTGACACCCTCGGGGTCTAAAGGCCCGCGATGTCGTATTGTTCCCTCGCTTGCCTCTGTTATTCGCTCTTGAACGGGAGGCAGGCAGCGTGGAATTAGTCGGCGAAACGTGCCATGTAATGGAAGTTGGAGACCTGTGTCTGAACCCATCATTAGTGGCAGTATGTTGTAACCCGAGAGCTGGGAGTGACCCAGTTGTAGCGTCATACTTGAATCGTATGTCCTTCCCAGTGTTTCCCTATCAGTGTCAGAATGTTGTCAGGGCTTCTCTGGATGTTTACCCGATGATGGCAATACATTGTTGGCTATTTTGGGAGACGTGTATAGGGGTGTGGCATGTCCACATTTAGGCCTTTGAATGAATCTAGACCATTCATCCTGTGTTTACCTCACAAAAGTGGCGGACGTCGACCCGCCTCCCGCGTCGGCCGGAGATCCGATTGCACGGACTATTTTTGTCGCACCTTGACTATATCCTGTTTAACGTTGACCCCCGCAAAGGAAGAAGTTGCCCACTTTGATGTAAATAAAGATTGCGCGTTCCTCAATCCCCGTAAGCCAGCTTCTGAGGGTTATTTGTGACCATTTGTCGTGACATAAGCTGGCTGTCTTTAACAGGGCCTGATATGATGCGCACATATGGAGGGGATATTAAACACGGACCACAGGTGTGTGTGTGTGTGTTAGAGTTAAAATTACTTGAATGGTATCGAAGAGACCTGGATAAGATGAAAGATTGCTTGACTGATAGAGCTTTGAACATGCAGTACAGGAAAACAAAGAAATTAAAATTCTACAATATGTATATCCCATACGAAAACATTGTGTACTGCCAGTCCAAAAGAGAGTCGGAGAAGTTAAAACTTCCCTTCCTCGGACCCCTCCACCTTTATCTAATATAAATTATTCATCAAGAACTGCTATTCGAAGTACATACAGACATTGGATGTAAAAAGTCTACACACCCCTGTTCACCACTATGAAGTGGCAGTATTTACTCATATTTTATATATCATCGCTGTCACGAAATAAAAAAAAAAAAAAAAAAGTTTCCAAACACCGCTTTGTTCAGGTTGGTGCAATACCATTATGTTCAATCGCTAATTTAATATGCTAAAAAAAAAATAATAATAATCGGTAATTTATTACGCTGTCATTGATTAAAATGGTAAAACGGCCAGCCGTCCTCTTCACCAGCTTCGCTCACACCAACCACCCAAATGTACAAGAAGCCTTCAAAATACTGAACAAAAGCAAACACCTGTTACATCATCTTCCCAAACACATTTCAAAGGTCTTCGAGCCATGAGTGATTCAATGAAGAAAACGATGCGCTGAATCCCGTGCATTAGGCGGAAATATATCTGCACGCACCTACCTCCGTGTGGCTCATGCGACTTCCTTCTGTAACGAAGCACGATCACGTGATCGAGTTTAACAAAACAAACCTACTCAAATGTATCCAAAGCCACTATTTTCACTAGTTATTGTCTAAAAAAAACATACTTTTAACATAGGCGACAATTACGCCACAAAGCTTGCTTCGGCAGAACGAGGAAGTAGGTGGAGTTTTACAACACCTCAGACATTTTGAATGTTCAAGAGGATTTGTTCTCAAGCTATTTTCACCACTTTAAATTGTTAATATTGCATCAAAATAACAGACAAAGTGGGGACAGACCAATAGTATTGATTTGTGAGGCAACCAAGAACACGTGTTATTAGAACCAATTGTGGTCGTCTTCTGTTGCTGATGTCAGCATGGTGATGAGTCAGTCACATGGGTTTTAACCTCAATATGGGCGGGCCAAAATCTAGCTGAAAATCAAATATGTCAAGCCTAAAATTACTACAGAGTCTATTTGCTGGCATCTTTTTCTGCAGACATGCTTTTTAAGTTCAGAACTATAGAATAAGTGCCAATTTTCTCAGTATTAGATTTGATCAAACAGGAACCATTCCCCCCCAACCCAAAACATACTCAACAGTCTAATTAGTCATTAGTCAATATACAGTAAATGTGAGATGTACAGTAATGTATATTTTCTGGGTTCCTTTTTAAATTGAATTGCAACTATCACAATGAATTGTCTGATGTAAGCGTGCAACCAAATGACACAGTGTGGCAGAGTACATTTTTTCCCAGCAGATGAAAATTGCTCAATCAGAGCTTTCAGGAGAAGAAAAAAAAAATGCAGAGTGCATTTTCCAGCAGCGTGTCTTTACAGGTTCCGCTCGGCTGAACACAATCCTGATCTTAAGAATTTGCCTCGCTGACCGGCGTTTCTTAAGGGACTTGCATTTTTTTCCCCGGCTAACACCAGCGGGCGTTTTGGTGCCTTCACCTCAATCACACAGTCAGGACACATAAAATATTCACATCCTAAAAGCAAATATGTTTCTTAAAACGCTCGAAGTTGAGTTATATTTAATCACCTGCATGCATTTTCAGGAGAACAAGTGGGAAGGCTGTTGTTTCAGGGGCATTAGGAATATTTCAGCAACCTTTGCTTAAAGCTATTAAAATAATACTTGGAAAATCATTTCGATGGTACATCAACTTGTAAAAAGAAGACAATTGTCTCTTGTCGTTGCTATGGTGACACCAGACCACCCACTGAAGTGGTGTATAATAGGGCACCTCTCATATTACATTAGCACTAACATTACTTTTCGGATTTATGCGTAGTCAGTGTTGCCACGGTTACCTCAAAAGTAACCTGATTGCTAAAAACTCCTTTAAAAAGTCACCTAGTGACTGTACTGATTACACCACTTGATTTTCAAACTAACTTAGGTTACTAATTACCGTGTTACATTCAGCAGCTGCATCAGGCACATTAACCAGGATACATAAAGTACGTTATCAGACACAACTTTACGCCGGCCGAGACAGGACACGACAATTGCAAACACAAACCACAACACGACATTAAACTCAGAACGAAAATGGAAATGGCACAACACAACACAACACAACACAATGTTGTGGCGTTTGTGGCAATTGCAATTGTTGTGACCTGTTTCTGCCACCATACAACTTAAGCGCGGACACAATAACGCAACATGTGTCCGACTTATGGACATAAATCCTAGCACTCGCTTGGCTAACGTAGCACCAAAGTTAGCATAATAGATAGGGTAATGATGATAATTTTTGCTTATACGTGAAATAATACCAGCTTCGTAACTGAAATAACTGTGTTAATCAAAATTTTAGAACTTAGTGCTCCTCAACCGCTCTTTTTCCCGCTCGCTCTACGTTGACGTCATTCATAGGGCCGGGTTTTGTTAAGAACGCCTTGATTCGATTCAATATCGATTCTTTACGTTGCGATTGAATTTGATTTTGATTCTTCAGCTTGTGATCTGAATCTATATTGAGTTAATTGCTTTGATGTCGATTCAGTAAGAAGTAGAACTACACAAAGAGTACTGCTTAAGACCTGTTGACAGTTTTCACAGATTAATTTTCATGTGGTATGTCACCTCACAGTTTTGTACAATAAAACATCTGACTTTTTTTTTTTTTTACACAGTAATAACTTGTTTATGTATATGAAGAAATTGAAACAAACATTTATGCCTGCAACAGCTTACAAAAGACGACAAATTTGTGTATTACCAGTGTTGAGGAATTACACATGAGTCCAAATTGATGCGAAAGACCAAATTCTAAGTTTGAAGGTGCTGGCATCACACTGCTGCTGCTTTCTTTAATCACTTTTTTGTTGTTGTTCGGTCGATCTCCGTCCGATATTGAATGTGGGGGGGGGGGGGGGGGTGCATTGCGATGGCTCAATCGGTCGATATTTTTAGCCGCCCCTAGTCATTCAAGCTACAGAGGACACATGAAAATTTGCCTCTCATCTAATAGTGCCATTTTGTATGTACCACATTGAAGGTTGACCCTCCTGTATAATTTTTTTTAAATAGAAAAAAAATGCAGTATCACATTTGTATTAAATATCTTTTGCTGTCCTTATTTTTTATTTTTTTTAGATAATGGAAAAAATACATATAATACGGGCTGTTCGGTCCTGTACGACCGGTGTCAGAGTTTGGTCCGCATTGCCGGCAGTAAGTCGGACTCGTTTCTGGTGAGGGTTGGACTCCGCCAAGGCTGCTCTTTGTCACCGAATCTGATCATAACTTTTATGGACAGAATTTCTATTTAATTGGGGACAATTGGCGATCTCCAATTCTCACTGGAGCGGTTTGCAGCCGCGTGTGAAGCGGCTGGGATGAGAATCAGCACCTCCAAATCTAAGACCATGATCCTCAGTTCGAAAAGGGTGGCGTGCCCTCTCCAGGTCGGGGATGAGATCCTACCCCAAGTGGAGGTGTTCAAGTATCTTGGGGTCTTGTTCACACGTGAGGGAAGAACGGAACGGGAGATCGACAGGCGGATCGGTGCAGCGTCTGCAGTGATGCGGACTTGGTATCGATCCGTTGTGGTAAAGAAGGAGCTAAGCCGAAAGGCGAAGCTCTCGATTTACCGGTCGATCTACGTTCCGACCCTCAACCTATGGTCGCGAGCTGTGGGTTGTGACCGAAAGAACAAAATCCCGGATACAAGTGGCCGAAATGAGTTTCCTCCGCAGGGTGTCCGGGCTCTCCCTTAGAGATAGGGTGAGAAGCTCGGTCATCCGGGAGGATCTCAGAGTAGAGCCGCTGCTCCTCCGCAATGAGAGAAGCCAGATGAGGTGGCTGGGGCATCTGATTCGGATGCCTCCCGGACGCCTCCCTGGTGAGGGTTAGGGTTAACCGTTAACCGTCCCACCGGAAGGAGACCCCGGGGACGACCCAGGACACGCTAGAGAGACTAGTACGTCTCTCGGCTGGCCTGGGAACGCTGGGAACCCCCTGGAAAAGCTGGATGAAGTGGCTGGCGAGAGGGAATTCTGGCCGTCCCTTCTAAAGCTACTGCCCCTGCGACCCGGCCTCGGATAAGCGGTAGAAAATGGATGGATGGATAGAAAAAATACATTATTTGTTATTTTATTATATTTTTGAATGGTTTATACTTACAGTGGGTCACACTGACCCATGAACTACCGTTAGTGTACAAAACACAACGTATAACAGTAAGGTTAAAATAAGCTACACTTTACAGCTGTAAGTTGAGCTAAAGAAATAAAATGACAAATTTTAATGTCGATAATGTATTTTTAAATGAAGTAGAAGCAAGTAACGGCAACACTTCTTTCACAGAGCTGATGGACACTAGGGCAGCACGACCCTTCAGTTTCTCCTTCAACACCAGTGACTACCGAATCCTCCTGATGGATCAGGACCAGGGGCGCCTGTACCTGGGCAGCAGGGAGTACCTGGTGGCTCTGGATATGCACAACGTCAACAAGGAGCCACTAATAGTACGCATACGCGCACGCACAAACACACACACACACACACAGATTCAATTGATTGATTTATTATTGTATGTTCAGCGTCAGTGGTGGTCCTACACTGAATAGCGCCCTGTATGGTGATGTGAGATTGCCCCCCCCCCCACCCCCAACCACTTAATTTTTTTGACAGTTGGAAACAGTTTTAAAGCTTCTAGATTTAAGTTGAACTGCGACATCTCTTAAGTAAAGTGGCGTCTTGAGATACGAGTGAGCCGTGGTCTGAGTTTTTTTTTTTAGCTAAGAGGAGTCGTTCTGAGTATTTTCAAAAGGTGGAGCCACACATGTAGACAGAAAATATCACAGTACTCACAGGCATATATTTTTTTGTCCTCTGCGAAAAACAACTAAAATTACTACAGTTTACTGAGTCGTTTACAGTAGTTGCGAAACTCTTCTTCGATTGTATCTGTATGACTGTAGTATACTGCCCTCTGGTGGCCGTTTCACACACACTAGAAGGAGACAATGAATAAATCCTGATGCACAATTTAATCAAGTTCTTACAATATGGTTTTATGAATTACAATATTATAGTATGCTAATTTCCTTATTAAATATCATCCAAAGAAGTCAATAACTGATTGGTCGTGGCCTGGGTTAAAAACGTCCAATACCAGCGCCGTTAACCTACATGTGTAAATTACCGGTGTAAATTCAGCTACTATGGGTCGAAGATGAAGGAGATGTGTAAAGCGGGTTCTTCTTAGGCAGAATGAGAGGAGGAAAGCATAGAACTGAATGTGGAGACTTTGAATGTTGGGACTATGACAGGAAAAGCTCAGGAGTTGGCTGACATAATGATTAGCAGAAAGGTTGATATATTGTGTGTCCAGGAGAGCAGGTGGAAAGGCTTAAGTCTAGAAGTTTAGGGGCAGGGTTTAAATAATTTTACCAAGGTGTGGATGGGAAGAGAACTGGAGTAGGGGTTATTTTAAAGGAAGAGTTAGCTAAGAATGTCTTGGTGGGGAAATGAGTGTCAGATTGAGCAATGAGGCTGAAACTTGAAATTGAGAGTGTATAATGTATTTAGTGGCTATGCCCCACAGGTAGGATGTGACTGAGAGGTGAAAGGGAAATTCTGGAAGTAGCTCTGAACATTCCAGACAGAGAGAGTGTCGTGATTGGTGCAGATTGTAATGGACATGTTGGTGAAGGAAACGGGGGGTGATGAAGAAGTGATGGGTAAATTCAGCATCCAGGAAAAGAACTTGGAGGGACAGATGGTGGTAGACTTTGCAAAAAAGATGGAAATGGCTGTAGTGAAAACTTTCTTCCGGAAGAGGCAGGGACATAGGGTGGCCTACAAGAGTGGAGGTAGAAGAACGCAGGTGGATAACATCTTGTGCAGACGATGTAATCTGAAGGAGGTTACTGACTGTAAGGTAGGGGAGAGTGTGGCTAGACAGCAAAGGATGGTGATGTGTAAGATGACTCTAGTGGTGGGGAGGAAGATTAGGAAGACAAAGGCAGAGCAGAGAACCATGTGGTGAAAGCTGAGAAAGAACCAGTGTTGTGTGGCTTTTCAAGAAGAGGTGAGACAGGCTCTTGGTGGACAGGAGGGGGCATCCAGAAGACTGGACCACTACAGCCAAGATGAGCAGAGAGACAGGCAGTGGAGTACTTGGTGTATCTTCTGGTAGGAAAGGGTAGGAGACTTGGTGGTGGAACCACAAAGTACAAGGAAATCATACAAGGAAAGAGGTTAGCTAAGAAGAAGTGGGACTCTGAAAGGACTAAGGAGAGGAGAAAGGAATACAGGGATGCAGTGTAGGGGGAAGGTAGAGGTGGCAAAGGCCAAACGAGGCATATGATGACATGTATGTTAGGTTGGACACTAAAAAAGGGGAGAAAAGGCCAACGCAGTAGAGGCTGACATTTTTCGGGATTCCCACCGGGTCCTGTGGGTCCATGACAGGAGTGAAATCATAATGCAGTTATGTTATTTTATTTTAATCAAATTGATATTTAAACATTTGCCCTCAGCATCAAGCTAAACATTGCTAAACTAAGGGACTAATCCGTTTTTTGTTAATTTTGTTTGTTTCTTGATCATTCCGGTAATGCAATGTATTTATTATAGTGACTAGGCAGAAATGTACTGCATATTTCTTTTAAGATCAATCTCTGTGCAAGTGGGATCTTATGGAAACACTGGGGATTGGTCTGATATATTTTTTATTTTTAAAAGACTCAGGATTTGTAGGGATGTTTTTTTTTTTTTTTTTTTTTTTTTTAACACTCAGGATTAGATTTTTATTTTAACACTCGTGAGTGGGATCAATCTCAGTGGGAGAGGGAGGGAGCAGGATTTTTTTTTAAACATGCAGAAGTCTGGAGTAGCAGAGAAGTATGTTAGAATAGTGCAGGACATGGATGATGGCAGCGGAACAGCGTTGCGGTTTGCTGTAGGTGTGGTGGAGGAGTTTAAGGTTGAGGTGGGACTGCATCAGGGATCAGCCCTGAGCCCCTTCCTGTTTGCAGTGGTGATGGATAGGCTGCCAGATGAGGTTAGACTGGAGTCCCCGTAGACCATGATATTCGCCGATGACATGTGATCTGCAGTGAAAGCAGAGAGCAGGTGGAGGAACTGTTAGAAAAGTGGAGGCATGCACTTGAAAGGAGAGGAATGAAGATTGGCCGAAGTAAAACAGAATATATGTGCATGACTGAGGGGCAGAGGGGGGATAGTGAGGCTACAGGGAGATGAGACTAAACTCCATCCATCCCTCCATTTTCTGTACCGCTTATATAAACTAAACTAAATTACTAAATTATTATTATTATTATTTTGGCAGCAGTGTAGTCCCTTAAATGTGTGTGGCTTCAGGCACTTTTAAGATCAAATGGATAATGTTTAAAGCTCCTACAATGGTTTCATTTCCATTCAAGATAGAAACAAATTCTTTGACACCATACAAAACCACCCTATAGTCACGATTACAGTTCATTATTTGGGTATGAAATTGTTCATTGTTGGTGTTCATGTGCAAACTGCATTCCTTCCTCCGCAAAGTGTTTTTGTTCCAAAAGCAGAACTTAACACTTTAACATTCTTTTTCAGTGTTGCTACATGACTTCTTTTCACAAGTGACCCAAACTGATCTCATTTATAGTTAAAACGTGGATTGTGTGCTGTCATAATTACTATGAGATCATGGCAGTTATGTAATGGGGGCTCAAGCCCAAAAACAAACAAAATAAATGTACGCAAAAAGAAACGAAGAACAATTCAGTGAGCAATGTGGAAAAACGGAAACCAGATGTTCCAAACAAAAACACATTTTCTTTTTTTTTCTTTTTTTTTTTTTTCCTCCTTTCTTTGCCCAGGCATCATGAAAGCTTTCGCATTGATCCGATGTTACTCAAACTGGAAGTAGTCCTGGTAGCTTTAACATTAATTGCTGTAGTAAAATAGTCCAATTGCATTTTTTCCCCCCCTAATATTGTGATTGTGATTTGACATCCAATTTCGTTGTTGGTTTATTCAGTTTTTTTTTTCTTCCCAACACCATGCAAGAAATGATAATATATGCCCACTCTCTAATAAGTCAGTATGTGTGTTCAAACCAGATCCATTGGCCAGCATCTCCAAAGAGAAAAGGGGAATGCCAGATGACAGGAAAGGGAAGACAGGTGAGATCATGTATTTACATTCTTTGCTTTCAAAATCGAGAGCGCGTAAAGACCATGGTTGAATTCCTCGCTGTCCAGGGCGAATGCGCCAACTTTGTGCGCTTGATCGAGCCGTGGAACCGCACCCACCTCTACACTTGTGGAACGGGGGCTTACCAACCCATCTGCACATTCATCAACAGAGGCTGGAGGGCAGAGGTGAGCACATTTACAGCCCCCCTTTAATCCTCGAACGGCATCCGTGGATAAAATCTGTGAGCAGCGGACCTGGAAACGTTGTCCCGCTGCTAAATATTTCAAGAGTCCAAACTGGGACACTGATTTGTTTATGATTTTCCTGTGCTCCCTTGTGACGTTAAAGCTATCTATTTTTAGGCCTACTGTAATCTGTCTCCGCAGGACTACCTGTTTCGGCTGGTACCCGGGTATGTGGACTCCGGCAAGGGAAAATGTTCCTATGATCCCAAAGAGGAGAACGTTGCAGTTCTTATTAGTACGATCCTTTCATGGTCAACACCATAAAAAAATAAGGCAAAATATGTTTTTTTTTAATGTTTTTTTTCTTCTTCTATATATGTCCCACTGTAGATGGTAACCTGTATGCAGGGGTCCATATTGACTTCATGAGCACAGATGCAGCTCTATTTAGGACCATGGGCGGGAGAAGCGCCATCCGGACGGAGCAATACGATTCCAGGTGGCTCAACGGTGAGTAATGGAGGGTGTGTGGACGTAAATGTTGTCAATTACAGGTTGTGCTTCCTGTCTCGTTACTCAACAGGTGCTCGTCTCAATCGTTCTCCCTGCTTACCTGATTTTTCCTCCTCCAGAGCCGGTGTTTGTTCAGATCCAGCAGATCCCTGACAGTGCGGAGAGGAACGACGACAAGCTCTATTTCTTTTTCCGCGAGAAGAGTTTAGACTCGAGCGGTGGCGCAAGCCCCAATGTCTTAGCCAGGGTGGGGAGAGTGTGTCTGGTGAGTCAAGAGTACAAATACGGCGCTGCCTCGACTTACGAGTGAGCGGACATACAGCATTTTTTGAGATACGAGCTGTCACGTCTTGAGTTGCGAGCAAACATTGGAGTTACTAGCGTGAATGTCACGGTAGTTCTATTATTTTTTTAAACAATTAATATTTTAACAATCAATACAGCAACACATTTAGATTGACTATGAAAATACTTACAAGCATATTCTTTATCCTCCGCGAAGAACAACGAATATTATTGCAGCTTACTGAGCTTAGTTGCGACAGTCTTCTTTGTGCATTTTGTATGTTTCTATTATAGTGCCTTCTAGTGGGCAAGGTGTGCATACCAGAAGGATCAGCACAATGTCAATGGGCATTGATGCATAAACTGTTTAATTCTTTATATTTTAGGATGTTATTACTGTCTATTTTTATAAAGTACAATACTGCAGAGCGCTATTGTGCTTATTAAAAATGTGTTACAGCAAACTTTTGTGCTGTTTTTTTGTGGGGCTGGAACGGATTACCAGCATTTTCATTCATTTGAATGGGGAAAGATATTTGCGATTACGATTCTTGAGTTTCATTAATTCCGTGACCACGCTCTTAAGTCAAGGCACCACTGTATGCTCTTAATCTTGTAACCTGAAATGCGTTACTGGACACAATGAACTACGGCCTCATTTCTTTTGTGTCTAGAATGACGAAGGGGGTCAAAAATCTCTGGTGAACCGCTGGACGACGTTCCTTAAAGCTCGTCTTATCTGCTCGGTGATCGGCGACGACGGAGTGGAGACGCGATTTGATGAACTACGTGAGGCGGAGACGACGACCGAAGCGTGATTGCGTTTTAACGGCAACTTCTCTATTATTGATTTGTGCACGCTTGGCCTCGCAGGTGATGTATTCATTCAGCCGACGCAGGACGAAAGGAACCCGATGGTGTTCGCTCTCTTCACTACCGCAGGGTCAGCAGCCTCATAAATTCACATTTTTTACATTCCGACAGCAGTGTTGTGCTTGATTTCGCTTTTCATTTCAGATGTATGTAGAATCTGTGTATCATTTCGTTGTTTCCTTTTTCATTTGGTAGTCAAAACTTAAAACCTGCGGCTGTAGGCGCGTAGTGTATCCCAATTTGGTATCTCCTTTTATCTTGGAATCTGAAATGCATAGTTTGTTTTCAAAGGCTGTTTTTTTTTTTTTTTTTTTAAACAATGCATTTTCTTTATTCTATTCAACTTTTCAAAAATGGGTCAAAAGGTCCTGTGTCTTTCATCTCAATTGTTCCCAGAGATTAAGTGCTGTATTTCTGTATGGATGTATTTCAGATTGCAATTCTTGGTGGATATTTGATATTGGTTAATGTTAAAGGGGTCGGATTAAATGTATTTTAATTTTTTTTTAAACCTTCGCCTCCTCCTCTTCTGACCAGCAGTACATAGTGTTTTAGTATGGATTGTTTATATTGTAGTTTTATTTTTTTAAATTTTGTTGTTTATTTTTTGTACTGCCTGTTTAAAATGTATACATATATTTTTCTAATTCCGATTAAGCAGACTCGTTTTACCTACTGTCCATTATGTGTATTGCGTTCAGCTCTGTGTTCAAGGGCTCGGCCGTCTGTGTCTACTCCATGGCCGACATCCGCAACGTCTTTAACGGGCCGTTCGCCCACAAGCACGGTCACAATTACCAATGGACAGAGTACAACGGCAAGATTCCGTATCCAAGACCGGGAACGGTGCGTCTCAGCCACCTTGGCTCCTCTGAGGTACACGGACGCAAAAACAAAGGACTCATACGCACCTCTTCTTTGCCTCGCAGTGCCCAGGAGGAACCTTCACCCCTGGTATCCACTCCTCCAAGAGCTTCTCTGACGAGGCTGTCAATTTCATCCGGGCCCATCCCCTCATGTTCCACCCTGTGTATCCCATCCACCGTCGCCCCCTGGTGGTGAGGACCGGCGTGGACTACCGCTTCACAGCCCTGGTGGTGGATCAGGTGGATGCAGTGGATGGACGCTACGAGGTGCTCTTTCTGGGCACAGGTGAGGCTGCGACTGACACACTTTTGCCTGATGGGAAGACACGGTAGCACTGCAGCACAATACATTTCAGGAAGCTGTACAACATTCAGTTTTCTACTAAGTAATGGACATTTAGTCATCTTTTCACCATGATGTCGCATGTCGTTCGGGGTGGCAGAAGCCCAACCATTCTCCGATTGCACCGCTACTAAGCTTTCTCAGGGCATTGAATCGACCGCAACTGGACTGTTCTGTTGGTCTTAGAAGACGTTTCGCCTCTCATCCGAGCAGGCTTCATCAGTTCATGCAACAAGGCTTAGTTAGCGTAATGAACAGTGAAATGACCTGGATGATTGAAAGCATTCACAGGCATGTTGCTTAACATTTTGGGTATGATAACCCTCGGCTCGTGCAAAAGAGGGTTACCGTATTTTTCTTAATTCAAAACGCATAACAGAAACATTGTGACGGTCAGAAATGGATTCATAGTATTTTAGTAGTATTTTGATTACTTTCAATTGGGAAAGTGGATGTGACGTCAAGTAAGTCAAGCAGGCTATCTGAGTGCTGGCAATGAACGCGTACTCTTTTCACAATAAGGAGCAGTTTGGCAGTTAGTGAAGGAAAAAAAGAAAAAGAGGCTTCAAGCTGTTTAATGCACCTTCCAGTTCAAGTTTACTGTCAAACTAAACAGAGAGAATGACACCTTTTTGTATTTCAATCAACCACATACTGGAGCTTTGCATTAGATGATTATTCATGATTTCAGATGAGAGTGTTTTGACTTAGAAGCGTGGTCACGGAACAAATTAAAGTCGTATCGCAAGCACCATTGTCTAAGGGTTAGGAGCTTCACACGCTGCTGTTATTCTGACCACGACTCTTGACTTGCCTCAGATCGCGGCACCATCCAGAAAGTCATAGTTTTGCCCAAAGACCCCACCAGCATGGAGGAGCTAACACTCGAGGAAGTGGAGGTTTTCCGGGTATGTCTTTTCTTACCCTTTTTGTCACAAGCGCAAGTCAACCTTAATGTTTATGCTTTGTTCGAATGTCTTTTTAAAAATCTTACACAGAGCAGAGCCCCTGTCAAAACGATGAAGATCTCATCGAAAAGAGTAAGCAAGCGTCACAGTGCTTCACATCTCTGCGCGCACATTGCGACTCACCTCTTGGATGTTTTCGCTCACGTCTTGCAGCAACAGCTGTACGTGTCGTCCGACGCGGGCTTGACCCAGGTTTCGCTGCACCGCTGCGGCGTGTACGGCAGGGCCTGCTCCGACTGCTGCCTGGCCCGGGACCCTTACTGCGCCTGGGACGGGGAGAGCTGCTCGGCCTTCACTCCCTCCACCAAGAGGTGCCGTGCACATTGCTGACAAAATCGCGACAACCAAACTTACGGCGGTTTTGTCGTCTCTTTTGTCGCAGGAGGAGCAGAAGACAGGACGTGAAGCATGGCGATCCTCTCAGGCAGTGTCGAGGCTTTAACGCCAAAGGTTGGCTGCAGTTTTTTTTGTTGTTGTTGGGTTTTTTTTGGTATTAAATACATCGAAGGTGAAAGTTCAATGGCAATTTTTGAACAGTATTTCATAATAAATTAAAAGCATGGCCCACATTAAAAAAAAGTTAAAAGATATCACACTTTTTTTTAAATAAAAAATGTAAAGACAAAACTGGATGTTACATGATATTACACTTAAATGTAATTATTTTAGAGTTTAAAGAAAATTTGTTGCACTACTTTTTATACATATTCGGGGGGGGGGGGGGGATTATGAATTATGTTATCACACTACTTTTAAAGTTGAATCCATTAAGAAAAGAGAATACAAAATGCAAAAGTTGAACGTTACAAGATTTTGAATGTTAAGATATGTTAGCTTTTATTGAATGTTTTGCTTTGACTGTTTTTTTTTTTTATTATTGAAAAAAGAATAAAAATACAAAAGTTGAATGTTACAACATATATCACATTAGTTTGTATTTAATTTTTTTTCAAAGTTGAGTGCTATAATATATTACACTTGAATTATTTATGAAATAATACATTTAATAATTAGAATTTAATATTTCCCTCCTAAAACAGTTTAATGCAAATTTATCAACTATATTGTTATTTAAAATCAGAAAAACAATCACGTTACAAGATCACACAACTTTTTATAAAACATTTTTTAAAGTTGAATGCTACAGGATTTTGGCTGTTTTTATTTTTTTAAAATGGAAAAGTTGAATGTGATATGCATTTTTTTTCAATAAAGAAAACTATATATGTTGTAAATGTTACAAGACATATATGACTTTAGTTTTTAATAAAATAGTTTTTGAAAGTTGAATTTTACAAGATATTGGCTATTTTTATTTTAAAAAAGAGAATTAAAAAATACAAAGTTGAATGTTGCATGATATTGCACTTTTTAATTATTTTCAAAAATAAACTGCAAATTTGTCAGATTTGTAATTTAAAATTGGAAGAAAAGATCATAAAACATATCACATTCCTATTTATTATTTTTGTTTTAAATTGAACAGTACAAGAAAAAAATAAAAATAAATACAAAAGTTGAATGTTATGTTAGGACATTTTAATTTTTAAAATAAAATTTTCATCCTAGCCGTGCTTGCATGGGTTTTCCCCAGTTACTCTGGCTTCCTCCCACAGTCCAAAAACATGCCTGTTATAACATAAGAATAATAATATCAAAGAATCCAAAAATACCTCTATCTTGAAGAAAGCATTTCCGGTTACTGATGCTGTTTGTGTGCGCTTACAGTGGAGAAACGTCTGCGAGAAACTGTGCAGTTCGGGGTGAAAGGGAGCAGCACCTTTTTGGAGTGTCAGCCTCGCTCTCCTCAGGCAACCATCAAGTGGCTTTTCCAGAGGGATGGCAAAAGGAAAGTGGTGAGGAACTTGCGTTTAAATGAATACTTCCCTCATTGCTTGGGACCGGGACAGAGCTCTGCAGCAAATAGCGAAAAACGGCGAGTAATCGCCTATATAAACTTTCACTCCAGCTGTTTTCAAAGAAGAGTTCCACCTTTTTCCACTCAGAAACGCGCCGTGGGCGACGCTGGATCACCGCATGGCTCCAGTTGAACGTCTTGCGGCTTTTTTTGCATGGCGTTCGTCATTCACTCCGTGAATTGCGTCACCTTTTCTCATGACCGCAACACACACTTTCTACTGCCTACGGTGACACTCACACTCCGGTTATACCATACATGTACATATACATATACTCTGATCAAGTGTCAGGTGCGTAAACCTGTCCGACTTCCAACGTGTTGGCATATGTCTTCGTCATAATTGATTCCTTCCTTCATATACGGTATATCCCCAAAAATAGCACTCTAAAATATTATGCATTTTACTGTATATACATTACTGTATAAAAACATAGAGTAATGACATAATTAAATAGAATGAAAAAATGTAACTATTTTTTGTCACTTCAGTGGCCATTGTGCTGCTCCTTCTGTTGTTTTTGTCTTGGCCACTTGGTGGCAGTATAATACAAACATATGGATATACATGGAGGCAGAGGAGACCTCTTAACTCCTCAGCAGTAATATTAGACTTTCTACGCAGAGGATAAAGAATATATGCCGGTGACTATTGTTGCCGTATACTATGTCTACGTGCGTTGCTCCACCATTTGTGTTCCAATATCCTGTGCTTAAATGGTTGATGCGAACACCTCTATGGTGTTTGCCATTATGTGTTAGCATTAGCATTAAGCTAGCAGACTTAAAGGCTAAGCTATGTGATTGCTTTAAATACACAGGGTGTAATTCTCTTTTTGTTTAGTTTAACAGTAAACTTGAAATGGGAGTGGCAATAAACCGCATAGAGGTTCTTTCGTGCTTACTGTAATTGTTCACTATTTGGCAAACTGCTGCTTACTGTGAAATGAGTTGAATTGAATTGAGTCCCACCTTACAGCGCCCATATCTAAAGTTTGCGCTCGCAAGTCAATGCAAAAAATCGGCGGCTCGTATCTGGGAAAACTCGTAAGTCGGGTCACTTGAATCTCAAGGCACCACTGTGTATGGAAGAAAAAGTTTGGACAGGCCTGTCTAAGACCATCTCTTTCTCGCTGTTTCGATCTTCAGCTGAGCCGCGTCGGAGATGTCCTGAAGACCAACCACGGCATCCTTCTCAAGTCCCTAAACGGATCAGACGCGGGGCTGTATCACTGCCTGGCCACAGAGAACAACTTCAAACACACGGTGGCCCGTGTGGCGTTGCGCATCCTCGATCGAGACATCGTTTTGGCTCTCAGCGCTCGAGATGACGACGAAGAGGAAGAGCCCAAGACTCAGAACGCGCGATCGTCCCTTGCTTCCACACCTTTCCCACCTGAGATCAGACTGATCAACCAGTACTGCCAGTCCTACTGGGAGCAGTCCAGTCCGAAACAGCAACAACAGCGCAAGCGCAACAGCCGGCGGCACACGGAGGGCCACGAGCAAGGGCTCGGATAGGGCGCTCGAGCCCTCTGAATTCTGCCCGCCTGGACTTTTATTGGTGTTTTTCATGCATGTTTGTGCATCTCCTCCATTGGTTTGACAGTCAACGCTGTCATGCCATTCAAGTACCACACTGGTGGTTTTGTCTTCTACCTAGTGGGTACATTTTGTGGATAGCACACCCCACTGATGAGCGCATTCCAATGGTTCCAGTGTAGTTGTTGTTTGTTACGCTTTCAAGTTCAGGTCATGGTCACAACTGAAGTCATTTTATTTTCTAATTAATTTGCCTTCCAGACCAACCACAGTATGTCCCTCACACAACCACATGACTACTATGACATAAATGACTCACCAAAGGTTAGGGATATTGGGCTTTTTGTGAAATTTCAGAATGAACCTAAAATGCATTTATTTATTTATTTTTTTTTTTTTTTAAACCTTTACAGGTGACCTTAAAGGGTGAGTTTGCAGTTTCAAAAACTTCTAGAAAGATTTGAATGTCACCTCACTTCACTAATCCGGCCCCCACACACACCCTCGAGTCCAACCGAAGTGGGGGCTCTCACTGACGTGCGCGAACACGATTCTCAAACATGGCCACTCATAATGGCATGCGAGTATAAAGGTGCATAGTCGTGATAAATAATCGCAGAGAACATATATCCAGCTTTGAGAAAATGGCAGCGTTAGCAATGCTAAACAAGCCGACGTTAGCCGCGGATGCTATTTTGGTAGCATGACTTATTCGTAATAGTAGTGTTACTTATAACACTAAATGTTATCGTTTCAAGTTGTATTTTTTTGGAATGTAAAAACAATTAAAATTCAAATAGAGGTGATTGACTTAAATGTCAAGAAGAAATGTTGCTAATGGCCCCTTTGCGCTGCTTCTGTTTGCTCATCTTATGAGCAGTTGTGAGCAAACCTGGGGGTGGACTTCCCTAAGAGGTCAGCGTCAGGCTGCGGGAATGTGCCCACTATGTATGTGCCCGCAATTGCATGGCAAATGATTGACAACTCGTCAGTCATGGCTTGTCTCTCTCTGCTTGTTTTTCCTTGGGCACAGTTGTTTCTTAAAAATCGTATTAGTAGCAACGTGGTTGCCATCTTTGTGGAGTTTTCCCCCCCAAAAAAACATGGAATGAGCACTTTGAATGCCTCTAAAATAAATTCAGGAAACGTTTCCATTTGCGCTATTTTAGTGGACTTTTTATGGTGAAATGTCAAGTTAATTTTGACACGTCGAATTGGAGAACCCGTCGGCATTTCGGCCTGTACGAGCTTATTGGTGGAGCTAATTTGAAGGTGTTTTCTGACCACATTTTCTCGATGCGATATCACACAAAATTCCTCCAAAAGCCATTTTTTTGTCTGTCTGATACAAAAATCCCAGTTTCTCCGGAAGCCATCATTCGATTTTCCAATTTCTTGGTACTCTGGTTCAAGTGGCCATTCCATCCATTTTCCCTACCGCTTATGCTCGCTAGGGTTGCGGGCGTGCTGGAGCCTATCCCAGCTCACCCTGGGCGAGAGGCGTGGTACACCCTGAACAACCATCCGCACTCACATTCACACCTACGGGAATTTAGAGTATTCAATTAACCTACCATGCATGTTTTTGGGGTGGAGTACCCGGAGAAAAACCCACGCAGGCCCGGGGGGAGAACGTGCAAACTCCACACAGATGAGGCCGGATTTGAACCCGGGTGCCCAGAACTCTGAAGCAGACATACTAACCAGTCGTCCACCGTGCTGCGTGGCCATTTCAACCAGACAGATTTTGACAGAATGTCACTTTTAGGAAATCTTGTCACATTGATAATGGCTAATAATTGCAGGACAAGAGGGCTGATGTTTTCCACTGACTCGTGAACTACTGTCACGTTCATACTGACACTTTATGAAAGAAGTGATTTCAAAAAATGAAATAAAATTTAAACTCGCCCTTTAATTTTACCTTAACTAAACTTTTAAATGCACGTTTCCCACTGTTGAGTGTTTCATTACTTTTTGCTCAACAAGGAGCTGAACGGCAAAATTCACAACAGATATTTAATCCATAAATGGACCAATACGTTTGCATTTTAGGTTAATCCTGTAATTTTACCAGAAAGCTGAATGAATATCCCTAACGTTTTGTGAATAGTGTATAACCAAGTATGCACCATAGTTTTATCTTCAGACGGCTTGACACTGAAACCCAGTGGTGCGAGGAAAATCAATGTTTTTCAACATGGCCGACTGTCATGTAACCCGAGTGCCACAGGAAGGTGTCAACCGGCAAAACCACGAGTGTGCTAATTTTGAGTATGTTGAAAACAAATGTAATATATTGATTGTGAATATAATATATATGGCCAGTGGAATACTGTTGTATTGTATGAGGATACGATGACATTTCATCAATGTTTGCATGCTTCTGGATGTCGTTTGTTGCTCTTCTCCAGCCTTGCTGTGTAATGATGTCTGTAAGGTGTAAAATATTAATATACTGTTAAGGTAAGTCATCTGGATGTTGCCCCTCCAGTCCTGTGCTGTGCTGTCCTGCCCCCCCCCCCCCCCCCCCCCTCCCCCCAAGTATGTGAGTGGTGAAGACGTGCCGAATGGTGATGCACTTTGTCAGTGGTGGTGGTAAATGTGGGATGTTTGCACAGATGTTATCAGTAAGTTAAACATTTTTTTAATGTACAGTGTATTGTTATAAAAAGTGGACTGATGTCGGCTCTGTTTTTGTTTCTTGATCGTCCAGACATAGTTTATTGTAGAGAAACTCTTGACATTCCAAAAAGTATAGATTATTTTTTTATTTCTTATTTTTCCAAAAAGTATTGAGATATGTGCAATTCTAAACTCTGCCTCAAAACAATCTCGTAAACCCACACAAATGTCGACTGAATGTCAGTCATCCCATTCGTCGTCGTCATCTTCATCAGCTCCACCCTCTTCTTCACTTTCATCTGCAAGAGAACACCGACACACGTCGGTCTTTGTTTTTCCGCTCTTAGTGGAAACCGGGCTGGGATAAGTGATGCGTATACCTGACGAATGGATGACTTTACTCCGCTTGTGCATGACCATCATGAGCGCGCCAACGATGCCCTCGGACGACTCTGCCGGTGGGCTCGCCATTTGATCCTGACACTCGGACACCTGCAGCACGTCACACGCGTGCAAACTACAGTCATTACGGCATTAGAAAGTAATTACTCTAGGAGTTCAAGAGAGGGGAATAGTGATGAAGGTTTTCAAGCCTGGTTTAGGTTTACAAACAAGGGTTGGGTTTTCAAATTAGGGTTGTAAGCCTGTGTTAGGGTTTCTAGTTGGTGTTTCAAGCCTGGGTTAGGATTTCAAGTTACGGTTTTGAAGCCATTGTGTTAGGGCTTCCATTTGAGATTTGAAGCCAAGGTTAGGGTTTCAGGCCATGGTTCTGTGTCAAAACAGGGTTTTAAATTAAGGTTTCAAGCAAGGGTTATGGTGGCAAGTGACGGTTTAAAATTTGTGTTTCAAACCTGCATTAGAGTTTCTAATGAGGGTTTCAAGGCAGGGTTTGGGTTTCATACAAGGGTTGGGTTTCAAGTCAAGCCAGATGTAATTTTTCAAATGAAGGTTTTAAAGTAAAGGATATAAATTTTCGAGCTCTGTTTATGGGCGTAAACAAGGATTAGGGTTTGAATGCGTCATTCATGAAAGAGAAAAATGAGGTTTTACATTTCTGAGCTTCTTCCCCAGTCGTATCTGATCCAGCAGGGCGCCTCTGGTGTCTGCTCGAGTCAAAGATGAAGCGGCGGGTGGTGGTTGGCTGCCAAAGGGAGCAGGAGGAGGTGTGCGGGGGTCTGACGAGAGCTGGCGAGGCGGAGGGGGCAACGGTGGCGGAGGTGGCGCCGGATCTCCACAAACTCCTCTGCTGGGCGGGCACGGGGCGGTCGGAGGTAGGAAACCGGCAGTGCGTTGATGGTGCGGCGGCGGAGGAGGCGCATTGTGAGCAGAGCCTGAAGACTGCACAGGAGAGGATTTGGGGGATGGCGGCGGCGGGCCTTGAGCCGGCGGCAGAGGCGGCGGGCAGCCTCGGTTGGACGGGGGCGGCGGCGGGACTGCTCCTCGTGCCGCTCGCTGCGAATGCACCGGAATGGGAGGGAGGGGGCCGGAACGTCCCCGCGGAGGTGTCGGGACCGAGTTGGCCGAGCCCGGCATCGGAGGCAGAGGCCCCTGTCTGCCCGGTGGAGGCGGTGGAGGCCCAGCAGCTACAACACAGAACAACACCATGCGCGTTAAGTTGTTCACCGGCGGTCGTTCTCCACATTTTGACCGGCCCACAGAATATAGGGTTCTGTGACCATATGAGCGGCCGAACCTACCGAAAGAAATGGTGGAATATCTTTTTTCACCAGACCGTGAAAAATTCTCAAAATTCTTATATTTTGCCTAGTTTCCCCATTTTAATATTAAAGATCATCAAACAAATTGAAATATCAGACAAAGAGAACCCAAGTAAACATTCAATGCTGTTTTACGGCCGCAGTATAATAGTCATGCGGACACGAAGAGTTTCACTACTGTGACTCAGTAAGCTGCATTTATACTAATCGTTTACAAAGAATATATGCCTGTGAGCATTGTGATATTGTCTGTCTACATGTGCTGATCCATTGTTTGTGTTCAAATATCTGTCCCTTAAAACAAGATCGAAATTGTTGGCCTTAATTCTAAGTGTTAGCATTAAGCTAGTAGAAGACAAAGTTGTGTGGTTGTTTTAAATGCATGTACACATGCAATTGTTTTTTTTTTTTGTTTAGTTTGAAGGTAAACCTTATCTGGGAGTGGCATTAAATAGCTCTCTTTTTGCAAGAATTGTTTACTTTCTACCAAACTGCCACCATACAGCGTCTGGAAATTCAATTTGCCATGAAAAGTCCCATTTGAAGCACAAACTGTAAGGGAGCAATGATCATGTCTGACCTCCTCTGTTCACCTCCCTTTTGACCGCCTCCATGCCTCCTGAGCGCTCGATGATGTTATAGACCAGCTGGGAGGTCTGCTCATCCCTCATCTCGTCCTCTCCGATGCCGGCTTGGGAGAGAAGGTTGCACAGGTCGGGGTCCAGATTGTTGGGGTCAAACCCAACATGACTAATGTGTCTGGCAGGAAGGAGTAAATGAACAAATGTTATAGGTTTTAAGACATGACAACTATTTGCGGCACTCGATTCAACAAAATAAGTTTTAACACCTCTCCAAACAGCAGTTCAGAGTACCCACCCTTTTTGGAGTCCTTGGAGGGGGTGCTGGAGAGCGCTCCCGCTGGGGACTCCATTGTTCTGTTGGGGGACTTCAATGACGTGGGCAATGACAGTGAGACCTGGAAGGGTGTGATTGGGAGGAACGGCCCCCCCGATCAGAACCCGAGCGGTCTTCTGTTGTTGGACTTCTGTGCTCGTCACGGATTGTCCATAACGAACACCATGTTCAAGCATAAGGGTGTCCACACATGCACTTGGCACCAGGACACCCTAGGTCGCAGTTCGATGATCGACTTTGTGGTCGTGTCATCGGACTTGCGACCGCATGTCTTGGACACTCGGGTGAAGAGAGGGGCGGAGCTGTCAACTGATCAACACCTGGTGGTGAGTTGGCTCCGATGGTGGGGGAAGATGCCGGTCCGACGTGGCAGGCCCAAACGTATTGTGAGGGTCTGCTAGGAACGTCTGGCAGAATCCCCTGTCAGAAGGAGTTTCAACTTTGCTCATGTTCCGGGGGAGGCGGGGGACATCGAGTCCGAGTGGACCATGTTCCGCGCCTCCATTGCTGAGGCGGCCGACCGGAGCTGTGGCCGTAAGGTGGTCGGTGCCTGTCGTGGCGGCAATCCCCGAACCCGTTGGTGGACACCAGCGGTGAGGGATGCCGTCAAGCTGAAGAAGGAGTCCTATCGGGCCTTTTTGGCCTGTGGGACTCCTGAGGCAGCTGATGGGTACCGGCTGGCCAAGCGGAATGCAGCTCTGGTGGTCGCTGAAGCAAAAACCGGGCATGGGAGGAGTTCGGTGAGGCCATGGAGAAAGACTTCCGGACGGCTTCGAGGAAATTCTGGTCCACCATCCGACGTCTCAGGAGAGGAAAGCAGTGCACCACCAACACTGTGTATAGTGGGGATGGGGCGCTGCTGACCTCGACTCGGGACGTTGTGAGTCGGTGGGGAGAATACTTCGAAGACCTCCTCAATTCCACCGACACGCCTTCCCATGAGGGAGCAGAGTGTGGGTTCTCTGAGGCGGGCTCTCCTATCTCTGGGTTTGAGGTCACCGAGGTAGTTAAAAAGCTCCTCGGTGGCAGGGCCCCGGGGGTGGATGAGATTTGCCCGGAGTTCCTAAAGGCTCTGGATGTTGTGGGGCTGTCCTGGTTGACACGCCTCTGCAACATCGCGTGGACATCGGGGACAGTGTCTCTGGATTGGCAGACTGGGGTGGTGGTCCCCCTTTTTAAGGAGGAGGGTGTGTTCCAACTACAGTGGGATCACACTGCTCAGCCACTGCTGGAGAGGAGGGTCCGTCGGGAAGTCGAATCTCAGATTCAGGAGGAGCAGTGTGGTTTTCGTCCTGGCCGTGGAACAGTGGACCAGCTCTACACCCTCGGCAGGGTCCTTGAGGGTGCATGGGAGTTCGCCCAACCAGTCTACATGTGTTTTGTGGATTTGGAGAAGGTGTTCGACTGTGTCCCTCGGGGAGTCATGTGGGGGGTGCTTCGGGAGTATGGGGTACCGAACCCCCTGATACGGGCTGTTCGGTCCCTGTACGACCGGAGTCAGAGTTTGGTCCGCATATCCGGCAGTAAGTCG
Organism: Phyllopteryx taeniolatus; assembly: GCF_024500385.1. Classification (NCBI taxonomy): domain Eukaryota; kingdom Metazoa; phylum Chordata; class Actinopteri; order Syngnathiformes; family Syngnathidae; genus Phyllopteryx; species Phyllopteryx taeniolatus. Next base: position 11,395,234 of record NC_084502.1, on the reverse strand, counting down.
GACTCGTTCCCGGTGAGGGTTGGACTCCGCCAAGGCTGCCCTTTGTCGCCGATTCTGTTCATAACTTTTATGGACAGAATTTCTAGGCGCAGCCAAGGCGTAGAGGGGGTCCGGTTTGGTGGCCTCAGTATTACATCTCTGCTTTTTGCTGATGATGTGGTTCTGTTGGCTTCATCAAGCCGTGAGCTCCAACTCTCACTGGAGCAGTTCGCAGCCGAGTGTGAAGCGGCTGGGATGAGAATCAGCACCTCCAAATCTGAGACCATGGTCCTCAGTCGGAAAAGGGTGGCATGCCCTCTCCAGGTCGGGGATGAGATCCTGCCCCAAGTGGAGGAGTTCAAGTATCTCTGGGTCTTGTTCACGAGTGAGGGAAGAATGGAACGGGAGATCGACAGGCGGATCGGTGCAGCGTCTGCAGTGATGCGGACTTTGTATCGGTCCGTTGTGGTAAAGAAAGAGCTAAGCCGAAAGGCGAAGCGCTCAATTTACTGGTCAATCTTCGTTCCTACCCTCACCTATGGTCATGAGCTGTGGGTCGTGACCGAAAGAACAAGATCCCGGATACAAGCGGCCGAAATGAGTTTCCTCCGCAGGGTGTCCGGGCTCTCCCTTAGAGAGAGGGTGAGAAGCTCGGTCATCCGAGAGGAACTCAGAGTAAAGCCGCTGCTCCTCCACATCGAGAGGAGCCAGATAAGGTGGCTGGGGCATCTGATTCGGATGCCTCCCGGACGCCTCCCTGGTGAGGTGTTCCGAGCATGTCCCACCGGGAGGAGACCCCGGGGACGACCCAGGACACGCTGGAGAGACTACATCCTTCGGCTGGCCTGGGAACGCCTCGGGATCCCCCCGGAAGAGCTGGATGAAGTGGCTGGGGAGAGGGAAGTCTGGGCGTCCCTGCTAAAGCTACTGCCCCCGCGACCCGACCCGGATAAGCGGTAGAAAATGGATGGATGGACATCTCCGGCAAAATGTACATTTAGGGCCTGTGTAAAAATATTACATAAAATGCCAAAAGCCAAACATTCTAAAGTTGACTTACTTAAATCCACTGGGGGCGCCGATGTCTGCTTTAGAGAGGCCCTTTTTCTTGTTTTTCTTGTCCTTCTTCCCTTTTCCAGTCCGCAGTGAGGAAGCTGAGGGCATCAAGCGGTAACGTGGAGAGATATCGGGGCTCGGGATATCCACAGAGGCCTTGTGAAAAGAACTACGGCTACTGGACGCTGCGTTTGGAGGACAGTACATGAAGGGTTGCTGATGATTTATTGATCCATATCAATCGAGGTAATCCTTGTAGAGAGGTGAAGAAGTTACGTACTTTTTTCTGGTGGGACAGGAGGAAGGGACCCTCTTTCTACATGAAAATGTAAACACGGAAGTGATTCAAAACACAGTTCACGTTGTAAAAAACAAAAAACAAAACAAAAACTGTATACAGTATATATTGTGTGAACACTACTCACAAAAGGTTAGGCGTATTCGACTTTCGGGTGAAATTTCAGGATGCCCCTCAATGCACTTTAATCTTTACAGGTGGACAACTTCATTGGTTGTTGCTCTCTAATAAGGAAGGAGCTGCACAGCAAAATTCATGTTTGTTCCAAGAAAAAAGTCCAAGGACGTCCACGTCTGTCTTTCTGTGACTCTTCCAGTCTCTCTGTTGCAACGTGGCGATGATACACTTAAGCTCAGTGGCCATTTCCAGTTTGAAGCCTTGTAATAACGATCAATTGTTATGAGTCAACTCGGTCTCATCATGTCGAAATGGGAACATTATAATGAAGATTCAATTCAAATTTTTTTTTCTCCAGAAAATGTATTGATCCACTCATGGATCAAATACATGTAAAGGTTATAGTGCATTTTAGGTTCATCCTGAAAACCCAACATCACTAACCTTTTGTGACTAGTACTTATATACAGTAATGTACATATTGCGTACTATTATGCACAACACATTTATACCATTAGCCAGCAGGGAGTGCTGTTTACCTGCAAACACAGACTGGCCAATTACAGTGCAGCATGAAACAGAATCCACGAAGAGGAAGTTGAGCATATTTTTGCTCTTTTAAAAAGTCACTCAGGTTAAACTGCTTGGAACGCATTTTGGCAAAGTTGAATGCAAAGTTTTCGTTTTTTTTTTCTTTTGTACACAGATACATTCTGTGAAGGGAAATCAATATTTTGATTGGAGAAGATTGTGTCTGGTTATTTATGACTGTATTATTATTATTATATTGTTTAGTTTTTTTTGTAGTTTTGTGTGCATCACATTGTACAGTGGATTGTATATGTATTTATTTGTATTATCTTTTATTTTGCATTGTTTTACTCTTCTGTCTGGGGTTAGGGTTAGAATGTTGACTACAACTCTTGTATTGAGCATAGAAAAACAACTCATTGAATGACTAGAAATCATAGCAGTACCTTGGCGGTTGCTTCTTTGGTTGATTTTCCCCACTACAGCATTTCTGAAGGCTTCTGCTTCCTGCTGCTGAGCAAAATTCAGTCCAACTTGACAGTCCTGCACGGGTCAGGCGGAATAGCAAACATTTGTGAAACACGACATTACCGCACAGAGAGTGGTGAAATGTCAAATGAGGGCACGCTTACATCAGCAGCAAAGGTGTGAAAGTACAACTGTGGCGATGCGGAGTAAACAATTTGGTTGTAGAGTTCTTGCTCCCACAGCTGTCTCCCAGCCTGTGGAGAGTAAACCACATACCACTATGTGCAAGACATAAAAAGTAAGGCTCAAGTCTTAGCCTTCAGGTTTCAAGACAGTCCCAAGTTTTGTGCGGCAAAAAATAAGCAAGTCAAATTCCCACTTTATTTCAAACAAGTCATAAGTTAAATCAGTCTTGATCAGTCACAACATATTAGATTATTAAATTCGCCACTAGAAAATTCAATAGTTTTTAATGGTCCTTGAATGTGTGACTGAATAATGTATGCAATTGTAAACCGTCTTTGAGTGTCTAGAAAAGCGCTATGTATGTGTAATGCATTATTACTATTATTACGTACACCTTGGCATTCTCTTTTATGAATGTCATAAAAAACGTAATCCTTGAGTCAAAATGTAATTATCTTCAGATTTCCCTCCATGTTACAGTGCCGCCTTGACTTATAAGTGGAATCCATTCCATGGCCACACTCGAAGCACTCGTGTCTCAAATCATCTTTCCCCACCGAAATGAATGGCATTCCATTAATCCCTGCCCACAAAACAAAACAACAAAATCTTTCGCAACATGTTTTTAATATGACAAAGAGCACTCTATAGAGTATCGTACTTTATAAAAACATACAGTACTAACACAAAAAAATTCAATGTAAATAATGTAACAGGTTGCGCATCATGATTTCATGCTTCAATGCCCATTAACATTGTGCTCCTCTATCTGGTGTGCCTGCCTTGCCCACCAAGAAGCAGTATAATACAGCCATACCCAACTGTAATACACTCAGAAGACTTTCACAACTGACTCAGTAAGCTGAAGTAATATTAGTCATTGTTAACAGAGGATAAAGAATATATCCCTTTGAGTATTGTTATATTGTCTGTCTACGTATGTTGCTGCAATACTTGTGTTCAGATATCTGCTGCTTGAGGGGTTTTTTTTTGCTGAAAGGTTTGTAACTACCGCACCATCAATGCCAATTTCGTTAGCCTGTCTATGGCGTTGTGATTGTGTTACCATTGAAATTGTCACTTTTATGTTTATACCTCAACTGGAAATGGGAATAAATAGCTTGAAGCAAGCCCTCAGACACTTTTTGCAGAATTGTTCACTCTGCCGCTTGTTGTGAAGTTTGCTGCTACTAGTTAGCGCTCCTAACTAAAAAATGTTGCTTGCAAATCAAGACAAAAAAAATCAGTAGAGCGATGACTTGTAGCTAAAAAAAACTCATAAATTGGGTCACTCGTAAGTCGAGGTACCTTCGTGAGGTGGTTCTGTAATTTGCATCATAGCATAGTGCTATGTTGCCAGATTTGTTCACACTACACAGAAAATAATAATTATTTCAAAAACAAAAATAATGGCACACTAGGTTTTGGACAGCTAAAGGTTGTTTTATGGTCTTTTATGATAAAGCCTAGTTGAAGTTGATTAATTAATTCACGCCACTGATATTTTTTTACACAGCAGTCCCGAACCTTTCTTGCCCCACGGACTGGTTTCACATAAAGACATATTTCGACAGACAGGCATAGAAAATAAAGGAGATTAAAAATACAATTGACCAGTTAGTAAGTTTTTAAATTAGTGGCATGTTTCTTTTTAACAAGCTGGGCGGTCTCATCTTGTGCTCCATAGTGTAGCGTGTTGTAAGACGGGACCTCTGAGTATTATAATGTCACTTGCGGGGTTCCACATGGATCAATAATTGGCCCTCTACTGTTCAGTATTTATATACTCGGAGATATCATACGCAAATCTAACACTTTCACTGTGACGCTGAGGTGTAACTAATTAACCCACACAATTGCTATAATTGCCACAGTGCGTTATTGTCCAAGTCGAGGGTTTTCTGTACACTGGCCTATTGGAAGACGAGATGCCAAAATCACGGGATGAGTGATTTGTCAACTTCAAGCTTCAAATGTCTAAAGGAGTAGTAAAATAGACTTGTCAATTAGTTGACTAATCTGTTCAACTCCTACGGCAAGCTATCTTGACAATGCAGATTTTCAAATGTAAACAGGAAAGACTTGGCATGTAATTCAAGTCTAAATCTAGCTGAGTCTCATAAATACCAAGTCAAAGTCAAGTCGCTTTTACATTTTAGCCAAGCGAGTCCTAAAATTGGCGATTTAAGTCCCATTTGTATTTCATTGTCATGTGGTGTGAGGCTTCTTGCGTGGCTTCAGCAAGACCTTGATGTGCGACTTCCTGTTACCTTCAAATCGTACATGCGAAAGAAGTAGGAGCGCTGGGGGTTGTCTTTAATGAGGCAGACCACTCCAGTGTGCTGCAGGCTCCACGTGGAAGGGTTGTGAGGCAGGGCCATGAACAACTGTGCAACTGCAATAGCCATAGACTGCACACAGACACAAACACAACATTCAAGGAAGACTGCAGATATACTTTTACTTGTGAGTTCCTGTTTTCCTTTCATGCTTTTCTAGGTTTTCTAATCAGCATTGAGACAGTGGTGTGCAAGCTTCGCTTCACAGATGAAAAACAGACGTCTGCAGCAGCACAAGAGCCTGTGTCTAATTCTGACACCAGAGGAAGAAATGCTTCAGGCGCCATTTCCTGTTGTAACTACCTCCTTTTCGATGATTTCATGCAAGCAGCTTGCCGTCAACTTGCTCCAGGAGATACAGAATGTGACTATAAAGAAAATAAGCGATGAGGGTTTCAAACGAGGGTTAGAGTTTCAAATGAAGGTTTCAAGCCAGGTTAAGGGTTAGAAACAAGGGTTTGGGTTACAAATTAGGGGTTTTCAAGACAGGGTTATGGTTTCAATTCAGTTTTTTTAAATAACGGTTTCGCCCCAGGGTTATGTTTTTTTAGTCAGAGTGCGGGTTTTAAACCTGGGTTAGGGTTTCGAATTTGGGCAAGTCCAGGATAAAGTTTCAAGTTGCGTATTTACACCAGGGTTAGGGTTTTTAAGTAGGGTTTCAAGCCTGAGTTAGGGTTTTACCTGGGTTAGGGTTTCAAAGTGGGCTTTCAAGCCAGGGTTAGTGTTTCAAAGTAGGGGTTCAAGCCTGTATTAGGGTTTTGAGCCTTGGTCAGGGCTTCAAATTAGAGATTTCAAGCAGGGTTAGGCTTTTTAAAGTGTTAGGGTTTCAAGGCAGAGCTATTGTTTCAAAGTAAGGTTGAAAGCCAGAGTTGGGGTTTAGGGTTTCTCTTGGGTATTCAAAAGACAGAATTAACGTTTCAAAGCAGGTTTTGAAGCCTGTGTTAATGTTTTAAACCTGGTTTAGGGTTTCAAAGTGGGCTTTAAGCCATGGTTAGGGTTTCAAAATAGGGTTTAAGCCAGGGTTAGCGTCTTAAAGTAGACTTTCAAGCCTTTGTGAGAGTTTCGAGCCTGTGCTAGGGTTTTGAGACTAGGTTACGGTTTTAAAGTAGGATGTAGAGCCAGGGTTAACAGATTTCAAGCCTGTGTTAGTGTTTCAACGTTATGGATGGCAAAGTTAGGGTTTCTAGGACTATACTAGTATATCGTATTTTCCTCAAATATGTACTGTAACTCGATAAACAAGGTATAGCTTGAATAGACGCACACGCACACGCACACACACAGATCCGAAGTGGCAACTTACAGCACACCTTCTGCCAAGCAGGTTCTCTAAGGCCTCACTCTCCTGGAGACTCAGCAGGGAGCTCCGCACGTTCTCCGTCTTGGTTGTCGACGCCCGGCTCATGGTGCACCACAAACGCTTGTGTGCGCCCCAAACGCGATGGCGTCTTCTCAGCGCCGGCTGACGCACGACCGCAGGAGAGGAAGTAGTCTCTTCTCTGTTAGACACACTTCAACTCATAGCAGGAAATGCACAGATACACTTCTCTTTGTTTTCTCTCTCAAACGTGCAGCAAGGTGGAGTGTGCCACTTGCAATTTCTTTACTTCATTCTCTCCTATTCTCAGAGCTCAGACGAGGTACAAATGAAACATATTTTATTGACAGACACAATTCAAATTAATTAAAAAATGTACAGGAAGAATAAACAAATTAAACATACTGTAGCTTTTAGTCAACATTAATTTAAAAACAGACCAAAAAAAAAAGACTTAATTTAAGTTTCACATACCATTGATTGTCATGATGAATAGTTTCTCCTAATACCTTAACACAATTAGGTTGAGCTTCTCAGCTACGTATTAGAGTCTATGGCAGGGGGGTCAAATGTATGTCCCGTGGGCCAAAACTGGCCCATCAGGCGGTCCAATCTGGCTGCAAAGTGCAATTTTTCAATAAAAGTAACTATTGTTGCTAATTTTGTCCACAGGCGGTAGCACTGACGCTGCAATTTATTTCTGTGAATATGAATACCTATACTGTAGAAATATAGAGTACATAAGACAATGAATATAGCAAAATGTCAATCAACAGCTTCAGTTCAAAAGAAGTTGGTTTGGTGGAAATCTTTGTGTTTTGTTCATTCACTGCCACAACTTGTATGTTTATATATACATTTACAAGACAGCATTAGTTGCCACTTTAGTTTTTATAGTGCGACGAGCCACTTGCTGTTGTCAAGATTTCCAGATGGATAATGAAATTTATATAAATAAAAAGTGTCAAGATTGTTGATTCTAAGTTGTTTTATGAAAGATACATACGTATAGTAAACAGATCCACTGAGCTATAGGTTTCACGTGTCAATGAAAAGACTCTTTTATATTGTTGAAATTTCACTCATTTTTGTTTCAGATTGCTCTTATGAGATTATTTGAAACCAGATAATAATCAATAAATATGAACATTTTTACAATGTACTTGTAATTTTTTTTTTTTTTGCACTAAAATAAAACAATAAGAAAACAATTGGAATAGTCATCATTTATAGCTTATTAGGCCACAAATATACTGGTCCGGTCCACTTGAGATCAAATTAAAAAGAGTTTGTCACCCCTGCCCTATGGCTTAATAAGATACAGTAACTGCATTCTTTGGTTTGCAACGACAGATACAATTGACCTTCTTTTATAGCAGCAAAAGCCCACAAATTGCATCATTTTCCGTTGCATGATTTGGTTTGTTTTTTTTTTAAACACAATATCCTCACCTCCACAAACTGTCAGAGTAAGTCACTAAAATTTTAAATGTATTGTTGAAGTCAATAAAATGTGTATTTTTGTTAAAAGCCTTGACGTGGCACTAGCCCTCATCCTTCCCATTTTAGGTGAAAGTAAACCATGCAACACACAATACTTCACCACCAAGAAACCATACTCTGAAATGGAAACACACCAAATGAAATGTTGAATTCATTTTGATGACGAGAAAACGATTTGCCCAAGTATGGACATTTTACAGGACAGTGGTGCCTCCCCCCAAAAATGGGTATTGTGTTTTTAGTACTTTCAAAACATAGATTAATAACCTAAATAAAATGTAAATAATTATAATAATTAAACACCGTGCATCATGTTTTAATGTTGCAATTCATTGTGTTGTTACTTCTGGTGTGCCCACCTTGGCCACCAGGAGGCAGTGTAATACAGGCATGTAGACAAAAACAAAGAATAGTTTCACAGCTACTGACAGTTACTCAGTAAGATGCTGTAGTCATTTTTAAAGAGTATATAAATAATTATATAAATATATAAAGGATATATGCCTGTGAGTATTGCTATATTATCTGTCTAGGTTTTGCATCACCATTTTTTGTTCAAATATCTGTATTAAAGAGTTCTAAAACCTCGACTACAAATGCTAATCATTAGCATGTCAATAACGTTTTCCAATGTATGTTAGCATCAAGCTAGCAGGGCCGTTCTTTGTTTGGTTGTTTTCAAAAACACAAGGTGTAATTTTCTACGTTTTATGTTTAGTTTGACAGTAAACTTCAACTGGGCGCGGGATTGAACAGCTTCCAGCCATTTTTTGGGATATTTTTTTAACTATTTGTCAAATTGCTGCTTATTGTGAAGTGAGTTGAGCTGAGGGCCATACAGCGCACCTATCTCAAGTTTGCGCTGGCAAGAAAAAGGGAACAATTGTACTTTCGTATCGACGGTTTGTGTCTTGAAAAACTCAATCCGGGTCACTCGTATCTCAACTCACCACTGTACTGTATATTGCAAAACCGAGATGGGAAGTAGGTAAAGAGAACTTTGGCAGTGACATACAGTTTTTCCACAGATCTTACCCATGAATACCCTCAATGGCATACTCATGTGAGTCACACTGTTGCTATTTTTTCTTAATTCCCTTTGCGGGATTAGAAAAGTAGCATATCTCGGGCCATAGCAAAGGGTGAATTCAGTCACAATGTGTGTCTGTGTTCTCTCTCCTCCATCGCAGGACCTTTGATGTGTCACATTTCTTTTTTTTAGGTTATTTTTTTCAAGGCCAGCATGTACTGACTGACTGCTGAAGAACAATATGGGGTAATTTATCGTGGCGAGGGCTTCAGTTCACATTCTGTTTTTGCTGGGGCCTCAGCGAGCAACTAGTGTCCACCGCCGCTTCGTTTCTCTCCGTTCACCCAGTCGATGCAGATAAATGACAAACTCACGACCATGAAGATGAATCCCAATGCAGCAAAGCATGCAGCCTGCAGGAGTTGTAGAGGAGAGAACCGTGCTGCATGAAATGAGCATAACAGCAATTGCCTAGAGTGGAGATGAGTGCTACCTGAATTTTGGGTCTGGAAAGAAAAGGTTCTTGCTCTCTGGGAATGATTCGTATGTAGAAGATTCCGGGCAGGATAAAGATGAGGCTGGGGGCTGATGTGGCTCCTGTAGAGGAATTAGGAGAGGCAATTCAATGAGGCCGAGCAGATGCGAAAACGGCGTGCAAACACGTACCGATGAGGCCAAAAATGTCACGGATGGAGGGCACGAAGATGACGAGCACGTTGACCAAAATGAGGAGAAACAACGCGATGGCAATGTGTCTGGCCCAGTGGAAAGGCTTGTCAGGGCACAAGATCTGTAGTATGGCCCGGCGGATCTGCAGCGGAAAGGAAGGAAAGAGAATGTATGTCATGAGATGGGTTGCACAATTCAGCTGCGTTTTTTTTTTACCGTTCTTCCTTGGTGTCTTGTCCAGAGATAATTTACAGCAAAAACACACACGAGTTTCAGTCACCCACAGGCGACAGAAACAGACATGAGCAGAATCATTTTCACATTGTTCTGTGTATGACAAAAAAGGAACCCAATGATAGGCAATCATGTCAATTGTGCTGAACATTCCCAAAGATATGGAGCCCCTTTTTATACTGTACGTTCTAAAAGCAGTGATTTATCCACGTTGGAAACTTTTGACTCAAGGTACGTATGTGCTTGTTGCCTTGCCTCCCCTGTACAACTCTATGACAAAAGAGTCCAATTTTGCACGCATCCAGAGATCAGACATCAGAACTTTTAATTGGCCCAAATTGAGTAATTGGTTTAGTCTGTTTGTTTCATTGGTGCACCAGTCCCATATGTTGGTTTGAGAGAAACACTGCTTTAGGTTTGCCACTGAATGTGTTTCCCAAAATGCTTTAACAAGGAGAAGATATGTAAAAAAAAAACCCACATTGCTATTGAGGCAGAGAGCACACGCAAACTGTAAATACATTCAAACATAGTCACAACATATTGACACATATTCAAATAAGTATTTAACATGTCACCATTTTTCTCATTAAATATATTTCCAAAGGTGCTATTGACATGAAGATTTCACCAGATGTTGGGAACTACCCAAGTAATCCATACATACAAAGAAAGTAGAACAAATAAGCTCGGAAATTCATCGAGGCAAATTTATGGTGGTATGATTGGCTTTCCGCTTACGTATTATTCCGTGCTCACTGGAACGTTGACCAGCTCTCCAGCCACATCATTCACCTCCAAGGCTTACCAGTGGTGGGGCTTTTTTAAGTGTCAGCCTAATTCATCCATCCATTTTCTTCACCGCTTATTCTCACTAGGGTCGCGGGCTGCTGGAGCCTATCCCAGCTATCTTCGGGTGGGAGGCGGGGTACACCCAGCCAATCGCAGGGCACATAGAAACAAAGAACCATTCGCACTCACAATCACACTTACGGGCAATTTAGAGTCTTCAATCAACCTACCACGCATGTTTTTGGGATGTGGGAGGAAACCAGAGTGCCCGGAGAAAACCCACACAGGCACGTGGAGAACATACAAACTCCACACAGGCGCGGCCGGTCCCCAGAACTGTGTGCTAACCAATCGGCCACCGTGCCGGCTCAACCTAATTCATTTCAATAAACAATAGTAAAGTTGTTGTTGTTTTTTTTTAATTGATGGCCCTCCAAACATGCATTTAGGCATAATCACAGTGTTCTTATTCCCTTACTTTTATTGGATTTAGTTCCTACAGAATTAGAAGAAGAAAAAAAAACATGCTGTGAAGCAGGAGAGGCTCGAGTGGCCGGCTACACATCTGCGATGTAAGACATTTTCAAATGTAATGTTTGCTTTATATTTTTAACGGATTTAAATGACCTTCACAAGTCTCAAGTAAAGTACATGTTGCCAGGACATCTGCAATGTCAGTGATTTGCGCCTCGTCAGAAGTCTGGACGGGATGATAAGTGCATAAGCCCAGGTGTTTCAAAAAGGATTTACATGTGAATGGGAGAATTTGGCCCTTAGCTGGAGGGAGATTTGCTTCAAGAACATTCTTAGAGAGTGACGTTAATAGCAGACACCTCTGCTACTGTATGCTCCTGAATCGTGACAAGGTGTTGCCACTCACATTGATTCCACGGGTATTCCCTCAACTAGAAGACTAATTCAATGAGACAGTGTGCAGCACAAAAATGTAAGGTGTTGAGGGGCACTAGAACAAAAAGCTGACTGGGGGTTGTAAGACAAACAAATCAAGAGTGGTGTGGTCAATATTAAAATAGAGATTACTGGTTGAAAAAGAGCTACGTAATACGTATTTCAAAGCCCCTGGTTGGCGTCAGGATCATCATCATGAATCCCTACTGAAGGATTGGGTGTGCCACATCCTCATGGCTCAATTTCAGTATTCTCTGTACTCAGTTCAGCTCTTCGTTTAACTGTAATTTGGATGGACAATAGTCCACGCTCAGACTTTTTCCTTAAGATGACGGGACACTTTTTTGTGTGTGTGGTTTTGTGTGTGTTGTCTATGGTCCAAAACGCTAGAGTTGAAGAAATTGTTCTGACGAACACTTCAATTTCACAAACTAAAATGCTATCTTCTAATGATATTTGATTGGATGACCCATCTCTTACTGGGAAGAGAACCACGGGCACAGTCAGAGTGACAGCCACGAGCACGGCCAGGCGCACACAAAGGATCAGCGCGTCCAGGGGGTCCACTCGGCTGTAGGTGTGCAACAGTTCAGACTCCACGGCACCTAGAGAGAAAAAAAAGCAAACAACCTTTGACGTCCTGCTCAGTCATGCCCCTCATTCATCACACTGCCAAATGTATAAGTAGCTTTAAGGTGAACAACAAGCAGCTCATTCATTTGAACAGCATCCGACCGAACAAGGTGATCTTTGAGTCTTACCATAGAAGGTGAGGTATCCAAAAAGAGCTGTTAGCAGGTACATGATGAACATGGCCAAGATGGAAATGTTGGCAACATTCTGCATACGCTTCTTGGTGGGACTAGTGGAAACAAGACAACAATCAGTTGCATTTTATTATTATTTTGGCCTTTCTCTGTGGGTGGATGCATAAAGTACAGGTGCGACTAATTAATGATGCACAAAAGTTTACAGTTCAAATAGTGTATATTTTGTTCCAGTGTTTACGTGAACTTGAAAAACAGTCTTTGGCTGAAGTCATGTAGGTGTCGGTAGTGTGCTTTTAAAGCTCTTGCCGACTGGCAAAACAAATCAAGAAGAAGAAGGCCTTCCAGGCATTGGTCGGCTAGAAAGGATAATGCTAAAAACAACGCTAACAACAAAACCATGTCCATCTCTTTAACGTCTGTGCCTTCACCTGGAGCATAAAAAGTAGAAAAAGAGATCTGTTCACCCACTTGCCGCAGCTGCAGCGGTAAGAAAACGGCTCTGAGATGGGCAAATGCGGTCATAACTTTGGTTCAACTGTACGAAATGTCTTCACCACTTTCCGACAGTTGCTGAGACAAACTAGCTTAGCTCGTACTAGAGCAGTTGACGCCAACATTAACTCATGTGATGTGTTATGGTAATATAGTTGATGATTGACGTCGCTCAATACGTCTTGTTTGTCAGTGTTACTGGTTTTATTTTTCTTTACTTCATATCAATTAACATTTTCCATATGTGGGAGTTCCTTTGGCCAAATGGTAGATTAGTTAGCGGTCGCAAGAGTGACACTCACTCAACAATACTTCACAATGTTACACGCGCACACTTGGATGCTTCGTGTAGGCACGTAACTTTATCCGAAAACTGAGTGGATGAATGAAAACTGGGACAAAACGTCAGAAAAAAAACATTGACAATGACCAAATCATACGAATAGTGGGGCATACGAAAACCAAGGTTCCACTATATAAAGCATTACTTACTCTCGTAGCTCTGTGTAGATGGGCAGCACCTCAGGGTGGCAGACAAATGCAAAGGCCAGAATTGGGATGGTGTATGCCGTCTAAAAGCCAATTATGCCAACGGTTAGTGACTGGTTAGCCCAACTCTGTTTTTCTATAACAGCATCTACTTTGATTTGTGTTTGCTTAGAGTCTGCTAATCTGACTGGAAAATAAAAACTTGCAGTGACAACTGAAGAAGAGAGACAAATGGATGAGAAAACCCTTTTGGTCTTACTTGTGAGTTGATAGTGAAGAGCTTGGCATCACAAAAGTCTTCATCATCTTCTGTGATTGTGTAGTTGTCAGCAATGAGGCTTATGTTGTGATGACTGTCCTCCAGTGGACAATCGATGTTGAATTTCTTATAGATCACCTGGGGGGGAATGGGGAGTGCACACTCATTGGGTCAGATATTGGACTGAAGTGTAAAATGTCATTTATTTTCAACAGACTCACCGAAATGAGGAAAAACACCATGCAAGAAAGAGAGAAGCCACTTGTATATCCCAGATAACCTGAAGTGGAAAAACACAAATAGAAATGAATATCAACATTGATGATGTTGATGATCACAAACAAAATCTACATTATGTCCAAGAGCAAGTTCTGACCACAAATGTACAAGTGAGAAAGTGAATGGGGGGGGGGGGGGGGGGGGATGCAATGACAGGATGTGAAATCATACCAAGTTGTTTCATGAGTGCAAGAGGAAGGATGATGGCAGCGCTAACAATGATGATCAAGTAGTTTCCAGTCAAGAACCATTCTCTGAGACCATGTACAAATAAAAATCAGTGCACTAATCTATGAAGCTGTCAGTGAATTCAAATCAAGATGTTTGACACTCACCCCGTGTTTTCATGTTTGCCAAGAAAAGCCTGAATAACCAGCGGCAGCTCAGACTTCACAATGAAGAGATAGCTGGACATTGCTGAGAAAAAGCAAATATGCTCAGAGCAATCCTTCATTTTTCAAACTGAAAGACTACAAATCACAGAATTCTACCTCCAATGTTGTGTACTGTGATGATGCTTCCCGCCAGAATTTTTCCCGGTGGACCGAATGCTCTGTTCCCAAGCTGCTCATACGCTCGGATGCCTGAAAAGACTCAAACCTTAACAATGCAGCCACGAAAGTAGACTGTAAAGCAGGCCACATAAAAGGATGTGGCGGGCCTTGAGTTTGACATCTGTGTAGTTACACCAAAAAGGATAACTACTGCAAGACCGATGCTAGTTTCGTGAGCCCATCTATGGCGTTTTGCATTGTGCGTGAGGATTAAGCTAACGGACTTTAGTACGTTATGTGCTTTGGTTAAATACTGCACATGACTAATTCTCTTTGTTTAATTTTTAAACGAAACAGTTTTAAGCGAGGCACTGTACACTGAGTCACCATCTGCTGCTTGTTGTGACTTTAGCTACCACTATTTAGCAACCGTACCCCACAAGAATAAATTCCCCCTGTACTGAGCAGTCCCGACAGTCAGAACCACAACAAGAGCAACGTGTCTTCTCTTAAGCTGACCTTGACACAGGGCAAAAAGTGGAAGAAACAATTACAATTCACAATTGTTGCTGCTGTAACAGAATTATCATTATTTTTCAGGGCGTTATGAATGAAAACATTCCTATTTTACTCATCAGTTATTGCTGGAAAACAAGGAAATGAGCGATAAGAAGGAATTTCTTCTCTTCTGCTGCCTTGCCGCCCAGTATAGGAAGTAAGTAGTAAAATGCAGGCAAACGACATGGTCCGTGTCAGTTGTTCATTTTAGTATACTGTGTGCCGTGGGGTGCTAAAAAACTGCGGGCCGCAAATGGCCCACAGGGACCCCTCTGTTGTACAATAATGTGCTGAGCGTAACTCCTCTTACCAACAACTCCCGCACTTCTCAGCAGTAGGTGGATTGAATATGCAGACAGAATAGCAATGAAAACCAGCAGGATTCTGAAACACAGAAAAGCAAATACTTTTATTTGTGACCTATATCTCTTTATATGTTGAAGATATCCATCCATCCATTTTCTGTACCGCTTCATCCTCACAAGGGTCACGGGAGTGCTGGAGCCTATCCCAGCTATCATCGGGCAGGAAGCGCTTTTTAGGAGAATCCTGACTGTTTTGTATTAACATTGACCGCTATTTGGAAATGTTCATAATTCCCTCTACCTCGACTAAGGCTCCAGCTGAAGAAAAACAGCCCCAAAAGAATGAATTCTACCACCACCATGCAAAAACGAAATATACCAAACACGTGGGAAAATGTGTTGACATACTGTAAAATAAGAGCGCACTGCTATTCAACAACAAGCGTACGATACATCCTTGCTGATTACTCTCCCTCCCTCCCTCCTCACCATGAGATAGCACACGACTGATCCAGGGAGGCGTGTCTTGGAGCTGATCACTACAGGCTATATTTAACTTCTTAAACCTGGTTTAAGGAAGCAGTGTGTATGTATGTGAATGTGAATGTCTGTTTGTGTGTGTCTATTATAGCTCATTGTTCAACAAAATTGTTGGAAGGTACAGCCAGACCGATCAGGCTACATGGTGCAAAACTTGTATATTGTCCACCTACACCATCAATGGAAATATTTAGATCTACTTTTGTTACGCATGTGTGAACACACCCACGCATCGTGCATCTTTTCTGCTAACCTCATTAGAACTCAAAGCTCCGTCTCATTTCTAATGTTAACTGGGAACCACATTTACACCTTAATATAGAGTAACTCCCTAAAGATCTGAGTAGATGAGCAAAGGGGACAGTGGTTGATGGTCTTCGCAAGCGTCACCAAAGTGCAGAGTAACAAACAAAACTCAAGAGAAAAGACCAAACTGCTTGTTTGCTGTCCATACTCACATAAAAAGAAGGATTCCAGTGTTGGACATGGCGTAGGCCAATCCCAGAATTCCGCTTCCCATTATGGCGTTACTGAGGTTAAAAACGGACATCCCGAATGAAGTCTTCCCTTCGAACTGCAGCAAGTGGACACCAGAAAGAAAGATGAGTCAGTGAGCGACATGCAAGGTGAAAAGTATTCAAGTGAGAAAGTAAAAAGAACTCACATCTGTGAAGTGGGTTTCTTTTTTGGCACCAGCTTTATGAGGGAGAAATTCCTCATGTTCAGTCATGGCATCCAGCCCATCAAAGCTACAATGCAAATAAAGGACATGTCGCTCATGAAAAGATAGGAGCTATTAAACAAAACTGCAGCTTGTAAGCGGACCCATGGAAAAGCTTTTATGACCTTTATCAATGAGGTTATGTTTGATGTGGGTTGTTCTTTTTCTTTGTGAGCAACTACCCTTCTACATCTTTAGTTGATTCTCAGTCATCCAGGTCATAGTAATCTGATGAATACACACCAATGACATCCGGTTGCCTCCATAAAAAAATGTTCGGATAACTTCTCTCCTACATTAAATTATTTAGCCACCAGGATTTATGCAAATGATGTGAGGCATTTGGAAGGAAATGTGGTGAGAATAAAATGTTGTGGTCCTATATTGTTTAATGGAGTTTAACAAACAAACAAAAAATATAATGTACAACTTTGATGCCATAATTTTGCACACTTCTGCTGTTACTCAGTATTACTTCATTATTCTTACATTGTGTTCATATATTATCTTATAATCACTATTATTACTAAGCCTTGGGCATTTCTGGCCAAATGCTTTAGTATAATTATAATAAGATGGAAGGATCTCTGTTGTATTAATAAGAGTCTTAGGTATACGTTTCAATTGTAATTTAGGGATAAATAGGTGAGAATGGTGAAATGTTGTGTTAATCAACATGTGAACCGTATAAAATTGTAATCAAAAGAGAATTGACAAAAAAAAAATGCGCTTCAAATGTTCTGTTTGGAAGCCAACTTGGGTGGCTAGCTCACCTGACTACCGTTAGCCTGATTGTCTAGTTGAGATTGTTATTTGGCCAGCTAATATTGCTGTTTTATGCTGCTCGGCTAGCCGAATTGGTTAATTTTATTGGCTAAATTTGCTGACCACCATTACATGCTCTTCCGCTGAACGGCAGAAAAAAACAACAACCCGCGTATCCCGTGTATATAAAATGTCTTAAGATTTTCCAGTTAACAAACCGGAGTGACATTATGATGAATACCGTCTTTTAGGTGTAGTCTTGTCCAAACTGTCAAGAATGCATGCGGCATGTGACCACAAACGCCCAAGGCTTGATTGTTTGGCTGAGGCCGTGTCCACAAATCTTTTTCTTTCCCATAGTAGGAAGGAAGTATTGTGCTTTTATCTTATCCTGTGATGTACCAGTAAAATCATTTCATTTTTGGGGGGAGGAATTTCATTTTCTAACAAGAGAAGTAGGAGTGGAGAATAGAGAGAATTTGTTGTAGAAGAATTGATAAAATCATTATCTTTTGGAGCAAGAGTTTGCTTTCGTTTCGTTGTTGTATTAGAGTTGCGTATGAGTTGTTTTAAATGGTTTCATGTGTCCGGGGCTATTTCCTGATAGGATAGAAAACAAAATAACCTCTCCAATTGTTTTACCGTGTCTTAAAAAAGTCTTAGGTTTAATCACTTGTAAGTCTCACCCGTCTTCTCGACTGTGTCCGTTCATCTTCTGAAGCTCCATTTTGATTCAGTGAGACGGTGGATTTGCTGTACTGATGAAATCCTCTTCAAGCTGTTAAGTGGAAAAAAGCAGACACATTTAATTTAGAACACTTCCTGTAATCCCATATAGATACAGGCATTATCTATGCATGGCGGGTTAGGGTTAAAATGCTGCCTTTTTTTTTTTTTTAACCCCTTAGTAGACATATTTGAACATTCAAAAGCATTTTCAAGCATATAATGTTTAGAAAATACTGTACTGTATCGCTAAGTGCTTAGGGCTGTGAATACCCTTATATGGCAGTAATGGTTCCATAGGCTGTTGTTATGTTGAGGGTTCACACCAACCTTTTTTTATTCGCAGTACGATGGCTGCTCAGCTATGTCTACCCTGAAGCATGTTTAGCACTTTTAGTAGGTTTTTACTGGATTTTTTTTTTTTTTTTTTTTGCTTTCGAGCAGATTAAGCAGAAGCCTGAAATGTCATTGCTAACCCTGACTGTTATTTCGAACTGTTCATACTGTATTTCCTTATAACCTTGTGTTAGGCCCCAGATCCAGCTGAAGAAAAACAGCCCCAGAGCAGGCTAGAAAGCAAAACCAAATGTCAAGAAATGCCTACTAGAACATCTGAAATTTATTTGGAGGTTTTCAGAGGTACTTTAAGTGTTGGCAGGTGTGCGCTGACTCTCATTTCAAATTCATTTGAATGGGATTGGTTAATTCTGAATACAGACACATATAAGAGGGTGTATAACTTGTAACTTGCAACGTCATTATTTATGTTTGTTTATTTTTACTTTTAATTTTTTTCCCCCTCAATTTAATTGCGTTTTACAGGTTACAGGTCACAATAATGGGGGGGGGGGGGGGGGGTAGTTTTTAAATGATTTATCTAGGTCTTCCTTCTTTTATATCACAAAAACCTGGCATTTGAACAGGGGTGTGTAGACTTTTATATATTGTACAGAGCAAAGCAACACTGATTAGCAGAGTTACACTTACTTGAAGAAATGGCAACAAATGCGCACGAGAAATAACAAAAACGATGTGACTTGAGTTGAGCAGTCTCGAGACATGCACGCTGTCAACGAGCCGACTGTGCTGCTGACTCAAATGACAAAGGTGGTGCGAGGACTTGTAGGAAGAGTTTTGGTCTGCGCTCGTGCCACCGGGTCATGAGATACTTCCCCTTTCTGCCTGTCATCGAGACGGCCTCGGGACTCTCACATGTGACCCCAAAGGACACATTCATTCAACACTGTCTGACATTCCACAGTCTTTTCCCCCTCACTCCCACACTTGTCATACAAGAGGACTGCTGACATAGAATGAGCTTCAAAGTGGGCCAAAGCACTGAAAGGCTTCTTGTGTGAATGCTGCTTTATCATTAAAAAAAATAATAATAAATCAGCCGAGTTACTGTATTTTGTTTTAAAAGTGATACACTGAACTGTGCTGAGCATCTGAATGAAAAAGAACAGATGATATGCTGATATGCATTTGCTGGAATGTATCCAGGCTTTGGGTAATAAGATAGATTGTTTTCTTTAGAGACAATTTTCAAAATATAATATAACCTGTACATCATCAGAACATCAGAAAGGAACATACAGTCACGCCTCACCGTATTGCGGTTCACTTTTTGCGGTTTCATATTAAACGCGGATTTTGGAACTGGCAACGGAATGGTAAGAAAGAAAAACGCGTAGTAAGCACAGTCATTCACAAGCTCCCTATAGTACAACAGACACTGAGTAACTCAACACCTAGACTAGCTAATGGTTAGCAACTTAATAGCTAGCGCTATCTTTTTTCTTTTTCTTTTTTCAGTCTTGTTCGGCTGTTAGGTCAAACAGGAGGAAGGATCTGTATCCCTCTTATGCCGGAACAGTTTTACTGTGCCACAGTGGAGTAGCACTATCCTATCCAACTCTCCACTCTCATTTGCTGACTCCAACGTCACTCAACAGGCCAGGCCCCGTCTTTTAAAGCCACACACATTCAAAATCACAGATACTACAGTGGAGAAGGTGATTATGGCAACTCCAAGTGGACAAAAATAATACCTGCTCCTCACATGCATTATTTGTATTGTTATTCTGTATAAAACTACGAAATATACAGTGGAACCCCGATAAACTGGACCCTGATATAATGGATATCGGATAAAACTGACCGCCGGGACTGAACAATGCGTCCAAAAATAGTTTCCATTTGTCACTTAAACTGCAGTTGTTAAAGACTATTAGTTCCAGAATTGGCCGCTGTTGTTTACTGGCGCAATGCAGGCAGACAATGGGACTGTATTTCCGAATCACAGATATACAATAATACAAGATCCTCCCGTACCTACGAGGTGGCCATATTGAATGAGTGGCCATGTAACGATGGTTATCTATTGTCCGTTGTACGTAGAGCAGAGAGAGAGAGCGGCATGGCCGCGGCATTAAGCCTGAGGAGTACAAAAAACAAGTCTTTGGAGTCTGGAACTTTTTGGTACAGTAAAAATGTTTTGTCAAGCCATTCACCTTTGGCAATGGATTTGGAACCAATATGCGGTCGCTACTTTGTAGCTTTTGGTCGATCGCATGTGCTTGAAGAACGTAAACCCCTACGATAAATGAGGGACTCTCGTATAACCTTATGAAAAAGTACATTCTCGCATCGTATCAGGGATTGCTGTGGATGCGTAAGATATTTACCCGGCGTGGTTTGTCTGTCATCAAAGTGTACAACAAAGGGAAAAAACATGGAATGTGCGAGGAGACATGGTCGCACGAAATATTGCCGTTACAGTGTTAGCGGCTTGTTACTTCACCCCTTGATTTGTACACTCCTGCCAAAATGAGCCAGTGGGTCACATCCGAGTCTTTCTAACTGTTCCCACACTCGCCCCTCCCCTCTAAATTTGTCATTGCCAGTAAATCTTTTACAATTGACGGTGTTATGAAGAACTCAAAAGCTGATTTCATGTATTGGACAATGCTGACCACATATCTGGAAGCATTTTGATGACATTATAAGTCTACCCTGCTGTTCAAGTGGGGTGACAGAGTGCAATAACTTTGCATTTTTGGAAAGTAGTGTGATTGCTGTTGGCCAAGAGACTATCGGGAGGGGGGGGTCGACATTAAGGGTATCATTTTCATCAGAGGAGCGTGCCTTATATTCAGACGCATTCTCCTCTATGTCACTTTCACGGTTAGCACTTCATTTGTTTTAAACAAACAAACAAAAAATACAATAAAATAAAAAACATTCCTGAGAAGTCATTTTCAGCAGAGAGAGAAAGCAAAAGAAATGATTTGGAATTTGGATGATCTGGACAACGTTCACTGTGAACTATTAGTAGTTCTCGCAGTACTACAGTTTTGATTATGTTAGGGCCCTAAAGCTTTTTGAATAATATTAAATTGTATGTAATAGTGACCTCAATATCACCCCCTAAAAAAAGAAAAGAAAACAAATGTGTGTAAATTGTTGATATTTCTGATTGATTTTTTACTTTACAGCAAAAATTTATCCCAAAGAACACCAATGCATACAACATGCCAAGGACATTGAAAACATAATAATGGTAATTAAACAAAAAAACGTTAATCATATATTTAGAGATGTTAAACTTTGAATGGGGTCAAACTGACCCTAAAGATAGGAGGGTTAAGCACTGTAAACAGTATAAAAAGTGTTTTAAAAAACTACAAAAACAAGTCTTAATAGATCAGTTCAACAAGCATACATTTACGTTTTGTAATCTTCAAATGGAAGATACACGAAATGATCTGGATAAGAGTAATTGAAATAGTGGAATAATCTTGGAATAACTTCTCTTTTCAGCACCGCTTACCGCATGGTGCTGTCTGATGCAAGAGCGGCTCACTATTGACAGTTACTACCTCCACTCTCTTCTTCAAAAGGTACAACACACACTTCTCACATAGGAAGCCACTTACCCAGGAGCGAAAGAACACGGCTGGCCTTCTCTCCACAAATACTGCAAATATCCTGGAATTGGACTGAAAAGAATCAGTATGCTCCTTCACTCTGTTCTCACGCTATTGCTGTGTGTAATTACAATGCTTTACTCCCTCCACGGCTCCTTGGTAGTGGTGGGAGGAGAGAGGGAGAGAGATTAAGGGCTGTGAGGGCGTGAGGGAGGAAGGAGAGTTAACCCCTTGCTCAACCACAGGTAGAGACAAGCAGTACATACAAGTGAAAGTGGAGACACATTCCCATGCCATTGCTGCTTATGCAAGCAGAGAGGAGGAGCAAAGCGGGTGTTACCTGAGGTCTGCTTTGTTGCAGCATGAGTGGATACGCACGGAGATTGGAAGTCACAGCGATGCTATATTGGTTAAGTCGATAAGGTCGATAAGTGCTTTTCTTAAGGCCGCGAGCATGTGATTGTGCTTACGAGTGGAAACATTGCGCGAGTCATTTAAGTCCCTGACCAGACACGAAAGGAGGATTGGCAGAATTTAAATACTTTATCTACCAATGATTCCAAACCACTGTTTGGCATCAGTGTGCTGTGAAGGGTCAGCAGGTGTGTGGGGGGGGGCACTTATCCAATCTCACTGCATTGGCCCAAAAATGTCTATTTATTTATTATGAATAATGCATCTTTGTTTGTCTATCTGTGCTTGCAATGTATGTTGACAGGCAAAACACTTAAAGACCCTGTAAAGTGAATTGAAAGATTGGTTTCTAAATATGGTAAACATTATACAGGCTTGAAGATAATTGCTGAAGATGTGGTTCAATAAAGTAATATCCACCACATCAATGTGAGCGCTTGTACATACCTGTACATATATAAATATGTAATTATATGTAATACTGTGTGTATTTTTTTTAACAAAAATATTTCAACTTTGCACTAATGTGCTTGTTGACTGTACATAAATGCAGGATCGGATGTAAAAAAGTTATTTTTCATATTTTTGTCATAGACTAACTGTTCAAATGGAGACGGAGGGCTGGGTGATGTGGCCTAAAAGTCATATCATGATATAAATGGAATCCCTTCACGGTAACGCTGTATATTCCAATACATATAAACGTCAGTGTAAGTCAGTGGAAGTTGTTCTTGTTACTGAAAGGTGTATCCACCTGTTGCCATTCATACAACAGAATAAGTCACGGCACCCACTCTCTTAGTGAATACATTTGTGAGTACATTGAAACAAGATCTTCATTATTTCAGTATACCTGTATATAACATTTCTGTTTGGTGGTGTGACATGAGATTTTTCAAATGTAAAATAGGTGCCTCAACTCAAGAAAGGTTTGGATACACTGTAGTATTCAATGCCGTCTGGACATGAGAATTTGACTCAGCAAGAATGACTTTCATCGGCGGTGAGATTTCCGTTGACTGATAGTTTAACGATAGTGACATGTGTGAGTTTTTTCTGCACGCCCAGGAAACGCCCACTTTCTTTATCTCAGCATGCCACTAATCCTTCACTGGAACTTGTGCACCCACAACAAGTCCGTTAAAACACCTATGACCATGAAACCTATATTTAATATTTTCCCTTGCATAGTCAATAAAATTGGAAACATTCTGAGAGAGAAGACACTGATGGCAGATTGGCCTTTTTTAACACGACATCAACTATTCCTGTACATGTAATTAACTTAATAAACCCATGGAGGGTAAGATGACCAGTGTTTTTCTATATCAGACAAAACCTCACATATGCCGTATTATGGTTCATGAGAGCATACAATTGTCTTTTGTTTTCCTAATATTGCGACAGCATAGTTAAAAAGCTGGAAAACTATTACTGGATTTGGCCTCCAATCAAATAGAACGAATGAGGTATGTCAGACAAATTCCAGGACTGGTGTCACAAAAGATATACGGTTGTCCCTCTTTACAGCAAAGGTTGTGGTCCAGAACCCCCCATTATAGATGAGAATATGCAATGTAGCAAGCATATATTTATTTTATCATCTATGTATATTTTAAAGCTTTATGGCCCATGCCACACACTTATTAACCTCTCCCATACACTTACAGTATAAACACTTCCCGTTAGGGCTGGGAATATCTAATAGTTTGACAATTGATTATTATAGCCATCACCCCATCAATCATTTGAGAAGTCTCATAGAAATTGATTTTGCGTAATACCAATACAAAATATGCATGCGAGGTGCAGGCAGTATTTTTGTCCATTTGGGTTTGCCAGCCTCATGTCCTACAATCCAATATTTGGGACTTTGAACGTGTGTGGCTTTAAAAGGTCTGGCGTGCCTTGTCTAGTGACGTGGGTGTCAGCGAATGAGAGTGTAGAGTTGGCTGCGTGCCGAGTTACTCGCCGTGAGTTGTGGCCATCGGCAGCTCGTGAATAAATTTGATTATTACGCCTTTGTTCAATAAAGTGATTGGAAGTGCACTGGCGGCTGTGTCATTGACTACCTATAGAGTGATTACAATCTACTCAAATTGTAAAACAGTTAGACAACATTAAGATGGCCGTCACGATGGAGTTGCGGACGATCCCAGAAGAATACTTCCAGGAGTACAAGAAGGTGTGGCAGAGAAGGCTGGGAAAGTGCATTATATTCCAGGAGGATTACCTCAAAGGGGGAAAATCGGAGTTTTGTGGATTTTAATCAAATTTAGTGCATGCTTAGATCCACTTTTCCTTTCAGTCTACATACAAGCAATGCAAAACATAGACATTGAACCTGAAAACTGTGACAAACTGCAGATACACTGCTGGCTGCTCTCCTCCGACATGCATTACTTGCTGCAGCTGGTAGAGCCTTTCTTACTAAATAAAGGTGCTGGGGCAAATTGTGTCTGCAGCTCACTACAGTGCCATCTAGAGGAAACTGAGTACTGTTGTAGGCAACATGAACATTATATGGAAGTGCGTTTCTGCCAGTAAAAAATAAATAAAAACATACCGAAAGCTATTTTAATTAATTAAAATAAATGTGTATTTCTGTTGGTTTTTTTAATTATTTGTGGAAACAGCCTTCCATTTAAACAGGCTTTCCTGGCCCAATACATTATTATATCAAAGATCCAGTTGTCCCTTATACTTAGGATCTTTTTCATTAACTCTCCAGCCACTTCATTGGGCACACAAGCACAGTTTAATGAGGGCCATTATTGAGCTGTGTGTAAAATTATGCCTTTACAAAGATAACAATGCTTATTTTTGACTGACATTTCCCTCTGCCCTCACACACCATTTCAAGGTGTTCTGTTTAATTTCTATTGTGGAAGGAGCACATTACTCATATGATTCATTGTGCAAGTCACTTTTTTTTTGTAATGTTCTTTTTGGCATTTTTGACTTTGTGGATTATTTGTAGTCATTTTATCATTCAAGGTGGCAGTTGTCATTACTAAACTTGAACCAAACGTACTGTGCTTTAAGTGTGAAGTGTCACAGCATGCATTAGCACCCAAAGACAAGCAACATAATCACCACGATTTCTGATGAACAGTAGTAGGATGTAACTAAGTACAAATAATTGTTACTGCTCTTGATTAGTTGTTTTTTTTTTAAATTTGTACGTATGTTTTTTATTACTTTTGACTCTTACTCCCTAAGTTTGTAACTATGAGCACACAACCGCTGTATTCAATAAATTAAGACTTAACATTTTCTCAAACTGAAAACATATCTTTCAATGCATAATATTTTTAATAGTGTATTACCACAGAACATTTAACACTTTTAAATAAAATAAATTGCAATTATTTTATGAAAGCATGTCAGAAATACTAAACTCGCACAGCATTTCAATAAAAGCAATTAAATTGCGGGATGAATTAACATCACAACTTAATCACGCCCACTTTTCAAATCACAAATTGAGAAAATCTTTACTGAAACAGTATCGACACTACTGTCAGAGAAGTTTCTTCAAAACAACTGAGACAAGCCTGAGGACTGTATCGAAATGAAATCACACCAACCAAGATTGTCTTTTCTGCTCGCGAGGGACAGCAGAGCAACTCACTGGCTGAGTGTGCTCACCAAGACTGACAACGAACTGCTGCCCTCGTCCTCTATTTATTTCAAGCAAAGCAGCATGCAACACAGTGGAACTTTACCGAGATGTGCAGGTGCACCGGAAAACAGTTTTTTAATAGTCAACATAGCTTGAGGAAGTGTGAACCAGACGGGTTGAGGAAGTGTGAACCAGACAGCATCTTTGTCTCATCCACAAATCTGCGTGGGCGAATTTCTACATGTGAATATGCTTTAAACATGATAAATTCTTTCACAACTACACTTTTTTATTTATTTACACAAGACTACTTGTACTCAAGTACAGAGCGTGAGTACTTTTTTCCACCTCTGCTGATGAACAATGAAACCTAACTTGTTATAAAACACAATTTTATTCAACCAAATAAAAACAATTTCACAGTAGAGCAGCAGTGAAACATTTGGAGAGTGTTGTCTTTTTTGGGGGGTCACTTGCCTCTGTCAACCCATGCAAAGAAGTTACACCGAGCCTCTGGGTTGGCAGCATGCCCTTGAGGGCGGGCGCACACAAAGAACTGCCGGCCCACGTTTGGTCCCTCCTTCTTGACAGTACGCAGCACACAAGGCTCTCCGTGGAGCTTGCAGGTGGGCGGCGGGGGCGGCCCGTGAAGGACTGACTTCCAAAAGTGTAAAGATGCTCCTTTGTCCCCACGTGGGTTGGATGGGTGGGTACTCAAATGTTCAGCCGGTGCCTCCCACTGTCGTTCTTGCGTTGTGCTGCAAAGCTGTGATGCAACAGCCGGTGTAAGCTCAATAGGCTCACCCTTTACCGGGGACCCTTTGAGGGAATTCGGTGAGAAGCCAAGTGATTTTTCATTTTTAGGTTTAAAAAAGGCAAGAAGGTTCCCCTGTGGCTTTGAAGAAGTCTTAATTGTCTTGGCCTTTTTGCCTGTCTGGTGAACAGACTCTGTACTCATGGTTCGCTTTGTACCTGATACATTTATATTCTCTCTCCTTTCTCCTTCTTCTTGAGATCCAGGTAGTGCCTCCTCAGTCCGACATGACTTTTGGTCCACCTTAACCAGAAAGCGTGAGAGTTTCTGCTGCTTGCCAGCAAACTCTGGCAGGTAGCACGTAGCGAGAGGGGGGGGCTTGGAACTGGGCAGCAGAGAGCACCGGAGCACCCCCCACACGGGACAGTGATCCGACCCCTCCACTTCTGGCATGATGTCGGCCGCCACAAACTGCTCCTCCGCTAGTTGATTGTCAGCGAAGATGTAGTCGATGCGTGTGCCGTAGTTGGTACGGCGAGCCCCCGTGAGAGTGGACCAACATGTGAAGGCGCAGGCGCGAGTCGGGTGGAAATAGCGAAATGTGTCAACAAACTTTCCACTGTGGCTGAAATCTGCTGACGCCGACGCTTTTTCGTCCCTTAAAAAGCCGTTCAGCCATTTTCTACCAGGGTTGTCCTCAAAGTCATCCTGTGGAATGAGAGGAATACAATATAAATTTGAGATACAAGCACTGTATGGTGGCGGTGAACTCAACTCACTTCACAACAAGGAGCAGTTTGGCAAATAGTCTTCAAAAAAGACACCAAGCTATTTAATGTTGTTGTAAAGTTTTCAATTACGTTGTGAAAATAACATAGCTTTGTCTTAGCAAAGTCTACTTAGCTTAAAGGTCCCACATTTTGGCTATTTAGATCTCCATAGAGTGACTCTCTAACATCGACTTAGTATAAGTGCCAATTTCATTTAAAAAAAAAGATTTAAATAACTAAATTAATGAAAAAAACGCCTTGGTTTTGTCATACGTGTCCAGAAAAGACCCCTCTGACAGCTACTTCTGTTTGACCCAATTTTTTATCCACTTTATTTATATTTGGCTAAGACCGCCCCCTTTCCTCTAATTGGTTTCCTCCGTGTAGAACACCCACTTTTGAAAGCACACGTGTTTGTTATGTGGACGGCGCTGGCTCAGGAGCGGAAAGGGAAGGTGATCTTCGCTAGTGACGTAGCTAAGCTCAAGAACTTCAAATGACCTGATTTCAGGCCTCTCGGCAGCTAAACGTCTGGAACTCAGGAATGCGTGGACAATTTTAATTCATATATTACGTTTACAGAGGCACCCTTGAGCCAGTATTACTTCACAAATACTAGAAAAATTTGGTTTGGTAAAATATGGCACCTTTAATGCTAACGAACAATGAAAAACGCCATAAACGGGCTAAAGAAAAAACACTTGGGTTTGAAAATGCCACAAGATGGCGGACACGGACTACTATAAGGCAGGGCAAATAACAAATGATTTTTTTCAGCAAATAACAAAGGATGGGGAACACTGTATTTATAATTACTATTGAAAAAATAAAATCTGTAAATGTCTGAAATGAAAATCTTGTATTTTTGGAAATATTATGCTCAAGTTTTCCAGATAAACAACATATGGTGAAACTAAGGTCAATATCTAAACCAATAATTCCCAAACCATTTGCCCATCAATGTGCTGTGAGAAATCATCAGGTGTACTGCGGGAATTTAGCTAATCCCCAAAAATATTTATGTCGTAGAAATAATGTATATTTGATCCTTAATCAATGCCAGCTAATTATAGTAACAGGCAGAGGAATTAAATGTGCTTCAGATACAGCAGAAGGTACAAGTGAACTCTGAATTCAATGGTTGCCCTTCATAGAACAGAATAATAGCTTTGTGCGCAGTAAAACGGGCCCAGATTTCACAATACGTAAATCTGTGAGTAAATTGAGATGAGATCATCTATACATTTTTGTTTAGTGATGAGCGTGACATTTTTCTAATGAAAAATGTGTGCCCTGGCTCAATAAAGGCTCAGTTTCATTTAAACCACGTACTTACAATTTCATTTGGGTCACAGTGGTCGATTGGTCGATGAGAGGTATTGACATCCCCTAAAACAATTACAGAGCTGGAAAAGAAAGGACTGGAAATGAGAAATGTGAAAATGTGGAGTTGGTGCCAGTTTAATCCGATGGATGTAAGATGCCCTCTCACCTCCCCTTCTTCAGCATAGCCTCAGCTCGACCTTGAAGCAGCTTGTAAAACTGCAGTTTGAACTGTTTGCGCTCTGGCTTTTCCGGGTCAGCTCGTGGACAGTAAACATTCATGACATTAACAGTTTGTACTTTGTCCGAACACCTATAAGGACAAAAAAATAAAAATAAATAACGACGACAGTAAATAGAAACATACATACATACATATAAATTCCCAGTTTGTGCAATCGAGGAGCTTTTCTTACTGGACTCTGTGTTGCGTGATGACGGCTCGCCCCTCGTTATCCAAAAGCTGCAGCTCCTCATCGGTAAACGCGGACTGGTTACCATAGCAACCAATGGCTCCCTCACGATTGGTCAACAGACCAGTGAGACCCTCCTCAGCAGCAAACGGTGTGGCACTGTCCTTACAATAAGTGGCCACACCTATACATACATAGCAATTACAAGGTGGGGTTGACCACCTAATAAGTCAAGTTCAGGGGTCTTATTTTGTTTATTTTGCATACAAAAATTGCTGACCGAGAACTCAATACAAGACGGTGACAAAGTGAGGATTTAAATAAATAAATAAATAAATAAATAAATAAATAAAACCTGAGTAGCCGCTGCGTCCTCGACTGAAACTGAAATAGGAGTTGTAGCCGTCAACGATGGCAGTCATCTCATCGAGCAGGTCTCCTATGGGCGATTCGAGTTAGAGTTGAAATAAAAACAAAGTGAGATGACCTATTTTAACAAGCCCGCGTGTTCTGCATTCATTAAACCACTTACTTGTCACTTTGGTCTCCTGCACACATATAATATCCGCGTCCAGTGAATCGAGTGTCTTTTTTATTCCACATCTGAAAGTCCGTATACCATTTATATTCCAGGTGACTATCCTCATTGTGTAAATATAAAAAAATATGCACCGCACTCGGAACTTGTGAAAGTAGCAGCGAAACGAGTGGAAACATTTCGCGCACACCCGGATGTATAGAGGAAGTCGAGAGGCCCGCAATCGGAAGTGTATTTCTTGTCGGTATTTAGAACCAATAATTACATATTGTTAAAGAAATAAGTTCAATACATTAATAGTTTTAAGTTTTACCATATTTAACATTCTCACCATAGCGATAAAAAATATCTAGACTCCGCCTCGGGCAGAATCCTACGTAAAATATCGCCGCCATATTAGATGTGGCAAAGCGACGTCATTTCTTTCTGTTTGGAGACAGTGGCGGTCCTAACTTGAATGGTGAACCTGCAGTCAGGACCCAATTGAAATCTGAAAATCCTGAAGCCCACAAAAACCTCAACATGTAAGACTAGTATTCTATAAATAATTCCGAAATATATACATCTCACAACCAAAATGAGTGCAAAACATGGGGATATAAAAATGCAAATAAATAACCAGTTCACTTCACTCATTCTGAACTTCAAGAAAACACGTGTTTTCAATCCAGCAAGATAAATAATAACTAACATATTGAAATCGAGTATACACAAGAAAATTTTAGCATTAAATCAGACCTTTTACTGAATACACATATTTCAAAACATGGATGCTATATATTGCCATCAATCAGTTTTAAGATTCTTAGATAGGAAATAATACGGACTCCGTAGAAATAAATCCAATACACATGCTTTTTTTTTTTTTGCCTATCACTAGGAAGGTGCATTTCCCCGATGGAACGATAGAGGGCACAGTTGCGCTTTGACGTTTCGGCGCGCATTTGACACAACAGGAGGACAGCGAGTGCACAGCACATTGAGCACAGCGAGCACAACAGTACTCGGCTGTCTGCTCGACCTCGCGGGGCGATTCCACCACAACCCGGCGAAAAAAAGACTGCGGGAGGTAAGCGGACCCACAGTAGCTCCGGGCCTCCGAGTAGACTACGCTCCCGTTGACAGCTCTCCGAGAGCGAGCGCTCAGTCACGGCTTCGACCGGCTCACATCTTTTGATTAAAAAAAAAACCCCGAGAAGGTTTGTAACATCCCGTTTGGCTGATGTTGTCTGCTTAACTAATTAGCTTGTCGTAGGGGGATGAGAGTGACGTAGGGGCGCCCCCCCCCACCAGAGTCGTTATTATTATTATTTGTTTTTTTCTACATTTAGAAATGGATGTCACCAGCGTATTTTGGAAGAATGCGTGAATTCATTTTGTCGCGTAATGGCTAAAGCTAACTTCCACTTGCTAGCTGTCCGACCCGCGTGCGTTCAGTGTCGGTCTTTTCACCTTCTATTCCCGTCCGAAGACATTCGGACCGTCAGCGGGGCTTAGTGTGTCTAAAAAAGGTCCACTGCTCTAAGTAGTCTGGTCCGCTGCGTACTGTACTCACGGTAGCAGCCATTTGATAAGCTGAGTAGTGGCCGAGGGGGGAAACAGATGCTACCGGATACACGAGACGGTATCGAGCACCGGACAACCGGCAGCTGGCCTTTCCATGTTCGGTGAAACAGGATGTGAGTAAATGCTGACCGTCTGCCCCACCCTAGCAGCACACAAACGTTCGTGTACGTCTTATTATTTTGTGATGGCCTGAAAACCGCTTATTACTGTGCTACAAACTATGGCGGTCAACCTCTTGCTGGAGTTACTACTGGCTGTGTTAAAGTCCTAGTCCTATAGCGAACAAGCCACTGTAACAAAATAAACATTTAGGACATAAACACAATCTAAGGTAGTAGTGTGGTAATAGCTACTGATAGCACA
Organism: Phyllopteryx taeniolatus; assembly: GCF_024500385.1. Classification (NCBI taxonomy): domain Eukaryota; kingdom Metazoa; phylum Chordata; class Actinopteri; order Syngnathiformes; family Syngnathidae; genus Phyllopteryx; species Phyllopteryx taeniolatus. The sequence continues at coordinate 11,363,712 of NC_084502.1, read as the reverse complement.
GCCACGGTGCAAATGATGCGGTATCGTCAAGTCATTAAAGTGACCACGAAATGACTTTTTACTTGTGATTTTATACATTTGAAAACAGATATCTGTACTTCTATCCCTTACTTAGGCAAAATAGGCAAAATTGACTTTTCTGATCCTCCTCAGATGACAACACATTGTAAAAAAAAGAAGACGACGTAAATAAAGGTAAACTGTAATCGGGGCTCTTATAATAACAATGTGACAAGATTTCCCAATAATGACAGTCTGTCAAAATGCTAAGTCTGGTTGGGATGGCCACTTCAACCTGAGTACAACACACCAAGAATTTGGATAATAAGATGATTGGTTCCGTTTTGGAGGAATTAATTTTTTTGTCTGAGGGTGAAAATTTTTTTTTGCCTTTTTGGGGAAGGTTTTTGTGTGATATTCCCTACAGAACATTTGGTCAAAAAACACCTTCATATTAGAGTAAAACTGTATAACTTCATTATTTCTCACCATACAGTATATTTTTTTGCATTTCATCTGCTGTGCCCATCACTGATTGGCTGACAAGTTTCAGTAAAAATATCCACCAATAAGCACGAACGAGCTGAAATTCCAAGGGAATCTCCAAGTCGATGTGTCAAAATTATCGTGACGTTCCAAACGAAGTCACTTGCCCTAAACATTTGACTTAAACAGTGCAAATGGAACACCAGAGGCGTTTTTAGTGCTCATTCCATGTTGTTGTTTTTGTAGAAAACTTTAGAAAGATGGGTGCCACTTGCCACGTTGGTAATGAAAGCAGGGGCGTTGGCAGAAAATTTTTAATTAGGTCTGCTGAAATCAGTCCTCGACGTGACATTTACATATTTGATATGCGGTGGTAAGAAAATATAGTTAATATTTTCTTTGTGTCCAGACTTTGGGGACACCCAGTTTTCTTTTGTGTTCATTGGCTCTAAGTTGTTTACTCAGACATTTGTCTTCTGATTTTTATTTATTTATTTATTTATTTATTATTAGGGTGGAGTAATGAGACCGAGACTCTAAAGGAGGGCAGAGGAGCACACTGGAAGACAAGTCGGAAGCGAGGCAAGCATGCTTGAGTCAAATACGGACACGGGAGGTGCAGCGCTGGCACCTGACGGGGATGCCGGGATGGAGGGCGGAGACCTGAGAGCAGAGGTGGTCCGTCTGACTCTGGAGCTCCAGGAGGCCACAGAGGAGAAGCTGCAGGCCGCCCGCTACGGCCTAGTAGTGCTAGAGGAGAGTTCGGCTCTCAAGGTCAAAAATCAGCAGTTAGAAGAGGAGCATGAAGCCCTCAAAGCGGAGTTGCAGCACCTCAAAGAGGTAGGAGCGCCTGAGGCCTCTTGTTATATTTCCACTACAAAGAGAATTGATTTGTTTTTAGACACCATTATTTGTTATACCCGCGACCCTAGTGAGGAGAAGCGGCTCAGAAAATGGATGGATGGATATTTGATATACTGCTGTTCTACCCTGGGAAAAGCAAACAAAAAGCACTGTAGAAAAAAAATATATATTATAAGCCTTATCCTGAGCAACATGCAGGTGGTCTTTAACTCATATTTTGCCAGCCGTGGGATATCTTCTTTCAAATTAAAAACAAAAATTAAGACAATTGAGACAGTTTAGTTGTGGTCTTTTTGCTGAGGTATCGTGACTCGGTTTCGGCAGGTACTGAAAATCAATTGACTCGGACTTGGATGCCCTAAAAAGAATGTGATCGGGACATCCCTAGCAGCCACAGTTATTATCAATTTACATGTCACAATGTATGTTATGGTCCAAAATGTACATTTTGTGATGACAGAAATTTGCTGTTGCTCAATTGGCCGAGGACCTGCCTCATGATTTGCTAGGTTTTTAAATATAGCCAGCACAATCACGTGTTGAATTCTCCATTGCTAAGAGGCGCTGTTACAGATGCATATCGACTTAGCAACATTAATTTTCGCTCTTCAAATATAACCCCAATTCCAATGAAGTTGGAACGTTGTGTTAAACATAAATAAAAACAGAATACAATGATTTGCAAATCATGTTCAACCTATATTTAATTGAATACACAAGAAAGATATTTAATGTTCAAACTGATACTTTTTTAGAAAATAATCATTAACTTAAAATTTTATGCCTGTAACACATTCCAAAAGAGGCAGCCATGGCCCAATGGTTAAGATCATTGCCTCCCACCGTGGGGGACCTTTGGTTCATGACCCCGACTGGACCATCCGCCACCTGTCCCAGCTTTTTTGGGACATGTTGCAGCCATAAAATTCTAAGTTAATGATTATTTGCGAAAAACAATAAGGTTTATCAGTTTGAACATTAAATATCTTGTCTTTGTAGTGTAGTCAATCAAATTTAGGTTGTACATGATTTGCAAATCATTGTATTCTGTTTTTATTTATGTTTAACACAACGTCCCAACTTCATTGGAACTGGGGTTATATGATGCTGAGAACATTAATAAGAGAGGCCTGCTGGTGCTGATGATTGGCCGCCACAGGATCCAGCATCCAGTTTGTGAGCGAAATGTTTACCAAAATTTGATGTTTTACCACTTTCTTTGTTTTTAGTGGGAATTTTTTATTTCTTAGTTTTTTGTGCTCTGTGTTTGAATTATAAATATATCGATATGTCTCACACACACACACACACACACACACACTGTATGTATATGCACATTGTATGTGTGTGTATGTAAAAGACAAAGCAATTGTGATATAATATTGAGCCCGTATGTCCCACTTTGGACTGTCATATATAGTGAATGAGAGGTCTTAGATTGTATAGATTTTGTTTTAAATTTGGCTTCCTTAAATTCTTCCATCAACTTCAGCCTGATGAAGCATGTTTGACTTGCCTTGTTGAATGTTAGCTTTGCAATATCCCTTAAACATAGCATTATTGTTTATTCAAAGGCGTTTGCAGATTCTGTGAGTAGCCAGAAGCGTGCAGTCGCTGATGGAGAATGCCGAGAGGAATGTCTGCTACAGGAGACGGCATCTAAGGAGGCTGCCATGGCAACCCGCTTGGAAGAAGTCCAGGGAGAACTAAAGCAAGCACGACTTGCTCTGGGCAATTCTAACGCAGAGATTGACAGACTTGGGGTTGTCTCAACTCAGCTAAAGAAGGTACTGTTTACAAATAAGAATAATACTCTTGTATTACTTAGTCCTACTTGGAACTGATTTGAGTATGGCCTGTGTTACACAGGACTGTGAGTGTCTGGAGGCAGAGAAAGGGCACTTGAGAGATGAAATGAAGGAATTTAAAGTGCGTGAGCTGCGCCAGTTGCAGGACAATGGTGAGCTGGAAGAAGAGAACATATCTCTTCAAAAACAAGTGTCTGGGCTCAAGGAAAACCAGGTCAGTTATCACCTACAGTAAATATACCATTTACACCATGCAGTGTACTGTATAAATACAGTACATATAACTTTGTTGTCTTAGTGTAAATCTTTTCCCTCACGCAATTATTAATGTATTGTACAGTCCGGTGGTGCCTTGAGATACAAGTGACCCAACTTACAACTTTTTTGAGATATGAGCTGTCGTTCAGACAATTTTCTTGCAAGCGCAAAATTGAGATGAGAGCGCTGTATGGTGGCAGATAACTCATCTCACTTTACAATAAGTAGCGCATTGGCAAATATTGAACAATATTTCAAAAAAGAGGCTTCAAAATGTTTGATGACACAATTGAAGTTTACTGTCACTCTAAACATAAAAAAGATACATGTTTTACAGATTGTGTATTTAAAACAACTAAACAACTTTGCCTTAGGAATGCCCCCGCTAGCTTAATGCTTACACACAATCCGAAACACTGTAGGACTATAACACGTCAGTGTTGCAGTTTTACAACCCTTTAAGCAACGCATATTTGAATACAAATGGTGGAGCAACACATCTTAACATAAAATATCACAATACTCGAAGACATATATTCTTGATCCTCTGCGAAAAAGACTAATGTTAATGTAGCTTCCTGAAGCACTGAGAGAAGTAGTGACTGTTCGGTAATGTCACAGTTGTTCGACAAAACAGAAATGGCACAAAACAGCAACGGTGGACAAAGCAGCAGAAAACAAACCATGGTGAAATAAAGATGCTTTAGAACTGATAAATTTAAGAAAAGGTTGGCTTCGGTTGCACGAAATCCTTGAAATCACCACAAATGCGTGATGATGAGACCTCTGCCAAGGGGCCAAATTTACATCCTTAAACACGCCGCCTCGCAGTTGTGTGCATGCGTAATGTGACGTTCAGTTTTGTACGCATGCTTGTAACGTCACTGACGTGTTCCGTCCACAGTAGAAGCCGCTTTTGTTTTTGTAATGTGAACGACTACATAAAAAGATCGTATTTGACAAAAAAAATTGGGCATCATGCCCTGCAGTGTGAAAGTAGCCTCTGTGAAATCTGGGCTTGTTTAGTTGAACACAAAGCTGATATATTTGCAGGAAGCCAACTTATTCTGTTGTAAGACTAGCAACGGGTGGATACATAGCTTCATTTTACCGTTTGCCATCCAATGGAAGAGCATTTAATTGTTCTGCCTGCACTACATGCTGCGGTCATAGTTAGACGAACAAAGATATATTTCTGATTAATAAAAAGAAAATCCATCCATCCCATCCATTTTCTGAGCCGCTTCTCCTCACTTGGGTCGCAGGCATGCTGGAGCCTATCCCAGCTAACATCGGGCAGGAGGCGGGGTACATCCTGAACTGGTTGCCAGCCAATCGCAGAGCACATATGAACAAACAACCTTTCGCACTCACATCCACACCTATGGGCAATTTTGAGTTGTCAATTAACCTACCACGCGTGTTTTTGGGATGTGGGAGGAAACCGGAGTGCCCGGAGAAAACCCACGCAGGGACGGGGAGAACATGTAAACTCCACACAGGCGGGGCCGGGGATTGTACCCCGGTCCTCAGAACTGTGAGGCAGATGCACTAACCAGTCGTCCACCATGCAGCCATAAAAACAAAATAATAATACAAAATATATAAGACAATTAATTTTCTTAAGAGTCAACGTACTGACCTGAACTGAAAACCCTCATCACAAAACCGAGATACGAACCAAACCATGCATTTTGTGAACTGTTCCACCCCTAATACACATGTAGATATATCAATTTAAATGTACACCATTATACTGTGTATTGGTTGCTTTCATACTGTGATGTTGTGCTGCCCCACATAATTGTAAAGCAAAAATATTTTGCTCATATCATGTTTCTCTATCTGTACAGCACATGGTTTGTTGACAAAACGACACAACCAGCTAAAGGCTCATTGTGTGTTAGGGACACCGGCCGGACCAGTTATTCGCTGCAAGTTACTTCCAGGTTAGAACAAAAGGGGTAAATAATTAGCTTCAGTATTAGCACTATTGAGCACTATGACAACCACAATACTATCATTATGTCCAGCATGACGCAAGAAGAAAACCTACCTGAACTGGTAAGGGTGTAAAACTATGTCAGAAACCAAAGTTTGGTACATACCTTAGTTTAAATGTCACAGTTCAGTTTATTTTCAGTGGAGCAAAGTAACAAAATGCAAAAACATTAAACTGCTTATCCATCCATCCATCCATCCATTTTCTTTACCGCTTATCCTCACTAGGGTCGCGGGCTGCTGGAGCCTATCCCTATCTTCGGGCGGGAGGCGGGATACACCCTGAACCGGTCGCCAGCCAATCGCAGCGCACATTGAAACAAACAACCATTCTCACCCACATTCACACCTACGGGCAATTTAGAGTCTTCAATTACCCTACCATGCATGTTTTTGGGATATGGGAGGAAACCGGAGTGCTCGGAGAAAACCCACCCAGGCACGGGGAGAACATGCAAACTCCACACAGGCGGGGCCGGGATTTGAACCCCACTCCCCAGAACTGTGAGGCAGATGTGCTAACCAGTCGTTCACCGTGCCGGCTAAACTGCTTATCTTTAGTGTAAAAAGTCACAACTTAAATAAGATTTAAAATGAGACCTAAAAACACTGTAAATCCTCCAATAAAGATTCTCAAAAATCCATTCATGCATTTTCTTCATCTTTTTAGGAAAGCACAACATCAATACTGTGTCTGTCCTCTTTTAAGGTAACGAACAGTTTGAACAGAAAAGACATGAAAGTCCCTTATTGCCCAGAGTGCAGCATTAACAGTTCCAGAATCCCATATGGTGTTCTTCATGTTGGGACCTTAATACTCTTGTAACATGTTAAAACACTATTTTGGTTTCAGGTGGAGTTTGAATCATTAAAGCTTGAGCTGAACCAAAAGAACGAGGAGCAGGAGGAGCTGAGGGCTCAGATGGAGGAGGCCGCCAGGCTGCGTGAGATTGCAGAGCGACAGTTGGATGAGGTCTTGGAGTCCTTGAAAGAGGAGAGGGAGCAAAAAAACTGTCTTCGTCGGGAACTTTCTGCATTGACCCTGAACCCCTTTGACTCTGTGGGCAACCTGGAGCTCCACTTGGACCAGCTCGATGACAGCCAGGAGGAGGGCCGGACCGGAGAGGGTGACGTTCAGGGAAATAACCAGGACAGTGGTGTTAGCAACGCCTCTGATTCGGCTCACCCTGCTCACATGGGAGGCTCCAAGAGTAATGGTGTCATGCAACGTTACTCCACTCCACGGAACAGTGACATATTCCTGCGTGCTCCAGCCTCTGGGCTTGTGTCGGACCTCTTGAGTGAGCTCCACTTTTCAGACAGCCAGAAACTTAAGCAGCAACTCCTACAGGTAAGGAAACAGACATGGCCAAACCATATTATTATGACCTTGAGATGCATTTCATGCTCAGGATGCCGATTTGCTTAATGCTGTGGTTGTACAGTGCGGTAATTAATTAAATGTCCATATATTATTTATATTCCCCACTTCTCAATGTTCACATCAACAATGTAACCCATGCTATCGGTAACTCTCTTGCCCATTTGCATGCCGACGAGTCGACACAATTACTTATACTTCAACCTCCTCCCTCCACACTGCCTTGTCTACGCTTCAGAGTTTTACTGACATTCAAAAGGCTATTTTCTGACTACAGTTATCACTGAACGAGCAAAACTAAATGAAGGATCTTCAACATAAACCTTCCATAAATCGAGCACTCCAGCAATATTCTGCCACTTCTGCTGTTCAATTTGTCACTTGCTACAAATAGGAATCTGGTTATTTACATTTGAAACACACATCAACTGTCTCGAAAGTTAAAAGCAGCGTAGGCTCTCTACCGAAACAAATCTTCACTAACATGTTCTGCTAAATTGCTGTCTTCCCAATCCTAGATTATTGAGATGTACCATACAGATCAGCTTCAACAACTCTCAAGCTAGACACCATATACCACTGTGAACTGTACTCCCTGGTTAACTGGCCCACTCACACAGACAAATTCTCTGGTCCATGTTTATGTATAAAATGTTCATTGACAAGACCCCACCCCAGCTTCGTTTACTGCTCACCATGGATACCACCACCTGCACGCTCCGTTCCGGCAGTTTTATTAACCTTTTCGTTGCCTAAGTCCACACTACTTTTGGTTGGCCTTTTCAATTTTATGCTTCTAATGACTGGAACACTGCAACAAATAATAAAACTCACATTATTCATCCCAATAAAATCATTTAAAAAGTTAATGACAGCTACTATATGTAATCACTGCACCGATTTTCATCCTGTTATGAACCCTTTATTCAATATACTATGGTGTATTGAAATGTATTAAGTAAATACTTAACTATATCACATTTTACACTTGGTTCTTGTGAGGATAAAATGGTACAGAAAATGGATGGATGGATGTATTTGTGTTTGCTTTTATTCTGCTTTATTTAGCTATATTTTACTCTATTATTTTACTCTCCTGTGTACTGCTAGGTCAGCATTGCAAATGAGAATTTGTTCTCATTTGCTTTACCTGGATAAATAAAGGTCAAATGATTAAATACTAATTGGAATAATAATAGTAATACACATTGATCAAAGTATAATGATGTCCACTAAAAGAGATGTATCAAATATTCTACCTTTAAAAGATAATGTTTACTTGATTGACACTCTTTTACTGGCTAGCATTATATTGTGCATATAATCATAATATTGTGGCTGCTCAGTGCTTAGTGTAATCTTTTACCCACATGTACTGTAAATGCTATCAGGACAGCGTGTTTCCTCCAACACGAAATGCCTAGGTAAGCAGAATATGAACTGAAAGTGCAGTTTATTTTTAGTTATTTAATAGGCATCTCTTGTCTTGCTAAATGTTGCCTTTAAAGTGGCAACAATATTGTACTTCCTGATTTCGACCACATCCGCTGTGCGTTAGTGAAAAAGGGTGAGCGAGTGAGACGCTATTTGGAAATGGCATTTGGCACCACATGCAGTAATTCCTATGGTGGCCAGAAATAATATAATACACCACCTAATTCCATTGTACTGAGTAAATATCAGATGCTCAAGAATATTTTGAATGTCCGGAGTTACCATCCCTCTCAGCTTGAAGGAAATCTATCATTAATGAAGCACTTCAATTGGGGGTTGGGTGAACAAGCGGCAAACTAGCAGATGTTTAGAGTGCGGAGCTGAATGGGGTCAGCCACTGTTTCACATTAAAAATGCATGCAAGTGTAAAAGGTGGTTGAGGTTAATTTGTGTGACACAGAAGCCTCGTCTTTTGTCCTGTTGAAAATGACTAACGGCCAGTAGTGGTTTCTGCTTAGAACTGATGCTTTGAATGAATTGCTGGAGTGCAAGTTCAGTGCATTTGTCATCAAAACACATATACGTACTGTTTATATAATTAGTCATTTTCTATACTTCCACTATATCATTTTATATGACAAATTTGGACATCTTTAGTCTCATTCCGGCATAAATTTCAGTTTGAATTACAGGAATTAGTACACCAGTAAATAATGAGTCCTGAACTGGTCATACAGCAAATTGTTGATATTTATGCTTACCCTTTTTTGTTTGCTGTACACAGGCAGAAAGAGAAAAGTCGAGTCTCATCAGCAAGGTGGAGGAATTGCAGATGCAGCTGGTGATGTCCAAGCAAGCACTGAGTCAGCACGAGGACAAAGTTGGATCTCTCACCCAACAGCTAGAGGCTGTGCAGAGCACCCAACAGCACAACCATGAGGCAGACAAGGAGGGGGCCAAAAATGTGGACGCTACTGACGTTGCCTTCGACTACGAGGTGGACATAAAGAGCAAAGAAGTGCTGGAGGCACGTATGCGCTCAGCCAATGAAGAGCTTCTGAAGCTACGGGATGAACTGTCTCAGGCGGGCACTCGCTACAACAGCCTGGAGCAACGATACAAGCATGAGAAGGACCGTTGGCGATCGGAGGCCCAGGAACTGGCTGACAAGATTCGCCAATGCATCAAGTCCAGCAGGCAGGACCAGGAGCGGATCAGTGAACTGGAGGTTGAGATCGGAGCCACACGCAAAGTGGCCAGCGATTCCGAAGGCCATCTGAGTGTGGCTCAGGAAGAGCTGGTGGCCTTTTCTGAGGAGCTGTCCAACCTCTATCACCACATCTGTGTGTGCAACAACTTGACACCTAAACGTGTCACCCTGGACTATTACCGTGAAAGCGCCAGGGCACACGGTGGAACTGGTGCGAGAAGGCCGCTTCATATCTCCACCCCGCCGAACTCTCAGAAGAAGCCACGAGCCAATGACACGTTCATTTCCAAAGCTGCGGCTTTACAGTTTATGGGGGAGGTGGACAGTTCAGGAGCCTCTGTAGACTCTCCGAGTTGCCCCGGATCTTCTAACCTAGATTTCAGGGACCCCTCCAATGTCCGCAACTTGGTAGCAGTCATCAGATGCCAGATCAAACACCTCAGGGTAAGATGGCCCATAAGACACAGTATTTCAAATAGTCCTTCTGTTGCTTTGCTGATACTTAAAGGGGTGTTTGCAATTTTTCATCAGCCTTCTCTGCCCCCAGCTTGTGCCTCTAATTTGATATACAAGTAACTGCCACGCTCGAGGAAAATCAACCAATCAGAGCCAGAAGGTGTGACTTACGAGCAATCTTTTGTCACACACCTGGGCACACTCATTGCCGGTACACCGCCATGATTTATTTATTTATTTTTTTAAGATAAAACTCTCCTTTAAAACTCCCCTCTGCGTTGACATGCATTCTCAATGAAAGGAGGGCTTTTGTTCTGAGTGAAAGTGGTTACGCCTTCACAAGTGCCCTACTGCTAATGCTCAGCTCAGACTGTTAAATGGAGCTGAATAGCTCATGTCTGCACAAATCCAATTCCTTGTTGACACGTGGCTCTGCGTGAGTTTGAATGGAAGGGATTTACCTGGTTTAATCGTTGATGCGGCTTCAACTGGCTATTGAACATTACCGCAAAACAATGTTTGAAATACAAGTAACCTGTTGTTTTTCACAGTTAAACCATACAGCACTTGTTTTGTTTGGGATTTGTTCGTTGTCTGAGATTCATTTTAATGCTCTCGGAACACTCTGCACTTATTACCTCAGGTGGCAGTGGATCTCTGTCGTCAGCGCGGTGCTATGCCTTACTCGGGGCTAAGTAGCAGTGTGGAGATGGAGAGGGATGCTGAAAGCCTGCTGGAGGAAGTACTAAAACTTAAGTCCCTTCTTAGCACCAAGAGCGAACAGATTGCTACTCTCAGAACTGTTCTTAAGGCCAACAAACAGGTAAATCACAGCAAACAAAGCCAGAGTCAATATTACTTTAAAGTGACTTTGAGACTTTGCCATTTCACCCCCCAAAATCAGATTTTTTTTTTTCCATTGAATGTCATATATATGGTATTAAGTAGAATTTATAAATGCATATTAGTCAAGCTCTCGTGCTTTATTTGTTTATTTACTTATTTATTTAGAAAATAACTGCAAGCAGATAATGTACATGCAAACATTAAAATGTGTGAGGTTGGTGACAGGGTGGACAATTTTGGCTAATGTTTATGTGCACATGGTGGAGTTTCACACCACGATTCAGTTAGCGAGCTGTGTTAATATGCTGAATTTCTGAAGAGTTTTTCCATCAGTTGATATTTCACTATGATGGAGTGGACATGTTAAGCTTGAAAACTTCGACTACATACATAGTATGATGAAAATGATGAAACAGAAGTAAAACTATTTACTTTGCAACTAGCCGTTGTTTCAGCCTTCATTGAAGAAAGGTAAAATGCCGGTCTTAATGCCACTGAAAATGTCAGAGAGTATCTTGAAGGGGCAGTTAGCCTAAAGCAAAGCAAAGCAAATTTATTTGTATAGCACATTTCATACACAAGGTAACTCAATGCGCTTTACAAGATTAAAAGCATTTAAAAACAAAGGGGAAAAAACAGCTTATAAACATTTAAAACAAAGACAAAAATAAATAAATAAATACAATTAAAATAGCGTACAGTGCAAGAAATATCATTTAAAAGTGGAAATGCTCTAAAAAGCAAGGGAAAAAAGTTTTTAACCTAGACCTAAAAACATACACACTTGGGGCTGACGTCACTTCTGTTGGCAACTTATTCCATTTGTTCCAACCTGTCCTACCGTTGCACAGTATAACCAAACAAACAATTAATATATCCATCCATCCATTTTCTTTACCGCTTCTCCTCACTAGGGTCGCCGGCTGCTTGAGCCTATCCCAGCCAATCGCAGGGCACATAGAAACAAACAACCATTCGCACTCACATTCACACCAATGGGCAATTTAGAGTCTTCTATCAACCTACCACGCATGTTTTTGGGATGTGGGAGGAAACCAGAGTGCCCGGAAAAAAACACACCCAGGCACGGGGAGAACATGCAAACTCCACACAGGTGGGGCCGGGATTTGAACCCCAGTCCCCAGAACCGTGAGGCAGATGTGCTAACCAGTCTCCCAGCGTGCCGACAATTAATATATGTGCCACTTTTTATTTTCTGTTCTATGTTCTTTGGAATTACAATGGTAACATATGATTGTGCATTTTTTCCCCCCTAATAGACTGCTGAGTTGGCTTTGTCCAATTTAAAAACCAAGTATGAGACAGAGAAGAGCATGGTGTCAGAAACCATGATGAAACTACGCAATGAACTAAAAGCATTGAAAGAAGATGCTGCCACCTTCTCTTCACTCCGGGTCATGTTTGCTAGTCGGTAAGAATCTCTTATTGAATTAAGGCTTTAATAACAATATTACATCTGCCGTTACTGCCTCGCTAGTGTTTTTCTTGCTTAGTTACGGTCCTGTGGTTGTGTTACAGCGTTTTGCACCACTTGTGTAATAAGCTTACAATGCTTGTTATGCCTGTGTGTGGACAATCCACTGGTTCATGTGAAGATTACAAACCACATGCTCTGCCGTGTGCAGAGTTGTCCCTCCGAGCCAGGCCACTTTTGCGGGGCAGAGACCTCCTATGAGAGAGGAACTGTGTTAGAATGTTACCACAATAAAAGCAGAATACTTCAAAATATGATCACTAATCTCTTCTGGCAATCCAATGGCATGTTGTTGTCATAAATTGGTGGAGATGGGAAGTGTAAATCTCCTCAATCATTCTTGGACCCAATTTACATGAGTCTATGTCAATGTCTATTTGATTATACCTAAGAGGGAGTGGAGCACAAACGGTGGTCAAGGTCTCTGGAAACAGATGGAGTACAACATTTTAGCACGAGCCTTATGCTTGCTAAAAAGATTTGTGGCGCCCTCTTGTGAATGGGTAGCGTTATTGCTATTTTACCATTTAACTGAGACCACAGTACAGTGGACCCCCGCTTTTTGCGGGCAAACCGTCAATAAGTATTTTTGGGGTTGGTTCACCCTAAAAAACAAAACAAACAAAAAAAGGTAATGTAGTGGGTTACATTTTTTTAAATAAAATACAGGTTCACAGAAAAGGTTTCCTTAAAAATATATACTTGAAAAATACTGCTGATCATGTTTTGTTCCTTTAACCCAGGGGTCACCAACATGGTGCCACGGCCACATAAGTAGTAGCCTGTTCTAATAATAGCTCGCCAGTGATTGGATATTCTGATTTCTTAGAAATGCGGTAAAGTGATTCATTTAAAAATGTAACCACTTGCAGAGATTTATAGAAATGTGTTGCATATTGATAGTTATCAGTTTCCTACTTTGTTAAATCATTGTTGAGCAGATTTGTTATTTTAGAAGGGCGTTTCAAATTGGTAGCCCTTCACGTCAATCAGTAGCAAAGAAGTAGCTCTCAGTTGAAAAAAAGACAACTCATAATTGTCCATGACTGTGGCAGCTAACATATCTCCAGTAATTCTTGTTACCAAACTTCTGGATCACGTAAATCTGACCAATTAAATATTAAAATTGAATTCATTCCAGTGGCCTAATTTTCCATTTTGCATTTGTGATCTGAGCCAAAAAGGGAAATGTGAAAAATCTAACTTTTTTCTTTGTTGTGTTAGATTAAAAAAACAGATGAGAAAATAGTCAGTCACTTTAATGTTATGATTTTTGAATGAATGATACACGGCTTGATGACAATCACTTACTGTAGGTTCTACTGTGTTAACCTTTTAACATTCAACCAGTTTTTTAAATTAATGACTGAATAATAACTGCTAGATAAATGGCTAATCTAAAAAGGCTTTGTGCTGCTTGTGCATGTTGCATCTTTTCATCGTGTGTGCGTCTCTCAGGTGCGACCAGTACGTCACCCAGCTGGATGAAATGCAGAGGCAGCTGGCAGCTGCCGAGGATGAGAAGAAGACACTCAATTCCTTGCTGCGCATGGCCATCCAGCAGAAACTGGCTCTCACTCAGCACTTGGAGGATCTGGAGGCCCCGCTGTCTCCTCACAGCTTGAACAGCAGCCCTCGCCGTTCCAGAGCCAAGGAGCTGGCCACCAAGTCAGGACGAGCAACACGGAGTCCCAGAGACAGTCCGGCGCGTCTGCCCGTGAGGAGCAGCCCGCGCGCTAGTCCCGTTCTCAGGAGGAGCGTTCCTGCCATGGCCACGCACCACTTGCAAGCTCTCACACGAAGCCTCCACACAAGCCCCGTAAGAACCCTGCTCACTCCTTGCATCCAGACAAGCAAGGGTCTCCTCCCTCGCGACGCCACATTCGTTCGAAGTCAGAGTGTCAGTGATGTTTCTCATTCGGAGCTAAGTGCCGGTTACTCTCGCAGGCGTAAGAGCTCCGTCAGCTCTATGAGCAGTGAATCGCTGGTTCAAACAAACACAAGAAAGGCCGCATCAGGCCGGAGAGCTTCTGTCCCCGCGCGCCAGGACACATTCATCACAACTCGTGTCGTACCCGCATCCTCTTCCAGGCCAAAGTCATCATTGTTTGCTGTGGAGAATCTAACCCCACCTAAAGCTTTGCATGTTTATCCTAACACGCTCGAAGCATTGCCTAAAGAAAAGCCCAACCTAGATAATTCTGTGCGAAAAAAGCAACCGTTGCCTCAAAGGTCTAAATCTGCACATCCATCAGCTGCTTCTCAGTCAGACGTGCTTTTGGCTCATTTGAATGCCAAATATCCGGAGACCCGGACAGCCACATCTCTCCATGCTGGCGATCCAGCAGGCAGAAGCAAGATTTCTGGCATCTGTAGAGATTCCAGGCGTTCGTCAGAGTTGCATGTGAATGCCAGTAAGCGCTCTGGTAGCAAAGCAGAGGCGGCGCCCCCCTCCGGCAGGGCACGCAGCTCGCAGTCGAGATCAGCTCGCAGGCGATGACGTAAAGTAGCCAGCAAGTAAAATTGTACTAGAGCAGTTATCTGAATTAGAAATTAAAATAATCAAATGATCTCTCTGTACTTACTGAAAAGCACACTGCGTTCCAAATGGTTGCGTAAATTATGTTTTTCTCTGATTTTACTAAATAGTCGATGTGTATGACAGCATAATTTAAAAAGTCACTGTATACTGTTAGTATAGTATGTCAGTCTGTTAGTATAAGTTATATAATAGATAGGTATGGTTAGTATAATTCAAATGTTTTTAATAAAATCTCCCAATGATAACAGTATTTTTTAACAATAAAAAACTTAAAATGCACTATTCTAAATTATTTCACTCAATGCAGTTTTAAGACATTTTATAGGTTGTAAAGAGCTGAAAATGGTGATTTATGTAATTCACAACATTAGGAGGTCATATTTACTTATGTATTTATTTGCACAAATACAAAAAAAAAAAAAAATCTATTCACGGGTTGCTGTTTGGATGTGAACTGCCCCCACCATCATGACCATTTTCAGCTCTCAGCAATCAAAGAAAATATAATTTCCATGATAATTTGGATTGCAGTGTATTCTTCTTCATTAGTAGGGCTCTACTAATGTAGTATTGAATTTGTGCTACCAAATGTAATATGATCAATATTATTCTTATTTTAAAGGTGCCATATTTTTGCCAAACCAACTTTTTTTTAGTATTTTGGATGTAATATTATCTCTTTGGTGCCTCAGTAAACGTGAAATATGGATTAAAATTGTCCATGCATTCCTGATTTCCAAACAGTTTTCTGCCGAGTGGCCTGAAATCAGGTCATTCAAATTTTTCAAGCTTATCTACGTCACTAGCGAAGATCTCCGCCTTCCCTTTCCCTCCCGAGCCAGCGCTGTCAACATAACAAACACGTGTGCTCTCACAAGTGGGTCTTCTACAAGGAGGCAACCAATCAGAAGAAAGGCCAAATATGGACATAGTGGATACAAAACTGGGTCAAACAGAAGTCGTTGTGAGAGGGGCCTTTTGTGGACACTCGTATGACAAAACCAAGGTGTTTTTTAAAAATGAAATTGACACATTTATACTAAGTCCACGTTAGAGACTCTCTATGGAGGTCTAAATTGCAAAAATATGGGACCTTTAAGTTAATTAAAAAAAAGAAAGCCTTTCTTAAGTAAGCCTCCTCCGAACTGCGTATCGAACCGTGGGTCAGAATTCGAGATACGAATTGTACCTTATCTTTGGTTAACTAGCAACTATGGTTACAGGTCTACTCATTAGATTACTATATGTGAGTTAATCAAATGAGTATTTTATGACAAAGGGCTAATTGCTAACCATGTTTTTATTTATTTATTTTTTTTATGTGTGTTTCATCCTGTCTCTATAGCGCTGAAACACTCCATTACTCCAAACCCTCTCTTCTCCACAAGGACCCGTCTTCATGTTGACTCCCTGGTTCCCTCATCCCCACCTGACTCGAGACATCCTGTTCATCCCAGATGTGCTA
Source organism: Phyllopteryx taeniolatus (assembly GCF_024500385.1). Taxonomy (NCBI): domain Eukaryota; kingdom Metazoa; phylum Chordata; class Actinopteri; order Syngnathiformes; family Syngnathidae; genus Phyllopteryx; species Phyllopteryx taeniolatus. Next base: position 11,347,466 of record NC_084502.1, on the reverse strand, counting down.
CTGCATTCCCCACTCTTCCACCGTCTACCCGAAAAGATGGATTTTTAAAAAGTAAAATACAGCTCTCATCCGACTCGCTTGCATGCAGCCTGGAGAAGGATGAAGAGAAACATGTGCTGCTTATTGTTATTATTATGTGAAGTCATTGACTGTGTCTTGTCCTACGTGGTTCCAACTTCCATCTGGTCTTGTTTATTAAGGCTGTGTGTTGTGAGTTACCATTGGCAGTATTTATTCCATTAATCTACTGTGTTTACTGTCCTTCCATGCAAGACAAAATCTCTTGATGAGACTTGTGTCTCTGCAATCTTGCCTTTAGCTCATCCTTGTGACCCCCCCCCTGCCCACAGTTAATGTGTTTTACAGAGCAATGCAGCCTTACTGACACTATTGTTTTCCTACAAGTTGCTAGCTTGTTATTTGTCTTGGGGCTCCTTCACTGTACAAGCGTTACAGTCACATTTTAAAAATGTGCTTGGTCACGCAGCTGTGGCCTGACCTACACATCTTTTAACTAGTTGTCAGCAAACACTCATTCTTGAATATAGAGAGCCATAAGTTAGCCACCTCAGGTAAAAACAACAACAACAGTATTTGTTATACATGATAAGGAAAATGTTAGATGTGCATCTTACACAGACAGTCTGCTTTTCAGGAGGAATCTAAAATGCACTGTTTCTGGTAAAAGCTTGTTTCTCGCAGTCATGAAGTATCTCCTCTCTTGTCTCAAGTGCAAGCTTCCTCTTTCTTGACTGTCTTCGTACAGCTCATTGGAGCAAATGTGCTCTTTTCTCTACTCCTAATTTGACTGTATAGTCTCACATCTGCCTTTTCTCCCGCCTCTGAGCAGCCAAGATGTCTTTTGTGTGCATTCAAAGTAGATGTGATGTCACAATCTTGGATTAGCACCTTCGTTTCCATCCGCTATGACTATGCCAAGCCCTCTTGACATTTAACAGCTCGACAGGATATGTGTTGCAGATATCAGATACTGTATCTGTAATTCATTTTTGCCTAGTCAAAAGGAAGTTTTTTGATATGAAAATAACATATACCTGCAACAGAATTGTAGGTTTCTGTAACTCCAGTTTCAGATATTTACAATTTGATTCTGACTAGTCATGATTCTAGTTGAAGAAATATTGAATTCATGTCAATTCAACATATTTACATGTCCCTTTTCAGACATCTCCAATCAACTTTTAAATAGTCGATATTCAGTTGCAGATCTCTGTATGTCGCTAGCAGATCTCTGCAACTGAATTGTAGATCTCTGGAATGACAAATCCCAAACACATGAATGTCAAATGTGACATAATTTGTCAATATTATGTCGCAGATGTCTGTATTTCAGTTTTGACTAGGCAAAACTGAACTACAGATACTGTATCTTTCTATCTGTCATTTCGACCACGCAATTACTTTATGAAAATCTTGAATCAAAATTCTAGGTATTCAGTTTGTCGTTACAACTAGTCAGAAAGACATTGTTGATTCCTGATAGTCGAACTTAGCTTTTAATTATAGAATCCACTTGCCATATTACGACATCCGTTATTTTCTCATCATTATGCTGAACAAGCTGCTGACAGTTCTCAAGCTGGCAAGTTTTGTCCAAAGTTTAGTGCAGCGCAGTAGTACAGCTTGTATTACTTTTAAAATGGTAAATACATGGAAGAAAACAAAAACATAAATGTTACTTTATTGGCTCAAGCTCAAAGAGCACAAGCCTTGTACCGCATAGAAAGGATGATATAATGCAGTAAAACTCAATAGGTAGGCATACATTAAATGATGATGAGACATCACATTTATTCACATGGGAAGGTTTTTTTAAATGGCTTTTAGAACTAAAATTGAGTGCAAGGACTTAAATGTAAGGCCTGGCAATGGTCAGAGAGGCCACCTCCTTTTGATTTGTTTGAAAACGTGTTTCTGTGCCTTTTGTTTTGATCTTGTCTGCTGTTTTAGACTACTGTTTGTTCCTTTGTTTTCTTTCAGCGTGTCACTGGAGTTTATTAATCTTTTGTGTCCTTTCTTCCTTTTAAACCCAGTGTGAAATTAATACCACATGCTCCACAAGAACATACAACAACTGCTATGTGAATGGCAAGATTGGTACATATCAAAACTTTCACCAGTGGGATTTTTTGTTTTTGTTAAACTACTGCACCGCTGCCATCATTGCACTAGGGCTGAATAACTTGGGAAAATAATCAAATTAAGATTCTGGAAGCTTTTAGGCTGATATGATTGTCCATATAGTGGCAAAACAGCAAGCAAGTTCAAGTTCGCCACATTTGTTGTCACATCAGCACTCATCTACGCAGGTGGTAAATGACCTTGCCTGACATAAGCACATGAACCCAACAGTCTTTGTTATTGTTGCACTTGCAGATTTAGACTAGCGTCCTTCAATGTAATTATTCAACACCTCTTGTCATCACCCCAATCCCCATGATGTTGGAAACAGTGAGCGTTGTCACTGAATATAGTGGGATTGAATATTTTCACTTTTCACCACTTAGCTTTGGGCGCATTGTTGCTGTCAAGGCAATGAGTGATTAAATTAATTATCTCTATTTATATATTTTTAATCTGTTATGATCGTGGTTGATTGCACAAAATTAAGAACAAAGACATTGGAAGCATTTTAGGTCCAATGTAAAGATATTTGCTTCAAGGAGGGACTCAATTGTATCAAACTGTGCTGTCCGTCGTTAAAAGGTGAAAATATTTGATGAGAATGTTCATACTTTAGAAGGTTAGAAATGAATTACTTCATCTATTTCATTCAAATGGTGAAATTTAATTTCGTTTGTGTACATATTTTAAAACTGTATTTATGTGGTCTGCTTTCTGTATAAATTGCTCAAGTACATGTCATGCACACACTCCCGCATACGATTTATAGGTATGCCAGTTCCTTTCATTCTGCAAACCAGAATAAACGAAACCAACACTGTAGAAAAAGTGGATTATTTGTATAAATGTGGCATAAAATAACATTCTGTAGTCATTGAGAAGAAAGTCTTCTTCATACATAAACATATATCATTTGCTTGTTTCTCCTCATCTTTCCTTTTGAAATTGTGCACCTGGTGATTTTGACCTTTTCCTCTCGTTGAGGATAAATAACAAACTTTCCCGTCATTCCCCAAAAATTACCGACCACCACACCCTCCATCTCCTCTTGCATCTCCACGAGGGAGCACAAATTCTCCATACAATCGCCAATGATATACAAGTCATGATTCCAATAGAAAACCATTTCATATAATACAAATGCAGCCCTGTGTCGCTGTAAATGTTGCACATACCAGAAACTGCCACTGCTGTAAGAAAACTGTAGGATTGACCCCAGAAGCGAAGGTCAAGAATTGTTCGCTAGCGTCACAAACTGTTGCCAAGTAGCACAAGAGTACAACTAACAAACACATCTACAACCGAAATTGTGTCTGTATCCTCCTTGGAATTCATGTTTACTATCCATTTGTCACGCTCAGGGATAGGCAACTGGTGCCCAGCGGGCCATATGCGGCCCTCACCCACACTCCTACTGGCCCCTGAATTACATTTTGAACATTGTAAAAATGCTTCTGCTAAATGGCCGACAGCGTTTCGTAGCGCTTCCACAGGTTCTCCATGAGCGAAGATTTTAGAGACGCTGTCAGCCATGGTTGATTTTGTGGCAATAGTGAGTCGCTCAAGGGAGCGGAAACTCCTTCAACACGGAGAAGAAGAATTACATACATATAGGTTAAATCTGTTATTTTAAATGGATTGTAAATCTTTTCAAATAAATCACCCCCCTCAACTCCCTGCTGCTGCAGCTTCGGCTTGCTTTGCTTTATTTCGGGCTCCTGTCCTCTCATTACTTTATGTGTAGTCTGTTAAAATAATGGATATCTTTAAGGTATTTGTACTGTACTTGAGCATATTTAGTAAATTATATCGTAGTGATTCTCAAAGGGTAGTAAGGGAAGTATGAGTACCACAAGTGGGACACTGGTACTCCCCCTTTAGTTTTTACACAAACATATCACTGAATTAAATAAAATTTGCAACATTGAAAACATGAAATTGAATCAAACATATTACAAACGTAGAATGAAGCTTATAACTATGCATACAGCCTGTTTAGCTTTTATTTATTTATTTTTTTAAATCCAGTACAGTCGTTTTTACTTTTCATATACGGTACATTTTTACTGTTCTCAGGTACAGTACATTTTACATTTTAACTTTATCGAAGAACATTTTCTATTGAACCTTTATATGCAATACATTTTTAATTAAATAATTTAAGTAGCTTTTTTTTTCATTTTCCTATACTTGAGCATAGTGTTATTGTTCACAACAATAACTCCTGTTTTTAAGAACCCTTGGGCTTACTACGTTACTATATTTTAATGTTGAAATATGTTGGTACTTAGTGAAGTAATTTTTTTAGGTTGTTTTTATTTTAAAAAGTTTGAGAACCACTCATATATTTTTTCAACCTCTGACGAGATTTAAAAAGTAACACGGCTATTTTGACAAAGGAGTAGAAAGCACAGGTATCTGTTGTCAAATGTAAGGAGTACAAGTTGTAAGAAAATAAATACTCAGTAGAGTACAGATACTGTTCTGAAAAATACTACAGAAAAATCTACTTCAGTCTAGTAACGAAGTATTTGTAGGTGGTTACTCCCGCTTCTGGGTAAATATCCCTCATTGGCTGGTAGAACAGACGCCCCGCCCCGTTTTGCATTTAAGGGGCGTGCTTGTACTGAAAGCAAGGATCAGTACGTGTGCGTTGCTTGTTGATGTTCTCGCGCAATCGGCTTAAGCGATTGTTTACGCCCGCACCAATGTCGTTGAAGCTCGCGGCCACGTCGCTGACCCGCACGCTCTGGAGCGGAGGAAGCCGAAAACGATCCCCGAAAGTCAACGGCGCGTGCTGCGTCACCTTACGCGGCCACGACGGGACAAAAGAACGAAGTGGTTGCTCCGGCTCCTCCGGGGGGGCGAGCGTTGGCGACGTGCAGCCGCGCAGCGAGCCGCCCCTCAGGGACACCACCCCCACCCACGCCGCCGCCGCCGCCGTGGCGGCCGGACAGCGAGCCGAGGAGCCGGCGGGCGCGCCCGGTGTGACTGGCGCGAGGAGACGGGCGTCCACCACCGCCACTGCTCCCGTGGACCAGAAATCCTACTTGTGGGCTCGTTACTCCGACCTGAGACGACTCGTCCACGGTCAGTAGAATGCCAAACTAGTTGACATAATTCTAATCGTGGATCATCTCTCGAAATAACCTTCGCCTGTTACTGTGCTCTTGCCACTCAAAGCTCTCGCATGGGGTTTGGATTCAGTGTCTAAAACCTGAAACCTAAAGCCAGAACCGTTTGTTTAGTTTACTTCTCAGAACTCGTCCCCCCCCCCCCCCCCTACTAAATGTTCTTGATAACCAGATAATCATCCTCACTAGTAAGAACATTCAGTGCACTAATTGAACTCTTACTCTTGTTTTAGTAGCAACATTTTACCACTACACTGTGAAATTTGTGCACACGAGCTGGAAAACTTTGGCAAACAAGTAGGAAAATGTTGCTGGTGACCGCTAGTTGACAACATTATGTTAGTAATACCACTCATGAAATAAAATTCCGCTAGCGCGGGGATGATAACTTGTGCACAGGTTAACCTCGCTAGTAAGATACACAGTAGTTGCCTTACAAGTATGCCAAAGTTGTGCAGAAATCTCATACAAGTGCAACAAACTTTACTAGTAAAACACTCGTGCACGGAAGTGTTTTACCAGGACGGACCAGAGGTGGGTAGAGTAGCCAAGTATTGTAGTAAGAGTACTGTTATTTTAGAATGATATGACTCAAGTAAAAATAAAAAGTAGTCATCCAAATATTGACTTGAGTAAGAGTAAGAAAGTACTCAATGAAAAAACTACTCAAGTAAAGAGTAACTTCATTTTAATTGACTCGCGAAGGCTATATGTGCGGTCATGTGACTGCCTTGTGTCGTATGATTGGTGAGTTGGAGTCAAGTGACATCAGTGATCCCGTTTGATTGGCGCATTGGGCAGCCTATGCGGAAGTCGAAGATGGAGTCTAAAAATAGACGCGCACAAGCGAGAATGAATAAATACAAGTACCGAACGGCATGCCTATCATTGTAACTGAGTAAAAGTATCGATCCTTCGTCACATAAATACTCAAGTAAAAAGTACGGCGCATTTAAAGTACTCTGACAAGTACAGTTTATGGAAAATATTACTTGAGTAAATGGAAGTGAGTAAATGTAGTGCGTTACTATCCACCTCTGGTACGGACAAAGGGCATACTAGTGGATGGAAAGGTGTTTGAGCATTTATTCAATATCCTTGAAATCTAGCTTAGTACTAGTACACTCTTTCTCCCTACTGGTAAGACAGTTCAGCACAATAGTAGAATGATTGTCTTACTAGTAACATTCTCCACTAAGCTGTATGTCAAGGATATTGAGTAAATGCTCAAGCAGCTTTTTATTAGTGCGATACTACATGCACTAGTAACTAGTGGGATATTTCTGCATACTAGTAGAGCAACTTTGGCATTCTAATAGGAAAACCACACGTTACTCGTGAGGCAAAACTGTGCCCTAGTTGACAACGGCATCTTACTGGAAACACTCATGGCATAAATTTGTATTAGTTAACATGTAGTTCTTCACTAGTAGTACTAGTCGCAGATGTCAACTAGTGCACGGTTTTGACTCACTGGTAACGTACAGTAGTTCTCCTACTAGTATGCCAAAGTTGTGTTGCAAGTGCGCACAAAATTTATACAGTACGGGGGAGAAATGTTATTAGTAAGACAGTTTTTCAACTATTGTGCTGAATAGTGTTACTAGTAAGTACTCTCATTGTCCGTACTGGTAGAATGACTGTGTCTGATTAGAATTTATTTTCCAAATAAGCACAATATAAAGGATATTGGATAAATGCACTAATGGTTTTCCACCCACTACTAATGCGTGAGTACATGCAAGTAGTAGGCTATTTCTGTAACAGGTATGCATTTTTGCACACCTGTAGAACAACTTCTGCATGTTACTAATGAGGCAAAACGGCACTAGTTGACATTTGCCCACTACTAGTACTAGTAAAGCACTAAATGTTAACCGATAGAATTTAATAATGTCACGAGCAGCAGTAGTAGTAGTACTCGTAGGACATTTGAAAAATATTGGTAATCAACAATTTTTTTCATAAAATAAATAAAAAATCTAAAATGTACATGTAAAATGTTTTTTTAAAAATATTTATAGTAACATCAATGAACTGATTGTTTAATCAAATCAATGCATAATGAAGAAACAAATACATTTAAATTAACCAATATTAGGGGAAAAATACCTAAATAAATCAACAGATATTATAGTACCAATGATAATGTAAATACTCAGTGAAACTTTGACATTTTGACTGTAGTGTAGCTCCAGGGAACTGAAGCCAAAGCTGGTGGGTGCATGTCCAGCTGCCTCCCCCCAGTGCACCCCCCAGCCACACTATCATATCTCTCATGGGCAGTGTGTAAACTCTTCATTTAATCTGTGTTCCTGTGTTACTGTGCAAATACAACAGCGCGATTGAAACCCACGCTGACTGTCTATCTGAAGGATTTTGCGTCCCCTCTCTGTGATAAATACAACAATATCTAGAACACGCTGTTGGTATCCTGTTTAGCTGGACATTGCATAGATGAAATCAGTTGAGAAGTACACATTATGCAACTTCCTGAGATTCTGCCAGGCTCTCCAAATTGAAGTCATCTTGGATCCTCCGCAGACTGATTTTGGCTTCCTATTTCCTTCAGAGGTTTCAACATTTTTGTGTCGTTAAAACTGCTTGTTTTCAATGCGCTGCCGCTTTTCTCCTTGTGTTAGTTCAAGTCTTCAGTGACTAATAATTCAATTTAAAAAAAAAAAAAAAAAAAAAAAAAGCTCATTTATAATAGCCTACCATCACAATGAATTGTAATGCCTCTGCAATTGTTCAGAAATAGACAGTTGCCGGTGAAACTTCAATCGCTTAATTGAACAAACGGTAAGAAAACAAAAAACATAAGAAGCACATTAATTCACGAGCTGCCAATGGCCACAACTCACACCGAGTAATTCAACAGCCAAACTGGCTAACGGGTTAGCCAGTTTACAAGCACTCTACACTCTTGTTTGCTGATGCCCACGTCACCCGCCAGGCCGAGCCTTTTGAAGCTGTACACACCCAAAAGTCACAGATACTACAGTAGAACGTGAGGTTGGCTAACCCAAGTGGACAAAAATAATACCTGCCCCTCACATGTACATGTAATTGATATAACAATGCACATAAATTTTTTTTATCCGAATACTTCAATAATCAATAGGATAATCGATCGAATATTTGACTCTAAAAATATTCCATAGCTTTCACACTTTTGGAAATTTTCAGTTGGAATTAATGGGAATAAACCGCAATGAACCAGGCATTTTCAAAATTGAAGGCGAGCTCTTAAAGGGAACTTAAATATAGTCGTTCAAAATATATTTAAGCATAATCCTGATGAAAACAACCATATTTCAAGGAAATCCGGTGGGTGGTACCTTGTCACGCAAGCACTAAAGTTAAATATTTTTCTTTGTGTTGCCAGCCTACAATTTGCATTAGGAACAAGCTGCATACACGCTGCCACTCAATTGATGTGAAAACAAACAAACAAAAACGGAGCAAATAAGGTACTGTAATGCCCTCGCATGTGGGCAAGGAGAGAAATCTACTTTTGCATGGATGTCTGCTTATGACAAAACTAAATGTTTATATTTATGCTTGAATACGATACCTTTCTGTCAAATTACCCTCAGTTCCCAGTTAGTTCCCATAATTCCAATGGAAAGTTTCTAGCTTGGAATATTTATAAACTTCCTCATTTTATATTCCTGTGGGAATTTTACTGGAAATTTTCCACCTCCCTTGCAAGCATGTCTGTCTGGACCAAATGTTACAGGCTAAGGGCCAGCTCTCAGTAGGCCAGGTTTCTGAAATACCAACTTTGCACCGTCAGAGCTAATTCCACCCGGCGCGTGCAAGTCCCTCAACTCGTCGGCCATCTACGCCAACAACGAGGTCAGCTTGGCCGAAGTGGACATCTACGGCTTTGACTACGACTACACGCTGGCTTTGTATTCTAATGCGCTCAACACAATGATTTACAACACAGCGAGGGACTTTCTCATTGAGCACTTCAAGGTTTGTGCCAGTGTGGAGATGAGATTTTGGCAACATAATCTCACAAACACACACATTTTTGTTTTGCGCTCCTGCTCCACAGTACCCCGAGGGAATCCTCAGCTATGATTACATTCCCAACTTTGCAGCTCGGGGGCTGCACTATGATATCCAAAAGGTAAATCATCTTACATTGCTGAAAGAAAAGCTCTTGTATTTCCTTAAAGCAGCAGCATCTTTAGGTTAAATTACTTCTCCCCTGTAGGGTCTCCTGATGAAGATAGATGCCTTCCATTACATTCAATCAGGAACAGTATACAGGTGAAAAATTATTGCCAATATTTGCAGAGTATTCCAAAAGTTATTATACGATTCCTTTTTTTGTGGCTCATCAATTGACAAAATTGTCACCTGACAAGAAGTTTTTCTGTCTCGACTGCAGCTTAACGCCAGTTTGAGTGGCTTTATGGCCTTCACACCTCCATCAGTGGTGGTACTGTATAACAGACCTTCTACTGCATGGTTTGTCAAGAACCGATCCTGTTTCGAGAAACTTGCCATTGATAGCATAAATTGTGCAATGTGTTGGAGCAGTGTGACAGCCATAAAGCCTCTCAAACTGACTCTGAACTGCATTCACGGACTGAAAAAAACGTCTTGTCAGGTGACACTTTAGTCAATTGATGAGCCACAAAAAAAGGAAACGGCCATCGGACAATTTTACAACACTGCTCCAATGTCATTTGACGAGCCATGGGCAAAGTAATGATATACTTACAAAAACTGCAGAGCCTAAGATGTCACACCCTGTGTTTTCATTTTTCCTATTTAATGACAGGGGTCTCAAGCCAGTGCCTGACGAGGAAGTCCTCAAGCTCTACGGAGGAACTTACCATATCCCACTGCAGCAGGATAGTGGATTCTATGGAAAGGTTAGAATAGAACATTCCTTGAGAGATGAGTGACCTGTTTTTCAAGATATGAGATGTCGTTCAGTTGATTTTTGCGCTGACTTGTGAGCAAAAATTTGAGACACAAGTACTGTGTGGTGACAGTAAACTCAACTCATTGGACAACAAGCAGCCATTTTGTACATAGTAAACATCCATGATTTTGTCATACAAGTGTCCAGAAAAGGGCCCCTCTGACAGTTACTTCTGTTTGACCCAGTTTTGTGTCTGCTTTGACCATATTTGGCTAAGACCACCCCCTTTCCTTTGATTGAGTGCCTCCGTGTAGAAGACCCGTGTAGAGAGAACACGTGTTTGTTATGCTGACAGCGCTGGCTTGGGAGTGGAGAGGTAGACGGAGATCTTCGCTCGTGATGTAGATAAGCTCGAGAAATTCCAATGACATGATTTCAGGCCTTGGAAGAAAAACGTCTGGAACTAAGGGAAGTGTGGACTATTTTCATTTATATTTTACATTTCTGGGGCACCATAGAGCCAATATTACAACCCAAATACTAGAACAACTTGGTTTAGGAAAATATGGGACATTTGAGCAACAGATACAGAATTTGAACACAAACGGTGCAACAACACCCGCAGACAGACAGTATATCTCTGTTCTCGCTGGCGAATACCCGTATCTCCAACAGCATCACTTTTCAGGAAACTGGCATGGCATGAATGGGAAAAATGGCATGTTTATTGAGCCATTAACATTGCATCGTTAAAGAGAGCAGGACATTTTCAACACTTAAGAATGGTCAATAATTGGAGAAAAATTACATTCTGTACCCACATTGGGACTGAGCAATAATGCTGATTTGTGAGAAAATATGAAATTGACCAAATTCAGAGATAGGTGGTTTCAGCCCGATGTGAGCGATATATTCGTTATCATCTGCAAAGAGTGACTACTATTACTGCGGCTGACTGAGGAATTTTGACCGGCTCCATATATATCCCAATCTATATATTCTATTTAACTAGGCCATTACTGTGGAACAGATTAATGGAACTCTCATTCCTTTCAATGTCAATATCCCAAACTCTGATGTCGTGATGATGAAAAAAAAATATATTATTAAATATCCAACTGTCCATGTCATTTGCTTACATAAGCGATCATGGTGTATTTTGTAATCTCGTTTGCACCGGTGTCGTCATAAAGCAGCAGGGATGTGTCCACATAATAGTTGTTTTCGATCATCTTATTCTCTCCCTTGCGTCCAGTCTGTTGGACGTTACAAAGCTTTATTTGTCCCATTCGCTCATTAGGGGGAAGCTCACGCTGATGGATGTTTGGAATGTGAATCCTTTCGAGGAGCCTCTTCATGTTCTAATCCTTTTTAAAACCACCTCACTCACATCGTCCTCAGCCCAGCCTCCCCGGTTTGCAGTAGAATGAAAAATAAGTCTCAATTAAATCTTGATGGGAATATTGAAAGCTTTTACTAAATGTTGTGCTTTGTAACAGGGCCCTAAGGTGAAACAGTTCATGGACATCTTCTCCATCCCTGAGATGACTCTCTTGGCTGTGGCAAATGATTTTTTCATCACCAATGACATTGATTATGATCCAGTACACCTCTCCAAAGATGTCTCAGTAAGTACGACAGTTAGTATTCAAGTATAGACCGTAAACCTGTGTAAGTTATGAAATGAATTATGTCTTGATGCATTTTTATGAGCTTACATGTGCAGATATGATTTTTTTTTTTTTTTTTTTTTTTTTTTTTAAACAAACTGAGTTGATGGAAAGGAAAGCACCACATCCCATTCGCAGTGGCACAATTTCTATTCAATCGCGTTGCCATTTTTTACCAAATATAAAGCAAAACGTGCATTTGCTTTTAGCTGAATCAATTGTAGATGTTTAGTAAAACTTTGGACCAGAAAGTGTATCTGAACAAAGATGGTCGGGGGGAGAGGGTGAAAGGCAGTATAGATTATTTTGTCAGTGCACTATCACTTGCAGTTTCAAAGGTTTGTTCTTGTTGCTACCCAATAATCATCGTTGAGCAGCTTCTGTTTGTTTGAAACACGGGATGAGTGGTCATTAGACCCATAGTCATTTTAGTTATTGGATCTCAATGATACAGTATCTAACAAAAGTGAATACTGTAGACCCCTCATATTTTTTGTCGATTTTATTTTAACTTTTGTATAGGGCAACACTGAAGAAATAAAAAAGCTACAATGTAAAGTAGTCGGTGTCCAGTTTGTATTTTTTTGCTTTGACTTGCGAGCAAAAATTTGACGTATGATTGCTGTGTGGTGGCAGTAAACTCGACTCACTTTTACAGCAAGTAGCAGTTTGTTAGATGGTAAACAATTCTTCAAAAAAAGAGGCTTCAAGTTGTTTATTGCCACTGTCAGTTCAGGTTTACTGTCAAACGTAAGTAAAAGAGAATTGCACCTTGTGTATTTATAACAACCACATAGCTTTGCCTTAGTAAAGTCTGCTAAGTTAAATGCTAACAAATAATGCAAAACGCCGCAGAGGGGCCAACATATAGCATCGGTGTCGCAGTGTTATAACCGTTTAAGTAACTGATATTTGAGCACAAATGGTAGACGATACTCACAGGCATATAGTCTTTAAAAAATTACCAATATTACGCCACCTCACTGAGTCAATTGTGAAACTCCTGTATGCCTCTATTTTATTGAACTGCCCCCAGGTGGTCAAGGTGGACACATCAGAAGGAGCAGCACAATGTCCATTGAACTGAAGCAAAAACTGTGGCAAAGACTCTTTATTTTCTTAACATTCAATTTGTTTACGTCATTACTGTTATGTATTATGTTGTTAAGAATTTCAATATCATAGTGCTATTTTTCTAGATTGGTTAATGTTTTTGTGTTTGTCAGATATCAGATTAATGTAACAGATTAATGGCATTTCCATTCATTTCTGTGGGGAAATATGATTTGAGAAACGAGTCTTTTGAGTCACCATTGCACCTCCTCAACGGTGGGTGTCCTAGCTTAAGCAGATAGTCACGGTATGGGTCAAGGTCTGAGCCTCCCGCACCTCATGTTTGCAGAGCTCTGGCTCCTACTGCGCGGTATAGAAAATCAGTGCTTTCACATTCCTCAGCTGGAAGCACAGGAATCAGCTGAGTGAAAGAACTTGGTTGGGCAAAGAATAACAACTCTTGGGCTTGACTGACAAGGGTTTCCGCCTTGGAGGGAAACACAACTAAGTCTATGCAGCTTTTTCAAAGCTTTACCAGCAGTGACTGACCTAAAGAACATTTTCCCGTTGTCACTTTCAGGAAGCAATTGGCATGGTTCACCTCAAAGGCTTCATGTACAAGTGGATCATGCAAGATCTTGGTAAGATTTTCAAGTCTGGACAACGCAAGCATTTGTCTGTGAGTTCTGTTCTTTGTGCCTAGACAAGTTCATTCTGAGAGGAGAGGAGACAGATGCTGTTTTGCACCGACTCGCCAGTCATGGAAAGAAACTTTTCCTCATCACCAACAGTCCCTTCAGCTTTGTGTAAGTGTTTTAGTATCTCAGGTTTTGGCCTCACAAATATTAATTAACACATTCACTGCCATTGACAGCTTTAGAAGTCAAATATCCATGTTAAGTGGGAAGGCTGGTTGTGAATGAGTTAAGGGACGGTTTCTCTTCCATGTGTAGGGACAAAGGCATGACGCACATGGTGGGAAAAGAGTGGAGAGACTTCTTTGACGTCATCATCGTGCAGGCGGACAAACCCCACTTCTTCACCGACTGCGTCAAGTATGTACCAACGTGTCCTGTGTAGTGCAGCGGTCTCCAACCACCAAGCCACACGGAGCGAGTGAACGAAACATCCTTTATTTATTATCACAGTCTGAAAGAAGTCAACGGGTACACCCACGTGTGTCGCTGTACACGTTAAACCGCTTGGTCAAGTGATATGGCGATACGATACAACTTCCAAGGAAAAGAGGGCTATGTTTAAGAGACAATATCAGGAGTCCATCCATCCATCCATTTTCTGAGCCCCTTACCCTCACAAGGGTCGCGGGAGTGTTGGAGCCTAACCCAGCTATGATTGGGCAGGAGGCGGGGTACACCCTGAACTGGTTGCCAGCCAATCGCAGGGCACACATAAACAAAAAACCATTCGCACTCACAGTCACACCTACGGGCAATTTTGAGACTTCAATTAACCTACAATGCATGTTTTGGGAATGTGGGAGGAAACCGGAGTACCCGGAGAAAACCCACGTAGGCACGGGGAGTACATGCAAACTCCACACAGGCGGGGCCGGGGATTGAACCCCGGTCCTCAGAACTGTGAGGCAGACGCTCTAACCAGTCGGTCACCATTCCGCCAATATCAGGAATCTTATTTAAAATATGGGTTTATCGCTACAGGTGCCAATCAAAAATTGCTTTACGTGAAAGCAGTTTGTGGTGCTAAAAAGGTTGGCGACTGCTGCTGTAGTGTGCTTGAAGACAGCCGCTCAGTAATGTCGCTCATGATTCTTAGTGTGGCTCCCTCTAGCGGTATGTGGGGGAAACAAATCACTACCAATCAGCTGTATTTAACTTTCAAATAAAAAAAAATAGCATTTATTCTTTAAGAAGTATTTTTTAAACCTTTGTTTAGGTACATTATTTAAATGATGTGCAATGGATTTTATGTGAATCATTAAGTACATTTTCAATTTTAATGTATTGAAGTGCAGTGTTAATTTTCAAACTGTGCATTGCAGACCCTTCAGACGCCTGGATGGAAATGGGGACCTTCGCTGGGAAAAGATCAGCAGTTTAGACAAAGGGCACATCTACAAACAGGTCAGTGCTTTGACTGTGTGTGTGTGTGTGTGTGTGTGTGTGTGTGTAAACATTGCGTGGTCGACATCAGGTGAGGTGGAGAGCAGAAGTGTTGTTTCCATATCAATCACAGACTCACTGGCGTGTTTGTCTTGTCTTGCAGGGAAATTTGTTTGACTTTCTCAGGTTGACGGGCTGGCGAGGATCGAAGGTTCTTTACTTTGGAGACCATCTTTATAGCGACTTGGCTGTGAGTGTCAGGATAAAGTGGCTCCATGCTGAGTGTTACCGTGTTCGCTAACCAACATCAATAAGTGCATGTTTATTCAGCGCAGTTTTTCCAAACCTTTATGGAGCCAAGGCACACTATTAAACAAGATTGTTGAAATATGTATACAGTGGTGCCTTGGGATACAGTATGAGTTTAATTTGTTCCATGATTCATTTGTTGCGGCGCCGTCCGGTGTGTGTGACTTGGCCTCCGGGGGCAATATAATATAGTCATGCAGACAGAAATCAAGAAGAGTTTCACAACCACTGTAAGTGACTCAGTAAGCTGCAATATTAGTTTGTTTTTGTTTTTTTTGTTTTTAGAGGATTAAGGATACATGCCTGAGTATTGTTACATTGTCTGTCTATAAGTGTTTCTTCACGTTTGTGTTCAAATATCCATTGCTTAAAGGGTTATAATACCACCACATACAGTAGATGCTAATCCTTAGCATTTATATTATCGTTAATGGCGTTTAGCAATAAGCTTAAGCAGCCTTTTCTAGGGCCAAACTATGTTTATTTTAAATACACAAAGTGTGATTTGTCTCTTTGTTTTGTGGATAGTTCCTCCTATGGTTTTTGATAGAGTTGAGGTCAGTATTTAGTTTTTTTCCTATACCAAAGTCATCAAACCCTGCCTTTAGGGACCTTACATTGTGCACCAAGAAGAGAAAAGGGCCTTCTCCAAATGGCACAGAAATGTCCAAAAGGTATTGGTAAGATGAAGAAGCAAGAGGTTGTATCGATTAAGTAATGGATTAAAAGATGCGCCCCAAGATTTTTCTCTTTGTAGCATAGTGGAAAGCTATAATTAATGAGAAAAAGCAAAAATTCAACACTAGAGGGCAATGCTTGCTGGACAATGTGGTAGGTGTGGTTGGAATTTTGTTTGCTACAGTATGTTGTTTCCTTTTCAGGTTTTTTTTTTTTTTTTCCTTTTCTTGTGCAAACTTTTAGTGCCATAGAGCAGATACTCATTCTACTATCAGACAATAATTTCTCTTTGCGGCAGGACCTGATGCTACGACACGGCTGGCGTACAGGCGCCATTGTACCAGAACTGGAGCATGAAACCAAAGTTGTAAGCACAGACCGCTACGCTCTCAGCCTCACGTGGCTCCAGGCCCTCACCGGCCTGATGGAACGATTACAGGTAAAGTCTATCTAAAAGCAGAGGGCTTGTAAAGATGTGCTCAGCTACCTTTTGACTATTTCTTGATTCTCTAGATGCACCGTGACCCGAACTCGAAACAGGTGCTTGACGAGTGGCAGAAGGAGCGAGAAGAACTCAGGTGAATGATGTCACTCAAACGCCCTTGAAGTGGCAGCTTGAAGGATCTTCTTATTCACTAGGCTGGTCTAACCAGTCTAGCTGTCACTTTGTGTTTACCTTGCTACTCTGCCATTCTTCAAAAATACACAAAGGATAAAGAATTACAATACGCTTGACCCTTCACTTGTAACACTCCGGTTGAAATGAATCGGTTTTGAAGCGACAGTTCAACAGCTTCACGGAAAGACTTTTGAATGTGAGGATGGCATTTGTACTGTATTGTCTTATGCAGTCATGCCTTGACTTATGAGTTTGATTCAATCAGTGAACATGCTTTTAACTCAAATTCCTTGTACCTCAAATCATGTCTCCCCTTTTGAAATGAATGGAAATGCTATTGAGTTGTTTAAGAGCCCCAAAAAACACTTTTCGTAAAAAAAATTTTAAAACATTTGAAGCCTCTTTTTAAAATTTGTTTAATTCTGCGAAACTGCTGCTTGTTCTGAAATTTGCTACCGCCATCTTGCGGCCGTAACTCAAATCATTGCTCATAACACAAGGCAAAAAAAATAAATAAATCGACCGACCGACGCCTCGTATCTCGAAAAACTCACAAGTCGGGTCACTCGTGATTCGAGGTACCGCTGTGTTACACACTAACGATAACATTGCCATGTTTGAGCATTACTTTTTTTTAATTGATTGGCAAGGAGCAATCTCAAACATTCTGCGTAATTGTTTGACTTTCATCCTAAATGTTGTTTCCCAGGGTGATGACAAAGAACCTGTTCAACCCCCAGTTCGGCAGCATCTTCAGAACGTGCCACAACCCCACGTACTTCTCCAGACGGCTGTCTCGCTTCTCCGACCTCTACATGGCCTCCCTCAGTTGTCTTTTGAACTACGACCTCTCGCACACTTTCTACCCACGCCGCACCCCTTTGCAGCACGAGGCACCGCTGTGGATGGACCAGCTCTGCACCGGATGCATGAAAACACCGTTTCTGGAGGAGATGGCCCAAATACGATGAGCGGATAGATTTTTGGAAACTTTATTGCCTTTCACGACGCTGATATGTTTGGGTACGGTTAGGCGGCACAAAACTGTACTGAGTGACAAGTTTGGCCGAAGAAGTAGATTAAAAACTGCCTGAGGATAGTATGCTGCTTGGGCTGCTAAAACTCATTGAAAAACAAAAAACGCACAATTAGCTTTTTATATTTAGTTGTGTCAATGAAATCGTGTATACGTAAATAGTGCATGTGAAATTCACTTTTTCAAGTAGATGTTTACCGCTTTCAAATTTTTTTTTTTTTTTTTTTTTTTTTTAACTGGAGGAAACCACATGGGAAATTACAAAGGAGTATTCGGGCCACACTTTAAAGAAAGAATACAGTGGCGCCTTGAGATATGAGTGGTTTCACTTTCGACGTTTTCAAGATACGAGCGGTCACGGGGCCTTTTTTTTGTCTTGAGATATGAGTGAGATTCAGAGAGAGAGAGAGAGAGATTATTTCACTGCATCTCCATTCATGTCAGTGTTTTAAGTTAAGTGTGCGGTCACGGAAAGAAACTCTCAATGCACCACTGTACAAGAATAAAATTGGAATCTTATGAGTACAAAGTTGGATTACAAAAAAAAATGTTTCTTTCACAATTAAGATATTTTTCTTTAAATAGTTATTTTTTTTTTTGAGATAAAAAGTCATAAGAGTGCAAGTATAGTCCGTGGAGCTTAATTTGATGAGCCTTCTGCTTTCTGTAGGACAGTGGTAACCGTGGTAACAGTGTTCAGCGTGGAAGGTCATATTTCTCTTTTATTGAATAAAAATATGTGTGAATAATCATGTCAGTATGTGTATGCGGTCAAGTAACCCAGTTTGGCTTGCCCGTGGCAAAGTTCAAATGTCTACTACAGTAGACACTAGTTGTGTGTTGTAATGTAACGTTGGCATGGCTTAGGTCAGAAAATACAATAGAGATTAGGTAGCAACTCCAGACAAAAAATACAATAAAAGCAAAATACTGGATTCTTGTAGACCACACCAAAGAGCACCATTGCTTGTGGGATTAACCTTGCCTCAATAGTCTCAAATGGTGGTTGTTCAGATGTTTACTTACAATGTACAAGCCTTACCTTATATGCGAATATACAAATGTACTCTGTGGCAATGCATCTCATGAATGTATGGTTCAATAAAATAACAGGATTGTACTGTAAAATGTGTCAAATTTGGCCCATTTTGACATTTGAAAGCAAAATAATCATAATAAAAAAAACCTACATGTCATTCGTTCATGGATTTTCGATTTACAAGTGTGTTACTGTAACTGAAGGAAACTGGTGGTCTTGAAACTAATGTACATGTCATGAGTATTTATTTATTTTTATTTTTTTTATAGGACAGTGGTAACTGTTCAAGAGGGAAGATCGAAACAGTCCTGAGAACTGTCTGTGTTCCCACCATGTTTGCACAAGTTCCCACAGCAACACGCTCCCATTGGTCTTTGAAGAGTCATGGTCCAATTTCAAAATTTTCAAAACAGTCAACAGTGCTTCACACCTCCCTCAACCTTTCGTTATTATTCTTGAACAGACAGACTGGACCAACTACTTCAATTCACTATTAAATGTATAAAACCACACTAAAATAAAGTTTACAATATAAAACAAAAAAGTTGTATACCTTATACTATACCTGCATGAGTTGTACTAGACAGACCATGGTGAGCTTTGCTTTCCTTGGGAGTTGTGCGTGTGGGGTTGACGTTTACGCCGGGGCACTTTTCTTGTATTTATCTCATTGGTCGCGTGGTTGCTAAGCAGCGCAGCATCCATCGCCGCTCTACTGTGCACAACAAACTCATTCACTTCACCATCCGCCTGGCAGAAGACAGCAGCAGCAAAGGTAGCGTACTCTGCATGCTGCTCTACTTAATGTCGCTTTTGTTTTTGGGTTGGAGAAATTGGTGCACAGTGCAGGAATCCTGCTGTAGTTTCAGAGGCAAATTTTTCACAATTGGCTTGGGCCCATATTAATAATGAACACATCTCTGCGCATGAAGTAACTAATTAGTTGTGTGACCTGTTTCTGCCAACGAGCGCTTACATCATTGCCATCGTTGCTGCGTATTTTCCGGTCTGCAAAATCTGTTTATTGGTGATGATGTGGATGTGGTACATGTCCCAGTTTTATGCTGACCTGTGTCATGTGTGCTTTGCAGCGGCAGTTGTAACTCTAACGGTGCTTGTTGTTGTGTGTTATTAATTCAACTATCAATACAGGGTCAGTATCAATAAACAGTTAAACAGTGGGCCCGTTTCGGCGCACATCGAGTACTATACTGTTAAACCTTCAGTGGACCCACATACTACTACCGCTAACATTTTTCTAAGAATACAGCGGTGCCTTGAGATACGAGTGACCAGAATTACGGGTTTTTCAAGACATGAGCCACTGTTCAGCCGATGTTGTTGCTTTGACTTGCGTGCAAACATTTGAGTTACACTGCAAAAATTCAAACTCTTACCAAGAATATTTGTTTTAGTTCTGGTCAAAATTAATTAAAACAAGACTCATTACATAAAAAGTAACAAGAGCGTTTAAAAAAATTGACAGTAGAGTAAAAAAAAAAAAAAAAAAACTTTTTTCTTAGTTCACAGGCATATTTTCTTTATACTCTGTTAAAAATTAAGAATATCACTGCAGCTTACTCAGCAATTGTGACCGTCTTTTCATGTCTATACATAAGGATGTATGAATTATACTGCCCCCAGGTGACCAAGGCGTGTAAAAGCAGAAGGAGCAGCACAATGTCAATTTTGGTCAAGGAATGAATTCAACTTGTGTCTCAAGTCACCTCTGTAGTGGCGCATCGTGTGTGGAGCCACTGGGCTGACTTGCACTCGTTGTTTGATGGATGGCTGCGGGAGCGAGTGGTCACATCTGCTCGCCGCGCGGTATACGTGCTCGTGTCAAGACAACCGACAGCCAGACAAACCTCATCTTCTGAAATCATTGACCAGATTTGACTTCTTAAGAAACCTTTCCTGCTTTTTGTCACTGAGTTTTACCCGTACACGCCTTCATCCTTCGCTGCCTCCATCCTCATTGTCTCTTGTCACAGTACTTTGCTTCTTCTTTCTTTCCATTTTCAAAAGGTTTAGTCCTCCTCGCATCCCATCATACGCTCCCTGCTTAATCTTTTCATTCCATTTCCGCCTCCCGCTTTTTATTTCTCTTCGGTCTCGGTTGAGTGCCTCTAGTGATGCTATGCTGGCAGCGAAGAGGATTGTCAGTCCCTCCTCGCAGCAGCCTCCTGTATTATTAAACGTAACGGGACCTTTACTTTTACAGGCCGGGGATGATGGAAGTATTCCTTGCAACACGGTGATCTACACGGACAGGAACCGAGTAAGAAAACAGTTGTGTTATTTGTGTAGCTGTACATCCGTAGTATCAAAGCTTCAACATCTTCATCGCGGGTCGTGTCGTAGTTATGTTTTCCCACAGAAGGCCGTGGGGTCCTTCATTGGGGTCGATTCATTTTGTGAGGGAAATGAGCGTGATGGAGAAGGGCCCTGGAGTCAGCAACTAATTGGCTCTGCCATTGTGCTGGCACGAGGCAGTTGCTGTGCACTCATTAATCAGATGTCACATGATGTCAGAAAAGGCACTATAGGATTAGGGATGAAAAAAAAAAATCCTCTTGTATGAATTGTTCAAGTAATTGCGTCTCTGGGGTTAGATGAAATCACGTCTTACAGACCTTTTGCGTCAAACAGCGGAGTCCTTTTGTGAGCGCGTTGTGCCTCATTTGCGGCGCAGTCATATTCTGAGGAGATGATATTATAATTATGACTTCCCACTAATGTATTCAGATTTAGTCTGACAGAAGTGGCAAAGGTTCTTGCACTCTGTGCTGAAGTGGACATAAAGATACTTTCCTGGACCCAGAATGTTATATACTCTCTATATACGAGCGATCCGATTTAACACATTTTTAGAGATCCAAGTGATGATTTAAAAAAAAAAAAATTTGCCTTAACTTGCGAGCAAAAATTGGAGATACGAGCACTGTATGGTGGCAGTCAACTGAAGTGAATTCATTTCACAACAAGTAGCAGTAGCAGTAAGTAAACCATTTTTCACTGCGGAAGAATTCCATTTTTGATATTATTATTGCTGTCAAATGTCAAAACAGGTCAAATTGACCTGAGCAGTATGTAAGGATTACAGCACGCCACCGGGAACCTTAAAACCGCAGCAAGCGACATTGCGCACATGCAACGGCAGATTTGTCATGGGTTATTTATGTGAGGCCACTGGGCCACTCCTGAGGGGCTTTGCTCTCGCACTGGCGAGCCCCTTTGGCTTAGTTGCCACGAGGATGATGCCAGTGTGGCCCTGTAATGCTCTGCAATCTTGCTCCCTCATGCTCCACTTTGACATCTCATGAGTTTGAGTGCAACCTTGTCCACGTTGCAGAAGGCAGGTTTTTTTTTTTTTTTTTTTTGGAGAATATGGTCCTATTTTCCAGAGAATAAAGGCGTCGTTTTTTTTTTTTTTTTAAATAATAAAACATATAATACTATGAGAATAACCTTGTATTTTTTTTAAAGGAATTTCTTCCCTTGTTGAAGTTTGACTTCAGTGTCATTATGTTAAGACTTCATCTTGCAAAAATAAGACTTTATTCTTGCAAGATAATGATTTCCCCCCCCCCCCAACAACAGACATCTTTGATTTTTTTTTTAAGATTCTGATGTTTTTATTTATGTATTTTTTGTTATTACTTTTTTTTTTTTTTTACATTTTAACATTACACCCCCCCCCTCAAAAAATATATTTATATTATTGTAAGGGTTAGGTTTTTTTTCTCTAGAAAATTGTCCATTGTTAAGATCACGAGGGACTCCTGTACCGAAAAAGTTTGAGAACCCCTGTTTTTGTTTGGTTGTTTTTGTTGCATGTCAGTTCATCGATTTGTTCTGTGACAAATCTCACTCATCTTTAGAGTCGTTCTAGTACTTTGACGCCGTCAACAAACACAACAGTATACGCCAGAACTATGAGGCGGATTTGCAAACCACACGAAAAAATGTTCCTCACTTTTTTCTGTGAACTTGTTAAAAGGATAAGATCTCATGGTGAACCCCCCCCCCCCCCCCCTTCTATTAACAGAACTGGTGTTCATAATTTCCCTCCCTGTTGAATTATTCATGTGCCTCCTCAGAGTCTACGTCAGGCGAACTGCTGCAAACAGATTATTCGAGCCAAAGTGTAGCTTCTCTTTGATGCTTTTTGAATGAGTCTTCTAAATGTATTCTCTTTCTCACGTTCTGCCTTTGTTCCGTCATCCATTGAGTTGTGTGTCCTTTCCCGTTACGGCCCATAACTAGCCTACTTGTTTGATGTCACACTTATTATTAAATTAAATTAATTACCGGTTCATTAGCTGTTCCAAGAAAAAAGGTGATTGGTGTAATATGTAATGAACACTTGTGTACAGTACTGTTTGTTCAATGTCTCTCACTAATACAGTGGTGCCGTGAGATACAGGTGAGTCGAGTTTTTTTTTTTTTTTTTTTGACATACGGGCCGTCATTCGGCCACAAATGGTGGCGCAACACATGTAGACAGATAACATAACATTACTTGCAGGCATGTAGTCTTTATCCTCTGCAAAGAATGATTAATTATTGCAGGTGCAGAATCCCTGACAGCAGTGATGACATACTCGTTTGGGTCAACTGCATTATACTGCCCCCGGTGGAAAGGACACACCAGAAGGAGCAGCACAATTAATTGAATTGATGCATTAAATTATGTTTAATGCCCATGCTATTATATTATGTTATTACTCTGATTTTATAAAGTACACTATTATAGAGTGAGAGTTTCCATATTCAAAAACACATTACAACATTTTTGGTTGATTTTTATGGGGACGGATTAATGGCATTTCCATTCATTTCAATGGGGAATGATGATTTGAGATTTTGTTTGGAATTATGAGCATGGTCACTGGACGAGTTAAACTCGTACCTCAAGGTACCACAGTATATGCAAAATAGTTTATTATACTAAAATTGTTGTCTTTTTTTTATCATAATGCCATTATTTAATGATATTAATGAGAACAAAACTTGTATGAATAGAGTATATACATTTTAATTAACCAATTTCGGGAAAAAACTGCTACATGAATGCAACAAATTATTTTTAATTACGGCAGTCTTGATAATGTAACTGCTCAGTGGGCTGGATTAAATAATGGAATGAATTATATGTGGTTGGTGATGTACTAGAAGTTAACTTGTGTAACTTTATAATGTCACGAGTAGTACGAGTTGCAGTGTTTTCACCTGGAGTGCACTTTTGCCTCACTGGTAACACATTGTCCTACTTGTATGCGAAACAAAACAAAACAAAACTCAGCAGAGGGCAAGTTTAATTTCCCCTCGAGGGATTATCACACCAAAAGGTTGTTTTCCATGAAGACCGCAGTGAATGATTGAATGACTTCTTTGTCTGCCAGATGTGTTGATGAAATCCCTCCAGCAAGCGCAACAGTTCTCGCACATGCACAAGTTTCATACAGTGGAACCTCAAATCACGAATTTTTTGAGATACAAGTCGTTGCTGGGCTGATTTTTTTTTCGTAGTAGTAGTTTTTTCAATTTTTTAAAATTAATTCAAAATAGAATATCAGACTGGAACAGGCTGAAGAAAATGCTTATTTATATGGCGTGCCGTTTGTAAAGCGGGTCACACTGAAAATAACAAACAGTGTTTAAAAAAAAATTGTGTGAATTTTCGAGAGTCCATTTTCTGCATATTTAGACCAATATTTGTCATTATAGGTAAATCCAAACATTAAATGTTACACCTAAATCTCAAATCTAAATGCTAAATATATATTTAAATATTAAACATATATCTAAATATTAATTTTAAATATAAATGTTAAATATATATATATATAAATCTTAAATATAAATCTTAAAACTAAATGTTAAATCTAGACATAAATATTAAATTTAGATATAAATATAAATCTTAAACTAAATGTTAAATATACATTTAAATATAATGATTAGATATAAATGTTAAATGTTAAATCTAAATGTTTCAGGTCAAGCTAAATATATCGCTAATCTGTAAATCCACACAGCTATGAAACGGAAGTAACAAAATAAAAGCTGTGTGTTCGTAGTGTAAAATAATGTATAAAAATATTTATCTTATACAGGGAAATGGACCCTTGAACATAGATGATCACTATCTGAAGTAATAAACCAGTTCGGGAAACTTTATTCGACGAGTACTTTGACTGTTTAGTGTCACTTTTATGAAGAAGTGCCGCTTCGCCACAGCTCTGCAATGAGTTATGGCTGGGTGCAGCTAGAAGATGCCGCTTCTCTCTCTGGAAATCCTCGCTGGCTGGGACCTCTGCCTCCTTTTCTCAAGCAAGGAAGCTAGCTAGCTAACACAGCCGCCAGCATCTGCCTCAGTGCCTCTGCCGCCGTCCCCCTTCACAGCGCTGGACAACCGAAGCAGAAAGCGGCAAGCATTTTGAGGTGAGCAGGCCTGCTTCCCTGGCTCCTGCCCCTCGACTTCCAAGTGACAATTCTTCATAAAAGTGACACTAAACAGTCAAAGTACTGGTCAAATAAAGTTTCCCTAACTGGTTTGTGATTTCAGGTAGTGATAATATATTTCCAAGGCTCTTGGGAACAGGTGGGTGCCATTATTGGGTATAAAAGGAGCTTCCCAGTCATTTACAAGCAAAGATGGGGCGAGGTTCACCTCTGTGAACAAGTGCGTGAGAAAATAGTCCAACAGTTTAAGGACAATGTTCCGCAACGTACAATTGCAAGGAATTTAGAGATTTCATCATCTGCGGTCCATAATATCATCAAAAGGTTCAGAGAATCTGGAGAAATCACTGCATTTAAGCGGCAAGGCCGAAAACCAGCATTGTATGCCCGTGACCTTCGATCCCTCAGGCGGCACTGCATCAAAAACCGACATCAATGTGTAAAGGATATCACCACGTGGGCTCAGGAACACTTCAGAAAAACAATGTCAGTAAATACAGTTTGGCGCTACATCCGTAAGTACAACTTGAAACTCTACTATGCAAAAAAAAAGCCATTTCTCAACAACACCCAGAAATAGATAATAGATATAATTACACTCCAAGCTTCCAACATGTTTTTCAAATTTATGCTTGTATCATTCCAAAATTTGGCTGCAATTACAGAAACACACCAGAAATGAAAATAACTGTTGTATGGACTGTTGTGCTTCATCATGCAAACTAGAAGCCCTTTATCAGTTCCTTTCAATGTCTTGTTTATCGACACACGCTGTAGTTACGGTCTGTATCCAGAGGAGGGCGCCATTACCCTGCATCTATCTAACTATCGATCTATAGATAGTTATAGAAATAGATCTTTCTTTGGGGTAAAGAGTGATGGTAAACACGCCCCTTTTGGTACTAGACGCTCATCCCGTATCACGTGATATTTGTTTGCTCCGGTTCAGTGACCTCATGGTCAATACATTTTGTAAATGTAGGATTTGGATTGGAAATGAGGCAGCCTGAATAAAGTCTCATGGCAAAAGTAGCCTTACAGTTCCCCGATATCTCAGTCAATTAATCAATTAGTCCAAATTGACTGTCTTTACCTCTTTCTACTATATTTACGTCTTTTTTATATTGTGTCATCATCAAGACGAGAAAAGTAATTAGGCACGCATCTGCTTTCAAATGCAGGAAATAAAAGTAAAAAGTTGTTAGAAAAATAAATACAGTGGTGCCTTGAGATACATGTGAACCAACTTATGAGTTTTTTTGAGATGCGAGCTGTTGTTCAAATGATTTTTTTGCTTTGACTTGTGAGCAAAAAAAATAAAATCAAAAATTGCCATACGAGCGCTGTGTGGTGGCAGTGACCTCAGGTCAAGTCGCTTCACAACTAGCAGCAGTTTGCCAGATTGTGAGAAATTCTTCAAAAAAGAGGCTTCAAGTTGTTTCTTGCCACTCCCAGTTGAGGTTTACCGTCAAACTACACATAAAACAAAGTTGGTTTTACATAGCTGACTGTCTGTTTAGCCTAAAGCTAACAAACAAAAAAAAATACAAAATGCGATAGATAGGCTAACAAATAGCATCTTATTGGGGTGTTATAAATCTCAAAGCAACGGATACTTGAACACAAACGGAGGAGCAACACATGTAGACAGTATAACAATACTCACAGGCATATATTCTTCATTTTTTGTGTGAAGAATGACTAATATTACTGCGGCTTACTGAGAAGTGACCATCCCTCACGCTGCCCTGCTGTGAGACGGCCACTAGGATGCCTGGTGCACATCAAATGGACCTTAAACTAATTAGCAGCTTCCCGTCAAATCTTGATTCCTGGCTTCAAAAGACTCCTTCCCCAACCAAAGGGTTGAGGGACCCTCCCTCCAAGAAGTCTATTTGGTTAATATTCAAACAAGCACGTAAGGCGCCACCCACTGGCGTTGAGAGGAACTGCAAGCTCAAACCCGTGAAATCGCCTTTGATGTTGGTTAACTGAAGATAAAATATAACTTTACTTTTCCATTTCTTCTTTGTGTTTATGTTTGTGCATCTTTCTCCAACCCAACCTGCTTCGAAGACCACCCCAAAGACACGCTGATCTGCGTTCTTGAGTCGACACTGCAATCCTTACTATGATGTACAATAATTTTGGGGAAATTAGTAGCTTCACACGAAATCCCAACTTTGCTTTCTCTCGCTCGGACTCAAAGGAATAAACGCTCACGTTTCCAACTTTAGGCCAACACACGAGGTTCTATTCCCCCTTTCGCGTGCCGATTTTCCCTTCTTTTTTTTTTTTTTAACCATTATTAGTGTCATTTTCTTTCTTTAATTAGACCCCTGAATGAATTACATTTTTATTTGACCGATATACGCTACACCATATATTTCAGTATGTCCGTAATATATTGCCACCAGGTGGCAACGAGCAATGCAATGTCCATTGAATTGAAGCATAAAATGTGATGTTCTTTACAATCTTATTAACACTGCCATTACAGTGAACTACTACATATTATAAAGTGCTATTTTTCTTCAAAAGAAACATATTACAAAAATCTTCCCACCACTGATGATTCGCCATCATATGGTGACCCTCGCATGAGACGCTGTGAAAGGCAATATTGTGTTTGTGGGTGCCTGAAGGCTTCTTGGGAAGGAGAACGCTTGAGCAACAAGCCGCCTCTTCAACGCCGTGGAGTCTAAATACCGAGTTTGTCCACAGGATGTGAAAGTGGTCTCATTTGCAGACACAAATTAGCCAGCAGCACTCCATGACCAAGCAGTCTTATTCACTGTTCCAAAGTCCTAAACATCGTCTTTCAAAATAATGACACGCTGCATGGCTTCAGCTTCCATCAGAAGAAACCCAAAGGCGAGATAAGGACTCACTTCTTTCCACCTACTTCAAAGCACAATTGCCCTTTGAATACTTGCGCACTTATATTTGGACGGCACCCCCTTCCTCTGCAAACTCTCCAAATATCCGCCTCTATGTGCACTCCTTGTTCACGCGGGTATCTGGAAAATATTTAGAAAGTACACAAGGGCAATAGGCAGTGTGTTCATTCTCATGCAAGTGTAAATATTGAGGAAAAATGGCCCTCATTCCTTAAGCGGCTGTTTGCGTGCGTTTGATGTTTTTGCAGTTCAGCTCTTTGGTTTCGTGGCCAATGCCAACGCAACACATAATTGTACAACATTACCCTGAAAAAAAAAACAACAAAAAAAAAACAAAGCTTCAGTTCTCATATACATAGATATCATCAGGGACTGCAGTTATGTCATGGAAAGGAATGTGAGTATTCTAACATTAAAAAGCGTTTTTGTCTTTTCGTTCAATAAACAACAATTTGGGCATTTGATGATGTCATATTGAGCAATTGAAAACATTGATGTACAATGTTTTTTTTTTTACAGGAAAAAAAAGAACTGACATATTGTTTTTGCAAAACACACAAATACACACAAGTTGGTAAGATAATGAATTAATCAATTAATCAATTTTCATGGACACATATTGGAATTTAAATCTGTGCTTCTGACTTTGTTGAGGCCAGCAGAGAACGCCTGAATGGGAGAAAGTATAGAAAGCCAGGCCCCCCCCCCCCCCCCCCCTCCCACACCACACTTTTGGTTCCCAGGGTGACTGGCATCGTCAGCACCCACCCCCATCGTCCCCTCTCATCCTCTTTCCCTCCCCTGTTTGTGAAGAAGGCGTGTAAGCAAGGAAGAGGCCGGCCGGGCACGCCAGCCGTGTGGACACACACACACACACACACACACACACACACACACACACGCACGCTCAGTCAGCGTCAGTGACGCGATTCCATTCAGACCTCCGTGGACTCGGTCACTGTTGTGTGTCAGCAGGTATGCCGCAAAGAAAGAGGAGTTTTACGTTTGGAGCCTATGGAGGGTAAGGGTCACGTTCAGTCGGGTGAAGCTCCTCATAGCACATGATGCGTGCGATAGGGACGTTTTTGGGGATGTGGCGCTGGCTCCCGGCTTGATGACATTGCACATTCTCGTGCGTGTGTGTGTGTGTCCATGTTTGGACTGCCATTGTGTTTATCACTGCAGCTTTTTTCCTCAATGATGGTTTGGGTTTGATGATGCTTCAACCCATGATGAATTTAGCGGAGTAATGGCGCCACTGCCTGATTTGGAGGCGTTCCTTGTAAAGTTCAGTTTTACTCATGACATTTTCCTAAGAAATTGCCTTAACAGGTGTGTGACACAAAGCTTCTACAACTCAAGGTTTTACTTTTGCTTCATGGTTAGGGGGTATACGGGTGCCCCAACTACTGCATATGTTCATATGTAGCGTATATAAATGTATCTGAAGTCTTCCCACAAACACAACCATAATGTGTTTCTGTGGAGCGATAGGTCAAACATATTGTCACTGTCCAATGAAAAACATATCAACAAATTGGTTTACTTTAGAGTTTTTCCATCATCGCC
This sequence comes from Phyllopteryx taeniolatus, assembly GCF_024500385.1. NCBI lineage: Eukaryota > Metazoa > Chordata > Actinopteri > Syngnathiformes > Syngnathidae > Phyllopteryx > Phyllopteryx taeniolatus. The sequence goes on along the minus strand of NC_084502.1, from coordinate 11,317,874 downwards.
AAATTTGGATTTAAAAGCTTTTCATTGGATAGTGACAATATGTGCTAAATGCAAATATTGATAGATAAACAAACGATCCGTGTAACTCTTTCCATTTTCAAGTGGCAATAAAAAAAAAAACACAAAAAAGTGGCAGATTATTTGTTTTTAATCTAACACAAAAAACACATGCTTGATGTTGATCACCGTGTAAAATGTGATGCATGACGTGGATAACAATAACGCTTCAACGCATTTGTCCATAATCTAATATGGCTGATGAATCATTTGCAGCGCGGTGTTCAACTCAAAACATTTGTATCTTAAATCATATTTCCCCATTGAAATAAATCCAAATGCCATATACCCATTCCAGTCTCCCAAAAAAAACAAATATATTTATAATGTGTTTAAAATAGCACTCTATATTGTTGCACTTTATAAAAACATACAATGATTACATAATAAATAGAATGTAAATAATTGAAACAGTGTTTGCCATAATTTTTGCTTCAATTAAATGGCCATTGTGCTGCTCCTACGAATGCGTGTCTTGGCCACCTGGAGGCAGTATAGCACAGACATAAGGATACACATGGAGCTGGTCACTCTTCAGTAAGCCAAAGTAATATTAGTCGTTCTTCGCAGAGGACAAAGAATATATGCTTGTGAATTTGTTAAATTATCTGTCTACATTTGTTGCTCCAAAATATGTTTTTAAAATATCTGTTGCTTGAATGGTTACACCACATAAAAATGTTATTCGTAAGTCTGTCTATCGTGTTTTCGACTGTTAGCATTAATTGTTTTAAGTACACAACATGTAATTCTTTGGGTTTTATCTTTTGTTTGACAGTAAGCTTCAACTGGAAGAGCCAATAAAAAGCTTGAAGACTCTTTTTCGAAACGATTGCTTCCTATCTGTCAAACTGCTGCTTGTTGTGAAGTGAGTCAAATTGAGTTCACTGCCACCATACAGTGCTCATATCTCAAATTTTGGCTCGAAAGTCAAAGCAAAAAAAATCGACCGGGCGATGGCTCATATCTCCAGAAAAAAAAATCTCATAACTTCATATGAGCCTAAAACATTTATTTGTGTGCCGGATTAAAAAACAAATAACAAAACAATCAATCACTTTTTCATTTTTGATTGCACTTTGAAAATGGAAAGCATGAATAATACACAGATTCTAAGGCCGTTTGTGTACTTCTTCCTACTTTTCAGGGGGAAAAAAAGCTTGTTTTTCACTGTGTTTGATATGAATCCCAACTTTCAAATGAGTTTCGATGCAATGCGAAGCCTGCCGGTCTGGTCACATACATGCATGAGCACAGTGTACAGTATATTCTCTGTTGGTTGTCCCCTCATGAACACTTGGTGGTGAAATAAATAGATGGACGAGCGCTGTCCTCAAAAGAGCTCAATGCTCGCTCTGTGGCCTCGGGGAAGGGAACACCATCAGGCGACATGAACAATATGACGCTAATTGGCGTCATGACGACACAGACGAAGAATTCTGTCTCATTTAGATAGCAAAAAAAAACAAAACACAAGATTTTTTTTTTAACCCCTACTTACTGTTAAGGACAAATTTGACAGCAATAAAAGATGTTTTTCTAACATGGGCCAACATATACAAAAATGAACAAATTTATAGATATCAAGGTTTTTCCAGGTCAAATAAGACCCGTTAGATTTATCGCAATTCCACCGAGTAGGAATGAAAATCTTTGTCTTTTTTCCAACTTTAAATCTGACAATACACTACAAAAAAATAAAATAAAAACTACTTGAAATTTGTAATGGCCCATCTTAACATTAAAAATGTTTTATTTATTTTTTTCAATGTTATTTTTATTGTACCGAATCTCCTCATGAGGAACAGGACTGAAACTTAAAGGAGTGGGTTTTTAGTAAAGAATTAGAAAAAAGCGTGAACTACACCCAAGTGGCATTTAGGCTAATAGTATGTTGACACTAAGCACATTACATTGATTCAACAACAACAACAAATATTTTAACTAAAAAACAAATAACATAAAAAATTATTTCGGTTGGCGGCACGACTGTTTAGCATAACCGCCTCACAGTTCTGAGGACCGGGGTACTCCGCTTTCATCCCACATCACAAAGACATGCATGGTAGGTTAATTAAATACTCTATCTTGCCCGTAGATGTGAATGCTTATTTGTTTATATGTGCCCTGTGATTGGCTCAGCCTCTCGCCCGAAGATAGCTGGGATAGGCTCCAGCACGCCCGCGATTCTCGTGAGGCTAAGCGGTAAGGAAAATGGAGGGATGCATGATTCAGGACTGAGTTGTGGTTTTAACCCCCCTCCACCCACAACACATTTGAAATATCATTAAATGTACATTAAAATAAATGAGTGAGCTTACTTTAGGATCTGAATGACACAAATTCCGGTGGATCGTGTGACAAGTGGAATATTTCGAAACATTCAGCAGGGGTAATATGTTAGGGTAGCAGGACTGAGTGAAAACCCAGGCACACACTTAAAGTGTGAATTTAACCTATATTATTCTTTGTTTTTTTAAAGAGGATAAACTCTAATTATAGTTGGGATAAGGACTAACATGGATTTGTAAAACAAAACAAAATGTTTCTAAAGGATTTAAATTAGAATATTTTCTGGTCAAGTCTAATTTTAGGAAGTGGGGACAAGTAACAAATGCTATTTTTCTAGTGTTCAAGGTAGTTTAAATTAATCTTATAAACTGTATTTATTAAATATGCAATCAGATCGATGTGCAGGACACTTCATAATGAAAAAAAAAAAAAAGATTTTACGGTTAATTTTACTGCACATTTGTACATTTTATTTCCTGGTGATACTGTGTGGTAAATCAAGGAAAATTGTGTTAATTGTGGTCATCTCAAAACTGTGAAACCGTACATACTTTACCATAAATGTGCATTATTTATTTATTTATTTTATGAAACAGTGGTACCGGTGTTAAAGCGGGAGCTTGAAGCAGTCATGAAAACGGTCCGTGCCCACCACCTTGTGACGACTATCCGCAGAAACGTGCACCTGTTGGTCTTTGAATGGTCATGGGGGAATCTCTAAAGAGTGAAAAAGTAAAATAGCAAGAATGGTCATACATAGCCAACTAAACATAAGGAACTGAAGTCAAATAGCCTAACCTTAGCCTTGCCCGAGCCACCTCACCTGAAGCTGAAATGAGCTCTGAAATGAAGGAACTTTTCTACCTTCTTCTAATTTATTGAGATGTACCCGTATTCCAGTTTCTGCGCTCTACTGCAGATGCGCCTACTATGAAAGTACAGCCCTAAATAGGTTTGCCTGATTTGTCCCCTGTTGGATTCCTCTGTCACGATTACAATATGGTACAGTGTGAACACAGTTGCGCTCACAAAGACTCCGCAGGAAACCTTGACTCGCATTCAAAAAACACAATGTTTGTATCTGCCTGCTGTTTGAAAGAGCAGACGGGCGGCTGTCGCTGTGAGAGATTTGATGTCCTCATGCCTGACGCTTATTGTACGGAGAATGCGCGGCTGCTTGAGGACAGGAGGCCATTGGAGTGCATTTCCAAGGGCAGGGCCAAAACAAACAGGAGATGGAGGCTGACTGGAGGGCTCTTCAATGCCTACTCAGGCAGTCCACCTTGCAAAATTACTTTGACGTTTTTCGAGCCATCTTCCCATAGAGAGACACTGCGCTAAATTCAATCATCATGCCATCTTCGTTATTCATGCTGCTTAATTAGGTGGCATTCTATTATACACATTATTCTATTATAAATAATCCTTTGTTTTATATGTCAGCAATGGATCCATCACGAGACAAGATGGGTAGATTTGCTTTTGGCACAGTAAAGGTCATCACCGCATCTTTAAAAGATGATCTGCAAAGAATTCTTACACTCAAAGCCGTTCAACTGGTTCCACGTGTATTTTCTCACATTACATACTCATGTTACACAATATATTTTCACTGACAGCTAATTTATTTCCCGAGGTGACAAAAATACTCACACTGTATTTAATTAGAATTACATATACTAAAAAATGACTGGTAAAGGCAGACGTACTAATTCAACTCCTGTACATGATTAAAGGTAAAAAAGTACGTACTTTGAAATGTCCTCTACAAAGGTACAAAAAACAATTCCAATGAAGTTGGGATGTTGTATAAAATGTAAATAAAATCAGGATACAATGATTTGCAAATCCATCTCTATTTATGTTCAATTAAATACACTACAAGGACAAGATATTTAATGTTCAAACAGTACCGTAATTTCCATCCTCTGTATGTGTCACACATATTGAAGAATTGACAATAAAAGTACCTTGTACCTTGTACCTTGAGGAACTTTATTGTTTTTTTTTGCAAATATTCTCTCATTTTGAATTTGATGCCTGCCACATGTTCCAAAACAGCTGGGATAGGGGCACTTTTGCCATTACATTACCTTTCCTTTTAACAACACTCAATAGGACACTAATTGTTGAAGCTTTGTAGGTGGAATTCTTTCCTATTCTTGCTTGATGTCCAACTTCAGTTGCTCAACAGTGCGGGGTCTCCGTTGTCGCATTATGTGCATCATAATGTGCCACACATTTTCAATGGGAGACAGGTCTGGACTGGACTGGACGTTATTTTAATACACAGCCACACTGTGGTAACACATGCAGAATGTGGGCATTGTCTGGCTGAAATAAGCAGAGACGTCCCTGAAAAAGACATTGCTTGGATGGCAGCATATGTTGCTCCAAAACCTGTATGTACCCTTCAGCATTAATGGTGCCTGCACAGATTTGCAAGTTACCCATGCCATGGCCACGAACACGCCCTCATCCCACCACAGGTGCTGACCTTTGAACTTTGCGCTGATAGCAATCCAGATGGTCCTTTTCCTCTTGGGCCCGGAGGACACAACGTCCAATTTGAAATGTGGACTCATCAGACCACTGCACACTTTTCCATTAAGCGTCAGTCCATCTCAGAGGAACTTGGACCCAGAGAAGCCTTTTGCGTTTCTGGGTATTGTTGATATATGGCTTTGGATCCGCATGGTAGTTTTAACGTGCGTTTTTAGATATAGTGACAAACTGTGTTAACTGGCGATGCATAGGGACCCCAAAAGCTCAATCAATCAAGATCTCAAACGCGATTGACTTTAGCGCTCTCAATTTACATCCTTTATACGTCGTGTTGTAATTTGCCAAAGTTGGAAAAAGGAACGAGGCTATTTTGCCATTACCTCCCACCACTGCTTACGTTTATGCTGAAATATAAAAGTATAGGATCAAAAGTATAAAAATACAACTGTATCATTGCAGGCAGCTGTTTGAATGCTATATAATTCATATCAATATGAACGAACACACCATCTCAATCTTGACAATCAGATATGACACCTGTCGCATGAATGGCCACATAATGAGTTTGTTTGTTGTTATTCTGCTGATGGAAGGCTGTTTGATGTGTGTGTACGCGCGGGCCCGTGTGCGTGTGTGTGTGCGTGCGTGTGTGTGCGCGTGCGCACATCCGCATACTGTACTAGAACTTGTAGTGGGGCGAAATGAGAACACTCAGCTATTCGGCACCCACGTCAGTCAAAAGGCTCATTCAGTCTCTTGTACAGTTCTGGCTTGTTTTCATTGTGTGCTGACAGTATCTATATTCTATTCTCACGTATTTTCAGTCACAAATATTCCAATCGTTGTCATGTTTGCTTTGGTTATTTTCATTCAAACATGTCTCATGCACTCAAAACACTTGGATTTTGACTACAGACTATTTAGGGTCGCTCTAAAGGGAAAATAAAGACGTCGTATAAATTTGACATATCACAGAGAAGAGTGTTGTTAAGAACCATGCCAAATTTGAATGAGTAAAAAAAAAAAAACATTGCCAAGTATCTAAAATGGAGGCAGCTTTACACCCAAAATAAAATCAGCCAACAAGTTTTGCGTCGTTATCCCCAAAACGTTAATGAATGCATCCTCACACTATTTCAGTATAAGTGTCCATATGTTTGTTGTGATTAAAAACCTCCAATCAATAGTCAGAAAAAAAGTCAACATCGCTGACGAGATATGAATGCTTTACATTTCTGGAAGTTCACATGGTTGTGAGTGATCTGAAACAACGTATTGAGTTGCCTTCAAAAACGATTGACTAAAGGATGCATTTGTCTCACACAGATTACGTTTGGACTGCTTCAATTTCACGTCGAATGTCGCCTCCAGACTATGTCAGTGCAGCAGATTGCAAGACAACAAACTTGTTTGTTCTAAGATGGATTTATTCGGGGCGCACTCCTCAACCCTGCCTGATGACCTACTTGCAAACAGCCATGTTGCTGACTTGCTAACGTAACGCGGCTCGCTCGAGATGTGGAGCAAAAAAAACAAAAAAAAAAAAAAAACATTATAGATGTTTAAAGTTCCTACAGTTGCTTTGTTACGGCGCCTTTTCACCCGCACAGGGAGGAAGTGCTTAGACCCGTTTCGCCGAATGCGGAAGTAGGTTTTGCATATACCGGATTCAAAAGTTTCCTCCTTTTGTGGTTTCTTTCTTTAAAAGGGTGCAGTGTGAGAATGAAGTAATAATCTTTTCAAGAACAAAGACATACTGTATTTTGTTGGGAGAAGAAGTATTAATATTCTAAAGATAAAAGTCATATTATTAGGATATTATGGTCAAAGTTTATTACGGGAAGAAATAAAAAATTTATCGTGGTGCTTTGAGATACTGTATGAGTTAAATTTGTTGCGTGACCATGCCCGTAACTGGAAACACACATATCTCAAATCCTTCCCAATTGAAATAAATGGAAAGACCATTAATCCATTCCAATGTCCCCCAAAAAAGAACAAAAGTGTTGAGGAAATATAGCACTGTATAATATGGTACAGTATTTAATAAAAAAAAAAAAAAAAAAAAAAAAAACTGCTGACATAATTAAATAGAATGTAAAGAATTTAACTGTTTTTGCCACATTGCTTCGATTCAGTGGACATGGAGACAGTTCTCAGTAAGGTGCAATTATATTAAGTTGTTTTCAGAGAGGATAAAGAATATTTGCCTGTAAGTATTGCTATATTATCTGCCTACATTTGTTGCTGCACCATTTGTGCTCAAATAGGCATTGCTTAAAGGGTTCTAACACCGTGACAGTGATGCTATACATTAACACTTAAGCTCAATTGAATTACCGGGGACCCCAGTTTGGGAACCACTGCCCTAGCCTTTTCCGATATCTCTTTCCAGGGAAACCAGCTCATGTTTGATCACTTGATGAGAGTGCAGCGATTGAATGAAAAGCAATATTTTTCTTGCCCCATGACACAACTAAACCAGTTCAACAAGTCCATCTACTTTTTTTTTTTCCAAGCTAAAAGCAGGCAATGTACACTGTTTGCACTCTGCAAATATGACGCATGAACCACATGCACATTTGTTATAACCTACTTTTGTCCATCATAAGAAATCAGACAGACTCGTCTTTGTTTCACCAAGACTTTGTTTCATAATGTACAGTATATAACAGAACGTGAAAGGAAACAAGAAAGCCTCAAAAACTACATGAATACTAAGCCAGTGTTGGCCAAGTTTCTTCTACAGTATAATATATTACTGTATTCATTACAAGTTACTGCCATTTAAAAGTACTTAGTTTCAAGAAAGATTTTTAAAAAACAAAACAAAAAAAAACAGCAGAAAGCATTTTGTAAGCCGTGAAAAGGGCAGTTGTCTAGAGAAAAGATGACATCTGGTTATTACAAGTTTCCAATGTAGATTTTAACTCGGGAAACCGATACCAGTTTAGGTATTGTGCTGATACTGCACGTCATTACTTACTTAATCTGAGAAGAAAAAAAAAAAACAGCTTTAATCCTCCGACATCGATACCACTTTACCAGGCTGGCAATTAATTGCATTTTAATAGAATACAAATATTTGACAAATTTAGCAATGTTTGTCTCTTCAAATCCATTTCGGTTGATGAATAACCAATACGTGAACTTCAGCAACAATGGTTGCTCCCTTGAGCACTGAGAGCACTGAAAGTTGCTTCGAAAAGTTCTCTTTCGCTTGGAGTACAGAAATAGCAAAGTGCGATGAAAGTAATGTCACGCATACCATGATGTCAGACCAAGAAAAGATCACATTCTTCATGACCTTGTGGCACTTTTGAGCCTCATTCGTTGCACTGTTTGGACAGGAGCTCTTATGTGCATTGAGTGTTGGAGCAAGATGCTCGATCTAATGAAAGTGTCTCTTATTGGCTCATGCAGGACTGCAGACGCACCCAGGCCGATTCAATTGACAAGAATGACAAGAAACTTAGTCAGCAAATGAGATTTTGATGTTATTCTCTGGGGGAGAATGGAACCCTTCCTCACACTGAGTATCTTGACAATGAAGCAAATATCAAGTTGTGCGTGCGAGTGCGTGTGTGCATGTGTGTGTGCGTTTGTGTTTGTGTGTTTTGGAACGCCCATAAGACATCTTTAAGTTGTATCACATGTCGCAAGTTGTATTTTGCTCACATGATACCTACTTCGGGGGAGGGGGAACAAATTAGTATTACGGTATGTATGCATGCTCATGGATCTCGTTTGTTGTGCGTCCCGCATCGGAGACTGACAAAAATGAGAAGGGATGCTGAAAGTACGCTCATTCTGCATTGTTTGGAACTTCACCGTTGTCAAGATGCTCAACAGAAAAAGGGAAATTCTAACTTTTGTATTTTTCTTCGGTCAAGCACTTTATTTGAACACGTATAACTTTTCGCTTTTTATTTACTGGCTCTTATTGTGAAATGAAGCCCCACTTTTATTTACGAAATGAGAGCACATTACACAGTTGTGCTCATATGTTTGATTACAAAGACAGAATTTGTAAGAGGTGTACAATTCTTTATTATGTTCTAATATCATTATATCAGCGGCATGAAAAAAATAACATCAACGATACATAATGTTTTTGGAAAACAATACTTTATATCGTTCTAAAGAGTCTTTTATTGTGGCACGTCTAAACACATAATGTATTGAGCGGGAGCAAGAGCAATGGAAAAATATTGTACAAACAGTATAAAAGATAGCGTAACAACTGTAATAAAAATGTGCAATAGCGGAGAATTACTGTATCTATATTCGGTGATGATAAATTGCAGTGTTCAAGGGCTGGGACTCATTGTTTCCATGACATGTGTATCCTGGGGCTCACATAGTCTCAAGTGTAAAACGAGCTAGGCATGTTATATCTATACTGTGACCACGATTAACATTTTTTCCCCTCCATTTAATGTTTGGGGGTGCCATACATTTAGCCCACCCATGAAAGTTAAATACTGAGATTCAGCTGAAAACCAAAGCTGCTCTTCTTCCAGGAGCTTTCATTTGCGACCACATTCGCGTGATTTTTTAGCCATGGTGAAGGTAGAGTGACTGAGTTTGAACTCCTGAGGACCCGCACGGTGGAAAGCAGTCGTGCATCACCGTCGTCAGGCTCGGCAGCAAAACTATGTTAATTCAATTGTACGTCTGGAATATTTGTGCAATGCCGTGCGCGTCCTGACTCCTGACATACTAAACATTCTGTGTTCCACGTGTTTGCAGTGTCGGCGAGCTTAGGTGTGACTCAATGAATAGTGCAATACCGGTCGTTCTTAAATGGAGCAGGTTAGGCGTTATGGTGCATCTGGTGATGAGCAGGTAAATCGGTCAACTTAAGACAAATGGCTGTTTGTTTTAATATACAACCCCAATTCCAATGAAAGCTCGGACGTTGTGTTAAACAAATAAAAACAGAATACAATGATTTGCAAATCATCCATCCATCCATCCATTTACTGAGCCGCTTCTCCTCACTAGGGTCGCGGGCGTGCTGGAGCCTATCCCAGCTGTCATCGGGCAGGAGGCGGGGTACACCCTGAACTGGTTGCCAGCCAATCGCAGGGCACATAGAAACAAACAACCATTCGCACTCACAGTCATGCCTACGGGCAATTTAGAGTCTCCAATTCATGCATGTTTTTGGGATGTGGGAGGAAACCGGAGTGCCCAGAAAAAACCCACGCAGGCACGGGGAGAACATGCAAACTCCACACAGGGGGCGCCAGGGATTGAACCCGGGTCCTCAGAACTGTGAGGCTGACGCTCTAACCACTCGTCCACCATGCCGCCGATTTGCAAATCATGTTCAACCTATATTTAATTGAATACACTACAAAAACAAGATTTAATGTTCAAACTGATAAACTTTATTGTTTTTAGCAAATAATCATTAACTTAGAATTTTATGGCTGCAACATGTTCCAAAAAAGCTGGGACAGGGTCATGTTTACCACTGTGTTACTTCACCTTTTCTTTTAACATTCTATAAATGTTTGGGAACTGAGGACACTAATTGTTGAAGCTTTGTAGGTGGCATTCTTTCCCATTCTTGCTTGATGTACATCTTCAGCTGTTCAACAGTCCGGGGTCTCCGTTGTCATATTTTACGCTTCATAAAGGGCCACATATTTTCAATGGGAGACCGGTCTGGACTGCAGGCAGGCCAGTCTAGTACCCACACTCTTTTACTACGAAGCCACGCTGTTGTAACACGTGCAGAATGTGGTTTACCATTGTCTTGCTGAAATAAGCGGGGGCGTCCATGAAAAAGACGTTGCTTGGATGGCAGCATATGTTTCTCCAAAACCTGTATGTACCTTTCAGCATTAATGGTGCCTTCACAGATGTGTAAATTACCCATGCCATTGGCACAGCCCCATACCATCACAGATGCTGGCTTTTGAACTTTGCGTCCATAACAGTCCGGATGGTTCTTTTCCTCTTTGGCCCGCAGGACAAGACGTCCACAATTTCCAAAAACAATTTGAAATGTGGGCACGTCGGACAACAGAACACTTTTCCACTTTGCATCAGGTCCATCTTAGATGAGCTCGGGCCCAGAGAAGCCGGCGGCGTTTCTGGGTGTTGTTGATAAATGGCTTTTGCTTTGCATAGGAGAGTTTCACGTTGCACTTACGGATGTAGCGCCGAACTATATTTACTGACATTGATTTTCTGAAGTGCTCCTGAGCCCATGTGGTGATATCCTTTACACATTGATGTCAGTTTTTGATGCAGTGGCGCCTGAGGGATCAAAGGTCACGAGCATTCAATGTTGGTTTTCCGCCTTGCCGCTTACATGCAGGGATTTCTCCAGAATTGCTGAAACTTTTGGTGATATTATGGACCGTAGAAGACGAAAGCCCAAAATTCCTTGCAATTGTACGTTGAGGAACATTGTCCTTCAACTGTTCCTATTTTCTCTCTCGCCCCATCTTTGCTTGTGAAGGACTGAGCAATTCAGTGAAGCTCCTTTTATACCCAATCATGGCACCCACCTGTTCCCAATTAGCCTGTTCACCTGTGGGATGTTCCAAACAGGTGTTTGATGAGCATTCCTCAACTTTCTCAGTCTTTTTTGCCACCTGTCCCATCTTTTTTGGAACGTTTTGCAGCTATAAAATTCTAAGTTAATGATTATTTGCTAAAAACAATCAAGTATATCAGTTTGAACATTAAATATCTTGTCTTTCTAGTGTATTCAATTAAATATAAGTTGAACATGATTTGAAAATCTTTGTATTCTGTTTTTATTTATGTTTAACACAATGTCCCAACTTCATTGGAATTGGGGTTGTATATATTATTTGCACAATGGTTACTGTACCAGACTAGTGCTCTATTAGTCATGTCAAACTACTCTAAATCGATATAGGACTCTGCATCATATACATTACCACATTACTGGTAACTTTAAGCTCAGTGACTCTAAGTACTGTGTTTTAATGTTTTTACGTCTAAAAAAGTATTTTCTGTCAAATGGCAGTCTGTTGTCGTAGTAAAGCGGCTCCAACTACTGGAGACAAATTCCTTGTGTGTTTTTGACATACTTGGCAAATAAAGATGATTCTGATTCTGATTCTATTAATATGTATGTACTGTATAATATACACTTATGGATAATTGTTTCACATACAGTACGCATCAAAGGTTTTAGACCCCACATCCTAATTTTTCCAGTTTTTTTTTTTTTTTTTTTTTAAATAGCAATTCATGCAGTACAATATCTCATTCAAGTGAAACAATTCAAGTTCAAAATAAATCAAATCCTAGAATCAATATAAAAACAAAAATATATTGTAAACTTTTGACTCATTAAAGTAGCCACCTTGGGCAGAATACACTCGTGGCGTTCTTCTACAATGGAAATCAGATATTCTCCAGAAAGTTCTGCCCGATTCTGTAGCAGAAGTTCTCATAAATGTGTGTGGTTGATTTGCTTTCACTCTTTTGTCCAGTTCATTCCAAACTCGCTTGATGGGGTTAAAGTCCTTTTTAGTATAATTCTAAAACGTAAAATATTTTTCACTTTTGGGTAACCTTACTTGTTTTTTTCCACCACTTATCTTAGTTTTTACAATATCAACTTGAACTGCTTGACTTTCAATTGAAAAACAATTTTTAAAAAAATGGTGCCCTGCGACTGACTGGCGACCAGTTCAGGGTGTAGTCCGCCTTTCGCCCGAAGTCAGCTGGGATAGGCTCCAGCGCCCCCGCGACCCTAACCAGGATAAGCGGTGTTGAGAATGGATGGATGGATGAAAAAACTGGCGGTGTTCTCAAACTTTTGACCAGTTGTGAATCTTTAGCCACATTGAAGTGATGGATCGGTTTCACAGTGTGAAATCGATCACAGGTGAAAAACCTTAAAGCGACCCTTGCATCCTGGAAGAAAAGGTTTGGGCGGCCTTGTTCCCAACTGAGCTTTTGCACTGCCAAGTCTGCTGTGCCATCTGTGCGCACAGCGCCCTCTATTGTCTGAGAGTAGCTGTTACCTCTTTCACTGTTGCGAGTGAGTGATTTAATGGGCCAGCCATAGACCATTGTAGACTGTGTCAGTGGTTTCGGTTTACAGAGTGGATTAAAAAAAAAAAAAATACACAAGGAGCAGCAGTCCTGTCATACTTGGCGCTGGAAGCACCACTTCAACAGATGGCCGCAGTTATTTCAGGGTAACCCGGCCCACAGGCACAGACCCACCCCATCTCGGCCCCCAATCCCAACCCGCCAGGTCAGGCCACTGTTACATGTGCAAAGGACAGATCAGGAACACACTTAGGTGCACCAGGTAATGCAGGAAACTGTATGACATTTCATATATGGCATCTAATCTTCTAAATATGCCTCAAACCTAGTAACGTTTTTTTTATTTTCTTTTTTTTAAACGCATCATGCGTCATATGTGTAAGCTAGTTTGTAATAGTTGTGTTTATTTCCAGGGTGGACAGGACCTTCTCCAAGGCAAGGCGTGCGTGGTGAGTTATTCTGTTTTTGTAATGACGTGTTATTGATGTCTTAGGGCAATGTTTCCCAACCTTTACTGAGCAAGGGCACATACTGTACTTTACATTAAAAAAAATAAATATAATAATTTCACGGCACACCAACAAACAAAAATGTCATAAAAAGTCAACACACATGTTAATTATGTACCTTCTGCCATCTAATGGCAGAGCATTAAAATGTTATGCCCGTCACTATAAGTGGCTGGCATAGATACAGTAGATAAACAAAGATACATTATTTGCAGATAATAAATAGTAAGCAATTCAGTGAAATTGGATCATTTCTGGTTGGGGATGACTGTAGTAGTTGGTATGTCAGTCAATTATGATTCATGAAGTTGGCCAACACATGTTGAAACATGTGAATGACCACCAAGCGTGAGGAGGATGAATGAAAGTAAAGGCGTGGGGTGTCAAATATAGATTAGGGTTTCAAATAGGGCCTGACCCATATGGATTTTTTTAAGGTTGATGCCGATTCCGATATTTGGTCGAAACACATTTTGTTTTATTTAAAACATAAAAATAATGAAATTATAATTTTTTTGCTCCCTTATATATCTAGATATAGCATTTTTGCTGAAGATTACATGAAAAATAATGGCAATTTCATATTTTTTTTCCATTTGTTCATAAAATACATATTTTGTACACCACACACAATAAAATGAATTGAGGAGGCTAAAACAAGCAAAGAATGCGGCCCAAAATGGAAAGTACCGTACTGTAATCAAGTCATCTTTTAAGTTTGATCTAGTCTATCTTCTTGTTCTTCTTTTCCTTTCAGCTAGTCCAGTTAGGGGTCGCCACAGCGTGTCATCCTTTTTATATAAGCCTATCTCCTGCATCCTCCTCTCGAACACCAACTGCCCTCATGTCTTCCCTCACGACAAACATCAACCTTCTCTTTGGTCTTCCTCTCGCTCTCTTGCCTGGCAGTTCCATCCTCATCATCCTTCCACCAATATACTCACTATTTCTCCTCTGGACGTGTCCAAACCATCGAAGTCTCCTCTCTCTAAGTTTGTCTACAAAACATTGAACCTTGGCTGGCTCATTTCTAATCGTATCCATCCTGGTCACTCCGAGAGCGAACCTCAACATCTTCATTTCCGCCACCTCCAGCTCTGCTTCCTGTTGTCTCTTCAGTGCCACTGTCTCTAATCCGTACATCATTGCTGGCCTCACCACTTTGCCCTTCATCCTAGCAGAGACTCTTCTGTCACATAACACACCTGACACCTTCCTCCACCCGTTCCAACCTGCTTGGACTCGTTTCTTCACTTTCTTACCACACTCACCATTGCTCTGGATGGTTGACCCCAAGTATTTCAAGTCCTCCACCCTTGCTATCTCTTCTCCCTGTAGCCTCACTCTTCCCCCACCACCCCTCTCATTCATGCACATATATTCTGTCTTACTTCGGCTAATCTTCATTCCTCTCCTTTCCAGTGCATGCCTCCACCTTTCTAACAGGCATCTTCTCACCTGCTAGAATTCTGTTGAACAAGCTGGTCAAATACTTCACAGCCTCCTCTCCTAGATGCTTCCATACCTCCATCAGGACCAACTGCCTTTCCATTTGTCATCCTCTTTCGTGCCTTTCTAAATTCCCCCTTACTAATCATTGCTACTTCATAGTCCACCACACCTGCCTCTTCTACTCTTCCTTCTGTCTCAATTTCCTCATTCATCAACCCCTCAAAGTATTGCTTCCATTTATAAAGCACACTACTGGCACCACACAATACATTACTATCTCTATCCTTAATCTCCCTAACCTGCTGCACATCCTTCGCATCTCTATCCCTCTATCTGGCCAACCTATAGACATATAATTTGTCTCCTTCTTTAGTGTCCAACCTGGCATACATTTCATTATATGCCTCTTCTTTGGCCATTGCCACCTCTATGCCGGATCTACATGTTTTCCTTTCTCCTCTCCTCAGTCCTCTCAGTGTCCATTTCTTATTAGCTAACCCCTTTCCTTGTATGATTTCCTTGTACTTTGTAGTTCCACCACCAAGTCTCCTTGTCCCCTTTCCTACCAGAAGTTACACCAAGAACTCTATGCCTGTCTCTCTGATCTCCTTAGCTGTAATGGCCCAGTCTTCTGGAAGCCCCTCATGTCCACTGAGAGCCTGTCTCTCCTCTGCCCAACACTCTTCCTTCCACATGGTTCTCTGCTCTGCCTTTGTCTTTTTTTGACGACCACCAGTCATCTTACACATCACCATCCTATGCTGTGTAGCCACACTCTCCTCTACCACTACTTTACAGTCAGTAACCTCCTTCCGATTACATCGTCTGCACAAGATGTAATCCACCTGCGTGCTTCTATCTCCGCTCTTGTAGGTCACCCTATCTTCCTGCCTCTTCTGGAAGAAAGTGTTCACTACAGCTATTTCCATTCTTTTTGCAAAGTCTACCAACACCTGTCCCTCCAAGTTCCTTTCCTGGATGCCGAACTTACCCATCACTTCTTCATCACCCCTATTTCCTTCACCAACATGTCCATTACAATCTGCAACAATCACGACTCTCTCTCTCTGTCTGGGATGCTCAGAACTACTTCGTCTAGCTCCTTCCAGAATTTCTTTCACCTCTTGGTCACATCCTACCTATGAGGCATAGTCGCTTATCACATGATACATAACACCTTCAATTTCAAGTTGCAGCCTCATCACTCGTTCTGATACTCTTTTCACCTCCAAGACATTCTTAGCCAACTCTTCTTTTAAAATAACAATTGTCTTCTCATCTACACCATGGTAAAATAATTTTAACACTTGCTCTAAACTTATAGCCTAACTGCCTTTCCACCTGCTCTCCTGGACACACAATATCTCAACCTTTCTCCTTAATCATCATTTCAGCCAACTTTGTGAACAGCTTTTCCTGTCATAGTCCCAACATTCAAAGTCCCCAGATTCAATTCTAGGGTCTGTGTTTTCCTCTTGCCTACAAAAATGCTTTCCACCTCTCCTTTGTCTTTGACCCACAGTAGCTGAATTGCCATCGCGCACTGTAGGTTAACCCGGGCTACGACTGATGCGGTATGGAATTCTTTGGATGAACGCTCATATTGGTTTTGCCAAGTTTTAAGACCGATGCCCTTCCCAACGCAAGCCTCTGCATTTATCTGGGTTTGGGACAGTTTACACTGGCTTGTGTCTCCCATAGGGCTGCATTTTGTCTATTTATACTGTACTGTATATACAGTATATAAAGTATATAGAGGGTAGTATGTTATCCTCATTCTGATACGAGTCCAATTGCATAGAGCAGCCAAAGTTCTCCACAGGCAGTTGAAGGGCGCATCGGCAAGTTAACAAATAGAGACGATCGTTTCCTTCCTGCAGCCCTGGTGAAGCAGCATTAAGCCCAGACACAGACAGACACAGAGGTTACATTACATGCAAAGCCTTCCACATGCTCACAGCAAAATCCCAAATCTATCTTAACTTCATAATCGATAGACAGGATGTGGCTTGAAATGAGAAAGTAAGCTAAATCCTCAGAAAAAGGTTGCGGTCACCTTTACAAATCAACCATATAAGGCTGCTCGTACGTCAAGCTCTTCATTCAGTCAATGACGTTTTGAGTATTTTACTCCATATATATTTTTTTTTATGTCAGACCACGTATGCATAGATGCATTAGGTGGAATAATTTTTTTTAAAAACAGGGTTAGGGTTTCCAGTGCAGGGATAGTGTTACAAAGTAGGCTTTGAAGCTAGGGTTAAGGTTACAAGCCAGGTGTTGGATTTCAAGTTAGGCTTTTAAATTTGGGTTTCAAACTAGGGTTAGAGCACAGGTGTCAAACTGGTGGCCCGGGGGCCAGATCTGGCCCGCCATCTCATTTTATGTGGCCCGCCAAAGCGAATGAAAATGGCTAATTGTGTTCCAATGTAATTTTTAGAGGCTTCTGATTTCACAACTAGTTGTTCATCAATTTGTTGTGTATATCTAATTATATGAGGTGATAATTCCTTCATGCGGGTTCATAACGGCCCTCCGAGGGAAGTCATAACTACGGTTTCTAGCTGTGGTTAGGGTACAAGGGTTAGGGCTTAAAACCAGGGTAGGGTTTAAAATTAGACTTTCAAATTAGGGTTTTAGCTTATGGTTAGTGTTTCAATTAAAATTAGAAGCTATTTGTTCTGGGCTTTAGCACTTTTTGTTGTTGTTGTTGTTGTTTCCCAACCAGTGACCCTGCATGTTACGTTGTTCTGGGGCAAAGGTAACATCTGAGATAGGCTTTAAAGACAGGGATTTGGTTAAAATTCAAATTCAAGTTTAAGTCTTGGTTTAGGTTTCAAGCTAATATTAGGGTTTGAATTCGTCGGGCACTCAAGGACACACTGATGATGTTGTTGTTGCGCAAAAGCGATATGGAGTTATCTTTTTATGTTATGTCATGGATGGTCTCATCCAAAGAGCTTGTGTTGTGCCAATATCATATTCCCACCCACAGTATAACCAATAGTATTACAACCTTTTAATATTTGAACTTTATTTTTATTATTAGGAAAGGGAATTGAGAACAGATTCTCACTTGCTATGCCGACCTGTCTGGAGTCAGCGGAATAAAACAAAGCAAAAATAAAAGCAGATATAAATAAATACAACACATACAAACAGATACACATACAACAAACTGTACAATGTCAACTAGTTAAATATTTACATTATACATGACATTACATCATAGTATATAATGAATAAAAGGTTCATAACAGGCTAAAAACAGGTGCAGCGATCATATACAGTATACCTCACTAACTTTTTAAACGATGATGTTGGGATGAATGAGGTGAGTTTCATTATTTTGTTGCTTTGTCTTCTTCGGGCAGAAATTTGAAAAGCAGATCAACCAAAAGTAGTGTGAACTTTGTTAACGAAGAGGTTAATAAAACCGCTCTAGTGCGGGTGGTGGTATGCATGGTGAGCAGAGATCCAATGAGGGTTTTATAGAGTTTTTAGACATGGATTTGTACCATTTGACTATGATTGTACTTGTGCTTGTATTGTATTATTGGAACCATAATAACTCAAGTCAATTTATGAAGTACACCAACAAAATCTAATCTAATACAAGAGCTACAACAAGTAACCTTTTACAAAGACTTCAGTTCTGATTGACCCCTTAAAAAAGGTAATAATTGCATAGCATTGTATGAGAACTGTTGCTTGTAGTTGCCCTGTGATTGGCTAGCAATCAATTCAGGGTGTACAAGTGTCACCCCAAATCAGATGGGATAGGCTCCAGTTTAACCTAGTGAGGATAAGCGCAGTGATCAATTTTGGACCATTTCTCATGAGACTGCAGAGGTAGTTAATGTTTTATCCTCCGAGAGCACAATGCCTAGCCTTCGGTGTGCACTTCCCCGCGTCATGCGGTGGTACTACGTTTTTATGAGCTCAGAGGCTCTAATCTGACCTAATCTGTATTTGATGTCAGGAACTGCCCGCCTTTAAAATTGTGCACTTGATTAAATGTTCAATGGTCATTGTGGACCAACCATTGATCCCACAATCTCCATGGAAGTCACCTAATTGGTTGTAATCCTGTCTTGCTAAGCTCCCCGGATGGGAGGATATAGCAGAAAATGGTTGGTGTGGAAAAGATGTTTTGTAAACCCCCCCCCCCACCGCACACACACTCACTCACTCACACACACACACACACACACACACGTACATAAAGTGCACTCTGCCTCGCTGTCCTTGGAGCATGATGGATTATTGTGGCCGGCTGTCTATTGTGTAACTCCCTACTCATTCTTTCAAACAATTTGGCCTCTGGTGCCGCCGCGCTATGTAGAAGTGACCTTCATGTTGGGCAGCCGTGGTCATCCATGGGGGATTGTTTGCTGTTAGCAAAGATGAATTCAAGGCAGATGCTCTCTTGACAGCCGTCAGAAAAGAAACAGAAACGAGCTGAGGATGTTTTTTTTCTCACAGAAATGATTTGTTGTTTCTCAAAAAGAGACGAACACATGCACCTTATACCATACACCTTAAAAATACTGTACCTTTTTATTTGCTGTATTTTATAACATGTTTTTACAAACGATACAGCGCACTGTACGGATCTTTTCATCGTGACGTCACGTTTGCTCAAGAGTTGCCGTACTAAGAAAATACAGTGTATGTCATTTGACAGATGCAGAGTGACTGAGAAAACAGGATCAATAGCTTGAATGCTGATTTGAGCCTTCTCCTCTGCTGCTGTAGTTTGAATGTGTGACATGTCCGTCGAAAAGATCTTATGTCAGTTAAAAGATCAGCTGTAATTTGCATTTCAACAGGTAAATTGATTCAAAAATAGATGTGGTGGAAATTTAGACATAGGTAACATGATCATTGAGGTGCTGGCTTATTAAGTGACTTTTCTGTTGCTCGGATGTGCTCGTTTGATTGTAAAATTAATAGCATGCTATCTGTTAGCAGGATGGCAGGTTGTCAAAACAACACCTCTGTTTATCCTCCCCACCCACAGTTTGTGATGGATTTAAAAAATTTTTTTTTTAAGGAAACTGAAAAAAATGCAGACATATTCAGGAAGGACAGTGCAAACCTAAACGCAACAAGTTTTGTCATCACACTCGGTGACCCGGAAGTACTTAAGCCTTTACCAACATTATGAAAAGGTCTTTTGCAAAATATCATACAGACATGCCAGGCAAACATTTACAGAGAGTCATTTGTTAAATGTATAACATGGATGTTTCTTACCGTGCCCAGCAGTCTTGAATGCAGCTTACAAGGAGGGTTCGTCCATTTTATGAAGTAGTCTATAGTTGCACTGAGTGCCTTCATTTCCTGTTATACAGATTCCTCTCAATTGGGCTTTCCACCATGAGTAGATTCACCTGTTAACTTTTTACATACTATTTTTAAGAAGAAGTCTGGACCTCTCTGAATGTTCTGACCTCCTGTTTTTGATTCTTGTGTCGTCGGACGTGTGCCAGCGAATGAATATAGCTCTGTAACAGATGATGTCATGTTGTTCTTCTTTAGACCTCAAATAGTTGAATCCATCTTTTTTTTTTAATTATTATTACAATTAATAATCAAGACTCTTTGGGGTTTTCACATTCATCCACAGTTGAAGCGCGGTTTGTCAGAAATCTGGATGGGAGAATACGTGTAAATGAAAAAGACCTATGCGCAAACAGGAAATTATGGCCCTTAGTGATTATTGGTGGAAGTGTGACTTGGCCATAGTCATTTAATATGATGATGGTGTTCTGCTTGGGTATTGGAAAGATGATGGAGAACTTCAGGGAGGAGGGGACAATGGCGTGACTCAGTGAGTAGTTAAAGATCTTGATGAAGACTCCAACCTGCTGAGATGCCGTCAGAGCCCGCGGCTTTGCTTGGCTTGACCTTACACAGTGTGCCCCTCACCTGATGCTCCACCACTGTGAAAGCAGCGGCCGTGGTTGTGATGAGTCAGCCTCCGGTGACTTACGAAACACTGCAGACTCTCCTGCTTGCTAAAATCCCATCAGATGTTACTCAGAATCACATTCGAATCTGTCTGTCTGTCTTCACATACACACGTGTTTCTGCAAAAGCCGGGTGTCAGCTTGCCTTTGCGCGCTCTTCTATGTGTCAAGGGGGAGAGCAAAGTATCAAGGGCGGTCAGAGCAGAGCGTCTGCTGTGTGCGTCTCCTGCCGACAGACCAAATATGGAACCAAAGTCACAAGCGCGCCCCCGGATTCAGACCGTCTCCCACATCCACCTGCCATCCAGCTATAGAGCACAAGATGTCTTCAACAATCATAGAGCCCACGTGACAGCAGCTTGTTGGAAGGATGACGAGGCAAGGAAACATTTCCATGTTATTTTTATCAGACAGTTGGGTTTGTTTTTTTCTCTCCCTGTCACTCCTCGTCAACTGTCAAGTGAAGCATCCTCTGCTTCTAGAAAAAAAGATTGTGGAAAGGTCTTTCAAGCTTATTTTTTATGCGTGCTTTTATTTTTGAATATGTATTAGGGCAGAGAAATTTTTACCACAAGAATGAAGTCATAATACTAAAACCCCAATTCCAATGAAGTTGGGACGTTGTGTTAAACATAAATAAAAACAGAATACAATAATTTGCAAATCATGTTCAACCTATATTTAATCGAATACACTACAAAGAAAAGATATTTAATGTTCAAACTGATAAACTTTATTGTTTTTAGCAAATAATCATTAACTTAGAATTTTATGGCTGCAACACGTTCCAAAAAAGCTGGGACAGGGTCATGTTTACCACTGTGTTACATCACCTTTTCTTTTAACATTCAATAAACGTTTGGGAACTGAGGACACTAATTGTTGAAGCTTTGTAGGTGGCATTCTTTCCCATTCTTGCTTGATGTACAGCTTCAGCTGTTCAACAGTCCGGGGTCTCCGTTGTCGTATTTTACGCTTCATAATGCACCACACATTTACAATGGGAGACAGGTCTGGACTGTAGTCAGGCCAGTCTAGTACCCGGACTCTTTTACGACGAAGCCACGCTGTTGTAACACGTGCAGAATGTGGTTTGGCGTTGTCTTGCTGAAATAAGCAGGGGCGTCCATGAAAAAGACGTTGCTTGGATGGCAGCATATGTTTCTCCAAAACCTGTATGTACCTTTCAGCATTAATGGTGCCTTCACAGATGTGTAAGTTAGCCATGCTATTGGCACAGCCCCATACCATCACAGATGCTGGCTTTTAAACTTTGCGTCCATAACAGTCCGGATGGTTCTTTTCATCTTTGGCCCGCAGGACAAGACGTCCACAATTTCCAAAAACAATTTGAAATGTGGACACGTCGGACCACAGAACACTTTTCCACTTTGCATCAGTCCATCTTAGATGAGCTCGGGCCCAGAGAAGCCGGCGGCGTTTCTGGGTGTTGTTGATAAATGGATTTTGCTTTGCATAGTAGAGTTTCAAGTTGCACTTACGGATGTAGCGCCGAACTGTATTTACTGACATTGATTTTCTGAAGTGCTCCTGAGCCCATGTGGTGATATCCTTTACACATTGATGTCAGTTTTTGATGCAGTGCCGCCTGAGGGATCGAAGGTCACGAGCATTCAATGTTGGTTTTTCGGCCTTGGCGCGTACATGCAGTGATTTCTCCAGATTCTCTGAACCTTTTGATGATATTATGGACCGTAGATGATGAAATCCCTAAATTCCTTTTGTACGTTGAGGAACATTGTCCTTAAACTGTTTGACTATTTTCTCACGCACTTGCTCAAAAAGAGGTGAACCTCGCCCCATCTTTGCTTGTGTATGACTGGGAACTACAGGGAAGCTCCTTTTATACCTAATCATGGCACCCAGCTGTTGCCAATTAGCCTGTTCACCTGTGGGATGTTCCAAACAGGTGTTTGATGAGCATTCCTCAACTTTCTCAGCCCTTTTTGCCACCGGTCACAACCGATCAGCCGATCAGCATACAATGCTAATTATGGGCCGATACCGATCATACCGATCAGATCGTCTACTTTCCATGTAAAGTGACCAGTCCTTATACAACAATGACCCCTTGTGTCCAGGCGACATGTACATATCATTACTTCTTCACTAGAATAACAACAAAAAACAACAACAAACAAATAAAACAAAAACATTTTAAAAGCCAGAATGCTGTTAGATAATTTTTCCAGTGATGGAACACCACCATCTACAGGGATCTGCTATCCATTACAATGGTTTTCGAACCGGAATTTCCCAGACAAGCTGGACGAGACCCTCTTCCACACCTATCAGTTGAAAAATGTACTTCATGAATATATACATCGGTGGCAGTAAACGCTTGGATTCCAGTTGATGAATATAAACATCCACAGCAGTAAATGAGTTAACAAGGGAAAAATACACATTTAAAGAAGTGACTTTAAAAATCCACTATCAAATAGCTAAGCTATTGCTGGCTCTCTCTCCCTGTGTACATATATGATTGCCAACTCAAAAACGTATCTTTAAACTTTTAAGCGTTTTATTCTCATAAAGTTTCAACTTTATTCTCTGCTTTTTTTTTTCTTCTCCGAGTTGTCCTATGACTCCAGCTATATATATTTTTTATCCATGAGCTTTGTCAACATATTCGGATGTGTCTTGTGTTGCTGACTGACAGCATGCATGCACACCTGTGAGATTTAAAACAAAACACTAAGGAGGCACATGTGCATGGCTGTGGTTTCCCCAGGGGCGTGATGAAGGTGGTGGAGGATTTGTTTCCAAGGAAATCCGGAAATATTGTTAGAGATGAGTGGGCTGATATTGTAGGTCGCCTGGAAGAATAAACATGCACAAGAATAACAAATAAATACCTGCTGTAGCTGTCCTTTTGATGGAAGCCCAGATTTAAACACTGTCTGGGCAAGTGTGTCTTCACACTCATGTTTAAGTATCCTTTTTTTCTTTTTTTAAATCATACTGCCTTTTTGGCCACATCTTGTAAACAGAAGCACTTCAAACAGTTGCTGTTGATCATCCAGCACGCCCGTGACCCTAGTGTGGAGAAGCGGCTCAGAAAATGGATGGATGGATGGATGGATGACTCGGCAGCTAGCATAAGGATATGGGCTAGAGCGCCTTGTTGTCCCGGTGTGGAGAAGCCCCACGAGACTTGGTGGTGTAATACAGTATAGTCAAGCTAATGGAGGCTTTAAGAGAATATATTTTAGAGGCTCAAACATGTCGTTATGTGTCGGCATGAGAAAGATACTCCACGAAATGGCATCCATTTTTCCAGGTCGAAATAGTGGAATTTGATTGGCAGTTGAAAGTTGAGCAGCGTGCGGTTTCAGCCTATTCAAAGCGTTCAGCTGATAACATTCAGGAGCGGAAAATAAAGCTTGATGTTTCACGATTTTCAAGGCTCATTTGATATACTTGGCGATTTATTATAATTTTTTTTAATCCTTCTAATTTGTCAGGGTTGCTTGCCAATGGCACTCTTCGTTGTTGTGTGTCAAATTTGCAAGAAATATTTATTTTCACCTTACACCACGATAAGCATGAGGCATTTTATGGCTTTGTTCAGTGTGTTGATTGCAGCTGTCTCTGAATCTAGATTTCAGCACGTCAGCCAAGACGTTGCAGGTGACTTTGTCGCCGGGTGTCACACGTGCAGCCTCCCGTGATTGATTTACTTGTCGTGAAGCACAGCATCTTTGACTTGATTTGACTGCATTCGGTTTTCTAGTGTCTTGACAAAGTAGTGAAAGAGAAAGTGAGGCAGCCTGGTGAGCGGACAGCAGCAATCCCCAGGGGTTAAAGGGCGTTGGGCAGGCGAGGGGAGTGACCACAGCCCAATTTGAGAAGGCTAATGCATTGTGGAATTTGTGGCAGAGGGGCCAGCTGGAGGGGATTTACTGAGGGTGGATGCTCTTAATTCCTGCCCTAATATCTGTTCAAATTAAACAAGAGCTTTCTGTTGCTCTTGCTGATTATTATCATTATTCTTATTATTATTTTCCCATCATGTCTGAATTCACAGGGGCCTCGTTTTAAATGCATGTGACATTGATTTGCCATGATCCGTGTTTTGACGCCACTGTGTGGAAATCAGAATTTAAGCAGCACATCGGGTGAAAATCTGTCTTCTCTTATCAGATGACAGACGTTTTATGAATAAGCACAAGTGTAAAATGCTGCAAGCATTACGTACTTAAAATCACACAGCAAATGTTTGTGAACGAGGGATTATCATCCAAAACAGCATTTTAGCCTCCCTCACATAATCCCAAATACAAAACAGATTGTCGCTAATGTGGCCGTTTAACTCTGTCTACCCTGTAATACTGTTCGCTTCAAAGCTTTGGAGAGTGAGCAGATTATCGTGTTGTTTTCACTGGTGCATATTATGTTGTAATCCCCAGTTAGCACTCTTTCAGTGTTCGCACACGTGCACACACATATACACAGTCATATATTCTTTATCCTCGGCGAAGAATGACTAATATTAATGCCGTACTGAGGAGTCGAGCTGAACCAAGTTGAGACTTCTCCACGTACAATACTTCCAGCAGTCTAATACAAGGTGGGCAGACCAGAAAAAGCGGCACGATGGCCATTCAATTGATGCAAAGTGTGACAAAAACTGTTTAACAATCTTTTTTTTAAAATTTAATTCTAAATCATCATGCCCTTACTGTATCCTTTTAAACTGTGTTAAACTCTTAACTCAAGGCACCACAGTAACAAATGATATCATGATGATCATTTATTGCAAATTATTTTACAGAGCCCCGCAGTCTGAGAACCACTTCTTGAGGAAAATAAAAAAACTTCCGCACATGCTTCCTCATAATGACCATATTGTGCAAGTCAAAATATTAGAAAACATGCATGTGGGTGTTTTGCCCTCCCATCATCATTTGGCTTATGTGGTTGCCACGGCAACAGCCCTAGCTAACTGGCAGAGGCAACCTCCGTCAGTGGAATGGGGCCCGCTCGCTTTTCCAACTGTGAGCGGTGGACTTGATACATGAAAGGAACACGGGGGGGGGGGGGGGGGGGGGGCGCTGTTATAAGACTTGTGACGGATGCTCGTGGGGACCGCACGCTGGGAGCAGACAAAGAGGGAGCAAGTGACAAGAGAAGAATGCATATGCGCACATGAGGGACTGAGTGGGAGGGCACAGAGGGGAAAAAAAGAGAGAGGGAGGGAAGGAGGAGATGCTTCACTTCACCGGCAGCGAGCATCGGTCTGGCGAGCCGAGCGAGGCCGGTAGGTGGACGGCGGAATCGAGCGGAAGGTGCGGCCGTGACGCCTACAGGGAGGAGAGAGAAGTGCGAGCGCCGGCGAGGAGCTGAATTGCGGCGAGGGGAGACAGAGGCAGTGAGTCATCTTGCACACTTCCCAGGGAGCTTTCCACGCCGCGAGTAAGTTTGGCTGCTCCACTTCACTCACTCTCTCACACACACACACACACACACACAAAACATATACACAGAGGACGTCAGCGCATCCAGATGCCATGCTGGGACCATGCTGTCTTATGTAATTTGTTGTGTTGTTGGGATGAAGCTGTGGCTTAGCGCTGAGCTGCAGGAGGTTGTACAGTGCTAACGGCGCAGGTGTGTGCGGGATCTGTGCTGCGCAACAGTGGACATTTCGTCCCTTACTTTTCACGTGATGTGTGTCTTAAATGCGTGACAGATGCAGACACCGTGCCATGTAAGTATCCTCTATCTTCAAATGTGGATGTTTTTCTTGACAGCTCATTGCCTTCACATTATGTTCAGTGTCGTGTGGTTAGTTGGCGGTTGTGTACAAACAACGGCTCGGCATCTCAGTGAGCGCTCCTTCTAATATTTTGGATACAGCTCACAGTATTAGGGACAGCTTTCAGTGTGATGCAGTGCGGTCATATACGGCAGACTGCAGACGAGACAATGCAATTTCTAAATGCCGTGTGAATGCTGAACTGAAATGGTGTGCAACTCATCGAATTGTTGAAGGAGGAGGAAAATATGTAAAGTACCTCCTACATTTTTGTTTATTTGGAATATTTTGGGGAAAATATGGGAATTTTAGTTTGAAAAGTGTGGAATTTTGGGAATGTGAAAAACAGTTCGCAAGCTGTTCTAAAATGTTCATGCTTTTATTTTAAGGTGTGACTTTTGAGAGGATGTGTTATGTTGCCGAGCGGACTGGGAGGGTTGTTATTGCCGGTATTTGTTAATCCAATTTTACATTGCGAAATACGCCTTGCCATCCTTGGAACGCTTTTTACACAATTTACTAAATGCTTCCGATGAACGTGCATTAATCCCTCAAAATTAACGAGTTTTGTAAGAATATCGAGCGGACGTATGAACACTAACAAAATTTTGATGTGAAAAAAAAAATAAAAAATTGAAGTCATACGAAAACCGAGGTTCTACTGCACTTTTATTTTAATCAACCGAGTGTTTCTACGAGTTTTAGCAGTTCATAGTTCATATTTGTGAAGCAGAACCTCCACTTGTTGGACAACAGCCTGCTGCATGTTAAAGATTCATGCTCCTTCGTCACCTGCTTTCTGAGGAGCAACTTGTTTTATTTACATTTCAAGCAGTCCCACAAAGACTCTCTAATGGGACTAAATTGTTTCAGCCCGTCCATAGGATGTCCATTGTGGCTCATTGAGTTATTGAAAGTGCATAGGAGTGTTTATCAGTACATGAAGCTTTGGTCCACTTTTGTATGCCTGTTATGCACATTAGGTTTATTATTGACTACTCGGATCCGCACGGGCAGTAATTAAAATTCCCTGCTGTGCGTGAACTCAACAACGAGACGATTCCAGGTCCACGCTGATCGACCGCCTTGCGTGTTTGAGACAGACTGAATCAATGGAACAAATTGAAAGCCCTTTGTTTGTGCAAACTGCCCTTTTGTCAGTGTCAATGGAGCATTGGGTATCGATCGGTGGTTCTGTGGTGACAGAGCCATCATGGTACATCTTGAATATAGAGCAAAGGATGCATGCATGCTCACTGGTGAAAGGAAAACGCGTGACCCTGTCGGCTTGGAGATGTTATGCGCCGTGAGGTGTTTGAAGAACATCCCTTTGTTGCTGTGTCCATACCTATTGGGAGTCATGCTATTTAACGCAAGCAATGAATGAGCCATAAAGTACATCAAGATTTAGAATGCAATAGATTAGGCTCAACTATGTGTTTCTGAAAAAAAAAAAATTATGAATAATAGATTAGCTGAAAGCAAAAACATACAATATGGATTTTATTCATGAAAGGATTGTTCCAATTCATGCATTTTTTTCTCATTCATGCCTTGTCTTGTTTGCCATCATCATACATTTTCGGGCAGGATTGAATTTGAGGATGGTTTGTGTGACGGATCGATGAATGGCGAATGATGGATGGATGTTGCGGGGGTTGATTTCATAATTTCTACAAACAGATATTGGACGGACACTTTTTTAAATTGTATTTCCTTTCATAAAAGAAAAGAAAAAAGAGACATGTTCACATGAAAACACAAAACCGAGAGAAGAATAGCTTATTTTCTGCCCATTCTTACAGAAAAATAACGTTTCATGTCTAAATTTCCCTTTTAACCTCTCTATTCAAATAAATCCATTCAGGTCTTCGTAATGATGACTAACCTATGTCACAGACTGCTATCTTAACCATTTCATAATTATTTAATACACTTGATTTAATGAGCTTTTTAAATATATGAATTGACTCGTTTCTTTGTTGAGGTTGTTCTAGAACATTACCCCTTTCACTACTATATACTCATCTCCATCACTTTGGTTCTAAATCTTGGTATTTTAAAGACTTCTGTAACTTTCAAACTGTAGTTGCTTACTCTTTTTTGAAACTTTTTTTTTTTTGAATATTTATTGGTAAAATATTGTAAAAAATAAAAAATAAAAAAAAAACTAAATTGTGAAATATAAATACTTTATATTTTTAAAATGATTTTCAACGTTCTGTTTTGTGAAACAATTATAGGTTATACCTTGTACGTAGGTTTGCACGTTGATCCGCTGACTTCTGCACAGTAGGTCCAATTATGGAGCAATCATTACGTTGCACAATGTTAACAATGCATAATTATTTTTGTTTAAATTGTATTTTATGTAATACCACATTGGCCTTAGCTATTTTTCCTTTTGTTTAATTTATATTTGACTTCCGGGTTAATTCTATGATGTACACTTTTTATCTCTTGGTACGACAAAACAAATACCTTATGAGCTCGTTGGTTGTTTCTGACTGCTGCAATCAGAGACCATCATCCTCTTAGTTGACCTCATTGTGAGCGCCGTTTGCTTACTGGGTGTTCTCTTGCATCTCATTCCCATTGTAGGAAACACGATGGGAGTGAGCCCAGAATTTGTGCTGCACTAGAGCCTCCGCTCTTCCAGCCAAAGCTCCCGTACAGCGCCGTGCTAACCCACAAGGTAGGTGGCCGTTACATGCAAACAGAACACGATAGTCTTCTTTTGAACTACAGTGGTGCCTTGAGATACAAGTAACCCAACTTAAGTGTTTTTTCAGGTATGCTCTGTCATTCGTCTGATTTAAAATTTTTTATTTTATTTATTTATTTTTTTTGGCTTGGACTTGTTCGCGTAAACTTATACAAACACTGAATGGTGGCAGTGAACTCAGTTCATCTGCGTTCACAATTAGCAGCACTTTGGCTCATAGTGAACAATTCATCAAAAAAAAAAAAGGCTTCAAAATGTTTAATGCCACTCCCAAGTTTACGTTTACTGTCAAACTAAACATAAAACAAAGAGAATTACACGCGCACGTCTTTATCCTCTATGAAAAATGACTAATATTACATTCAATCACGACGGACAAACTGTTTAATTTCCATTCCATTGAATTCTGTTATCTTTCTGATATTAAAAAGCACAATACTAAAGAGTGCTATTTTTCTTTATTAAAATCTTTTTTTATGTTTAATAATTAATGGAATTTCCGTTCATTAATGGCATTCCCATTCATTTCAAAAGGTGAGTTACGAGCATGGTCACATTTGGAAATAGACTTACGGCTTAAGGCACCACTGTACTCCAAAGTCAGCAAACCTGAAACTAAGTGACGACGAGTCACTTTATATTGGCGTTATAAAGTGGTATTTATATGCAGTTCTAAGCTACTAGCTAATTAATTTTCCTATCAGTATGAGGCAGCTAATCATTTTTCACGTTTAGTTTTTTAAATTTATGATTATATGATATTTAGACTATAATTGATTTATATAAATATACTTTTGGATCATCCGTTTGTTTATTATTTCCACCGTCACACTTCGTATCTGATCCATTTCCTCATCGTTCTCGCTAGACAGAACATCTTATCATTAATAACCAGTGACTGGCATGGGAAAGCTGCCAGGGATATTTTGGGAGCACCGAGAGTGAAAGGAGCTGAGCTTCGTGGTGATTAAAAGAGGATATGATCGCATTCGTGTTGGATTGGTTTCGTAAGGCCCCTCCAACTTTGGAAAGGGGCTTACACGACTGACTTGATCTAAGGAGAGCGCCGGGAAGAGAGAGGGATTAAAAGAGAATTTGGATCTAGTTGTTCCACATTCCCGATGTTGTTGATGCACTTCTTACCATCTGTAGGCTCCTCTGACAGTTAATTTGACTTTAGGGGAAAGATTTGGGTAGGGGTGGGGGTTGTGTCTGTAGTCTACAGACTGGTTCCAGGTATTTATCATTTGGCCTACATTTTCTAAGCTATCATGTAATTGTTCCGTTTAATTTGTGCAGTACTAAGCTGCGTTGCCTTCTTGCTACAGTTGTGCGGCTCAATGATTTTCTCTTCTCCCGATTGGTTTGAATGCAGGTAACCTCGGCATTACTCCACTGACTGTCTGCAGCCGTTGTACACCTCTAATGCGATGTTTTCCAACCCAGTAGCGGCTGGTGGAGTTTTCTCCAGTGAGGGGCTATAACCAATAAAATAGAAATACAATGGCAACTTGAGATACGAGTGTCCTGACTTGCGAGCTTTTTTTAAATACATGAAGCAAAATTTTAGATGTTTTTTTTTTTTGTCAACCTCTTGACCCCTATGCTGTAGCCTTCATCGAACTGACATGAAATCTTTATTTTACCCGTTTTTTTTTTGGGGGGGGGGGGGGGTAGTGTGTTTTGTTTCAAATGGCTGTGTGCATTGCTTTCCAATGCGTGTCAACTTCTTCAAATGATTGGACGTGATTTTCAAAATGTTTTTATGCTCGCCCATGAGCGCACCCTGGTAAAACAAATGAGACGGTCCATCAACTAAAACCATTCGCTGTTACATGGAACATTTGACCTCGCATATAGTTATTTGACGATGATGCGAATGATGCGAAAAGACCGCAATAATAACAGATAATGGAATGCATTGATTGTAACATCACTTTAATCAGAGCCTACGGCAAACCAGGTCAATCTGCAATTAACCCCAGTGGTTCTTATGGTTGCTGCTTTATTCATGCTCGAATGTTACACAGAGGTCCTCGTTATGCACACTTCCTGGTGATGAACTCGTTTGAAAGCTACGTGTTCGTGATTGCCATGCAGATTCAAACGAGTATAAAACACGCAATTAGTGTGATGACAAAGATGATCCTGCCTGCGGTTTGGCTTGGAATGAGCGATCCCAAATAAGCCTGCTGGAATTACATGGCACGAACAGCTGAACCTAAAATAACATCACATCAGCAGCTGGAGGACAGTGTAGGTGTCCTTGCGTCATGTTACATCACGTAATGATCTGTCTGATTGTCTGCTGCACTGAGGATCACACACTTGCTCTCTTCTGGCCACTTCAGAGTCAGAGATGAGTTTCTATTTATTGTTCTTATTGCATCTTTAAATCTGGAATTCATCATAACATTGACAGAAAACAAAGCCGCTTGGTTGACTTACATGCGTTTCGGCGGTTTTGTCTATTAAAACTACTGCCGCATGCACACACGGCTCGTCACCATGACAACAATACATTTTTCCCCCACCATCCAATACTATTTTAGGGGTAGCGAGGGCACCACCAGATAATACTGTTCATTGTTTCTATTCTAATAATGTGTTAGATGTTTAATAAGGGCAAAATGATGGTTAAGTCGTTAGCACATCTGCCTCACAGTACTGAGGTTTAACCTTTGAATCTCACATTTTAAGTGTGGGTTTTTTTCTCCAGGGTTCCTCCCACATTCCGTAAACATTCATGTTAGGTTCATTGAACACTTTTAGATTGAATGTGCGTGTGAATTTATCGATGTGTGCCTGCGATTGTATGATGATGTATGATGACTGAAATATTTTACTCACAAATTGACTTCATCAGTACAGTAATCAGCTGATATACTCGCTGGAAGCCATGAGTTATTCTGCTGCATGCATGGGGTCAGATTGTACCGGCAAATTTGCTATGTCCACAACTGTGATGGGTTAAATGCAGAAGAATTTTGTGTGCATGTGTTCATGACAATAAAAGATGATTCTTATTTGTACTACTCTGTAAAGAAACAGTAACATACTGGCCTATCTTGCAAAATCTCCAGAACCCACAATTATCCTACTATCGCGTACAGTAATCCAAAATACAGTAATATACTGTTAAATAAATTACCAACACTTACCGTTCAATTATGGTAACATACTGTTATAACATACCATAATACTGTTAAATTATGCAACATAATGCACTCCATAGTACGGCTGTATAAAGGTGTTAAAATAAAGGTGCGCTGTTACGTAAATCACGGTGACAATGCTTGCAATCCCAAAATCCACTACTGTACTGTTAAAATCACATTACAGTAATTGCACTGTAAATTACTGGCATCCCTGCTTCCAATTTACTTACTTAATTTACTACAACAACGGGATTGGGAATAACCTTTCACAGGTACAAATATTTTTGGGGCACTTTTGTCAAAAGTTCTGTATTAATAGCACATGCTTTGGTGTTGCGAAAAAGTAGTTGGATAGACCTCCCCCATGTTTAAACAAGAACTGATACCTTAAGACCTGAGCAGTTGATCATGTCAAAGGTTTTACGAGGAGAGGAGCTCCACCTCTGGAGTAGATGTAGGCGTGAGTGCTATAACTTCAGTTAAGCGGTGTGACTCACCGTGCCCAAAAGCAGCTCAGATGGGACACCGCTGTCGTCGGTTGCCTGCCACCTCGGATCAACTTTGACTAACCGACTAACCGCTTCGAGTGTGGATCTATAAGAATGTTTGATGTGACGCGTGGTCACGGAGCCGGTGAACTGGGAACGGCCATGGTCTCATAGAAAGGTCGATTTTCATTGCAGCATCTTTGAAGCATTGAGCTTGTTTGAAGAAATATGGCGAAAAATCCCAGTATCTCTTCTGCACTGGTGACTCGGGCTCACTGGAACAAACCCAGGCATGTAAGTGTTTTTATTTACAAGCATAACTACAGAGATGGCAGTAGTTGAAATTTGGCGACAGTCTCGGCTGGCATTTGAGTGACAGCTCATATTTGCTGATCTGATTTCAGATTGAAGATATGTTAGCGTTGAAGTCGGGTGTTTATTTTGCATGGCGACATTCTCGGAGGTTTAAAGGCAAATCGAAATGAGCGGCTCATGCTTCAGCCTTCAGATGAAGTGTATGCGCTGTTACTCTGATCTCTCGCTAACATGGTGCACGTCAGCTTTTATTTACCTTCAGAGCTTGTGGCAGACTATTGTTTGCACATGGTGGGGGACTTTAGGTGTACTCACACTGAAAGCTAGCACACAATCGCTCTGTACACTAACGTTTTAACTGGCTGAGCTGACCTGCCTTCACCCCACATGGACTGCAGTGCTGTCATATAGTGGTCAGCAGATGCATGTGGAAATTTGGACAGATAGACTTGCCGGTTTTGCCTTGTTTGGCAAATGTCATCAATAAGACATTCACATAAACATCACTCTGAGCGTTTCTTAGTTGTCCGTCACACAAAGAGTTGCTAGTAACAGGAAAATGTCTACGCCGTAGGACAGCTCTCTCTGGTCTAAAATCATCTGGATGTATTGTAGATTGGAGAATGTATCTGGTAGAAGTTGAATAATACAGTGGTGCCTTGAGATACGAGTAGAAAAGTCTTTTTTTTTTTTAGCTTAATGCTAACAAACAATGCAAAATGCCAGAGAAGGGCTACCAAATAGCACTGGTGTCACGGTGTTATAACCCTTCAGCCAACAGTTATTTGAACACAAATGGTGGAGCAGCACATGCAGACAGATAATATCCTCTTTATCCTCTGTGACGAACGACTGCTATAACTGTGGCTTACTGACCTTAATTGTGACATTTCAGTGTACTGTATATCAGTATGTCTGTAAATACATACGTGGCCACACCAGAAGGAGCCGCACAACATCCACTGAATCGAAGCAAAAAAATGTGGCAAAAGTAGTTTCATTCTTTACATGGTATTATGTCATTAAATTAGGTTTTCATATTACAATACTATAGAGTGCTATTTGTGTTGTTAAAAACACATTACAAAAATATTAATGTGTTTTCCTTGGTAGACTGGAATAGATTCATGGCATTTCCATTCATTTCATGCATCTCAAGGCACCACTGTAATCTTTGACATCATCAAGGTACTGGTCTAATCTGTTGTTTTCATTATTTCAACACATAAACTACCCGATGGACCAAATGGTAGAGCGCATGTTGAGTGCACACGCGGCGAGGCAGCACCAGCCTGGTAGTGCCAGAGCTGATTTGGGCACGAGTGATCACCGTCAGTGCGAGAAGCAAATTAACTTCAGCACTCGAGCGAAGAGCTCAAAACATTTCTTCTCCTCTCTCCAGACTGCAGAGTTATTTGAAATGATTGAAAAGATGCAGGTAAGGGGTTGCGCCCGTTGCTACATTTTCTTAATCATCCCAGCTACTAACTCGGCATCAGCGTGCCTCCTCTCTACTCCGTCTTGAATTGCGGTTGTTCCTGAGTTTAGATTACATTGCTTTGTTAACCTTGTTTGTCACTGCACAGGAAGTTATTTTTTTTGTTTTTATCTTACCTCATAAGACCTCCCCTGGTCTCTGAAGGTTTCCAAGCTATGTTTGTTTTAATCAAGCAATCTGGCACATGACAAATAAAGAGTTTTAAAATAGAGCTCACATTTTTCCGCGCCTGTGCATCATCAATTCATATGTCGGCAATCAGTTCATCATCAAATAATTAAATGAATTACTTGTGTGGTAATCTTTTATGTCTGGCGTAACTGAATGTATTTAAGAGAGGCGGGCCTCTTTATGAAGAGGTGTATTGAAATGCTTAGACAACTTAATGCAATGAGATTCTAAGAAAATAATGATAATAACAATCAATCAGTCAATCAATCACTTTCAATTAATAACAACAAATTTATCGTCTAAGATTTTTGTAGCTTATTTAGGAGAGTTTTGATGTGTGGAATCCAAAGATCACATTGGTTTTGCTTAGGTCAACTTTTTGAACTAAGGCCACATGTGTTCGTTTACCTGTAAAGGTAGCTTTAGAGGTTATTGATCTGAATTTTGAACGATGATTTTACTGGTACTTA
Source organism: Phyllopteryx taeniolatus (assembly GCF_024500385.1). Lineage (NCBI taxonomy): Eukaryota > Metazoa > Chordata > Actinopteri > Syngnathiformes > Syngnathidae > Phyllopteryx > Phyllopteryx taeniolatus. The sequence continues at coordinate 11,282,422 of NC_084502.1, read as the reverse complement.
CTCTTGTCAATGTCTACTATTCAATTTACAGTAAGTAAAGTTTGTTACATTTGATTAATAAACTTTTAACAACTTGGCATAAAAACCTGACCCGAACAGCATAAACGGATGTCTTTTTCGGAATCAGCGATACAAAATTGTCTGAAATCAATTGAAAAAACAGACAATTTAAATTTAGATTTTTTTTCAACCCAGTGTAGGAGACTGAGAAATATTGATTTCGATTTCTATAACACTTCTTGCGTACATTTTAGCAACAACTGCATCATACCAAAAGCAGTTTCTCAAGTAACACATTACAGTGGTCCCTCGCTTTTCACGGCTTCCCAGCATTGTGTTTTTCAATCTTACAATATATATATTATATATATATAATCGTGGATTGTTCGCTATATTGTAGGATGTTGCGGTGATCATTTTTGCACACGGACTGTTACTGCAGACTCACCTAGCGGCAAGCGTGAGCCAGGAGGAAAGAGTGCGTAAAAGACAAAGGATGTACAATGTTTGGGATAATTTCATATTTAATAAAATAAGCTAAAGTGCAATGAGCCTATTGCAAAGCATAACTGGCTTACAACTGCACCTGTATGGTAAAGTAAACATTAGCTAATTTAATATAGCCTACCAATACTAGTTAGAACCAATTGTACTTTTTGGCACAGGTAGTCAAGGATAGACACAGTTGCCGGTGCACTTTCAATCGTTTTATTAAACAAATGGTAACAAAAAACTAAAAACAAAAAACAAAACACATATTCACACTCGACCTGGCGTTTGCTACACCTGACGCCGAATCACTCAACACACACTGGCAAACGATTTAGCCAGTTCACCGCCAGCCAACTCCGGCATTTGCTGACTCTGAAAGTCACACGCATTCAGTCACAGATGTAATACTGCACAAATGTAAAGGTGGCAACCCCAACTGGACAAAAATAATACCTGCACATCACGTTCTTATTGTATTTGGTATTATGCATGAAGCTTTAAAACAAAATATAATGTCGCTACTTCCCGGATTTTGTCTATCGCAGGGTTGGTCTGGAATGTAAACCCCGCAATAAACGAGGGATGACCATCTTTCAATTGAGCATTACTATTAGCATGACAGTTTTTCTAATGTAGCCCTTCCCAATGTTATAGCAGTTGCCTGTGCATTCCTGCCTTCTCTCTTTGCCACTTCCAACAGATGCTTCAGCGTGGAGGCGTCATCTTTTTAATGCCCCTAGCCTCACTGCCCGCACTCGCTCCATGCGCTAACCGACTCTTCTGTCACCCAAACGTTCGCTCTTTACCATCCTTAACCGCTCTCTGTCTATATGCTTCCACCTGTCCCTGCCTGACTTTTTTTTTTTTTTTTTTTTTGCTTTGTTGCCCGCTGTGCATCCTTGGAGAAAACCACCGTGTCATTTTGTTCCTGGTGTCACTTTTCTGTTTAAGTTCAGGTTGATAAATGACTTGTCGCCCGTCTGTTTTTTCTTCTACATCTCGCAGGGGAACAGGATGGATGAGCAGCGATGCACCTTTCCACCTCCACTCAAGGTATGACTCTCCACGCAGACAGCGGGATATTAATCATACAATGCGACTGTTACATTAATAGTACATCAAGTCTTGTAGTTATTTTACAAAGAGTTGTTCCGATTCATTATCATTTAGTCTAATGTGACCCCAGTGCAAACATTATTAACCTGCAAGTTTACAAGTTTCTCAGTAACAGCAGCAAAATGAATAATGAATAATCAATTCACGATTTTGTTCTTGTTAATCTTGATATGAATCTTTGATGACGAACCAAAGCTCTATTTTCAGACCGAGGAGGACTACATTCCCTACCCGAGTGTCCACGAGGTAGGGTGCAGCACTTCCATCAGTTGCTAGTGTATGATTCTGTTTTTTCGTGTTACCATCAATAACTGAGCGCCATCAATAATTTTGTGTCTTAGCTAAAAAAAAAATACATATTTTTAAATAAAAACTTTTTGTGACAGGTTTTGGGAAGGAAAAGCCCCTTTCCTCTCATCCTTCTGCCGCAGTTTGGCGGTTACTGGATTGAGGGAACAAATCATGAGCTGGGTAGTAGTCTGGACTCATTGGAGCCACTTCAGACTTTGTCCCCGGAAACCCGCACAAAGCTGGAATGTAACACAACGGCAACACTCTACCGCAAACACTTTCTGGCAAAGGTTTGTCACAGTGTTCACGACAGAATTAGGCCACTTTTGTTATCACTTGACCTTTTTCACTTCATGCAACCAAACCAAGAATCAGGTTTGTGACCTTTTACTGCAGTGATGTCCAAATTTGGAAAAGGAGGGTCACTTTATCTCGACTTTGTCAAACATGCTACAACCAATCCAATATACTGGAGCTCAGCATATGCGTGACAGTTAAAAGTATTGAAACGGGAAAAAAACTTTAACACTCACTTTTTGTTATCGGTGACAATGCCGAAAGTTTTACTGTGATCTCTTCTAACATTCAGTGCTTCTCTTTTGTTTCTTTTAAAAATAAAATAAAATCTTGTAACATTGAAATTTTCTACATTAAAAAAAAAAATCACACGATGTTTATTTCAAGAAATGATGAGCCTCAAATGATCATTGTTATTTTGAGTGGTTTTACAACGTGTTTTAAGCTTACACTACAGTGGTGCCTTTAGATACGACTGACCCGACGTTTGAGTTTTTCACTTTAAAGAAAAGATATTTGAACGAATACGGTGCAAAAACACGTGGACAGATAATACAACAATACTCTCAGGCTTAGATTCTTTATCCTCTGCGAAGAACCCCCCCCCCCACTAATATTAGAGCAGATTACTGAGTCACTTACAGTAGTTGAGTGAAGCTCTCCCGGTGGCCAAGTCACAGACGGAGCCACAATGAATTGATCATGATGCACAAACTGTATCATTCTTTACATTCTATTGAATTATGTTATTACTATATGTTCAATTAAGTACAAAATTATAGAGTGTTATTTTCCTTATTGAAAAACACATTACAAAAGTGTTTATTGTGTTTGGTTGGAGGCAGAACGGTTAATGGCATTTCCATTCACTTCAATTGGGAAAGATGATTTGACATATGAGTATTTTGAGTTGAGAGCTTGGTCTCGGAACAAATGAAACTCATATCTTGAGGCACCACTGTACTCAAAAACTGTTCAATGCGTTCAAATGAGCAAAATTCCCCTCAGAGAGGACTTCACAATCAATTTCACTTTGTGCTCATTACAGTAATGTCATGGATAAGCAATTGTCTGGCAGCAAATGGCCTCAATGTGCATTTTTCATGCACTTCTTCAAGTGAAGACACATGAAGGCTCACCACCTGTTCTTGTGAGCGCATAATATGAACAAATTGGATCTGGATGTGTACGCTGAGGAAAGTGTGTGTGTATCCAAGCATGATATATTGTAACCTTACCCTTGCCTGTGCCCTCAGGAACACTTTAATTACTATTCAGCAGACAGCGCCCTAGGACATCTGGTGTTCTCTTTAAAGTACGACGTGATTGGTGACCAGGAGCATCTCCGGCTAATGCTTAGGTAACACATCCACGTTGCAGAGAAGCCCGGGTTCAACCGGTCAAAACAGAACAAGTCGAATCAGCTGCCTAAAATGTCCAGTATTCAGTGCATCAACACATCCCACTCTGACAGAGTGTTATCACAAAAGTCATAAACCATGAAAGAGTGTCAACAGAACTGTCATTTCCACAGTAGGGCAACAGATGGACTATTTAGGCCAGTGAGTGGGTGGGGATGGAGCGAGCGAGAGGGGAAGGGTGGGGAAGTTTGATAATGGCTCCTACCGGATCCTCTCGATCTCATCTGAGAAATGTTGCATCATATTTATATGCGGATTGTTTTATGACCTGGCCAGGACCAAACAAAAAACCTACCACGATGTCATCCCCATCTCCTGCCTGACAGAGTTTCCCAATGTGGTCCAAATGGCCAAGGTGAGTTTATTTTTTATTTTTATTGTTTTATTTTTTTCCAAGGCTGGCCACAACAGTTTATCTGACCTGTCCGACTTATTTATCCCAAGCTTGTTTGTGAGGAAGTCAACGTGGACCGCTTTTTCCCAGTGCTTTATCCTAAAGTAAGTTAATAACTTTAATCGCTAATGCTGCTGCTGCTTATTCCTTTTCCATTCCCACACGTCCCTTGATGCTCTTTTTACAGGCCTCGCGACTTATTGTGACCTTCGATGAGCATGTCATAAGCAACAACTTCAAGTTTGGGGTTATTTATCAAAAGTTTGGCCAGGTGAGGGATAAAGTTTGAATTTGAATTAACTCATTCACTGCCATCAGCGTTTATGGACGTCAGTTGGAATCCCAGAGTTTACTGCCACCAATGTATATATATGTCAAGTGCGTTTTTCAATGGGCAGGCACGGACGTGGGTCTCGTACAGTCTGTGTGTGAAATTCAGATTTATAAACAACTGTAACTAACAGATCCCTGTAGTAGGCAGCCTTACATGTCTTTGATTTGGTGATGAGCAGAGCTTTTGAATAGAAGAAAAGATTAAGTGGTGAATCTCAGTTTTGTCATGTCGATTAAGAGGGAGAGAAATGTTAAAAGACCGATAAGTGTAGGCACCTACACTTGAACAGAGTATGTATGGGTATAGTATAAGCAGAGTATGTGTCGCGGTAGGTAGTAGAAAGTGTGTGTCGCAATCATGAGAATTGATGTTCAGGGAGTGAATGTTGAACGGCATGCTAAAAACCCACTGACGTTCATAATTGTTATCCATTTCTCAGTCTGGTTTTTGTTGTTTTAAGTCAAGCCACCATTCCGCTTGGTGTAACCATTTGGTGTTTCTTCCGAAGTTTTTTTCCCGCTACATGGTCAGAAACCGGTGTTTTGGACAAAAACAACCTAACATTAGAAACAAAATTTTATTCTGAAAAAAGAAGAGTCTACTGTCTTTTGGTAGGTTTGGTGTTTAGATTATCGCAGAACACAAAATTCTGTGGGTCTTGAAAGATCAGTTAAAATGCTCTAAAATAACTGCCAATATGGGGAAGTATGCTTTGAAAACGCAGTTAAGGAAATGTATTTGTTGTGCTTTGAGAAGTCGCTGTGGCGACGCATCGTTTATGCCACTCTGTTATGCGTACCGCGCCAGTGTTACATGAAAGATTCACTATCTTTGCATAATGGTTTTTTTAATGAACACTTGGGCCTACTTCGCTACTGTATTTTAATATTGGTCATGATAGTGTTACTTTTGTAGCAGTTTTTAGATGGTACTTGTAAAAAGTTTAACCACAACTTGTTTGTATGAATTACATTCAATGTAGGGGTGATTGAGGCTCTCGTAAATTCTAATTTTCCATCTCCTCAAGCAACGTTCAATGCTTCCCTCTTAATTAAGGCGTTCAGTCAGCGCAGCAGCTTTCAGTAATCCTTTACGACCGCTTCTTTAGTCTGTCGGGGGCGGAAGAGCACTTGTAACTTCAAATGGAAAAAAATCAATATGGAGTTGTGAATGGATGAAAATGATTGGTGATTGGAAATGTCCAGTAATTAATACAAGCTGTATCGTATTCAATATTCTGTTCTGTCGGAAGCAGACTTGCCATTAACCATAATATATGTTTTTCAAAAACATATCTGACTTTTGACAATGGTGGCATATTTCCCTATGTTGATGACTGGTTGTTTTACACAAGATCATGCTGTGATATTTCCGAGAGACTTACCTGCAGGTTTACAGTTGATTCAAGTTGATTCCTGGAGATTCTTAAATGATTTAATTCCAATGCAATCTTAAGTCAAACAATTTCCAGTTTCCCCACTTTAAATTTTCACATGTAGCAACTTTGCGATCATATACAAACACCTTTCAAAATGCAATAGGGTTCTCTCCTTAATATAAAAAAAGAGAGACAAGTTTGAAGAAGCTATGGAGGAGCTCACTTTTACATGATGCTGTAAAATTGTACAGATAACAAGGAGTTTGGATTGTTTTCGAAGCGTTTCTAAAACCCATTGCTACATTCACAGTTGAACTAAGGGAGGCCACCACAGACATGTCAAAAAGCAACTTCATTTCATGGTCACCTACCACCGTGTTTTTCAGACATCACTTGTGTGTACAGGCTTTAAATATAAATGTTACAGTATGACACTTTTTTTTTGTTGTTGTTGTTGCAGATTTCAGAGGAGGAGTTATTTGGCAATAGCCAAGAGAGTCCTGCCTTTGTGGAATTCCTGGAGTTCCTTGGAGAGAAAATTGAACTTCACAACTTTAAAGGGTACGGCTCTAACAATGACTTGAAAACACTAATTATTACATACTGCATCGCCAAGTTGGTTATATTGGGAAATAACGACGCGTAGGCGTTGTCTGCGAGGCCGCGATGGTGTCTGAATGTGATTGGATGAGCGACTGGCAGGGAGCGTGAGCTTGTGTTTGGAGGCGGAAGGCAAATACTTGCACGGACAGCTAGTTGACAACTGATAAGATATCAATGACATCACTGATTAGGCAATGCGACTTAACTGGCAACGATAAAGTACAGTGAAACGCGTACTAGTAGTGTTATGCGAGCTCTAGTGGTGCAGTACAATCATTGCCAAGTACAGTTCGGTTGTATTTAATTTTTAAGTTCAATGCATTTGAAGTTAAGCTTTAAGAACTGTTTTAAATATCTATTCGGGTACGCATTTGCAATATATTTTAATTTAATCATTACTTAAGTAGTTTTTTTTTTTTTTTTAAATATATTTAAGTGCAGTGCTCAGGCTTATGCGTACTAAACTTATGTATTTTAATGTTGTCATCGTGGTACTTGGAGAATATCTTTTAGGTGGCACTGGGTGTAAAAAGTTTGAGAATTACTGCTTTTGTAGCTGGTGAGAGACTCTTGTTGTGTGTGTGTGTGTGTGTGCGTGTGTATGTTAGATTCCGCGGAGGCTTGGACGTGACTCACGGCCAGACTGGCACAGAATCCATCTACTGCAACTACGGCAACAAAGAGGTCATGTTCCACGTGTCCACAAAGCTGCCTTACACCGAGGGGGACACACAGCAGGTACTGTAATACGATACTGACACACCTTTGTATGGCTGACGTGTCATTTCCCTGTGCAGTATTTTCTTATGGTGTCAGCTAGACGGTTTGCATTCAAAGAAGGTCATACACGGCTTGAAATCCAATGTCAGCAACAGTGCTCACTCATTCCCGAAGTGATTTTCTCTGCATCATTTTGTTTTGGTTGTCATCATTGAAGAAAATCCCACGTCACAAAGATAGGATATTAGTAATGGAAACAAATAATTCTGGTGTTTTTTTTTTAGTTTTTCTGTGTGGCCCGATGTGGGGGCCTCCCTCTCATGCCCCCACTCCCTCCAGCCTCTGCTCTGTGTCATCAATACACACAAGCATTAATCAGCAGATTAAGCGGTTTATCAGGGAAGCAGCACTCCCTGGTGGTGTTTCACCAATTTCTCTGCTGGCCTCAACACTATCAGAAGGAGCACTGGCCTACATTTACAACCTGAATTGTATTATTTGTTCCAAGAAATTGTATCAATTTATTCCCAACAGCTTTTCTCCAATCAGATTCCAGCCTCTATATTTTGCCATATACAGGGGCGCCCTGAGGTACGAGTTTAATTTGTTCCATGAGCATGCTCGTATCTGACAACACTCGTATCTCAAATTGTCTTTCCCCATTGAAATGAATGGAAATACAATCTGTTCCAGTCTCCCAAAATAAACCAAAATAGTTTTTTCACCTGAAAAGTTGCACTTAACTGTCTTTTATGTATGTATGTATGTATGTATGTATGTAATGACTGCATTTTGTGTTCTTTGATTGGTTGGTCTGAGCAAACCGCACTCAACTAGCAAAACATCTGTAGCGATCTGCACACTTACGTAATAATACATTAATACCTTTACATTTGTCATCAGCATCTCTGGTGAGTATGACGTACACTATTGATATTTTATTCAACTGTTTTTGTGAGGTTGTTGGATTAATTTTGATTGTGAACTGCTCCAGATGATGAGATTATATCACGTTTTTGTATAGAATTGATGGGTTGTATAATTATGACATAATGGTGGTGTTAAGTCGGATATGTCCCCATGAAGGCCAACATATCAAATGCACGGCCTGCCACGGGTCTTTTGTAATTTGTTTCTTCTATAAAGGTAAACGTTAAATGGTCAATCGTCTTGCTGTGTGTCTCTTGCATTACAGTTGCAGAGAAAGAGGCATATAGGGAACGACATTGTGGCGATTGTATTTCAAGAAGAAAATACTCCCTTTGTGCCAGATATGATCGCCTCCAACTTCCTTCATGCCTACGTTGTGGTCCAAGTGGTCAACCCATGTTCGGACAATGTTCTCTACAAGGTAAACAACCTTCTTCACATATTGCATTGTGCTTCCTGTAAATAAATACTTGTTCAACTTCATCTAGTTTTAAATTCTGTTTTACAATAATAACTATATTTCTAGTTTAATATGTTTCTACGGGCCGGCACGGTGGGCGACTGGTTAGCACATCTGCCTCACAGTTCTGGGGACCGGGGTTCAAATCCCGGCCCCGCCTGTGTGGAGTTTGTATGTTCTGCCCGTGCCTGCGTGGGTTTTCACTCTGGTTTCCTCCCACATCCCAAAAACATGCATGGTAGGTTAATTGGAAACTCTAAATTGCCCGTAGGTATGAACGTGGGCGCGAATGATCGTTTGTTCATATGTGCCCTGCGATTGGATGGCGACCGGTTCAGTGTGTACCCCGCCTCTCGCCCAAAGATAGCTGGGTGAGGCTCTGGCAGCCGGCGACCCTTGTGAGGATAAGCAGTAAAAGAAAATGGTTGGATGGATGTTCCTACGGCTTAAAAGCGAAGCGTAGGGAGTCTCTGTCACTGAAATGCATGAGTGCAACTAATGAATTTGGCAACCATGGCCAAAAGCCTCTCAAATATCCACATTCTGTCCTTTCTCACCCGTGTCCGACTCTGCTTCAAACAAACAGCTCATGAAAACAATAAGACCAAAAAAAGAAAAAAAAAAGAATCATTTTCATTTTTTTGACCATTTTTCATTTTCTGCAAATACATAGTATGATTAATCATTTGGAATGAGGATGTTACAGTATCTTGTCAGTAGTTTGTAGAATAAAACAAACATGTTCATTGTACTAAAACATAGCTTTCATGCTCAGTAGTCATCATTGTAACACAAACTGTATTCGCATTGGCACCCCCCCACCCCGCAGTGGAGAGGGCAGGGTGAGCAGTGGCTCATTTGCATGAGATAGGCCAGCCTCCCCCAAAACCAGCTTCTTTGAACTGACCCGTTGACAGAGGGTTAGTTATTTTTTGTTCTTGGGAATTTGTTTAATTTGTGGGGGGAAATGCATAATAGGTCACATTTAAACTCGCAGGTGTCAGTGACGGCTCGGGATGACGTACCTTTCTTCGGTCCCGCCCTCCCAAACCCTCCTGTCTTTAAAAAAGTAAGAAAAGTGACAACTTGTACTGCCAAATCCCGCTTTTATGCTTTTGTTTAATCAAGCTTTTCCTTGCAGGGCCTTGATTTCCATGAATTCCTTTTCACTAAGCTCATCAATGCTGAATATGCCTGCTATAAAGCTGAAAAGTTTGCCAAGTTAGAGGTGGGTCTTATTTCATTTTTGTCTCATTCTTTTCTTTTCAGATAGAAATGACAATACTGTGTCCGTTGCGCCTGTGTGTGTGCATGCGTTAGGAGCGAACGCGGTCGGCCTTGTTAGAAACGCTGTACGAGGAGCTCCACGTCAATAGCCAGGCCATGATGGGCGTCGGGGGAGAAGAGGACAAGCTGGAGAACGGCGGCGGAGGAGGAGGAGGGGGTTTCTTTGAGTCCTTCAAGGTAACTAACGAGGCAGCAGCAGAGGCTTCCGACAAACAGCCTCACTTCCTTTTGAAATGATGCTGCCTCGGTGGAAAAAGCAAAACACCAAGCAGAGGAATAGTTTGGCATGCTTGGAAATGTGCTTTGAGTTGCTTCTCACTGAGATGAAACTAACAAAATGGCTTTCTTTGTATGAGGAACTATTCCTTTACAACACTGCAGCGGTCCCCAACTTTTTTTTTTTTTTTTTTGTGCATCACAGACCGGTTTCCTGTAAAGCATACAGTGCTGCCTTGAGATCTGAGTTTTCTGACTTTCAAATCATCTTTCCCATTAAAATGAATGAATTGCACTGGATGCCCACCCAAAAACTGTGAGGACTGCACTCTTATCTCAATGTTTTGCTTGTATCTCAAGACAAAAACATTTGTCAAGTGACCGCACGTATCTTGGAAAACTCCCGAAAAGTTGAGGCACCTGTATCTCAAGGCACCACCGTACTATGACGATTATTTATTTTTTTAATCATTCGAATTTGGCAGGGCTGTTAACAACACTCATCTCTGTGGTCTGTCAAATTCACGAGACTTTTGGTTTCACTTCGCAAGGACTGTAAATGCAGCTTCCCTTTTGGGGGAAGTTATCAACATCTTTCTCATCATTTGGCCTTTTCTCCTTGCTGAAGAAGTTCTCCTAATATATTTCTTTTTATTTGGTCTCATTTTTACCAGCTTGGAGGCTTACTTTTTTAAAAATATTTTATTTTGTGTGCGTGTATGTGTGTACTACAGTCTCACGTGACTGAGACCAGTTCCACGCCTAGTGGTTGGGGATCGCTGTGATACAAGATGACACATGAAACTTCTTTCTGTCTCCTCTGTGGCTGTAAAGATGTTCTTTAATGACGGAAGACGCCCCGTCCCGCTGCGGCACGCCACTCTCACCTTCCTGCCTTTTTACTCCCAAGCTTTCCGTGCTCTATGTGTGCTTCTCACCTTCAGATGTGTCTGCTTCTCCACTATGTTGTACACCTGCATATCAGCACACTGGGCCCCTCGCTTCCTTTACGATCTCACTAAACAATGAGTCATGTGAGCTACCTGGGGGGCACTAAAACATAGAATGAACCTCAGGCTTTCCGCCTGCAGCGTTCAGCCCCGAGGCCCCCGTCGTCGCCATCTCAATGCATGTCCTCCTCCTCGTCTCTCTCCGTAGCGGGTGATACGCAGCAGAAGCCAGTCTATGGACGCCATGGGTCTTACTTTCAAGAAGGCGCACACGGTGTCCGCTAGCCTCAGCGGAAGCTTTAACCACAGCACACCCGCAGAGAGCCCCAAATTCCCAGGGATAGTAAGTACAGCCCCGCTCCTACTGGTCTTTGGGGAGCTGCGCTTCGGCCCCTCTTTTCTCCCGTACAACTACTCGAGTTCGCGCCTTCCCGCCTCACTTGCCTGCTGCACTAACGTCTCACAGAGAAGCGTGGCGCACTCGCTTGACTGAAGCCGTGTGCATTGCGGGGCTCGGCTCTCGCTTTACAAGACTCGCACGTTTGTCTGCCACCGCAAACCCGTGCGACTCGACTCTCACAGCAGCAGAGACTCGCAGCAGCGTGAGGTGATGTCGTGCACCTTGTTAACGGTGCGCCTGAGAGTTTTCGAACACTTACACTTGCATTCTGATGACGGCATCCCTTATGTGGGTGCGGGGTGTGTGTTTGTATGGTTTTTGCATGTGTGTGTGTCACATTATGACAGTGTTTTCCCAACCTTCATTGAGCCGGCTCAAATATTGCACATTATAAAATTCTCACAGCACACCACCAAACAAAAATGTCACAAAATGTAGATTTATACTGAAATGTATTTTTTACAAATCAGTGTGAAATGTGGGCCTGATTTGTTAACACAAACTGCAATAGTCTATTATTCTGTTTTGGTAAGATTAAGATTATTGGTTCATCCATTCACCATCGTGTATGCCACAGCTTTTGTCCGTACAGCGCATTAATAAAAAAAAGACCCATCACAATATCACAGTAAAGTAAACACATCTCACCAGAGGCCCCAAGGCTCATACGTTAAACATAAAACATGCATCACTGTGTATCACTTCCAGGTTGCCAAACTAACAATAGCGATGGGCTATGAGCAAACCATTGCTTTGGTGTGGACCTGAATGTACAGTATAACTGCTACTTTGTGTCCTCTGCTGCACTATTTTGTTTTTTGCATCTTCTTATCGTCACAGATTCCCTTACCTGGCTCACCTTTTCTTTCTCTCATCCAGCTGCCTGTGTCGCACCACTCGGAAGCAAGCCGGTGCACGCTTTGTATTGTGTTTGAACGACACAACCTGCATGGAATCGCATATGTTTCATATATATCTCATGTTTTTACCCTCCTTGTCGGCTGTCATCATCTTGCTCTCTCCCCCTCCCCGTCTCTCTCTCTCTCCCTCTCCATCTCTCTGTTCCTGCGTGGCTCAGTCATTGCTTGTCCCAGGCAAAAGTCCCAGTAAATATGGACGTCGAAGCAGTGCCATAGGAATAGGATCAGTAGAAGAGGTTCATGTTTAATTCTAACTATTTTTCTACTAACTCTTGTTGTTCTGTCTGTCTGCATGGCACCGCTGCACCATGACCAAGTCCTTGTCATGTTCATGCCAAGTCTTGTTTTATTAACCTAATCTAGTCAACTTTGTGTTGTAATGAAAGGATGCTATGTTAAAAATATGTTTCTTGAAAGACCCTAAATGTAAGATTAAAGGGGAGCTAAATCCAAGATGTCAAAACCCTTTTTCGATTTTGGCTGTGCATAACTTCTTTATCGGCTGCTGTTTATTCAAATCTACAAAGTATTTATTCGCAAAAAAAATATCTTTCAAAAATTCCATCAACTCGAATCCGAATTTGTGCAAATGTGATGTATAGTCGCCAGCTCTGGCTTATTAAGCAGCTTTATTTATGAAGCAAACTATACAGAGTAGGTAAATATTCAGCAACGACAAGCTGCACGTCGCTGTCGGGCGGAAGCCGAGCTGACTCACAACGCATCATTCAAGTTGGTGTCCTGCCTTATATTGTCGTCACATACATACAGTATGCAAAACAACACCATATATATATATATATATATTGTATAACAAAAGAAATCTAGACTTTCATTCGTGAGGGACACTGCTGACACAATTCAATTGAGCGCTGAGATAGCGGATGGCACATACAATATATTCTGGCTTTAAACTTTTTGAGGGGTTTAGTTCCCCTTTAAGGATAAATAAAAGCGCTGGAAAAATGAAGAGACCAATGCAAAATGGTCAGATTGTCCGATTATTTTGTAAGCATTTGAAAATGTGGCAATTGCCTATCACCTAAAAAGTCAAAGCAGCTCACTTGATATTTAATGGTGCCATCTTAATATATTTTCGACTGTCACCATCTTCCTCACTGCAATAGGCTTTCCCTGCTATATTTGTTTAAATGATTGATAACTATGATTTAATAGTTGCTTAACTGATACTTTTTTTTTTTTTTTTAGTCCTCCTCTTGCCCATTTAAGCCACATTGACTAATGTGACGCTTTTCAGATTTGATTTTTAAGCTGAGCTAACCCATAAATTCAATGTAAAACACTCACCGACCACAACATTCAGTACAGCGACACAATTCAATGATAGTCAATATGAGCTGTTACCAAAAAATATATATATTATTTGACATTTGTCTAATATTTTGGTTGCCTTATTTAGCGACATGAGATGGAAATAGAACTTTTGTTGAAAGACTTCTCAGTCTGATGCACTGCATTTGTGCACATCAACAATTATATTATCAAAAGCAGATTTTGGGGGGTTTGGCCACTGTATTGCATCTCATTACATACTGCAAATTGACCTATGATTTTTTTTTAAACTGAGTAAAAAGTCAAAATCACTATAGACTCTCTTTTGTAATGAGCAGATCTTTACATATTTGTAACTTAAGTGTATAATAATGAGTATTGTATGTTTTATGAGTCTAACTGTGATTTGTCTCTCTTTGCCTGGCAGTCTTTGATTACCCCAGGGAAAAGCCCCACCAGGAAAAAGTCTGGTCCTTTCAGCTCCAGGCGAAGTAGTGCCATTGGAATTGAAAACATTCAGGAAGTACAGGAGAAAAGGTGCAATTTGAAAAATGTATATTGGCTTGAACAGAATCACAGAAGTGTTAACGCTGCGTATGTCTGGTGGAGCAGCAGAGAGAACTCCCCAAACACCCAAAAGACGCCCGACAGCGGCCACGTTTCTCAAGATCAGAAATCGGACAACTCGTCCAATCAGAGCTCCCCTGAGGCGCTCACCACTGCCAAGAACAGGTGTGACTCCTGAAGTTGGTTATGTGCTGTTTCCATTCTCAACTGGCAAATGAAAAACCAAAAATTGACTCACTATTTCATTTTTTTTTTTTTTTTTTTTTAAATCTAACAAAACAAAACCAAAAAAAATTTCATTTTCCAATTTTTGGCTAAGATCAAAATTATGAAGTCGAAAAACGGGCCACAGGACTGAATTGGATTTTATTATTTAATCCATTTACATGACCCAGACGTTTGGTCACGTATAAAAATAAATAACTTTTAACCGGTGAGATCAGTTCGGTCCACCAATGAACCATCAGTCATATTATATCAAGGATAAAAGTTGTTTCAAGTGTTATTGTAATCGGCTTCATGCGTTACATGGTGATATGCTTTCACCACTGTTTTTCTGTCCAATCACACTTTGTGGACTATGAGACTTGGGGGTTCACGACATTGTTTTTTTCTTTCAAGTTGGAGTGTGTGGTCCGAGAAATTCAGTCAAAGTACAGAAGTGGGGCAAAAATAAGACCGAACAGAAGGAAAATGTTCAAAAATGTATTCTGACTGCAGCAAACGCGTAGCTTTAATGTCAGACGCAATGTTGCCACAGATACTGTACGTTGACCGATTGGTCCTTGAAAATGTAACTTTGTTGTTTTACTGATTTCTTGATTTGAAAAGTAACTAAGTTAGATTACAAGTTACTTTATTAGTTACATTCAGCAGCTGCCGACAACCCCAAGGGCTCGACATTAAAATGACGGACATGTCTACGGAAGTGCATTTTCAACAGTAATGTCAACAATGTATCGCCTGACTTTTGAATTAGAACTAAAGCTATTTCCTGGAAAAAAATAATGTTTTTTTATTAAAAAAAATAAAAAAATAAAAAAAAAATGAAGATAGTCTTTTTTGACTTCACTTAACATAAATACAGCCAGCTGGCTCTTGCTGTTGTAGGTTATGCACATCCGGTTTCATAGTGGAAAATTTAGATTTTGGCAGCCCCGCTTCATTTCCCTCACAAATTCATCGCTACTGTCTCCCTGTATCAAGTCTACACATGTGCAGTAATTAGATGTCCACTGCATGAGAAGGGAGGTGGGAGGAGTTAAAAAAAGGTCATGATGGGTTGAGCATTTGGATGTGTTTTAAGCATGTGAATAAAGACAATAATACGTACTTGCTTTAAATTAAGGAAACCTTTATTGATCATTTCAAGTTTGCCTCTGACTTGATAAACTATGGTTGACGGATCATTTGATGGATGGTGATCAGGTCTGGACTGATTGTGGCGGCTAACAAGCTCGCAAAACTTTACTAATGTTCGTTGCCAAACTTCTGGGTCACGTAAACCTTACCTATCAAATATTAAAATCCACCGTTTTTCAATGTTATATTTTTTATCCCAGCCAAAAATTGAATTATGAAAAAAATTACAAAATAAAATAATCAGTCACATTTTCTTTTTTTTAATTATTTATTTGTGATTGCCAGCTGAAAAAGGAAAAACCCTGACAGATTGGTGAGCTCCTGTGGTGTTTTTGTGGTTTAACCCAGCAATGTAGTTCTTGTCTGTGTGGCAGGGCTCCATCCATCCCCGAGGCCGACCTTTCCCGCTCCTCCTCCAACGCCAGCAGTTTCGCCAGCGTGGTGGAGGAAAACGAGGCGGCGGAAGCCTACGACACAGGCATGGTGAGTACCGTCTTCCTAAGGTTGCAAAGTGGTGGAAGAGTTCGGTCATGTGTCTGGTAAATTGCCATAGGATGTTAAGCTGGGGAATTTGGGAAGGGTATCACACTCAAGTATAAACATGAACATTTGGTTTTGTCATCACCAGACATCAATAAAAAAAATTAGTACACAATTAAAAAGCATGACATTTCAACAGATTAACACGTAACTGGAACTCTATTAACTGTACTGAATGGAAATGCAGTTAATTAATTTCAGCCCCCCCCCCCAAAAAAAGCAACAACAAAAATTTGTCGTCTTTTTTAGTATGGAAAACAGCACTCTATAACATTGTACATTATAAAAACATAGTAGTAACATAATTGAATATGATGTAAAGAATTAAACAATTGGGTTGGGAGTGGGTTTTCCCCGGGCACTCCGGTTTCCTCCCACATCCCAAAACATGCATGAATTGGAGACTCTAAATTGCCCGTAGGTGTGAATGTGAGTGCGAATGGTTGTTTGTTTGTATGTGCCCTGCGATTGGCTAGCAACCAGTTCAGGGTGTACCTCGCCTCCTGCTCGAAGATAGCTGGGATAGGCTCCAGCACGCCCGCGACCTTAGTGGGGAGAAGCGGATCAGAAAATGGATGGATGGATGGATGGATGATATTTACATGAAATCTGCTTGTTTTAGGCAGGGTTATCCTAAAATGTATTTTTCTCAACTAAGTATTTTTAGGTTCCCTATTAAGGCCCGTGCTTCAATGTTGTAAATTCCTGGTTTATTTCCATAAATTGTTATTCATTCCCATGGAAAGTTTCCAATTTTAAAAATTCATGAAACTTTGCAATGTGTGTTCCTTTCAACACGCATGCCGATTGTGTTCTGCTTTCTCTTAGGAGAGTTTGTCATCTGCCGGAACGCCACACAAGCGGGACTCTTTCACGTACAGCACGTGGCTGGACGACAGCATGAGCAGCACCAGCACCAACAGCCGGGGCAGCTCCCCAGGTGAGCTCACGTGTGAGCCAAATGAGGAAACATGACAGTCCTGTAGTTGCCATTTTTAAAGGAGGATGTACTGTGTGTGGCTTTTGTTTCCGACTCTCTCGGCATCACCACTTCCTATTCCCTATTCAGTATTGTTATATTGCTGGAAAGATGGATCTGGTTTTAAAGTTGGTTTTTTTCCGCCCTCAAAGATGCAGCATTGTAAATCTACCCAAGACCAGAAGTATCCAAAGTACATATTCTAACGTTAAATTAAAAGAAACCATGGCACACAGAAAGAAAGTTAAAGTGTTGAACGATATCGCATATTTTTTTATTTGAAAATAAATTCATTGAATGTTACACACTTTTTATTTTTATTTAATGGAAAAAAACGTTTAGTAAAAAATTGTCACACTGTTGTTTTTTTCATTTAAAATTGTAAAAACAATAATACACGCTATGACACTACATTTTGAAATGTTTTCAAAAGTTGAATTTCAAAAGCTATTGGCTATTTTATTTAAAACAGAAAATTAAAAAAATAATGTTGAATGTCACAATAGCTCATGCATTTTTATATAAAAAATAAAACATAAAATACATAGTAAATGGAATACATTATATAATTATGTTATGTCATTGTGTAATAACATTAATACTAATAACTTTTTGCTTTGTCACGGTGAACACAAAACTCAATTTGTTTTTTCTTTTCCATTCATTTAAGTGCTGTTTCGCATGTGGCTAAGCAATAATAATAAATTACTGTCTGGTGTCACTCAAAATGAATGATATTCTTGTTCTGTGCTCTGTTGCTTGTTCCACTAAGTTTTCTTAGTTAGCTTCACTTTTTCCACATTTTATTTTGTTCAATTATTTAGTTTCTTATGCACTGCATGTGAGCATAAAAATCAGTATATCTATATATTATTATACTGTATGTAAATCAGCATGAATGAATGATAAATGGTTGACCAATCATTCAGGACCTGGTAAAAGTGAGCGAGGGAAGGGAACAGACATCCGCATCAAACTCGAGCGACCTCACGATCATCAGTCGTCATCGGTGAGTCGGCCCCGTCTTATTCTGCTTTGCTTTGCTTCTCGGTAGACCGTTTCACAATGTTTGTAAACAGTAAGTGCCAGGGTACCGTCGGGTTGCAAAACGCGAGTGACTGCACCTAAAAGTGATGACAAAACCTTGTTTTTGTGCTTAGACTGCTAAATATTGACCCAAATGTTTTTTTGTTTTTTTCCCAAAAAAAAAAAAACAAACAACTAAGCCAGCGAAGCCTCTGGGTGTGGAGGATAAATTATATGAAATGGGTTGTTTCCTCGGAGAATGCTCAAGCTTTTGCCACCCAGAAAAAGAGTACGTGTGACGTCATGATGGAAATGTTTAAAGTATACAGTGGGGCCTTGAGGTGCGAGTTTAAATCATTCCGTCACCATGCTCGTAACTCAAAAATATCATATCTCCAATCATCTTTGCAGCCATTGAAATGATTGGAAATATCAGAAATCTGTTCCACCCTCCCCTAAAAAAAAAAAAAAAATTGGAATGTGTTTTTTAATCAGGAAAATTGCACTGTATAATATAATAGTGTTCTTTATTTAAAAAAAAAAAAAAAAAACATTGTGCTGCTCCTTCTGGTGTGCCCGCTTTAGTCACCGGGGGCAGAATAATACAGTCTTGCAGAAACAAACGAAGAAGAGTTTCACACCTACTGTGACTCAGTAAGATGCTGCAATGTTTGTTATTTTTCACAGAGGATAAAGAATATATGTCTGTGAGTATTGGAATAGTGTTAATATCTATATCTGTGTTGCTCCACCGCTTGTGTTCAAATATCCATTGCTTAAAGGGTTCTAACACAGTCATTATCAGTGCTAAGTTTTACCCCGTCAATGGTGTTTTTCGTTATGTGTTAGCATTAAGATAGCGAGGGCGTTCTTAAAAGCAAAGTTGTTCAGTTGTTTGAGATTTTCAACGAGCATTAAACAGCTTGAAGCCTCGTTTTTGAAAAATTGTTCACTATTTGCCAAACTGCTGCTTGTTTTAAAGCGAGTTGAGTTCACTGCCACCAAACAGCGCTTGTATCTCAAGTTTGGCTCAAAGCAAAAGCCTAATGAAGCTCGTATTTTGAAAAACTCGTACGTTGGGTCACTTGTATCTCGAGACACCAATGTATGCTTTCATTCGGTTGTGCTCTAATTGTTTGTTTTTGCATCTCTGTGTGCAGAACTGTTAGTTCGGCCCACTTGCTTGCATCATGGACTTCCATCTTCAGGTTAGCTCGTCACCCTCTCAGACGCAGTTAATTGTGTGTGCAACTTTTGACTGACATTTTTGTCCCTCTCCTTTTCCAAAGCATTCCCATAAGTCATGGTCCCTCCAGGAGATGAGACGAGTGCAGGCGTTCGCCACGACCAATGTGCCGAACGTGGGGAGATGAGCAGCGGGCGCTGCGCGTGGAACCTCGCCTGACGGCTGCTCGGTGAAGACCGGAGTGCAGCCCATCAAGAGATACTGCGGGTGACGCGCCAGGAGGGCCAAACCTTTGCACAATGTTATTTCCTGGCACTCTTTTTCTTTGCTACTCAGCTGCTAATGCTCACACACACGGCACCCGAAATCTTGAATTTTTTGATGTGTAACACATTTTGACTTTGTCTCATGAAGTGTTGCGACTACACAGGGTAGAGAGGGGGCCATGGAGCTCTTTGTCAAATCTTGCAGATTTTTACTGGTTCAATGGGCAGACATTAAATTGTTTTTTCAGCACAATATCCAAGGCGCCTTGAGATACGAGTGAGCCGACTTACAAGTTTTTGGAGATATGAACCATCATCTGGGCTTTTTTTTTTTTTTTTTGCTTTGACCTGCGAACTTGAGATACACGCGCTGCACGGTAGCAGTGAACTCAACTCACTTCACAATCAGCAGCAGTCTGGCAGAAAGCGGACAAAACTTCAAGAAAGAGGCTTCAAGCTGTTAAATGCCACGCCCATTTCAAATTTAGTGTCGAACTAAACATAGAACAAAGAGAATTACAAGTTGTGTATCTCAAACAACCAACTTCTTTGCCTGAGCAATGCCTCAGCTAGCCTAATGCTAACACATAAAGGAAAATGCCATAGCTGTGGTAACGATTGGCGGCGTTATTACCCTTTCGGAAACAGATATTTGAACACAAACAGTGAAGCAACTCATGCACTCAGATAATATAACAATACTTACAGGCGTATATTATTTATCCTCTGCGAAAAACTATCTTATCTAATCTTATTGAGTCACTAAGAGTAGTGGTGAGTCTTCTTTGTTTGTCTGCATGATTGTATTATACTGCCTCCTGGTGGCCAAGGTGCGCACACCAGAAGGAACAACACAATGAATTGAATTGAAGCATCAATTCATGATGCACACACTTTATTTATGTTGTATTTAATTATGTTTTACGCTATGTTTCTATAAAATACAATATTAGAGAGTGCCATTTCCTTCTTAAAAGCACATGACTTTAAAAAAAAACGTTACACAAATTTTTGTTGGGTTTTTATGAGGCCGCAGCAGATTAATGGCATTTCCTTTCATTTCAAATCTGGGGAAAGAATCTTCGCGATACGAGGGTGGTCACAGAACGAATTCAACTTGTATCTCAAGGCACCACTGTGTTTTTTTTCCACATCTGACATGTTTGCACTTTTTCTATCTTCAGGCTCTTTGGTAATAGCATAAAATCAAATGAAATGGCCTTAAACTGTTATTTGATTGCCCCTCCTCATTTCATGGACTCAAAAGTCCATCAAAAAAGCCCATACAGTGCAGTGCGGTATGTGCTGTTAACATCTGGAAGCATCCACCATTGAATTGTTTGATTTTGTGTTTTGTGACCACTTTCTATTTAACCTTCTAGTTTGCTTTTCTTTCTATGTTTTATTTATTTATTGAGTTGGTTCTTTTTGGCGTGACGTTAATGTCGTCCATGTCATATTGTATCTCGACGTGACGTTCTTCTTTTCCCGAGCTTTGGCTGTGTTTCTTGTGAATTCTAATGTTTGGAACTGTGAAACTCTTCAGGGGTCAACTCTTTCGGTACAAGAAATATAAAACAAAATTGTTTTTTTGTTTTTTTTTCTGCTTTGAAATTGAAACAAAAATGCTCTACATTCAACTACTGATTGTGTAAATAAATATTTTGTTGGAGTGCACCATTTAAAAAAAAAAAAGGCTTGACCAAATCAACAATTTATTATTTTTCAGATCTGTACCTTTTAGATTGTATTTTTCAGAGCTTTTGGATTACTATGATTCGAAATTATTTTCTGACCATTTTCTAAAAGGGAAAATCTGTACTTTATCTGGATCATTTCCGTTGCCTTATCATAAACAAGTATAGATCATGAAGCAAATGGTTAATATCTGGCAGCATTTAAAATGAAATGAATGTTTTGTTGTTGATTTAGTGTAAATAAATCCCGAGGTAAGTCGGATGTCAGTGTATCCTTAACTCAACCATGGACACATTCAATATTGGCTGTCAACACTGCCTACACATACTGAGGACATTGCACTTCCCACGTTACGAAAGCCAAGCACCTCATGTATTAATCACTTCCTGCCTGCTCTGTAGTTTGAAAAACTAGAGCAACTAAAAAAAAAAAAAAAAAAAAAAAAAAAAACAGAAGTGAAGCTTTCTCGGTTGTGTAACTGTGCCACATGGAAGGCAACATGCAGTTTGAATGAGCAAATGAAAATAAAGCAGAATCATGAGGCTTTTTGTCAGAGGAATTCAAACACGGTGTGGTTGCAGTGTGACAACTTCTATTTGTTATTTCTATTTTTTTTTTTTAAGTCATCTCAGACATGTTTTTCTAAGTTGGACAATTCAAAAACATTCTGGCATGTCCAGTACCATTTTGACAACCAGCAAAGGCCTTCACTCATTTTAAATACCTATACTCCCTCCAACCAACCCAAACTTCAAACCCTAATTTAAAACCCCAACACTTGTTTGAAACCCTAATTTGAAGCCCGAAACCTGTCTTGGAAGCCATTGGTCAAACTTAACTAACTTAACACTAATTTAAAATGCTAACCCTTGTTTGAAACATTAGACCAGGCTTGAAACTCTGTGAGAACCTAACCCTTGTGTGAATGTGGAATAAATAATGATATCATGCTAATGCGCATGTATGTCATTTTAATGACTGCTTATAATTTTGTTTAAAATGTGTATTTCTTAGCAGACGTTTATTAAAACAAGACGACATGTTTTTTCTAAAAAAAAATAATTAAAAAAACATTTAAATAGTTAGCATGTTGGCGTGGCCCTCGGCAACCGTTCCAGTTTGTCATGTGGCCTCTTTGGAAAATAAAAAATAAAAAAATGTCCACCCATGGTTTAAAGTTTATTTAATGTCTGGGGTGCAGTAGTGAGCAGTGCAGTACTTGTGAATAAACCACATTAAATGCTTTACCAGCAGGGGGCGGTGAAGCGCGATGTCGCCGTTGTCTTGTCAAACAAGGCGCAGAAGAAGTCCGGCCCGGTTGTAGGTTTTAACATGGCGGCGGTGGACGTCGTCGTGTGCAACTTGGTGACTCTGTGGAGGATACCAGCCGTCAGACACAAATTCCCGTGGATGTTTTTGCTCATTTCAGTGTTGGGCTCCATTCTCAAAGAGTTCCAGCTCGTCCCGCAGACTTACTTCAGCAGCAGCAGAAATGTCCTCAACGTGTGAGTGGAGCTAAAGCTGGCTAGTTTGTTGTTAGCCTGCCGAGATCAGGACACAACCTGCTACGTGTCTACTTTCAACTGACTGAAAATGATCATTAGTTGGTGCTTTGGTGTGGTATATATTGATTTGATAATTATTATAATTACACTTACATTTATATAAACAAACATACTGCTGCTCAATAGTTTGGGGTTGTAGTATTTTTCATTCAGTTGCTTTTGCAGAAATGTACTCTAAACCCGAGAGAGTTCGTCATGTATGAAAGGAAAGCATGTCATCGTTTAAGTTCAGGGCAGCAGTTATAAATCATTTTCTACGTCTTTTTCAGCTTGAAAAAGGGCCTCAGTTAAGGTGGAGGAAATTCTGAACGGTTCTGCTGAAAGAAAGTCAACAAGGTCAGGAAAAGTCTATGATAATAGCTGAACATTTTTTAGGATAATCAGAGGCACTTAGTGGCAGGTTTGTGCTGATTCCCATTAGCATGAGTTCGAATGTGATTGGGTAATCCTACATCCCCAGTTATTAGAGGGTGTGCACCCTTTTGCAGCCATATTATTATTATTATTATTTTACATCCACTCTCATACTTCTTTTTTTCCAGTTAAGTTGTGCAGGTTATAAGTCACATTAATGGGTGGGAAAAGCTTTGAAATGATTTATTGCAAAAACCTGGCATTTGAACAGGGGTGTGTAGACTTTTTATATACACTGTATACATTCCAAGCGCAGTTAATTTTTCACATGTTGGAAATAGATTTTACACGACCAGGATTTTTGGGGCCGATCAGGAGTTTAAAAAAACGATAACCGATCACTGGTCCGATCACAAGTTGGAGGAATGTGTCTATTTAAATGAATGAACAGGTCACTGTATATACTTGTGTACTTAATTGCTCAAAAATGATATTTACAATAAATAATGTATCTTTGTTCCGCTATTTATGCCAGTGAGGCATAGTGACAGACATGTCTTTTGCTGAGCCATTGATCGGATCGGCGAATTATGCCATTAAAGCCGATCAGCATAAAACGCTAAATATCGGCCGATACCGATCAGCCGATCAAATCGGTGTAAAGTCTAGTTGGAAACTTTTGACATGACCCAAGGTATGTGCTTCCAAGCCTAAAGCCAAAGCTGACTGAGAAACAAGCGTATGGTTTTTTTTTAACTCACAAAAACCTGGCATCTAAACGGGGGTGTGTAGACTTATTATGTCCACTGTATGTCAGTCAGGATTTCTAGCCTTGACTGCTGCTGTTGGTGGCTTTGACATTATTTGATGTAAAAAAATGTGTATGAAACTTTTGCCTCCCGAGTGACGAGGGCTGGATGACTACAAGCATCCCTTTGTTTGTCTTGCAGGTATTTTGTCAAAGTGTCATGGGGTTGGACACTGCTGCTGCTGACTCCCTTCCTCCTCCTCTCCAACACCGCCTTCAGCAGGAACCCCGTCTTCCTGGGCAGACGGCTCCTCTCGCTGGCGGTGGCCACCGTCGTGTGGTACTTGTGCACCGAGACTTTCTTCTACATCGAGCACGTGACCGGTGAGTGTTTTCAAAGGGACTCCATGGACGTGAGGAGCAGCCAGTTCACGTCCAAAGCTGAGTGCAGGAGCGCCGGCTACCACTGGCACGGCTACGATATCTCGGGACACTCCTTCATCCTGACTTACTCGGCCCTCTTCATCGTGGAGGAAACTGCGCCCATGGCCTCCCTGAAGACGGCGAGAATGTCCATGCGACAGAGGGTGGTCCTCAACCTTCTGTATGTGGCTCTTAACCTCATCGTAATCATATGGGTGTGGATGTTTATCTGCACCTCGGTTTACTTCCACGACCTGTCTCACAAGGTGCTGGGGACTGCGAGCGGGCTGCTGGCGTGGTACCTGACGTATCGCCTTTGGTATCTTAAACCTTGGTCTCCGGGACTCCCGCCGCAGCGCCAGCTCAAAGAACAGAAACAGCACACTTAGCTGCGCTTATGCATTGCTACACTACACGCCGTTTTAAGTTATTCCCTCTGAGCACGGAGGTCATTGCGTAGAGGAAGACTTTCCACTCTCAGTGTGGTACAAATGCAAAGGTTTAAAAAGTCGGCTTGAAAGTATGCTTTCCTGACCAATGTATTGCAGCTTCTCTGTTTTTATAAAAGATACAAACTAGGTATCTAGTAACAGCATTACTTCTTGATCATAACTGAATATGACACTACAAATAGTGGCAGAGGAAAGGGACCAAGCCCTGCCACGAAAAGCGAAAGTCTCTGCCTACAAATCTATGATCCCAAAACACTATTATGTCAGTCATCTTAAAACATTATCCATACAAAGAAGATGATTTTGGAAAAAAAGCACCCTGAGTGCTAAAGTGCACGTCAATGTAGTTCAATGGCATCAAAATGCTACAAGATGGTGCCAAAACCCTGTCAAATTATAGAAAAGTTCTATTAGACCAGTGGTCCGCAAACATTTTACACCCAAAAACATTATTGGCTCTTCCAAGTACCACTACAATGACCAATATTATAATACAAATGCTAAATGGACTGCACTTATATAGCGCTTTAGCTACACCATCACTGTGCCCAAAGCGCTTAACAAAAGCCTCACATTCACCCATTCATACACACATTCAAGGGTGGAGTAGGCCTAAATATTTATCAAGAAAATGACACAGCGGTTGTGTTCCTAAAGTTGTAATATTATAAGAAAAAGACCTAATTTTCCAAGAATGTCAAAATTTAAATTCAAAAGTTAAAAACTTTAATTATACATGAAGTCATAATACAAGAAAAAAATGAGTTAAAATAAAACACCCCAAGCGTTACAGGAATTAAGTGGAAATATTACGAGGAAAAAAAGAAATCAAGTTATCCGAGTCTAAAGACGGAATACCACAAAAAGTATTTGAAATATTTGACAAGAAAATCAAAATTAAACGACAATAAAGTCGTTATTACGTGAACATTTGTAATTTATGAGGATAAAGTAAGTTTCTATCAACTATATCAAGGTTAATAAAGGTATCAGGTTATTAAAAAAAAATACCTCAATCAAAAGTTTTTAAACAGTTTTTAAAGATTAAATGCAAATGTATGGAACTGAAAAGTTAAATACAACTGGACTGCACTTGGGCAGTGATCAAGGCGCTCGCCACTAAATGGAGCCGCATACCACACTTTAAGAAGCACAGTATTAAGTCAAAGCCGTAGAAAACATAAGTGCGGAAACGCTTTGAAGTCACTGCACTGTCATTGGTTAAATCCATGTCACATGGTATAAGGACACCATGTGGTCAACCAGCGTCGCCAATCCCAGCATTAATATCCCTTACACGTGTTACATTTTGGAAATAGTCAATGTCATTGCATAGTGACGTTAATGGAAGCTGGATGACAAGATTGTGGCAGCACATTTCAGTGTCCTGACTTTCTGTGGTTTTGTGTTAGACGGGGCTTTGACACCTTCGTAGGGTGTTTCGGAAAGAGTTAAAAAAGAAATGTATAAAAAAAGAAATTGGCAATCGAGAATAGCTTGCATTAAGCAATGCAAATAGGTAAAGTCGGGTGAAGTAGTGCAATAATGTTTGTGTGACACTTTCAGACCTTGATCAGACTGATGAATATCATTTCCTGTTCCACACACGCACGTGCCAATAAAATGCATTGAACGTTTGAATGAAATGAAATTGTTCAGAATCTTTTGCAATTTCAATAAACGTCAATGTCGGTTTTTTATAAGAATGCCCAGCTCAACACTATAAACAGTTGAATTTGAAGAGACTTTGTTGTAAAGCAACATGATGTTTAGCAAATAATTGGACGAACCCCTCGTTAATGAGACGTCACTCAATTAATGCATATGTATAGAATAATGTAACAATAATTCATAGCTGAAAACGTTGCCCTCTCAGGGACAAAGAATGCTTTCAACACTGGTGACGTCAGCATTTATTTACTAAAATATATATTTAAAAAAAGCAATGAGGACTTTTTCTTTTAGTATTTATTTGTCATTGATGGCAACTGAATAAATTAAGGCTTATGAACAAACATCATAAAAATACCATAAATAAATGCATATTTCGAAATATAAAAAAATAAAAAAAATACTATTGTGAGATATAACGGCCACAATCACAAATAGAATTTCTTGATTGTGTGTGCGTGATGCATGAGTTTCCAGGCCTTGCCGAGAGGCCGAGTCACAATCCAACCAGGAAATCATAATAATGTAAGCTCACTTGCACTCTCCTCATTTGCCCTTTATCAGTGGAGGGCTTTGATGCAAATATCAACATTGTGTTCACAATAATAGCCAGTGTGTTTTATAAAGTGACTCGGTGTCCTCATGATAGATTTGAGTTCCATTCACTCAAAACAGAACGCAGTGGGAACACTGCACAGTCAGTTCCATAGCAAAACAAAGATATCAATTCCAAGTTCAAAGGTTAAAACTTCAGCCTTGAGGAACAGTGCTTGTTCAATTAAATAAATCAGTGATTCACAGGAGAGCAATAGCTCACATTTTCTAATCGGGTCATTCTTTTTTTCGTTTCTGTAAAGGAATAACATGAATGTTTTTCCATGTTTTGAGTTGGAATAGAATGTTCAGTGCTCATAATTCACTTTGGGAAGGATTCTGAGCATTTTTATTTATATACTGAACACAGCTGTAATTTTGCTACTAAGTTAAATCACACTCAAATGTTCATTCGCTCACAAGCCAAAACCTCCTCTAACGTCTTTAAATTACCACACTTGTGCCATGAAATCACTGCTCCTCGTGCAAGAGCGAGGATGCACGGCTATCCAAATGTAGGTTAAAGTTTGTCAGTGCGGTTGAAAAGAAAGTGGATGCAGAGGTCGCGAAGAGCAGTGATTCCCAAGCACATTAGTCAACAAATAATGCATCTTTGTTCATTTATCTATGCCTGCGACGTATATGGAAAAAAATTAAACGCTCTTCCACGAGATTCACTTCATCTGTTGCCATTCATACCTCTGAATAATAGTAAAGTGTTGAACAGAACATGGCCACATTTCACACTATAGTCATGCTAAAAAAATATTGGCACCCCAGGGGTACCAATATTTTTTAGCATGACTATAAAACGATACATGCTTTGTTTTTTTTCTTGATGATCTGACATGAAATCAGACTAAACTCTTCCTGTTGTAGGTCCATCAGAATTACCAAAATAGTTGGTATTTGGTAAATGCCGGAATACTGAGAAGATTTTTTGGGATAAATATATATGTATAATATATAATTGACTATACATTCTCAAAAAATATTGACACCCCAGGGGAGCCAATATTTTTGAGCACGACTGTAAGTCAGTTTGTGAGTAAAGTAATATCATTAATTCAGTATAGAGTGGTACTTTGAGATATGAGTTTGATTCGTTCCGTTCATGACGACGCCCGTAACTCAAAACAGTCATTTGACAGATCCTCTTTTCCCATTAAAATGAATGCAAATGCCATTTATCTGTTCCAGTCAAATAGAAAAGAAAAAAACAAGGAGCAGCAAAGTCCACTCCTTTCCCTGCTCATTATTGCTGGGGATCCAAACACTTTGAGACACACGTGGAAGAGGATGCAACATTTGCCAAGTGCTTCGGTGTCGTCGTGGCTTCGGGAGGTTACAATTGTTGAATTCCTGCTTGGTGACAGCGGACAGTGTGCTGTGCGATCTCTGGTGCTCAAACCAACCAAGTGCGAGTATGTACCACGTGTACAGTTGGTATTTGGTGAAATTTCTTGAATTGAGTTAAACGTCACTTTTCCTCTTTAGACTAAAGGACATGGGCCCGTATCCATAACGATGTGAAAAGTTCTTTCAGACTAATTGCAGTTTGGCGCTTGAGATTTTGAAGGAGTAAAAAAAACAACAAACTATGAGAACTAAGTCATTACAAGACTGAAGCACTTTTTTAAGAAAAAAAAATTATCAAACAATTTCTTTGAGGGTAATGTCATTTTTTGAAAGATAACAGTCATCTAACAAAACTATTTTAGAGAATGAACTTTAAATATAGTCACTTTTTTTTAGTCATATTTTTCAAAAATACATTTTTTTTAGAGAAAAAAGTTGGTAATCTGACAAGAATAAACTTTATTTTAGAGAAAACTTTTCAAATAGTTGTATTTTTTTTCAGAATAAAGTAATATTTTTTTCAAGACTGAAGCCAATTTTTGGAGGGAAAGAAGAGGAAATCTTACAATCAAATTTTTTCAAGAATAAAAGTTTTTCCGACAAAAAAATTGAGTTACGAGAATAGTATTGTGAATACTTTTCAAAATATTCTTTTTTTTTTTTTTTTTTTGTTTTTTTTTTAGCACAGTTGTATTTTTTCAATGAAATAATGTCATGCTTATGAGAATAAAGTACTTTTCAAAAATGGTCATAAAAAATCTGATACATTTTTTATAGAACTCATACTTTTGAGAATAAAGCCTTTTTTTTCAAGGATAGTGGGATTTTTTTGGGGAGAGATAAGTGGTAATATGAGAATAGTCAAATTTTTGTCAAGAATAAATTGCAGAATAAACAGATTAATACATTTTTTTAGACTCATTTTTAGCATATAAGTAGTTTTGGACGAAAAAAGTAATGGTTGTACAAGTATCAAGTTGTATATTTTCAAGGATCAAGTCATAAATCTGATAAAATAACTAAAGTTGTACAGTATTTTTTTCAGCAATATTTTCAAGGAAATAGCTGGAATTTTTTTTAGCAAAGTGGTAAATAAAAATACACAAGGTTTTTAAACTTTGTACTCTTATGAAAGCAAATTGTACTTTGTCAAGGATAATCGTATTTTCCCAGATTTAAAGTCATAATCTGAATAGAATTCTCTCTTTTTTTTTTTTTTTTAGAGAATTCATTTATAGGTCTTTTTTTTAGGATAAAGTCAAATATTTTGAGAAAAATTAGATTTTTTTTTTTTTCCAACAAAAAAAGTCAATGATAACTGACTAAAATGTATTTAATTGAAATTATAGCAACCCGTGACCTGAGTGAAAATAAGCGGTACAGAAAATGGATGGAAATTATAGCAATGTCATAGCTGCATTTTCCTTATCTTGGACCCATTTTGTCAAGCGCTTAAGACAACTCCTAAGCTTCTGAAAAGTCCTCTTCCCCACTCCTAGTATGTTTTAGTTCAGGAGAACTTTAAAGTTTTTTTCGACGCTTTAGAAATAGATTACTTTTCTTGATTGCTTTTTGTTTTGGACACGGGCCCTGATTCTTCTACCGAAAACAGCGCGGTATCAGAAGTAATACATTTTCCTGTGGTTGAGTGGTTTTAGCCGCAATGAGTAATGACTATACAAGTGGTGGGCATGCCAAGGGCACTTAACTCCTCTGACTGCACACGTTTGAATGAAGTACAGTATTCTGTATAAGTGAACCGGTTGCATGCCTTCAACAAACGTCAAACACAAGAGCAAGTGAGCTCGATGAAGGCCGCGACTACCAGAAAATGTGCAATCAAGTCTTAATATGGAATGTTTTCATATCTTTACTCGCCCGGGTAAGTATCGGTGTTTCCTATATTCAATATGGTTTTCCTGCAGTCCTCAAATGTTACAGAAAAGTTCGAACATCACACATGTACACAGACATTGAACACACTGAGAGCATTTACTACATGTATTTCTTTTTTAAAAACCAGTAGGCAAAATAGCCCATCCCCCCGAGGGACCCCATTAGAAAGGAGGCCCCGAAGAAGGACGGCGGCTTCTTTTTTACCATGCGGAAGGCGTTGGGCAGGACCGCGGAGAGGAGTGTCGTGTGGATGTCGCCCAGGACTTTGCGGAAAGCGTAGCGTTTTTGCACCCGCAGAAAAAAGGACTGCAGGTTGGGCCGACTGCCGTCCTCCCAGTATTTCTTAGAAAGTCCCAAGAACTTGAGCCTGTGCAGCAAGGCTCCCAAGCAGATATCAGCTAGTGTAAAGTCAGGTCCACATAGCCACAACTCACACTTTTGACCTGTGAGGGGAAATGGCACTACTGTATTGCTGCTGATGTCATCGAGATAGAGAGGCATCATGCCGGCCTACCTTGGTACTCCAGTTTCCTTTTCTCCAGTTCAGCCTCCACTTGATCTAAAACCATCGCTAACTCTCCCAGGATTTTCTTCAGGTAGTTGACATTATCGTGGTCCAAGATCTTTGCCTGCCAAACACAATAGAGAAAGTCACTTCAAAACCACACAAGCCTCAATAGATGATTTCATAATGTTTGCAAACAATAGGAGCCAGGCTACTTCACAGTGGGGGAAAAAAAAGCGATTTACCGCCGGCTTGAAAACATTTAAAAAGGATGCCAGCGACTTGTTTGGCGTTGCGCCACCAGATGATATATACGCTGAACGGTGGCTGTATGGTTTTTTTGTTTGTTTATTTTTTATTTTAAAAAAAAATAAAGGAATCCAGCAGAACTTGTGGGTGAGCTTGTGAGAAGGATAAATCGAGTGGCTGTTGCAAATACTGGACATAGTTCTGCGAAGACGGCAAGACGTATTAGCCACTCTTAGAGGGACAGACTTGGCACCAAACATCCATCATGGGGTTTGTGGAAAGCATTTCC
The DNA here is from genome assembly GCF_024500385.1 of Phyllopteryx taeniolatus. NCBI lineage: Eukaryota > Metazoa > Chordata > Actinopteri > Syngnathiformes > Syngnathidae > Phyllopteryx > Phyllopteryx taeniolatus. Next base: position 11,251,191 of record NC_084502.1, on the reverse strand, counting down.
TCACCGGTATGTGCAAAATGTTTAGTTGGGTTTTCAGAGTAATTCAGCAAAATATAAAAGCGAGCCTGCAAGGAGACGACAGCGTGTTCTCCATTTCAACGTCAAAAGAGCACATCTGCCCCATTAGTCCAACGTACCTGTTGAAATGTAAATTACAGCAGCCATTCCGGCTCCACTCGATCAATTTACCTCCCGTAACATCTCCTTTTCGACTGATACTGTCACACATTCCAACTACAAAGGCTAAAATCATTCAAGCCATTTAGCCTGTTTTCTCAATTGCTTTGCGTTGGTCAAATGACAAGGTATTGTTAACTAGTTGTGAAGTCGGCGAATGCTTCAGCTTTGGCCACCTGGAAGAAGGTGGTGAAAAGGGCTATTAACTAAATAACATGAATAGCAACATGCTACGCTGAACATGAATAGCGAAATGCCAAGCATTAACTTGACATGTTAAACATTCAGTTGGTTCACAATTACAGATGATATGCAAGTTTACAAATAGATGGCCACTTAAAAAAAAAAGATTTGTCATTAGGTTAAATAATTTACAACTGTAGGATAGTGCAGAGGTGGGTACGAACATGCTACATTTGCTCTGTTACGTTTACCCAAGTCAAATTTTGGATAAATTGTATTTGTCAGAGTAGTTTTAATGCATCATACTTTTTACTTGTAGAAGAAACGGTACTTTTACTCCTCTACAATGATCTGTACGCCGCTCGCTACTTTCATTTCTCACTAATTGCGTGCGTGATGTATTTTTAGACTTTTGTTTTTCGACCACGGTGAGGTTTGACTCAAGTTCACCAATCAGGCGACACAACAAAGTCACAAATCCGCACGCAGTCTTCATTGGGCTTCGCGGGCCAATCAAAGTGACTTGTGACAGCCGTGCGACTGGTGTTTACAATACAAACTCAGAAAAACATCAGCTTTAACATACAGTGTAGTTTTGTAACTGCCCAAACTTGGAAAGTTCAGCCCACTTTTAGCTTGAGAAAGCACATTGCAGTGAGTTGCAGATGTTTTTGCTCTTTTGGCTGTTCATATGGGAACATGAGCACTGTTTTATGGCAACAAGTAACTCTAAAAATGCATCTTCTGCAGCACGTTCTGTTCGAGTTTGAATGTGAGCTGTTACTTCAGAACACAGCCATATGACAGTTGTAAGAGGGAGTGCATCCTTGTGCAACCAGATTTATTTTTATTTAAACTTTATTTAACCAAGTAAAAGACCAGTTAAAACCGAGCATCTATTTTGCAGTGGTGACCTGGGCAAGAAGGTGAATCAAGTCCAAGTCAATTCACATTCAAGTTTATTTCAGTTGTTTATTTTAGCCTGTGTGTATACTTTTTATATCCACTGCACTTTTTCCGGATTTTGTAATCTGCCTGGTGAGCCTACAGTATTGTGCTGTTTAACAAAGAGAAGCTGAATTTGCCTTAATCTCTTATTTGATAAATATTTTATTTATTATGTTTTAGATTGTGTTATTGTTCAGTAAAATCTGAATTTTCACATTCATATTTTATTTAGTTTTATTTTATTTGACATTCATGCTCTGATATATAAAAAAAAATTAACAATAATTTGTTACTTACTAGTTACTCAGTGCTTGAGTATTTTTTTCCCACTGAATACTTAATCACTCTTAAGTAATTTTTTGGAGGACTACTTTTTACTTTTACTTGAGTCATATTATTCTAAACTAATATTACTCTTACTTGAGTACAATATTTGGCAGCTCTACCCACCTCCGGGTTACTATAACAAAGATAAGTATAGATTGTGTTTGAAGTGATGAAGTGTTTTGTCAAAAATGAAAACATATTTCACTGACAAAAACAAAATGTAGATGTATAAATAAAGATTAAACTGAACTTTACACACTGAACTGACCATGAGCTTCTTCTGCTTGGACAGGTATGGTTCTGTCAGTTGGGGCTCCTCGTGGTCCAACTTCATCAGCTCTGTCGCGGCGTTGACCAAATGTCCTGTGTCACAAATGCACAACAAACAAATACTGGAGTGGCTTGATCTTATTACGTCTCATGATGCAGTATTGTTTTGAGTCTGTTGCAGATGCAAAATATTTTAAGGGTGGAAAAAACTTTGTGTGTACCAGGCCTAAGGTAGTGTAATGCCCTCGCATGTGGGCAAGCAGCGCCATCTATTTTGCTTGGATGTTTTGCTCGTCACATACTGTAACAGCATTTTTATATTTATGCTTGGATTTGACACCTTTCCATTAAATTGCCCTCAATTAGTGGAACATTTCCAATCCGGAATATTTTTTAAAAAATGACCAGGTTAACTTCTCATGGAAATTTGCCGTAAACTATAAAAAGACACACAAATTATCCCAGCCCGATGCAGCAGGTTGGCTTCACTTACGACGTATTTCAGCAGTGGCGTACTTTGGGATCATAGAGTCGGTGGTGAGCTCCGGATGGAGGATGCAGCCGTGCGTGTAGGCGTCCATGGGAAGACCGTCCAGCAGCTGACGGTACTGCTGCACGCGCTCGTGAACGGGCGAGTCTGGAGCGGGAAGCAGCTGACCCACCGTGTCTGCAGGTGAGAAAAAGAATAGAACACCGAAGAAACACTTTGAAATGACACATTGCCCATCCCAGCTGACTTGGCGTGAGAGGCGGGGACTGAACACCTGTCAGTTACAGGACTAACACATGACTACAGACCACCATTCTCCCTTACCAGTGGCATCGCGAGGCCCATTTTAGGAGGTTCCAACCCCCCCTAAAAACCTGACAAGCCTCCACCAAAATATTTGGTATTATGTGTTCATGGAAAAGTTTTATTGTCCTAGCCCCCCCTCAACAAATATTGGTCTCCACAAAATTTTACATTTGAATTCTGTTTGTTAATGATCACCCCAACATATATTTCAATATTTATCATCACAGTAACAATGTTAAATACATGGGTACCTGTAAACACACGTTTTGGAGCAAACCGATTTATGTATTTCCGAATGTTTTCATAAGTGTTATTAATTAAGAATTAATTTGTGTCGATAATAACCAGATCCTTAAGTGTACGTGACGTGGCTTTTCTGAATAAAGAGAGAAAAACAATCAGGTAAACAACTGCTGCAACCACAATCTATAAGCTAACAACAAACTTTGGGGTAATTTAGTTAAAGAGGAAAGACGACTGCTTTTTTATTCTAGGGAAAAAAAAATGCAATCAAAAGCCATTCTTCAGTCTTAATCCCATGAGAGCTGACATTAAGTTTAGAAAAGTTGGTCCATCCCCAAGCAAATGAAGGTGGCAGGCATCTTCACCCATCACTCCACTTTGCCACATCCAATATGGCCACGACCTTTGATTCAGCAGCGTTTATGTACACATTTCTAGGGTGTGGCCCGATATCACTCCTCATGGCATAACTCCAAAAAGATGAGTAATCTATATGATTTCATTCTTTACATTCCATCTAATTATATTATTACTCTATGATTTAGTACGAGTACAATATTATTATTATTTTTCATATTACAAAACACACTTGGTCACAGAACAAATTCAACTTGTATCTCAAGGCACAACTGTATAGAGTAGATGAGGGTGTTGTTTGAGCGCGATATATTAAAAACTGTCCACCACATCACCAGTACGGTTCAGAGTTCAAACTCATGTAAGTGCTTGAGATTGACGTCTTCAAGAGACGACCTCAAGACATCTGACGTCACGCGCCATTTTAAGAAAGGAAACCGTGTTATGAATCTTTTAAAATGAATGAAAAGGTCTCTGCTCAGTGTTTGGATGCTGGATTAAGCAGACTTCCCTCAGTGTCTCTTACACTTTTCATGCACGGCCGCTAACTGTAGATGAAGACCATCGGCCCATCTTTACTGAGCTGAGGCTCCCAGAACATTACGTAATAGCTGAATGGACAATAATATACTGTACGCTAGGCCACCCTCACACGCTGTAGCACAAAAATTATGACGCTTCAGTGTGTGCATGCGTATATTATTATCCGTCCATTATCGATACCACTTGTCCTCGTTCGGGTCACGGGACAGCTGGAGCCGATTGCAACAGACTTTGAGAGAGAGGCTAGGTACACCCTGGACTGGTCGCCAGCCAATCACAGGGCACATAGAGACAAACAATAATACCCAGACTCCAATTTATACAGTCAAACTCATACAGTATATTCTACGCATTTATGAAACACATTTGGAAGTATTTCTAGTCTTCATTTTTGTTCATTGTAATGATTACGATATACAGCTCAAGTATCTTAGATTTTGAATATTGTGAAAAAATTCCACATCGTAAAACCAAGGATGCTCAAAGTGTGGGACGTGGGCTCCCTCTAGTGGTACACAAAGAATCACTGAACTGAATGAACTGTTTTTTTGTTGTTGTTTTTTAAATCCAGTACAGTACATTTGTAAAGTACAACAGTTGTTTTGAACTTTTAGGTACAAAACTGTAGCATTTAATCCTTTAGAACGTCAAACCTTTCGGTTAACAGGTCGCTATATTGCCAGCTGTTTGAGAGCATTTTGACTGATCTTTCAATACCCACAGAAGCTTGTTCAGTGACAATAGAAGCACCCGAACCTCACAAAGACTCTCTTTTATCACCAGAGAAAAAGTTTGCTTCTAGCATTTTCCGTTTTTTAGTAATCAGCGGTAGAAAATGAGTTGATGTCATCAAAAACATGTTTCTGACCCAAAAAAGCGGAGCGAAAAGGAGCTTTTTGTGAAAAGAAACGGCAGGCAGCACAGTGACTTTGATGCGAATATGTTTTGCTTTAGTGACAACTCAAACTATAAAACAACTAAACAAGCCTGAGAAACGGCTGTTGATGGCAAGATAGTCATTTCTTTGACAGATATACAACTATGAAACGTGCCGTGAGCGACGCCGACTCACAGCGTGGCTTTATCCCGACACACGCTTTCTCCTCCCCACTGTAACACATAGTCTATTTATACCATACGAATGCATTCTCTGTCCAAGTGTGAGGTGCCTCAACTTGCAGGGGCTCCCAACGTTTTGGCATTTGCCTCCCCCATAATCAACCAGCCGAGACTCACCTCCTAATCTCTATATTCTACTCAAAATCTGTGCTGATCTCAAATCCAAAAGCGACGTTCTGCCGCCATCTAGAGGGCTAGCTTAGTCATTACAGTGGTTTACAAAGCTGAATTTCACAGTCGAGCTGGGCGAGACCTTCTTCCGTGCCTACCTGTTGAAAAACGTACTTGACACATATATTCCTTGGTGGCTGTAAATGTCAGTCAATGATTAATTTCCATTAAAAATACTTATTACTAATAAATCCTCTGCCTTCATTTTGATCACCAGCAAGGCCTTTTTGAGGTGGTCCTCGGTGTAAAATGTTTGAGAATCCCGGTTATAATCTATATATATGATTTATTCCATTTAGGTGTCTCACATGGCAGTTATTTTCTTGTTTTTGTGTTAGGATTATGGAAACATTTCTCTTCTTAAGGGGTCCCCAGGTACGGATGATTTGAACTGGACCATTCATCTTCAGCAACGTAAGCTTCCCTGGAAACACGCAGAACCATTCTTGATCTCTCTCTCTGCATGATGTGCGAAAACCCCCTGAAATCTTACCTCCCACAAAGTTGGTCTCCAAGTAGTCTATAATCTGATTGTAGTCACTGATGATGTTGCCGCCGTGGAGGAAGACGGGCACCTCCTCTCCCAGGTTGAGCCTCATGAACCACGGCTCCTTGTGCTCCTGCAGCGGCAAGCTCACGTCTCTCTCCTCGCACACCAGACCCTTCTCGTTGATGACGAGGCGGACCTGCAACATCAAGCGGGCCCGGCGTGAGCTGAAGCTGAAGTCACCACTGTGTTCTGTATTATGCCGATCGGAAGGAAAAACATGGTAGCTTCTGCGACAAACATGGCGTTGACAAAGTGTAATGAAATAAAAGTATACACAGGCAGTACTGACTGTGCAATGTCAAATAAAAACAATTGGTTACCTCTCCACTGCCAGATGCTTCTGGCCCCTGCGGTGAAATCATTCCTACTTTCCTTTTACAATTGAAAGTCAAAACGCCTGATTTTCATATTTACATTTTAGGCTCAGATCACAAGTACAACATGGAAAAACGGGCCACAGGACAAAATTGGATTTGCGTGTTTATTTGGTTCGGTTTACATGACTCGAAATTTTGGTAAAGATATGGTAGCGTGTTAGCTGCCTGAAAAACAAACAAACAAAATAAATCAGCAACTTTTTCATTGCCAATTGAAAATGGACTGAATGAATGATTGCATTGGACTGAATGAGGATTAAGTGAGGTTTCTAACAAATCAGCCACTTTTGCAACAACACTTTGTTATGCAATTGTGTTAGTCACTGGTTATTGTGCCAAGTGCTTCAGCTGCACAGTAAAAAAAATAATAATAATAATAATTTTTTTAAATAAACTCACTTTTTTTAGTATTATTATTGGTCCAGAAAAAAAATGTTGATTCCCTACAAGAAAGACCATATTTTAGAGAGCAAAGAAGAGAAAGCAGATCTGACTAATATGGCAGCTGCCGTCCCACTCATACTAAACATTGAGCCGCATAATGACCTTTACGACTACTGATACCTTAAAGATATACGTACTGTAGAGGGCTGATAGTGAGGTCCCTCTGCAGGGACTATTTCCATTTTACAACACCAACAAAAGGTGTCCACAACTGACCGAGTAGTTTGTGGCATCATGACGTGGCGCGCTATGCAGGTAACAGAAGGCATATTAAAAGGTATAAATCTCCTCACATGCTCCTTCAGATGCTGTTGCACTGATCTAAAATAAATGCGCCTTTCCCCTCTATCCTTTTCATATTCACCTGACATGACTAAATTATGAGGAGGATGAATGCACACTTTTTGCCTTCTCCAGCAAAGTGGAGTCACACTCTCCTTGGGAACTCGCTGAGTCAAACGCACACTTGTAACTGATCCTCTTGCGTATGACGACGACAGTTTCTTGGCATTGAGAAAAGTCTTATAAGTGACTCCTTTGTCCTTATTCGTTGGGTTGGTGTCCTGTGCAAAGCTCTTCCGGTTATTTTGGAGACAGGATTATGTGTCGAATCACACTGAACGCATGCGCTGATTGAGTACAGTTTATAATGGACGAGACAACCCGCAACGTCCCAGATTCCATCACAACATATGCCTCGCATGTCTTTATACAAACATTCAATCAATATTAGGGATGCACTGATACTGCTACCATTATCGGTATCGATACTGTACGACGTCTGTACTCATACTTCTCTTCTTTTCCGACACTATGACAGCAATACCACTTCCCCAACCGGAAACAAAAGGTTGAACCTTTTTTTTTTTGTTTTTCCAGATGGAATTGTGGCCTTAGTTAAGGTAGAATTACGAAGAGTTCTAAATAGCAGTCAGTGTTAGAACAAAACTTGGAGTCTTATGCTACAAAAAAAAAAGAATATGGTTAAAGGGAAAGGCTCTCTCTGACAAATCAAGACATATCGATCGCGCAAGCAATAATCGATGGATACAAATCAAAGTAGCGAGCGGAATGTAATTCAATATAACCTAGTAGAAGTACCGTTTCTTCTTAACAAAAATACTCAAGTAAAAAGAATGCTGCTTTAAAACTATTCTGAAAAGTACAATTTAACGTAAAGTATTAAAAGTAGTCAAGTGTGTTACTACCCACCTCTCTTTAGTCACTGAAACTTAACTGCAAAATGTATTTTATCCGAACATTTATGATGTTCATTCGTCTAATGAAAAAACAAAATCAATCCAAAACTTCACCCTCCGTGCTTGGGGAGCCTGATACAGCAAATCCTTTCCATATTCATTGCTTGCAGTTTGTAGCCTGCACGCCCCAGTCACCGGCGTGACAACCCGCATTTGCCAAAACCTAACAATTTGCACTAGTCTGTATGCACACACACACACAAACACACACATACATATAGTGTGCATGTTGACATGTGTGAAGATACAGCTGCAGAGCGGGGGTTTGTTTTGCGCGTCACGTGAATCAATTATTCAGCCTGTCACGTGTCAGAGCTCGGAGGTTGGCGGCGTCTCAAGAGCCAAAAATCCAAAAAGGTGGTTGATGCATGCAATGCTACAGAGTCTATATTGACCACGCGTCGAGGGAACGAGCCCCTTATTATTGCTGCAGCGCCGCTCCAAAAAAATAAAAAAAACCTTGCAGCTGCACAGACACATTGCGTGCACACATAGAGAATGCAAAACAAACACAAACACACAGTAGCATAGCACCAAGCGAGAGGTACCTCCATTTTTTTTATTACCTTCTGGGAGGCGAAAGACTGCGTCCAGTGGTACAAAACGAGCCTGTCTTTGTTGACGCCTTTGGGCTCCGCCGTGGGGTCTTCACACTCGTTCCCGTCTGGGATTTTGCCGTCCTCGTCCATCGCGGAGATGGGCCACCAGCCACAGTTGGTGGGGGTAACATTGTTGGAGGACGCCATGACAGAGCGTTTTGAGCGTGTGGAGGAGAGGAGCGAGGAGGGAGAGGTGTGCGGGTGGTGGGAGCTTAGGGGGGGGGCGTGGGGGGGGGGGGGGGGGGGGCATCGCGAGAGGATGGAGGGAGGTGGGGTCGGGAGCTGGAGCAAGTATCGCCGGCCATGCGGCATCCGGACGGACAGTTCTGGTGCTGAAAGAAGAAGAAGAAGAAGGAGAAATTCCAAGGGTACCTTGAAGGAGAAAGTTTGCAATTTAAAAAAAATAAATAAAAAAAATGTACATTAAGTAAAATGATGTGAAGTCATCTCTCTGGACCCATCTCGTACCTCAAATTCAATTATTAACCACAAAAAACATCCAATCAGAGACAGAAGACTCAAGTAGCTGGTCACAAACCGTCGCTGACCCGTTACCATGGGCTTGAGGAGCTTTGCTGAAACTATGGCTGAATAGCCATCTTGCTCAAATCAAATCAAATCAAATGCCAATTCCTTGTTTGCTAACAGCCTGGTACACACATATAAGGATTTTTTTTTCACATTTTAAAAGATAAAAATACAAATAAAAAAATCAGGCATTTAACATTTTGGGTCCTGTTGTGTGCAGGCGTGCTGCGATACGATTGCGATACTCTCGAGCCAGAACACCACACACAAAGATTCTGTTCTCTCGAATGTAATCCACTCAAACAGAAGCCTCGTGTGATCAAACATAATCTGACAAAAACGAAGAAAGCCAAAGCAAATCATGTGTGTCGACTTCATGTTTCTTGTGAAAATACCCAAATTGGTGTCTTGTATAATGTTGAGCTATTGCAAGCATTTGATGTTACAATCACCTTTTTTTTTTGGAATAAATGTAATACTAGTTGAACATTTTTTTTTTTTATTGGCTTCTGAATTAAAATCTAGTTATCCATCAATTTGTTGTGTATATGTCATTATATGAGACAATATTTTATATGGGTTCACAGTCATAACGGCCCTCCGAGGGAAGCCATAACTACAATGTGGCCCGCGACAAAAATTAGTTTGAGGAAGTGTAAAAACTGAGCTACAGTACATAACTAAGCAGAAATGACATCAAGCTAGGTAATTGTTCTGACCATGGGGATATATATATATATATATATTTTTTTTTTTTATTTGTATTTATTTTTTTCAGGTTCCAGCCAAAATAGAATGTTTCCCTCGAAACCAATGCAACCCTGTTACTCATACTATCAGAAAGAGACAACATCAAAGTTTTCCTTTTAAAAAAAAAAAAAAATGATATTGATATATGTATAATATATGATTTACTTGGAGTGGTTAGCGTGTAGCTATCACAGCTAGCAAGTACTCTTGAGCACAATTTCTAACGTTAGAATGGATTTGCAACACTGTTACTTGAAATTCGAGTCAAACTAAAATTAAGTCAGTGATCAAGTAAAATGTTACTTAATTTATACATTTGTACAGAATTTACTCAGCAATATCTTTGCATCTGACAAATGAAATATAATAATAATAATATACTCTTGATGGTAGAGATGGAGAAATCAAATTATATGGTTTATTCAACCCAAAAAATAAAGGCTCCATTTTTGAAAAATGTTGGTGCCTACTGAATCCTCGTTGTAGTCACTCTGCATCATTTGCACAATTCTGTTGTTGAACATCACTTGGTATTACTGAATTACTCAGTACATTTGTGTGTATGTCCTAAATGTATATTTTGTGATCGTGTCTATTTTTTACTACAGTACTTACTGCAAGTGACCCCGATTGCCGCCAATAAAGATGATTGTGATTCTGATGTTTTTCATTGACGCACACTAGAAAACAGACGCATTGGGTGCAGATGCAGTTATTAACATTGTCCAGCAGAGGAAGTACAGTACAGTGCAATACTAGTACTCTATCTTACTCACTTTCAAAGAGACTGACATTTCAATCCAACTTTGACTAATGTGTACTTTCAAATGAAGCCCTTTAATCATAGAGTGCAGTATGTGTCACTTTTATGAGCATTTGATAGATGCAACATACCATTTTTTTTTGTTACCTTATTTTGTGCAAGTGTACCTAATTAGGTGTCTCTCAGGAAAACTACTCATTCATATTTCCAAGTGCATTTACTGTCATATTTATCTACCAAATACTGTTGCACTCAAAACAGTGAATCCCGAAGGTAATAATTAATATTGTCCAGCAGAGGGAGTAAAGAGAGTGGCGTCAAGAGTGGGTGTGCATGTACGTTAACCCACCCCACAATGTGTCAGTTGGAGCGACATGATAAAAATCTTGTCGATGAGATTTACCATCAGAATCATTTCTTGTAAATATCCACGTTGTTATCATTTTAAAATGTTCGCTTTACAATATACAGTGGCGCTTTCAGATACGCGTTGAGTCCGTTCCTCGACCACGCTCGTAACTCAAAACACTGAATGGAAATGCCATTAATCCATTTCAGCCTCCCAAAAAGAAACCCAACAAAACATTTTAAAAAAAAATCTTTTTAATGACGGCAAGTGCACTCTAAAATATTATAGCTTCTAAAAACATAGTAATTTCATAAACAGTTTTTGTCACTCTTTCGCCTTCAATTGTACTGCTGATTCTAGTGTTCACACCTTGGCCAACTCGGGGCAGTATAAGACGGCTACACTGTTCATTGGGATATCTAACTCCTTCAGCTCATCAGTACGGCACTAGTATTAATCGTTCTTCGTGAAGGATTAAGGATATGCCTGTATTGGTAAATGGTCTGCCTACATGTATTCTCGCAACGTTTATGTTCATAAATCTGCTGCTTAAGGGTGAACTACATCGCTACAGAGATGCTAACTGTTAGCCTGTGTGTCTATAAAGTTTCCCATTGTATGTTTGTTTATGTTACTGAGTTGAGTCGCCTGACACCATACAGCTCTCCTATCTCATATTTAAGCTTGCAAGTCAATGCAAAAAAAACAGAAAACAAGACTGCTCAAGGGCTCATGTCTCAGAAAACTCATAAGTCAGGTGACACGCATCATCACTAGAGTGTGTTGCTCAACACCGGTTGTATGTTGTGTGACTAACAGTAAATAAGGCCAATACGATAATTGTGATGTGTGACATTTCAAACATGTTCACCGGCCTATGAGGCAAGAAGTGCTCTCAAAGTGGAGTCCACAAACGCATGCACCTCCGTCCCAAAGGGGAAGACTCTGGCATGGCTCCTTGCAGTCAGCAGAGTAAGGATTGGGTCGTATTTTTGGAATGGCGTGTGTGTGTGTGTGTGCATGTGTGTGTGTGCGTGTGTGAGTGTCGCCTTGTTAGGTGCGCTCAAATGTTTCCCCTAGCAGGGCGAGTCAGGAGACTGCTGGGTGGCAGGGACAGGGGGAGAGGGGCTTTTCTCTGTGGCCACCTGGAAAGCCATGAAACACCTCCGGCTTGTCAGGAAACAACCTCAAAACTCACTCAGTACAATTCCCTTCATCGGCCTTCGGGTCTAAATTTGAAACAGTTCAAGTAGAGAAGAAGTTTCTTTCCAGATCTTCATGGACATGCTCAGAAGAGGAGGCCCACTCAAGTTGAGCACCCAGGATATCTCCAGGCAGTTTTGATGTCAGGGGAAGGCAAAGTAGGTCTGAAGGGGGTTTTAATCTTTAGCCAGGCTACGGGCTCCAAAGCGTCGCTCTCGGGTGTGCGTCCGGGCCGAGATGAGTGGAGGTCGCTTTGAGTTTGATGACGGTGGCGCGTACTGCGGAGGCTGGGAGGGCGGCAAGGCGCACGGCCACGGCATCTGCACCGGCCCCAAAGGCCAGGGCGAGTTCTCCGGATCCTGGAACTATGGCTTCGAGGTGGTGGGGGTCTACACCTGGCCCAGCGGGAACACCTACGAGGGCTACTGGTCGCAGGGCAAACGTCACGGTCTGGGGGTCGAAACCAAAGGGCACTGGATTTACAGAGGAGAATGGACACACGGCTTTAAGGGGAGGTACGGCATCCGGATAAGTGTCGGCAGTGGGGCGAAATACGAGGGAACGTGGAACAATGGACTTCAGGACGGCTATGGAACTGAAACTTACGCCGATGGAGGTAAGTTATCGCAACGTCATTCATTCCGGTGCAGCAGAAGATTCTAGATCAGAGGTGTCCAGGGGGCCATTTGCATCCAGCGTTTATTTATTGTATGATTTATTTTGCGACATATTCGAAATGTCTACTAGTACTACTAGGGAATAATTAACATTAACAATAAAAACATAATTTTGAGTAACTATTAACACAAGGCCGCTCGGCATTCCATTCAATGCCATTCATATTATTAACCTAATAGCATAATTTTGAACGTTTTCAAAAAAAAAACAAATTAACAAATTCAACAAACAAGAGTTCAGTTTCATCGATTCAACCTTTGCAGATTACCATAACATGGATGACTGAGAATCTACACACACACAAAAAAAAATAAAAAATTTTGCAAGCACACCCGGCATTTTGTATTGTTATTGTGACCGTATTGTGGTACCATTTATGTTCAAAATGATTTGGGCAACTTTGCTATTAGGCTTTTCTGGATTTGCAGAAACAAGTAAAATACAGAAACATTTTCTATTCATAATGCTCCGATAAATACAAATAATTCAGTTAAGGCAGCAAAATGTGTGAATCGCGATTGTTACTCCCTTTTCTGCTCTGAGTGAAGGTCAGCTTAGTACAGTTTGCTCCTTTTTTTGGTTCTGAATATGGAGATGTGATCCTGCTGCTACTAGATCTATTCTAGTGGGATACAGGGCCGCTGCCCACCCCACGATCCTGAAAAATCCATGAATTTTTGCGTCATTTCGGAGCTGTTTTTCTTTTAAAATAAAGACATGTAAAAGCAATATATCAATGCTGCGCATATCTTTACTTACACTTGGTTTGGTTTTAGCATGCTACTGTAAATGAATGAAAGGTGAAAAATGTCAAAGTGACAGTTACATCCTTGGATTTTTCTGCATGTGGCCCATGGAAGAAAAAGTTTGGACACCCCTGATCTGGGTCCTCAATTATCACAACAAAATACCAAAATGTGTATTCAGTTCCCACTCAGGGATGGTGTGAATGTGAGTGGTTATTTGTGTCCACACAGTATGTGAACTGTGAAAAGCACTTTGAGTTTATTTGTGAATGAAATGTGCTATATAAATAAAGCTGCCTTGCCTTGCCTTACCTGTGAGTCAATGGTGACCAGTCCAGGGTGTCGTCAGCTGGGATTAGGGTCCGGCTCCCTGTGACCCAGAATAGGATAAGTCGTGTAGTGAAGGAATGGATGTATTCAAACATCACGTGCGCAGTACACAGGATAGTAAAATCCTCATATCCACATATAACTCAGTCTTATGATGTATTATGTTAACATGTAATATTTCAAGGGTCTGTGGCCTAAACTGTGAAATTAATTTTAGTGGGCTTCAAGTAACCTGGGAAAAAAAAAAAAAAAAAAAAAAAAAGTAGTAGGCTATGGCATTGAAATCGTCTACATTCCAAGTTCATCTAGTACTGTATCATCTTGCTGTAAATAATTTTAGAGGAGTTATCATTTCCATAACTTGAATTGATATGACGTGATGCAGTGATGTGACTGTGGGAAATAACAGAGACAACAATAAAACAGCAGTAGTGGTTCCCCTCGTGCCACAGCTGACTCATCAGCTGCGAGGACAGGCTTGGTGGACATTGCATTGGGGGATGGGAGTGATGGTACCAAATGTGTGCATATAATAATAGCCCAAAGCCCCCCTGCGTGCCCTGCTGGCCTCTCAGCTGCCTTGCTACCACTATAATGCACGCACATGTCCATTTTAGTATGAGATCGAACAACCAATTGACTTCTCATGAGTTGGCATAAATAAGTGAACCGTTGCACAGTTCACACATATTAGTGCATTTTGAGGGGATGAACGTTGACACGGCTTCAGATGGTAAAAACGGTGCTCTTACCTGCCCTAATCTCAAGATCTAATAATATATTAAAGTCTGCATGAGTATGTTAAAATTAAAAGGAGAATGTGTGGCGGACCAATGGGTAATTATCTTCAATAGCTCAAATAGCTTGGAAAGCACAACAGCAGCTAATACACGTCCAGTCGATGCTACCACTAATTCAATATACTATCAAAGTGATACAACAAGGACAACGCAGGTTCGCGCAGCGGTAACAGGAAGCCATGATTGAACTACTTACTGAGCCTCTTCTGATTAATGTACATGTAAAACAAAAAGATGACAGTTCAAAACCAGGTACAAGGTATTCATTTTTACATTTGAAAGAAGCGATGATTTTACGAAATGCAAAAAACCCAAAACAATTAGGTAAAGGAGGAGGCCACGCCCGTCACTTATGTGCATGAAATATGCACTGTACGTAATGAACGCTATAAACAAGCCGATGTTAGCCATGCTGCTACGTTGGCTGCATGACTTATTCGTATAATAAAGTTTCACTATAACTAGGGATGTCCCGATCCAACTTTTTCACTTCCTATCCGATACCGATATTGCAGCCTTGAGGTTTGACCAACGCCGATATCGGTCCGATCCGATATCAGCAATAATCATACATAATCATTACTTATTTTGTGGTATGGAATGTTACAAAAGGCTTGATCAAATTATATTACTCAACCAGAACAATAATCAACAACATTAGGTATGAGAAAAACTGATCCATTTATTATTAACCAATGGGTTAAATAAAATAAACTTTAAAAATAAGAATGCACATCAATTGAACAAAATCAACAAAATATACATTAGAAAATCCTGAAAAATAACTTAAACAAAACCAATAATAAAAAATATATATTTAAATTGTAACATAGCCACTGCTTAACTTAAACATAAGCATATTCTACATTTGAGTAGATTACATTAAAAAAAAAGAAAACAATGAAAATTAATCTAAATCAATAATAAATACAAATTATAATTTTAAAGTTTAAAATAACGTTCAATTCAGTTATATTTCTACTGTCAGTATATGGTGGGAAAAGCATTTGCTTTCTCCACATGTGTGTCTATACAGTTTTGAACTTCTTGATGCAACTGAGGTTTAGTTCGTTGACAATGTCATGGCGGATCGGAAATTAGGACTCATAATCGTGAAGCTCGAGGTGCTTCGTGGTCTCTGCGTGCCACATTCGGATTGCGGTTCCTGCTGTGCACATCTTGACCTCTGAGGGGCAGTGTGGTGCACACAATGAGATACACACTTGCAGTTAACAATGAAAGTAGAAATCACGATCGAATATTGTTAATATGACTTTTTCCACAGAGTTTAAAGAATATATGTCAGAGAGTATTGTTATATTGCCTGTTAATATGTTTATACAGTGTTTGTGTACCAATCTTCATTATTTTGAGATATAAGTGCCGAGAGTTCAATGCTAATTTTCGTTAGCTCGTCAATGGTGTTTTTCATTTGTTGTGTGTTAGCTTTGAGCTCGCGATTTTCGTGCACAAGAAAAAACGAAGAAACCAAGTCTGTGATGTGTTTGAACATTCAATAAGTGTAATTCTTTGCTATGTGTGTTTAGTTTTAAAATAAACTTCAACTGCAGTGTCAATAAAAAACGACTTTAAGCAAGCAACGTTGACTCTTACTCCTTGCTACGATGTTAGCACTGTTGTTGTGGTCATGTGGGCTCCGCATGCCATCTGGGTGCTGCTGGATAAAAGTGCTGGAGCACAATATGGAATAGAGTGCTTGTTTAACTGTGGTAAAATCGAAGATTTTAGATCCAGTCCGATCCGATACTTGTTTTTTGCTGACATCGGACCGATTGCCGATCTCAAAGATTGGATCGGGATACCCCTAACTAACAACTACATTTATTGGTTTTAGGTTTTATTTTTTTGAATATACAATTAAATATCAAGATGTACAAGATGGGGACAGAGAAGATTCTTTTTCTTTTTTTTTTTTCCACAGATGATTTTACTAATGGGCGTCACAGTGAACGGCTGCTTAGCAAATCTGCCTCACAGTTCTGAGGACCCGGGTTCAATTCCGGCCTCGGCTGGGAGGAGTTTGAATGTTCTCCCCGTGCCTGCTTGGGTTTTCTCCGGGCACTCCGGTTTCCTCCCACATCCCAGAAACATGCATGGTAGGTTGATTGAAGACTCTAAATTGTCCGTAGGTGTGAATGTGAGTGTGAATGGTTTCTACTACTAATGTAATACTGTCAGTTTATACTGACAGTTTCAACAAATATGTTTGTTTTTTGAAAACTCTCCCTTTCAGTTGGGTTAAAATACTTAAAGGGTTCTCACTCCTACTCTTTCACTTGGTTAATTGAAGCTTAGTTTATTAGACCTCAGGTACAGTATAAGCTCAAGCAACTAACTTTTCATTTCATAGCGGGATTCAGCAGGACATAATGAACAAATCCCATTGTATTTTTTCAGGTACTTTCCAGGGTCAGTTCACGGGCGGGATGCGGCATGGCTATGGGGTCCGTCAGAGCGTCCCCTATGGCATGGCAGCAGTCGTCCGTTCGCCTCTCCGGACTTCCCTGACTTCCCTACGCAGCGAGCATAGCAATGGCACAGTCCTGCAGCAAGACATCCCTATCATCACCACCACAAGCGTGTCCGGTGAGGAGACTGCTGTTGCCGACCCTGCCCAACTGGGACCATTGCGAGGAGGCTTCGCCCTCACTCTCCAGGTGGATCCAGAGGCAGTGAAACCCAAGAAGAAAGGTCTATTTCGCAGGAGCGCTCTGCTGGGGAAGCTGAAGAAATCTGACTCGAGCACCTCGCTGTCCAGCCAGAAGAGCAAGATAAGTTTCCTGAGGACGGAATCGGCTTTGAGCTCCAACGCCAGTGAAACCAACTCCACCATCAGCATGGGGGACGAGAGCCTGGCTGGAGCAGAAGACTTCCCCCCTGTTGAGGCAGACATCGATGCCACCACCACAGAAGTCTACATGGGCGAATGGAAGAATGACAAGCGCTCAGGATATGGAATAAGCGAAAGGTCCAGTGGCCTCAAGTACGAAGGCGAGTGGCTGAACAACCAAAGACATGGCTACGGGTGCACCACCTTTGCTGAGGGTGGCAAAGAAGAGGGCAAGTACGTGAACAACATGCTGGTGAAGGCCGTGAAGAAGAGAGTGATCCAACTGAAGGGAACAAAGATCAAGCAGAAGGTGGAGAGGTCCGTGGAGGGCGCTCAGCGGGCCGCTGCCATCGGCAAGCAGAAGGCAGAGATTGCAGCTTCCAGGTAAGTACAAACATATAAACAAACACAATTGTCAAGCAATAATGAGAACTGCTGTATGTTGTTTGTTAACAGTGGATGCCATGAAAAATACTTTCAGGAGTGCATGAGGTTGTTGGCTGAGAAGACTGGGAACGTGCATGAGACTGCAGGGGGGTTACTTCCAAGGGATCAAATTGTAGTTTGGATTTGAAATATATCTTTTGTGACACACCTCATAGACTTGTGATGAAGACTAACTTCCGATAACAACCGAGGCTAAACTTAGCTCGTGCCTGACATGCAAAGATCTTAAACAGTCGAGATTTATCACTTCAACATACCTCCTTGACACCAATTGCTAGTTTCCTATTAGCCAGGGTTTTGGTGGCATCTAGTGCCTGCCTTACAGAGAGACTACAAAAAGCCCAAAATCTGTTCAAGTGTTCCCTGTATTGCTTCATCTTATGAATACTGTCCTTCCTATGAATAGTGCTTGCATACTGGTTTTTGTGGTAGATCATCTGGTGTGTCACATTAGCAGCTCTACGGGATATTTTGTGCACGTGAGGTGGAAATTGAACCCATCAACCTTCATGAGACACATCCAAAACATGTACAGCACCTGCTCTTTGCCTAAAGACAATGGTTCCTTGTTTTTTCCTGCCGTGGCATCCTCAAACACTTAAAATGAACATTTAATTGAAGCATTAGATAGCTTTTGTTTTAATAGAGCTATATTCTGTGTTTTATTGTGTAATTTCATGAGGGGGCAGGGGGAGCTTCTTTTATGAGGCTTTGTGAAGTCATTAAGAGAGAATTCATTAATTGTGTACCGTTATGTCTTGAAGAAATACTGGAAGTTTGCTTGAATGAAAACGACGGAATTTGAGCAGCGAATTCTGTGTTACTCATGAAATATACCTTATTATTATTATCCACAATCCATCTGTGACCGTACAAGGTCTTTTCATCTTCTGCACCTGAAATGATCCTGGTGTTTACAGCAGCATGACTTCCCCTGACAGACTGCAGACTATCGTTTCAGCACATAGAAATCCAAATATTTCCTTTCAAGTATAAGCACTATACAAGAGTTATGGAAGAGTTGCGATTGGATTGTTGCTTTTAAAAGCCACCGACAATGTCTGGAGACCGCTGACTCGCATTTGTACTTCTGTCACACAGAGCTGGTATAGGTGCTGCTGTGGTTCTGGTGTTAGTGTCATTGCTCAGTTTGTGCATCTCCAAACACCACTTTGGCTTTGCCCTTGCAGAGAACCAACCGAGTGCGACATCCTGACGTCACCAATGACCACCAATTTCAAAAATCAAAGAACTTGAGCTCATTTTAGCTGTACCAGCGCAACGTTGGTACCAGCTCGAAGCTTTATAATTAGTAGCAGCTACTGAATCTCGACGTGACGATAAATTGCTTTTATTGAAATCCTTTTTACACTGCCCTTCAGAAATTAAACCAGCACAGTTAACAGCAATGACAACTACAGTACACTTTACAGTTATGCATTAGAGACACACTGGCATGACGCATCTGTTCCAGGTTTCCTCATTCTTTCCTCTAATCTAGTGTCAGTGGTGGCGGGTTAAAAATACATGTTCAACATGCTCTCCGCTTGGAGAGCCAGACTTGGCCTCCCCAGTCCTGTAACTATTTCACTGACGGTCAGACGCTGTGTGGACATTGTTCTGTTGTATGTGCTGGCAGACAGGCGTCTGGAGGGGTGTTGTGTGTCAGGACGGGGTGTAAATGACGCACACTCAGGGGCCCTGTTGTCACGGAGGAACCCTGACTAAATAAGGACAGGCGCACTCTTGCTGTATCACAATCACAGGGGAATGCAACAGCTGATTATCTCCCACCCTCCCCCTATTTTGCTGCCTTGCCGCAGATACACACCCAAACTGTTTTCTTAAGCTCAACTGCGGTGGCCCTTTCTTTCGTAGCTGCTTCTTGTCCTGGTGAGAAAATCGACTGGCTTAAGAGACAGAAAATAGGCACACAACTTTCCAGTCAACACTTGCTCATTTCATCACCCGCTGTAAGCTTTGTCTGTTGCTAACAATTACAGGCCACGGAACTAAGGTCCATCTTACGTCAGTTGTGGTGTCAAATGGTTCCATGGATATAAATATGACACACCTCATCAGCAAGTACTCAGGTAACAAATGAGTAGAGTGTAAACGTACCCCACAAAGCCTTACTTGTGCAGCCCAGCTTATACGGTACTGCTGATCTATGCAATTTGTATGCTGGTGAACCATCAGTGGGTTGTAATATTTGGTAACAAAATGAATTTGTGACATTTTATGTCATCATCTCAAGAATCTTTCTATTGTAGGAAGTTTTAATTGTGAATGCTGATACGGAGGAGAAATTACTCTTGGGTAATTAGATACTTTGCAACTCACTGTCATTTAACCTCGGAGCAATGCTGAAATAACGGATTGAAATTAATACTCAAAATATAGAATATTTCATTTGCCAAACACATTTAGTTAGTGTATGTTATAGAGCATGTAGTCATCTTTTTATAGAAAGTAAGTCACTCTTTCGCGTTCGCTGTGCCCGCTCCCGCTCTGCACACAGTTAAAAAGGACCCTTCACACAGATCCAGTGGCACATGCCACAATGACAGAATATCTCGCCATCAACAGGCAGCACGACAAAAAAAAGAGATCACCCGTGAGAAGAAGCCGTTACATTTGTGTACATAAGTATAGTGTGGTACAGTATAGCACAGTATGGATTAGTAGTGTAGAGTTCTGCAGCCATACAATATTGCATAGTGCAGTACAGTGTAGCCTATTGTATCACTATACTGTCTCTAATATGATATAGCAGTATGGTATATGGTACAGTCCGTATAGTAGGTACTCGTAGGGTAGTACAGGTATAGCATGTTTTTGTGTGCTATCACACAGTAGAATCAGAATCAGAATGATGATACATTAGTATCGTATACAGTAATGTAATAAGTGGTGGAATTCTGCAGCCATACAGTACAGTACAGTACGGTGTAGTATTATATTGTGCATTATAGTACAGTGTTGCCTTGAGATACAAGTTGAACTCATTCCGTGACCACGTTCTAGATCAAAACGAGAAAAATGAATGGAAATGAAAAGAACCCAAAAGAACATGCCTACAGACATAATTACACATGGAAACGGTTACAACTAAGCTCAGTCAGCTGCAGTAATATTATTTGTTTTTCACAAAGGATAAAGGAAATGTGCCAGTGAGTATTGTAATATAATTTGGCTACATGTGTTGCTCCACCATTTGCGTTCAAATAATCCGTTGCTTAAAAGGTTATAACACTGCGACACCAATTTGTTCGCGCGTCTATGGCATTTTGCATTGTTTGTTAGCATTAAGCTCAGCGGACGTTTCTAAGGCAAAGCTAATGTGGTTGTTTGAAATAGACAGCGTTTAATTGTCTTTGTTTTCCATTTATGTGTGACATTAAACTTCAATTGAGAGTAGCAATGACCAGCTTGAAGCCTCTTTTATGATGAATTGTTCACTGTCTAGTGTAGTTGATCATACAGGATATAGAACGGTACGATATGCTGGTGTAGTCCAGTCAGTGTGGACAAAGTCCTCTTAGGGCAGGGGTGTCAAACTCTTTTTTTGTCTCGGGCCGCACTGTAGTTATGATGTCCCTCCGAGGGCCGTTAGAACTGTGAAACCATATAAATGTTTAATCACCAAAACTTATTATTACCATTACACAACAAATTGAGGGATACCTAGTTTTGAAATCAGAAGACACGGATAATAGTTTGTTCAAGTATTGTTTAAGTTACTGTAGAAGAAGGGTTTGGTAACAGAAAAATGCAATATCTCAACATTATTGTTTATTATTATGACAATTTGGAATTTGGGTACAGATTTTAGCAAAAATCACGGAAGTTGACGACCATGATTTTCTTTCGCGGGCCACATAAAATGATGTGGTGGGCCGCATCTGGCCCCCGGGCCTTGAGTTTGACACCTATGCCTTAGGGGTTTTAGCGGGTTGTTTTCATATTTAAATGGAGTATTGTAGTATCATAGATGGTTGGAAAATACTGTAAGGATATTTGTAATTCGTAGTTAATGTGTCATTCACTCTCACCGTGACTGGTCATCTCTCATCCTTTGCTTTATGGTCCTCAATCATGCATTTCTACTATTGATATGTCTTTTGGGCTGATTGCGGAATAGTTAGCATGTGTAATCGGTTTGAAGAATGTGCAATCTTCAATTTTGATAGCTGTGCAATGAACGAGAATGTTGTGACTGTATTAATGCTTATGCCATCCATCCATCCACGTGTTCTTTTTTCAATTAAGGATTGGATTACTTGGTACTTTATAATCTTTACAATCTCGTTGTGTGCGTTACTTGTTCCTGTGTTACTTTTAACAGAATTTCCCTCTGGGACAAAAAGGGCGTCTTAGTAAACCACAGCCTTTATAAGGTTCAAATGTGGATGTACTGTAAATGAAATTTAGCATCCCTGCCAGTTGCTGTTTAATTCCCGAAGGAACTCGTTTATGTGTAACAATGAAGGCTCTCCCGCATTTTGACAACTTGACAGTCTATTTAAGAAATGCATGTGTTTTTTTTTTAATAATGCCTTACACAACTGTGTGCGCCCACACTCTGGCCGCTTCACTATGTGTGAGTTTGTTTGTGTTTATGTACCAGCTGGCAAGAAGACTTTGATGGTGACCGGCTTCTCTTTGGAGGATGTGAATGATGTGCAGTAGCCCTCAGCTCCCTTTTGTCACTGGTAGAAAGGCATCATTAAGTTTCACACAAAAAGCAGAGCGAAAGTCCTCAGGAATAATTCAGCTATTTGGCAAAATAGTAACACAATAATAAGAACAATCATCCTGACGCTGTAAATGACCATTGCTGGTATTTCAAATATCCTCAGCAACTCAAAGTCCTTGAACTCTGAAAGTGTGAAATGTGACAATTGGCACGTAACATTGTCATTATCCTCACACTGTAGGTTTTGATTGTTTTATTGGGACTTTACATTGTTCAGACACATTATGTATGTAATAATGAATTGTACTGCAATTGGCTGGCGATGGGTTCAGGGTGTACCCCGCCTCTCACCCAGAGTCAGCTGGCAAAAGTGTGTGTGTATATATATATATATATATATATATATGTGTGTATATATAATCTATATCAGTGATTCACAAAGTATGGAACTCTTCAAACTGTGTATGTTGCTGAACATTGGCCTCTGTCGACTCGGAGGTAGAAGGCTGCGCGGGAGGAGGCCATCTGTCGCCACCCTCTCTTGGCCGTCATGAACTGGCTGCCATTTGTTCAGCTATTAAACACAATCTTCTGTTTGGAGGAAATCACGAACTAGATACAGTTGATACATGGGAGCCAATAAAATCTGCGGTGAGTGTTGCTAGCTTGAACTAGAAGATTTTCTAAAATGCGAAACATGAAATTGGATGTGATCCCAGCCGGTGTGAGACCTGTTTCAGTAACAAGAGACGTGGCCAACACATTTACTCAAGCAATATACATAAAAATACAAATCGTCGTTCAGTTTTATGTGTCATATATTCTCCGCTCTTCATTTCAGAGAGGAAGATAGGGCTGGGCAATATATTCTGAAAATAAAATCCCTTATTTTTTTAAATCCCCAAAAATCCAAGTTCAATTTTGAAAAAAAATCAATATGCCCCCCAAAAAAAGGTTTATCGATTAAATCGATTAATCATCCAGCCCAAGGGAAATGTTGTATTTACTACTGTGTTACATTTGATAAAGCTTTACTTGCTTATATGATGAACATTTGACTAACTGGCTTGTCAGTATTTTTGCCATGAATGACTTGAAGAAATCATTGTGCCGTCACTTTTGTCTCACCGTAATAAAGGTTACTGATAAATTGGTATATATATATATATATATATTTATCCATACAATAAGCCCCTGGCTTATGATGTCACGACTAGCCATTTGGATGACTGTATGGAAATTCCAAATGTTAAACACAGAACATTATTACATTATCACGTAAACAAAAACAAATGCAGCCAGAACAAATGAAAAATATAAGATCATTAAGATATTTTTCCATTAGTCTGATAATTGCTGTGGTGTCCGCTGGTTCCATTTTCTCAGTTGTGATTACTTTCTGTGCTTTATAATCCTATAGTATGAATATGTTTGACTTGTTATTTGCCAAAAGAATAGTGACCCTGACAAAGTCTTCAAAACGCTTGCATGCAGGAATTGTGACCTTATCACTCTTGAAGCTTGGGGGGGGAGGAGTTGGCCTGGGCAACAATGAATAAAATAACACTATGACATTTCTATACTATTAAATGCATGGCAAAAACATTCAACCAAATTACAGTGGACAGTTATTCCAAAGCTGTTGGAATAACGCTGGCTCGTGTACCTTCATCTTTATTAGCAATGGGACTGTTTGTTTTTCTTTAACCAATCAGAGGGCCCAAAATAATGTCATAATTTTTCTGATTGGTTGGTCAGAACAAAACTGTTGAACTAGCAGAAAGATACTAAATATTACTACAATAATTATGATAATATTGATGGTTCACAGTATTGATTGTGTACTGCTAGAGATCAATGCTGCTACATTGCATTTTTGTATAGTAGTGATGGTTTGTAAAATTGCAATGTGATAGTGGTGGTATTAAGAGGTGGATCAAGTCAAGTGAGTGCCCACTGAAGGCGCAGGTACCAAATCCACAGCCCGCCACTGCCTTTCCCGTTGCACTTCTGAATTTCCTACGGCCATCCTGTCGTTTTGAGGACTTTTTTCCACACTCTCAATGGCTGACCAGTTGGTAGCAATGAGCGGGATGACACAACTCGTGCCCACTCTCGTAATTGATGTGCAATGTTGACACCAAGAGTCATGTACCTGTACAACAAAGAAAAATACTTTTGAACTGCTGTCCACTGTCGGCAAACGAGTCTGCAGGTTTCATTTTTGTGACTGTCGTAAATCCAGCGCTGCGTGTGACGTAACTCTACGAGGAGGCAGGTTAGCTTGCAGCTTTGCACGACAATCAAGATACGCCGGTTTTTACGCTTGAACACAGTTGCACCGTCTATGTAAATAGAGCCCTGTACGGGTGTTATTGGGGATTATGATTTATTCTAACACTGGCTTGGAAAAAAGAACAGCTGGCTCTAGGTTATGGTCGTACATAAAAGTGACTGAGTTCTCAACAGTAGGTGAAGCGAAGACTTGCTGAGTGCATGTGGACAGGTGGAACTACTCTCATCTCAAAGGGAACCTCAGGAGCATGTAATTGTTCCAGTGGGACTCAACAAGCAACACACAGCCTAGGAGGCTATTTTCAGCTCAGTGTGAAGTTACACTTTGTCAACTGAATCAATCATCACAAATCACCAGTAGCCTCGAATGTTCAGTATTCAGCTGCCAAGTGTAAGTTAGGGGGCATAGTCGTGTCTTTCTTTAGGTCCGTTTTTGTTCTCAGCAATGCGGAACATCTCTCTTTCTTGGTAAGACAGTGAATGTTGCTGTTGAGTCTACACTGCATTAACATGCCGTACGTGTCCCCTTCAGGTCCGCCCACGCTAAAGCCAAGTCAGAGGGAGCCGATCAGGCCGCTCAAGCCTCCAACAGCGAGTCAAGCATCGCCAGGCTGGTGGCCAAAGAGCTCTCGCCTTCCTTCTACCAGCCAGGTCAGAGGACAGCATCATCATGCTAACAATACTTTTAACGTTATGGTCTTGAATGTCATGGTTTCCCATCTTTGAACCCAAATTAAAAACAATAACAATCATTTTCAACCCCAACACTGTCATAAAAACTTCATTCACAACCGAGACCTTGTATGAAACCCATCCATCCATCCATCCATTTTCTGAGCTGCTTCTTCTCACTAGGGTCGCGGGCGTGCTGGAGCCTATCCCAGCTATCATCGGGCAGGAGGCGGGGTACACCCTGAACTGGTTGCCAGCCAATCGCAGGGCACATACAAACAAACAACCATTCACACTCACATTCACACCTATGGGCAATTTAGAGTCTCCAATTCATGCATGTTTTTGGGATGTGGGAGGAAACCGGAGTGCCCGGAGAAAACCCACGCAGGCACGGGGAGAACATGCAAACTCCACACAGGCGGGGCCGGGGATTGAACCCAGGTCCTCAGAACTGTGAGGCTGTCGCTCTAACCAGTCGGCCACCGTGCCACCCTTGTATGATATGAAACCCTGATTTGAAATCCTAACCCTGTCTTGAAAACCTAATTAACGCATTCACTGCTCTGGATGTAGGCATTGAGGAGGGTTTTGCCCAGCTTTTCTGTGAAATTCAGGTTTGTAAACCACTTTAATGACTAACAGATCCCTGTAGGTGGCGGCATTTAATCGCTTCAGATTTGAGATCAGCAGAGCTTTTGAGTAGAAGATCAAAATTAAGTTCTCAATCTCGACTTGTTATGTCTATTATGAGGGAGAGAAAGGCCAACACGTTGGAAGTAAAGCAAGTTTAGGCACCACTCGAACAGAGTATAGACTGCACTGTATATGCAAGGGAGTGTGTCACGATCATGAGAAAAGAGAACATGGCGTGAATGACGAACACCATGTAAAAAAGCCACAGACGTTAAACTGGAGCCATGCAGGGAGTCAGCGTCGCTCCCGGCATGTTTCACAGATGCGTATCTGTAAATAAATCATTTTGCTATCAAATTGTTTGTATAGTTGGAGGTGTAACAAAATCTTTTTTACAAAACCTGGTTTTCTTTTGGTAGGTTTGGTGCTTGTATCGTCATAGAACAGAATATTCTCTGGGCCTTGAAAGATTTGTCAAAATGTTTTGAAAACCATAATCATACTTTGAAACCCTAACTCAAAACCTGACCATTGCTTGAAGCCCTAATTTGAAACCCTAACCCTTGAATGAAAGCTTAACTTGAAAACCTAACGGTCAGCCTGGGTTGACATTTCACTGTAGAATGTCCCTACCACACCATATGACCATATCAATAAAATGCAAACAGAGGTCCACACTAGTGGAATGCAAATGTGAGCACAAATATGAGTTCACGTATCATTTGCAGCTGACAAATAAACTTCTCACCGCTTTAGCAGCGTATCTCTGAACTGTAGCTTGACCTGGCGGATCGTCTGCTGAGGCTCGCTGCCGAGGTCATCGCATTTGAATGTCTAAAAAAAGGAGCATCTTATTTGGACTCAGAGATCATATCAGTTTCATTGCCCGTCTGGAAACTCACACAACATGCATCCATACAAAAGTGGCAGTGTGGTTTTTTTTCAGGTCTTGTTTTTCTTCCTCCTGTGTGAAAGTGAGGCAGTGTAAAAATAAGAAAATTCACACACAGGGAAAAAAAGCAAAACTGTCTTTGTTTTCTCAGTCCGATTGTACAAATGTCTTGCTAAGCCCATCTGTATATAGCAGAGGACAACACACACGGACAGTCTGAATACGTGACATTCTTTTACTTACAAAAATAAAATTGAAAAACAGGAATTTGTCTAACTCGTCATTTAAATTCCTATAGTATGTTCATACACACTTTTTGTGGAAATCATTTGACATAACATTTTACAGAACCCAATCCTAGTCATAAATCAGACGTAGATTAATACTTGTTGAGTAAAAGTTCTCCACCCTGGCAGACGTTTTTTTAAAAAGTGACATTTTATTTGTAATAATGTAATTCTCTCGAGTGTCTGCTCACTCATTAAGTGTGTAATTACAAAAACAAATGTGTTTTTTTGTGAGCTGTCCACCCAAGACCTGACATCTCCGTAGGTGAAGATCTGACTATACAAAACTACATTGTACCACTATCACCTCAAAGCCAAAAGCCAAATTGAGCTGCAGTGTTGTTGAATGCACAGATTAGCATTCGCTAACAATGTTATCAGTGATGGCTTCCAACAACCACTACATAAAACTTACCATCAGTGGGAGGAAAAAGTATGTGAACCCTTTAGAATTTACGTTACGTTTCTGCATAAATTGGTCACAAAATGTGTTCTGATTTTCATCAAAACAGAACCCTGCTTCGACTTATAACACCCAAACAATTATATATTGTCATATTTTTATTGAAAATGAAAAAAAAACATTCATGGGAGGGGGAGGGAAAAAAAGTAGTGAAACCTTGGATTTGAATTGGTTGACCATCCTTTGGCAGAAATAACCTCAAGCAAATGTTTTCCTGTAGTTGCAGATTAGATGTGCACAACGATCAGGATAAAATTTGGACCAGTCCTCTTTACAAAACTGTTGCCATTCAGCTAGATCCCTGGGATGCCTGATGTGAATATTTCACAGATCCACTAAATATGGCACATTATAGTTTCAAACACATTTGAATATTGCACAGTAGGGTCAGGGTTTTGACTGTCAGTGTTAGTTTAGGGTGGTATAGGCTTTTGGGAAAAAAATGTTCTTGAGTTTGTTTGTCCTTGCTCTAATAAATCTGTAGCCTTTTAGACTATTGCGGTTCTTTAACCTGTTAATTCAACTGATCCTGCACAGGTCCGGAGTATCTGAAGAAGAGGCAAATGCCAGAAGTTGGGGAGGGAAGTGAGAGCACTGATATAGTCATGCATGAGCCACTGTTGGCCGAGGAGGAGCCCGTGCCTACCCCGCCCGAAAGCCCGATCGTGAACGAACTTGACAGCCTCATGCCTGGATCCTCTCCAGGTCGCACCCCCTCCCCCAGTCCAGGCATCTTCATCAAGGAGGACCCCAAACGTTTAGGTCCTGGCAACTGGAATGATGACAAAGCTAGTAAAGGCAGTGGCAGTAAAGGTAGCAGTAAACCCAACAGCAGGCCCAGTAGTCGCCCCACCACACCTTCACTCCCTGTTCCTATTCCAACTGCAACAGAGGGTGCCAGCGGTCACAGCCTCTCCCGAACCCCAAGTCGCCACAGCACCAAGAACGAGCAGGGATCTGATTTGGAGATCAAACCCTTGCAGAAATTTGATGCAGAGGTGAATACTCCAGACACCACGTCTGCATCCAAATCTGCAAAAAACTGTTTTATTGCTCCGGATGAAGAGGAAAAACTGGGCCCCAGCCCCAAAGTGGCCCTGGGAGCTGCCACTCCAAATTCTAAAGCCAATGATCTCAAGCCCCAAAGACTTCCGACAGTTCACGATCGAGAGCAGTTGAGGGAGGCGAGCAGGCCCTCTATCAAAGTGGAAACAAAGCTGCCGCCAAAACGACAAGCCAGCCCTGCACCATCCCCAAAGCCTGCAACCAATTATGAACCTAAGACAGTGGCCAAGCATGTAGAAACCAAAACCAACTGTGCCAAACCTGTCTCGAAAGTGGATCCCAAAACAGAAGCCCGACTGAAGGCACCAATGTTGAATTCAAATACTGATGTTACTGCAGATTCTTTGGAGCAGGAGGTAACGACGGGAGATGCTCACACTGTTGTTGTATTCAGACTTTTCACACTGTTCGGTTTTGTCATTTATTTGCATCATTTTGGTTGGAAAATCAATCATCCTCAAGCCGGTTGCAGTCTCGCATTAGGCCTTCTTGAAAGACAACATCGCATACTAGTGCTAATCATACAAACTACAACAAACTTCCACTATTCGCCGACGGTAGGGACCCAGCCCATTTGCATATAGAGAATAACCGCAAGTCATAAATATACCACAAACTATGATCCCAAAGCCCTGAAAAATAAGTTCAAACACATCGTATATGAATCTAAAAAAAAATAAAGCTATCTCTTGTCTCTTATAGTAAGCAGATATCGTGAACATTCTCACTCGGTTTGTTGAGAAGCATTTCGGAGGTGTTCTCCCAATGCCATGACTCTATGGACTCACATGTTCTTTTCTTCTCAAGAGCCCCAACACCATCATGATCTGCATGGTCATCCTGCTCAACGTCGGTTTGGCCATTCTCTTCGTGCACATTTTGTCATGAGGCGTTTGTCGCCACCTCAGGTATGGCACATGTTTGTTCAGTGTTCCTATGAGTCGCGAATGTAACAGCGAGAAGCGCCGAAAAATAGCTTTTCTTGCTGCAGGTCGCCATCCGCGTTGTAGTGAGACGGCCTGCCTGCCTGCCTGCCTGCCTGCCGCAGTTTGGACCAGAGCTCAACGAGATGTGGAGGGAAATCAGAAGCCTTGTGTAAACAGCAGCAGCTCCTCTTCTCTGAGTGTCTGTTGGTGTGACTGTGTGAGGCCCTGTCAGGCTGCTGTCTCTGCAGACCACTGAGAAGCTGAAGGACACTGAATGACTGAAATGGCTCAGTATGAAGTTTCTGTGCTAAAGTGAGGGGAGGGCGGGATGGTTGAGTGCCCCATTGCTTCCACTAGAGGAGCTCTGAATGCACTGAAGGAGTCAATATTCAACTCATAATGCCCCAGTATGGCAACATTATGCAAAAAAAAAAACCAAAAAAACTTTTATTAAATCCTTAACTACCACACAAGCTTGCTCTCACAACACCCGAGCAGGTGTTTTAATTTATTAAATCCTCACAATGTTTTTTGGTTTTGTGTTGTTATTGAAGCCAATGAAATTATTTAAAATTAGAATGTTCCTCCCATTGTGCCCCGCTGCCAACGTTTTCTCATTCCCGAATAGTCCTACACATCAACCTATGACCCAATTCTTAACTGTAACGAATTAGCTGAACACTTGTTTCGTTTCCTTGATGCTGCCTCGGCCCACGTAAAAGAAATCAGTCTTAAGGTTTTTTTTTTTCCTTTCTTTAAATGGACAGCGTTTGGGTAAGGTTGGTTATAAAAAGGACTCTCACTGTACAGGTCAATTGTACATGTGTCAATTTGTACTACAATGATGATTTGAAGACCACATTTGAAAAAAATGCATGGATTTAGGGTTGGTTTTTTTTTTGATTCACACAAAAAAGGATGACAAATTTAAATAACTAGACAAAAGTGTTCCCTGGATCTGCACTCAATTGCTTGTCCTGTCCACAGGAAACTGACACCTATCAGTAAAACTGCATCTGAATTATAACTGCAAGCATTGTAGTGTAATATTTGCACACAAATCCACAATATGTTCTTGAGACATGAACTCATAAGCAGATATACAGTGGGTACGGAAAGTTTTCAGACCCCCTTAAATTTTTCACTTTGTTATATTGCAGCCAAATCATTTAAGTTCATTTTTCCTCATTAATGTATACACAGCATCCCATATTGACAGGGAAAAAAAACAGAATTGGCGATCTTTTTTTCTGTTTTATTTCAAAAGAAAAACTGAAATATCACACGGCCATAAGTATTCAGACTTGAAATGCTTCTACACCTTGATTGGAGTCCAGCTGTGTTCAATTACACTGATTGGACTTGATTAGGAAAGCCACACACCTGTCTAAATAAGACCTTACAGCTCACAGTGCGTGTCAGAGCAAATGAGAATCATGAGGTCAAAGGAACTGCCTGAGGAGCTCAGAGACAGAATTGTGGCAAGGCACAGATCTGGCTAAGGTTACAAAAATATTTCTGCTGCACTTAAGGTTCCTAAGAGCACAGTGGCCTCCATAATCCTTAAATGGAAGCCGTTTGGGACGACCAGAACACTTCCTTGAGCTGGCCGTCCAGCCAAACTGACCAGGGGGAGATGAGCCTTGGTGAGCGAGGAAAATAAGAACCTAAAGATCACTGTGGCTGAGCTCCAGAGATGCAGTCGGGAGATGGGAGAAAGTTCTAGAAAGTCAAACATCACTGCAGCCCTCCACCAGTCGGGGCTTTATGGCAGAGTGGCCCGACGGAAGCCTCTCCTCATTGCAAAACACATGAAAGCCTGCATGGAGTTTGCTAAAAAAAAAAAAACACCTGAAGGACTCCAAGATGGTGAGAAATAAGATTTGCTGGTCCGATGAGACCAAGATAGAAATAGTTGGCTTTAATTCTAAGTGGCATGTGTGGAGAAAACCAGGCACTGCTCATCACCTGTCCAATACAGTCCCAACAGTGAAGCGTGGCGGTGGCAGCATCATGCTGTGGGGGTGTTTTTCAGCTGCAGGGACAGGACGACCGGTTGCAATCGAAGGAAAGGTGAATGCGATCAAGTATAGGGATTTCCTGGACGAAAACCTTCTCTAGAGTGCTCAGAACCTCAGACTGGGCCGAAGGTTCACTTTCAAAAAAAGACAATGACCGTAAGCACACAGCTAAAATAACGAAGGAGTGGCTTCAGAACAACTCCGTGACTGTTTTTGAATGGCCCAGCCAGAGCCCTGACTTAAACCCAATTGAGCATTTCTGGAAAGACCTGAAAATGGCTGCCCACCAACGTTCACCATCCAACCTGACAGAACTGGAGAGGATCTGCAAGGAGGAATGGCAGAGGATCCCCAAATCCAGGTGTGAAAAACTTGTTGCATCATTCCCACAAAGACTCATGGCTGTATTAGCTCAAAAGGGTGCTTCTGCTAAATACTGAGCAACGGGTCTGAATACTTATGGCTGTGTGATATTTCAGTTGTTCTTTTTTAATAAATCTGCAAAAATTTCAACAATTCCGTTTTTTTGTTCCCTGTCAATATGGGGTGCTGTGTGTACATTAATGTCGAAAAAAAATGAACTTAAATGATTTTAGCAAATGGCTGCAATATAAGATAAATATAAAAATATTTAATATTTCAATATAATATAAAAAGAGTGAAAAAGTTAAGGGGTCTGAATACGTTCCGTAGCCACTGTATACTGTGAGCAGTTATATAGGATCTCAATATGATAAAGATTGCAGAGAAATAGGGTGCTGTGCAAAGGTCTCGAGCCCGCCGCACACCAGTGACGCAGTGTCGCGCAGTGTCTGGGGCTCTACAACTAGTTTTCGTAAGTGGTTGACCATTGGCCAGGTGCACTAGGTTTGTTTCAACCGCAGATGGGCGGCGGCATAACATCGCAGATCGAAAATTCCATGTCGTATCACATGAGATTTTACGTTAAAAAAAATTACAAGGTAAGAAGAGAGATCCAGCCAATATACAAATCATATTCATAAATGAATTAGTGCCAGATGGGACACTATATTATGTGTTACCTGTTGGAGAGTGCACCAGGTTGCCCCATTGTTTCTGCTGTATTTGACATCTGGGAATGACCCCGTGCAATGACAAAAACATTGTTTTAGAGTCATGTTTGACAAGGTTGTATTCTGAGCAGTGATACATGTATGTATGTTTGAAATTCTTCCCTGAAAATAGAGTCTTCAAAGTTGCATTTATTTCAGCTTTGGCATCCTGCAAAGTTGCATTTTGGCTGTGGTGTTGAACACTGTGAAGTGCGATGTTTTCACTGTGCATTTGTCGTCATTCTGCCGCATAAAAGTTGATAAGGCAATGAGGAAATGCCAATAGGAAGCTTATCAGTTGTTTGTGCCGATTATGTTCAGTATGTGCCTGTGGCGTCTTTTAGGAGGTTTAAACAGAGTTGAGTGTATTCCGTGGGAGACAAGAAAACAGAAAATGGATACCGGAAGCTGACTGAGAACAACCACAGCATCATGTTAGCCTGTGAGCGTTTAGTATTCAAAGGGGAATAAAAAAAAAAAAAAAGTGCTTACACTCTTTTGCACAGCTCTCAATCCAGCGCCTGATGTGTTTAAAAGCCAAATGAGTTGCTCTTTTGTAAGCATATGACGACTCTTTGAATGTGCGTGTATGTACCAGAATGAAACATACACTGCATCAGCATTCAAAATAGACTTTTACAAGACTGAACGAGGATTACCTCCTTATTGTGAGCGCCACGTTTTACATTGAAATTACACCCCGCTATTATTTTACCCATTCATATGTGGGATATCAATGATTTTATTGGACTGTATGGTAAAAATGTCTATCTAGAAGCGCTAACGAAACTTCTCTGTGACCTTTCAATTGGCATATAAGTTCATCTTTTAGTTATTTGTAAAAGTTATTTGTAGAACAAACATCACAGTAGAAGAGATTAAACGTGTTACACCAATCAAGAACCCATAGCTTTTTCCAAAATGCCCAAAAGAAAGTCAATCGAGTGACGACAGGAGTATTTTTAAATCACCACCTGTCTGTGAGGCGGCCTTCCAGAACCCTTGGGCCACTCAACGCCTTGCATCATTTTAAACTGGATCACTCAAACCTCACTTCTTCTAACATGCAAAAAAAGGTGTGAGCGTTTATGATGTCGTCGAAGCGGACTATCCCATTTCTGTGAAATCCATCAGTGGCTCAGCTCTTCTTGAAGTCTGGAAGAGTTTGGGGCAGGCGCCTCGACTTTGCCCCCGTGTGGCAAAGAATAACCGAGTGGCCTTCAACTCCTAGTGAACATCAAGTCAGAAGAAATTAACACACGTTTAAGTACTCACACTCATATAGATAGATACTTGTGAGGAAAAGGAAAAAAAATCAAAATAAAGGCTGGTAAAAGTAGAAGTAATGATTCAATTCCTCAAGAGAAAAAAGTACAGATTCTGAAATGTACTTAAGTACAGAAGTAAAAAAAAATAATAATAATAATTTAAGTTTTACTGTTGATTATACATAATACCCCAAAATCTCAACCACCGTTGGTTTTACCTCTATTTACATTGTATCGTCATTCACGGAGTTCGTTAAAAAAAAAAATTAAAATTATTATGACAAAGCAAGGAGTGTAAAGTAACATATCTGTTTTCAAATATAGGGAGGAAAAGTAAAAAGTCATCAGAAAATTAAATACTCAAGTAAAGTATAGATTCTTAAAAATGATCTACTTAGGTAAAGCAAGGAAGTACATAATTTCTACATTTCCCACAACTGAAAATGAATGACATAAGCATTTTACTATTGTAATATTAGTAAAGCACAGCAGTGGGAAGTAGCGAAGTATTACAAACCACCAACTTGGAGCGTACAAAAATTCTAATCTGAAAAAAAAATGCATACAAGGTGTCTTTTATAAAATGTTATCATAAGCGAATATATGGTATTTTTTATGTTTTGTTTTACGCCTGCAGTAAATGTTGTTAGTTCAGTCCCAATTAGCCTGTCAGAATTTAGATTGCAGCAAAGTCCAGTGATTATTATTATTATTATTTTTTTTTTTTTTACTTCTCAGGAGGAGTAGAAACTGTAATGCGACAAAATAATGCAAAACATGGCATGATACTTTTGTCCAAGAAGCCAAACTTGACCACAGTACACAATCAAACAGTTACAACACAAAAAAATAATAATAATTAGAAGAAAGCGTTACCAAGCACGTTTTTCCTCAACACAGGAATTGAGGCATTATTTTGTATGAATGGGAACATACAACCCACAACTATTCACTGTTATTACACTATACTCAATTTCCAGATTACCATAATTGTTCCCTAATGTTTGATTTAAGAATGTGGAAAAAAAAAACACAAGACTTGCAGGGGTCATTTAACAGAAACCATAAGACCGTTCACACCAATATTTATTAATTGTATTACTTTTGTTTTTTGCAAGATCTCGCCTGTACAACTGATGCAAACTACGATGCTAAATGTTCCCAACCACTAGAGGGCGCCTGTATCTCGTACTGCAGTGAGTTGAGGAGCTCTGGCACATGGCTCCAAAATTTGATATTGGGTCCCTCTATTTCTGCCAATAATAATGATTATTGTTCATTCAAACGTATCTAATCAATTCATTATGAGCTGGGTATGGAAAGTTTTCAGACCCCTTGAATTTTTCACTCTTTGTTATGTTGCAGCCATTTGTTAACATCATTTAAGTTCATTTTTTTCCCTCATTAATGTACACACAAGCACCCCATGATGACAGAAAAAAAAAACGTAATTGTTGAAATTTTTGCTTGATTTATTAAAAAAAGGAAAACTGAAATATCACACAGCCATAAGTATTCAGACCTTTTGCTGTGACAGTCATATATTTAACTCGGGTGTTGTCCATTTCTTCTGACCATCCTTGAGATGGTTCTACACCTTCATTGGAGTCCAGCTGTGTTCGATTACACTGATTGGACTTGATTAGGAAAGCCACACCCCTGTCTATAGAAGACCTTACAGCTCACAGTGCATGTCAGAGCAAATGAGAATCGTGAGGTCAAAGGAACTGCCTGAGGAGCTCAGAGACAGAATTGTGGTAAGGCACAGATCTGGCTAAGGTTACAAAAAAAAAATCTGCTGCACTTAAGGTTCCTAAGAGCACAGTGGCCTCCATAATCCTTAAATGGAAGACGTTTGGGGTGACCAGAACCCTTCCTTGAGCAATCGGGGGCGAAGAGCCTTGATGAGAGAAGTAAAAAAGAACCCAAAGATCACTGTGGCGGAGCTCCAGAGATGCAGTCAGGAGATGGAAGAAAGTTCTTGAAAGTCAACCATCACTGCAGCCCTTCACCAGTCGGGGCTTTATGGCAGAGTGGCCCGACGGAAGCCTCTCCTCAGTGCAAGACACATGAAAGCAAGCATGGAGTTTGCTAAAAAAAAAAAAAAAACACCTGAAGGACTCCAAGATGGTGAGAAATAAGATTATCTGGTCTGATGAGACTAAGATAGAAATTGTTGGCCTTAATTCTAAGTGGCATGTGTGGAGAAAACTACTGAGCAAAGGAATACTGAATACTTACGGCTGTGCGATATTTCAGTTTTTCTTATTTAAGAAATCTGCAAAAAATTTCATCAATTCTGTTTTTTTCCTGTCAATGTGGGG
This sequence comes from Phyllopteryx taeniolatus, assembly GCF_024500385.1. Lineage (NCBI taxonomy): Eukaryota > Metazoa > Chordata > Actinopteri > Syngnathiformes > Syngnathidae > Phyllopteryx > Phyllopteryx taeniolatus. The sequence continues at coordinate 11,214,762 of NC_084502.1, read as the reverse complement.
TGCTGTGTGTACATTAATGAGGGGAACATTTTTACTTAAATGATTTTAGCATATGGCTACAATATAAAAAAGAGTGAACATTTTAAGGGGGTCTGAATACTTTCTGTACCCATATATGGTATCTAATGTCAAAAGGGAGCACATTCAGCTACAAAAAAATATTGGGCTTGATTTACAGTACGTAACATTTCATATGATAAAGCACCAAGTGCAAAACTGAATATCAATCAGGCCTTCTAAAATTAACAAAAATAAACTAGTATACAGTTGTCCCTCGCCATATCGCGGTTCACTTTTTGCTTTCTCAATGTATTGCAGATTTTAAAATCCTGTGTAAGTCATTTTATATCACGGAGTTTTCGCTATATCACGGCATTTACATTTTTCCACACTGAGTAATGTTAATGCAGATTCACGTAACACTAAGTGACAGCCAGGAGGAAAGAGCGCATAAAAGACAGAGAATGTCCAAAGTTTGTGATGATTTTACACTTAAGGACTAGAAAATAAAGTGATAATGTGTCTACCGCAAAGCAGAACTGGCTTACGCAAATGCAAGTGCCACTGATAGTTCGAACAACTTCCCTCCACAGGTGGTCAAGGAAAGGCACAATTGCCAGTGCACTTTCAATTGCTTAATTGAACAAACCGTAAGAAAACAAACACTTCTTAGTCATTTAACAGTGAGCCAACAACCGTGAACCCTTCACTCCCATTCGCTGACACCCACGTCACTCAACAGGCTAGGCACTTGTCTTTTAAAGCCACACATATCCAAAGTCACAGATACTACAGTGTGGAACACGAGAATGGCGACCCCAAGTGGACAACAATAATACCTGCACCTCACATGCAAATTTTGTATTGATATTATATGCACGAACCTTTCAAATATATATCAATAACAAGGTAAAGGTATGCAGCTACTTTGCGGATTTTTGTTTATCACAGGGGTCTGGAATGTAAAAAAAAAAAAAAAAAAACTACCGACACCGACAGGACAGAAGTCCAACGGCAAACGCTGTTTAACTTCACTGTACATGTCAAGTCATATTTATGGTGGTGGGAGGAGAGAAGTGGCAGTAAAACAGGCCAAAATCTAGTTGTCAGGGGATGAGACTAGTTACTAGGTGTGGTTTAACCAAATGTGAGAGTGTCCTGTAGAAATGCCTCAAGTTTGGACGGAGGGATTTCTCCACAATGGCAAGCATCTTCTCGATCCAAAAATAGCAAGGTGCTGGGCGGCGCTCTCGCCATGCACATGTGATAATATGGAACAAGTACATGATGCGTGCTTGTGTGTTGGAGGGATAGAATGCCGCCATATCAGACTTTGAACACCTCCCCTACATCTCCTATATACATAGTGGGCAAAAGTACTCACACTATGTACTTAAGTAGAAGTACAGATACCGTTACTTGTGTACCAAATAATAATAATAATTGAATAGTACATGTAGAAGTATTGATTCAACTGCTTTATTCAAGTAGAAGTTAAAAAGTACGGCCTGAAATGTAGTTAAGACTAAAAGTTAAAAAAAATTTTTACTCAACTCAGCTTAATTTATTTTCACTTTCACAACAGCCGCAGCTGTAACAAAGTGCTGTAAGTAAACTAAAAAAAAAAATGATAATACAATTATGAATAACCCCAAAAAATCTTGAAAGTAAACGGGCAACTGTAGGTATCTAAGAGCCGATAATTTGTCCGTTGGTGAGTTACAGTATATACATTTTACAGTGAGGTTCGTGGCTGTTCAAGGCGCTGACATTAGAATCAGATTTAAAAACATTTTGAAGCAAACAAGGTGTTGTTTTTTTTATGTCGTGTCATACTCGTTGAAAAAAAATTAATGAGCCTATTTTGACAAAATTAGGAGTAAAAAGTGCACATATCTGTTTTCAAAGCCACTGGGTAAAAGTTATCAAAAATAAATAAATACTCAAGTAAATTGCAGATACCTGGAGAATCTACTAAAGTAATATAATAAAGTAATTGTACTACTACAGATTTTGCCTTTTTTTTTGTAAAGATACGTCTTGTATAGTCTTGTTAGACTACAATTTTGTTCTAAAAAATAAATGACTGCATTCTAAAGATTACAACTTGTTTCTCATAAATACGCGACAATATTCTCGTAAGATTACAACTCTTTTCCCGAGATATATGACCATATTTTCATAACATTACGACTTTTTTCCCGTGAAAATATGATGACATTCTTGTAAGATTGTGACTTTTTCCTCATAGATATATGAAAAAAATCTACTTTACTAATGCAACAAAGTTTTGGTACTTCATTACTTCCTGCGCGACTGCCGACATAATACTGTGACAGCAAGAGGGAGAAGTTGTGATGTTGATAAGCGGTGTCAATCATTTGCCAGCGTTGGCCTGATAACATCTGCACTCAATGTTCTTCAAGCAAAAGTTATTTCCGTCCTTTTTTTTTCTCACACCCACATTTTAATCTGTTCATCAATGTTCCTCCATGTGATGTCATAGATGCTGTAGTGACACACACACACGCATACGCGTGACTTTCGGCCCGCCTCCCACATCACGTCACTGCATCTTGTAAATGTTGAATTTGAATTATTATTGAATTGAATTTTTTTTTTTAAAACATAATCTAAAAGTATAACCCTACAAGATTCAGATGCAGATATCTTTATTAGCCCCAGAAGGGCAATTCAGTTTTACAATCAACCTCCCTATAGTACGTTGTACAACAATAATCAATCAATCAATCAAATAGATGCATGTACATACATATATATATACATATGTAGCTATACATATACATACATACACATAAACACAGTAATACCCCATGGTTTCACACTACTTCCTTCTATTGTCAAAATATTATATCTTTTGTCCCCCAAAAATATTAGTATAATTTCATGAGTTTATGCTTTTTTTTTTTATTTTGAAAATACACAGTTATATTCTTGTGTGATTATAACTTTTTTTTAAGATTTAGAAAACTTTATTCTTGGAATAGTATCGTTTTTCTCCTCAAAAATATCTCTCTCGATTCAAATCAGATTACAACTTTTTTTTCTCATTTAAAATATAACTGTATTCTTGTTAAGCTATAACCTATTTAAAAAAAAAAAAAAAAGACTATTCTTGTAATCTTATAATTTTTTTCCATTAAAATAAAACAATATTTTTGTTAGACTACAGCTTTTCTCTCAAAAATATTCAGTTGACATCTCTCGGTCTGGAAAGGGTTATACAAAGCCATTTCTAAAGCTTTAGGATGCCAGTGAACCATAGGGAGAGCCATTATCCTCACATGGAGAAAGCATGGAACTTTCCCAGGTAGTAGTGTGATGGTCTTGGGCTGTTTTGCTCCTTCAGGACCTGGACAACTTGTTCTGATTGATGTGATGATTGAATGATTGAATTTTATGTTATGCAATATTTCCCTGTAATACAATGAATCAGCCATCAGAAAGAGTTAACTAAACCAAAAATGTTTGTAGTCGTTAAAATCGACATCGAACATCAAGCTGACGCAATACAAAATTGTGTGTTGTAAGCGTTACAGTTCCAAACACATACACTACTTGCAAAAAGTCAGGGATGTTGGGCTTTTGAATTTTCACAATGAACCACAAAAATGCACCCTAACCTTTACAGGTCTCCGCATTTCGACAATTTTGTAAGTAGTCTACATTTTTATTTATGTGTAAAGTGTAAATCTTGAGAGGAAACGGGGCACCTCTAATAATGTGCCCGTGCTGCTACTGCTGCTTTTCTTCTTCTTTTCAGATGCAAAATCATAGAAACAGCCAAATATAGTCCTTAGAAAAAACATGCATGCTTGTGACTTCCTGTTTTTTTTGGAGGGGAGGTTTTACCATGTGCGGTGTCAAGAGGCAAGTGGGTGAGTGACTGTCTTCCTGCTCTCAATATAGACTCTATTCATCACTATCACGTTTTCATCATCGTAGTGTGTGTGTGTGTGCGCGCGCGCGCGCGCGTGGGTTATGCTTCCATAATACTGCGGTTGTTCTATACGCGCGTCAACGGAATCCCGTAATGCGTCATTTGCAGGGCTATTCTCCGGAAGGCACGCTGTGATTGGGCAGAGTCCGGACGTGGCTCCGCCCACCTCCCCCTGCCTTCTATGGAAAGTGTCGGTGACGTCACGGAGTCTCCCCGAGGCCCCCACCCCACCCCACCATGTGATAAAACCTGTACGAGCGGGCGGGAATTGTTCAGTTGGAAGAACGCGGACGATGACAAAGTGTTGCTTTTGCCGGAGAGCACTCTGTTACGGTAAGAAGCGGTAATGGCAATGCTTTATCTGTCATATTTAATACTCGGGCTAGCAGTCAGCCGTAGCAATGTAGTCACGCTGCAGAAGTACAGATACCTGACGTACTGATAAGTCAAATTATAAAGTACATAATTTGAGACGTACTGAAGTAAAAGTTTTTTTTAAAATATATATATATATATATATATATATATATGACAATACCAATTGCGATTACTTGGCACAACAGAAAATAAAAATAAAATAAAAAGCCTTTTTTTAAGAAACACAAATCAATGGTCCTGCTATCAAAATGTGCTGTTTTGCGAACGTGAACTGATTTATAATAGCACAAGAAACAATGCATACGCCACCTATTATTCTTGTAGCCAGCGACAAACAATTTAAAAAGGCAAGGGATGGGGAATATCTTGCTTCTCCGAATCTGTTGCGTCGTCATCAGTTTTGAGTGGTTCACGTTCCTTCATGTCGCTTATACGACCCCAAGATCTCAATCGAGCAATCGAGATCCAAACGCGATCGGCTATGTGATAGTCACGTCATCGTCCATGGAGGCTTAAAAAAAAACAAAAAAAAAAGTTTTGACAAAGCAACAAGTTGCAAGTACGCATCTGTTTTCAAGGAAAAGTTGTAGTAGTAGAATCAAAATACTACATTAACAAAGTGCCTCCAACAAGTAAGATTTAAAGTAGCAAATAAACACAAGGAAACAAAACACTATAGGAAACATGATGACAATGACTCAACACAGACTGAAAAAAAACTGAAAAAAAAACAAAAACAGGGAACAAAATACAAACAAATTTCAACAAGGCACACCTGGGCATGACATGAGTGCCTGGAGGGAGCTGATTGGTTGGAACAACGAGCAGGGCTGGAGACGAAAACCTAATGAGTAGATAAGACTTGAACAAGTGACATGGAACAAAATACCTAATTCCTGGATCAGACAAGATTTTTAGCCCCGTTAACTGCCCGATTTGCTATCGCAGCTGATTGTCCAGCTCGCCGCCGACATATTTTGGCGGGAACAACTAAACACGCCCCATGATGTCAAAATTAAAAGGCTAGCATGTTCGATTTTCGGGGATATCTGGCGAAGGGAAAGAGGGATGAGTGGCACAACACAATTGAAGGAAAACCGGTGAACTTAATGGCAGCAGCGTCCCTACCTAGCTAGCTAGCTACGTACATAATGTGACTAGCAACATATGTTGCGTGCTTGCTAGCTGTATTAAAAGTATCTTCGCAATTACCTCAAACGCTCCTTGAAGAATCGACAGCCCAAACCGTCCTCTCCGGAGCACGCGGGGATAACAGCACACACGTTTTAAAAAAAAATATATATATATATATTCAAAACTAGCGGCTCTTCTTCGGCGACTGTTGTTGCTGGCGCTATGGTAACTGTTTAATCCGGTAGCGTTGACACATTTTCCGATCCCGCCTCCCCCTGACAGCTTGAGTTGACAATGTTTGTAGAAGACAGGATAAGGTGATATCGTAATATATGTCGTTTAGTGTGGCCAGTGTTATGACTGAGACACAGCAGGGTTTTATGGCAGTAGTCTGCCATCGGGAGAGGCGAAATTTGTCCTGTAGTCCGATCCAGGCATTAAACAAACAATAATAATAATAAAGAAATATTCTTCTCTCATGAAAGATTACACTAAGAGCTGCCTTCATATTGGCATTGAGCAACATGTTTGAAGTCCCTGCTGACCAATGACCAGTTATGAGGGCGTGCATGACGTCACTCGCATTGGCTGCAAGCACGTTTTAATTGAAACAAACAACTGCAGTTTTCTAACAGTCGTTAGTTTGTCCGTTGAGCAGTGGCACACATACAGAAGGACTGGTTCAAATCCCTCTGTCCCTCTCTCTCGCTCCACTTCCTTCTTTTGTTGTTGAGTCAAACAACGTTCTAACATTTGTCATTGTCTTTTCTCAGTCTTGTAGCCATGACTTGCATACACGGTTCCTTCAACAACAATTTGGGTAACTTGGAGCCTCAGAGCTCGGACTTGTTCTCCAGGCTGCCGGTGGATTTGGACACCCCGTGGGACCACCTGTGTGCCCAGTCCCTGCCAAGCATCGGCTCAGTGGCGGGCACTCAGGCGGGCGACTGTGACGCCTACTCGTGCCAGTTCAAGCTGGATGACCTCCAGGTTTACGGCTGCTACCCCAGCACCTTCATGTTCACTTACCCGGATGAGGCTTTCTCTCCTTGTGGCTCCAAGCATTTCGCCAGCTCCGCATCGCTCTCGACTCCTTCGACCCCCGGCTTCCAAAGTCAGCACGCTGCCGCCTGGAACTCTTACTCACCCAGTCCAGGATACTGGGTGGCTGAGGACATCTCTGTACCGCATGAGCCATCGTTCTTCACATTTGGTTCAGGGACCGTGGAGGATACGTCTCCTTTGGGACAACATCACCACAGCGCTCTCGCTGACACGTCCTCGCTCGCCTTCCCCGCACTCGCCGTGGAGCCGGCGTGTGGCCCAGATGGCGCTGACCACTTGGAGGGGAGGTTACCACTCAAACTAAAAAGCCAGCGGCGGAACGAGGGCTCTTGCGCCGTCTGCGGGGACAGCGCCTCCTGCCAACACTACGGGGTTCGCACCTGCGAGGGATGCAAAGGCTTTTTCAAGGTAATTACATATCTTAGAAAAGTGACTACACTGCTCACATTTTTGTAAATATTTGATTACAACGGTGACTTGAGATACAAGCTTTTCGGGACACAAACCGTTTTGTGACTTTCTTTTTGGGCGCTGTGCCGTGAAGCTTTGCCGACGTAAAAATATGTGCCTTGACTCAATGAACGTTGGGAAACACTGCAATAGACAGATAAGGTGACGTTAAATTGTGAACATTTTGAATTTTCAATATTGTGCACCCTATTGGCAGAAACCTTTCAATGCAATAAATCCCATGGAGTACCAGCCCGTTGATTGCCGCTCGCAGTTTCATTTAGACAAATGTTTCTTTTTATTGGCTAGCGGACAGTACAGAAGACTTGCAAGTATGTTTGCCTGGCCAACAAGGACTGTCCTGTGGACAAGAGGAGGAGGAATCGCTGCCAGTTCTGCCGTTTCCAGAAGTGTATGGCTGTAGGAATGGTGAAGGAAGGTAAAGTTCAATGTGGAGCTTGTGTGTTTACCCATCGAAATACGCGTCTAATGTATAACTGCTGTATAAAATGTTTTGCCTTCACAAAGGTGACAATGCCAATTTTTCCGTGGCAAATATCGAGCCTGCTAGTAGACGGCCACGTCAAAGAGCACATCCGTGCTATTATTCTGAAAAACAGAAAAGTCAATTAGCCTATCATTCAATGATTATGTTAGCTATGTCTGAATTTTTTAATCCAAGTCTATTTTTGACTTAATTTAGCCTGCTGAAATGTAAACTCATGTAAAGTAAATGTCGCACTCCGGTGCCAGAGAAGAAGACTAAAATGATGATTCAAGCCATTGTCAAATGTCAAATTGTCATTTAAGGGTTTGTTTACTATGAGAATGCTTGAGATTTGACCACCCGTGACGTGTTGGTGAAAACGTCTATTGGATCGAGATTACATCGTGATGGAGTGCCTAATGTTTTGACATGACGTTTCTCTCCCTACTTCCAGTTGTGAGGACAGACAACTTGAAGGGCCGCAGAGGTCGCTTGCCCTCCAAGCCTAAAGTAGTCCAGGAAGCGTCGCCCGCAGTGTCTCCAGTGAGCATGATCGCGTCGCTAGTGAGGGCTCAGATCGACTCAAACCCCAGCAATGAACAACTGAATTATTCCAAAGTAATAACACGTTATTTGCTTTCTTACGCTCACACGGGGCATCTTTTTGAACATCTCCAACGTCTGTGATTCTAGTACGAAGAAACGGATGTCCGCGCAGACCAGAAAGAGGACGCTAGTGACGTCCAAGATTTGTACGACCTGCTCACGGCCTCCATGGAGGTCATCAGCAAGTGGGCCAAGAGCATCCCGGGTTTCTCAGACTTCTGCTCACCAGATCAAGAGCTGCTTCTGGAGTCTGCTTTTGTCGAACTCTTCATCCTGCGTCTTGCATACCGGTGAGCCACCGACCTTTTGGCTGCTTAATTAAAGACCCTATAAAGTGAATTCAGAGATTTATTTCCAAATGCATTATACATGTTTAAAGATCATTACTGGAAATATGCAAAGAAAGAACTTTATAGTACTCAATTGTGGAGATACAGCGTGAAACGTTTTTTTGACTATTTCAGTTTTTCAGATTTTTTGGGGGGGTTGCCTTCAGCATGGGAATTCCCCCTTCCCACTATATATATATATATATATATATATATATATATATATAAGAACTTGAGACTTGAACGTATTTGTTGTTGTTGTTTCCAAGGTCAAACCCAGAAACAAACAAGCTGGTCTTCTGCAATGGGAAAGTGCTTCACAAGAGTCAGTGCGTCAGAGGCTTTGGGGACTGGATCGACTCCATCTTGGAGTTTTCTGGAAGCCTCCATCGCATTAAACTCGACATCTCCTCCTTCTCCTGCCTCACGGCGCTAGTCATTATCACAGGTAGGAGCCTCTAACGCACTGACGCCTTCAAAAGGGAAAGGGGTTTGGGGGATGTGGGGTGGGTGCAGACCTTCAATTTGCCAGGGCAACCGTTCTTATGAGGTCTCTGGTTTCACTGCTGGGCACCGTACAAGAGAGTTATGCAACAAGAGGATTGACAGAACAGGTGTTTGAGAAAAATATAACACAACCTCATGGACAGCAAAGAGACACAGTCATAATGGCCCTCTGATGGAAATTGTAACTACAACGTGGCCTGTGACATGAGTTTGACACGCCTGCAAGTGGATATATTTTCCCGGCTCAAATATGTGGTTATGTGTCAGCATAAAGAGAGATGTGTGGTATTTGATTGACAGTTGATTAGGGTGTGATGTCAGCGCATTCAGTGGACACGCCCACGGCATTTGAGCGCGGACAGAGCAGATTGATTTTGAACCGTCATTTTATGTACTTGATTCGTTTTTATTTATTTTTTTGTCATTCAAATTTGACAGGGTTGTTTACAGCACTGTTCTTTGAAATATTTATGTTTGTTTGTTTGTTTTCTTCTCAGAACGATATGGTCTCCAGGAGCCAAAACATGTGGAAGATTTGCAGAATCAGCTCATCAGCAGCCTGAAAGATCACGTGTCGGGCTGTCCCTCCTCACGGGCCAACTATTTGTCCAGTCTGCTCGGGAAGCTGCCCGAGCTCAGGACACTGTGCACTCAAGGCCTCCAGCGCATCTTCTACCTTAAATTAGAAGATCTGGTCCCCCCACCGCCCATCGTGGACAGAATTCTAATGGATTTGTTTCCGTTTTAAATGGAAGGTGTGAGACAGCACGCATGGAGTCAAAGACAATGGATGACCCAAATCAAAGGGTTAGTTCTGAATCCAGTTGTGTATATCTGGGAGAATAAACAAAGCTTCTCACGGACCAATTTGCTGACAGTTTTCCACTTAAGGCGCCATGAATGGAATCTCTGATAGAAGCAAAACGGACATATTGTCCAAACTCTGACAAAACACATAGGGTTGCAAAACTCATGGGAATTTTCAACCGCATAGGCTGTCTGTTTTCTTGATTGTAGCTGTTTTTGTTGTTGGGACTATTGCAACGTAGCCACTGACAAATGCTTGACGTCCACTTGAGGTCCAAGTGGTCCCCATCATAAATATTAGTATCATTCATGTATCATGAATGGACTTGGAGCAGCTAACATGCTGTGTCTTATATATTGCTTTACAAATGTGTCTGTTTTACTGGACATTTTTCTGCACTTCAGCTTGAAATAAAATATTTTCTGTTATAGTCTCGATTCTTTGTTGACTTCATTTAAAATATTTAGAATTACACTACTCACAAAACAGGGATATTTGTGTTTTTGGGAAAATTTTGCATTAATTTTAACCCTTACTCAATCAAACTTTGTTAAAAGTTAAAATGCCAGTATAGTAATTAGCAATAACAATCTGATAAGTATCCAAATGTTAGAGAGATGTTTCAAAGAGAACATATCGAAAAATCTGCCATCGGTGGTAATGTTCAGTTTTGACTGTCAGAGGTGAGTAACAAAATGTTTACGATTGTGGTTGGAGTTTGTAGTGGCGCAGAACGGCACTACATCATACTGTTTCAAATATTTGGACTCTAATATACAACCCCAATTCCAATGGAGTTGGGATGTTGTGTTAAACATAAATAAAAACAGAATACAATGATTTGCAAATCATCCATCCATCCATTTTCTGAGCCGTTTCTGCTCACTAGGGTCGCAGGCGTGCTGGAGCCTATCCCAGCTATCATCGGGCAGGAGGCGGGGTACACCCTGAACTGGTTGCCAGCCAATCGCAGGGCACATACAAACAAACAACCATTCACACTCACATTCACACCTACGGGTAATTTAGAGTCTCCAATTCATGCATGTTTTGGAGACCCCGGACCGTTGAACAGGTGAAGCTGAGAATGGGAAAGAATTCCACCTACAAAGCTTCAACAATTAGTGTCATCAGTTCCCAAACGTTTACTGAATGTTGTTAAAAGAAAAGGTGATGTAACACAGTGGTAAACATGACCCTGTCCCAGCTTTTTTGGAACGTGTTGCAGCCATAAAATTCTAAGATAATGATTAGTTGCTAAAAACAATTAAGTTGATCAGTTTGAAGATTAAATATCTTGTCTTTGTAGTGTATTCAATTAAATATAGGTTGCACATGATTTGCAAATCATTGTATTCTGTTTAACACAACGTCCCAACTTCATTGGAATTGGGGTTGTAACTAAATGATGTAAACTAAACATTAAAAAGCAGCATTTGTGTTAAAAACTTAAAAACAACAACCATAATAAATAACAAAATCATATTCCCTTTTGGAATTGTACAAGTATGATATATTCACTTAGTGGTCTGCATGTCTTGTATTTTCCTGAGTAAGCAACTGGACTGTCTGAGTCCCACTATGCCATCAGCCTGTAAATTCTCCTTTCACCGCATCAGAAAACAGGGCTGAAAAATGGATCTCTGTCCATCTCCCTGCCAGTTATGTACTGCTCTCTTTTTAGCGGCAGATGAATTTCCCCGCAGGGTATCAAGAGACCCATGATACGCGACTGTCGCCCAGGAGTGTGTCCATGTGTGCTCGACACAAACACGATGAAGGTTTTGCTGTAAATCTGGCCTAGAAGAGACAACTGAACAGTCGACAGAAGTAAGAACATCATCATGTTTGCATCCAAAACAAAATAAGCACAAGGGGCTCGTCATTAACAATAAATGATCGATTATTATTTGGGATGAGATAACAATGGCAACATATTCAGGACAGTTGAATCCTGAATTGGAACGACAGAGAGGTTCCTTCATATCCGATTTTGAGCCGTCGTTCAGCTGAATTTTTGCCTTGACTTGCAAATAAAAATTTGAGATGCGAGTGCTGTATGCTGGCAGTGAACTCAACTGACAACTCCACAACAAGCAGCAGTTTGGCTGATAGTGAACAATTTCTAAAAAAAAAATAAAAAATAAAAAAAAAGACGCTTCAACATGGTAAATGCCACTCACGGTCGAAGTTATTCTCAAACTAAACATGACAAGAGTTACATGAGATACACGTTGTGTATTTAGAACAAACACACGACTTAGCCTTCCGCTATCTTATCGCTAATGGACAATGCAAAACGCCTTACACAGGCTAACGAATAGCATCAACAGTTGACCTTTGAACACAAATGGTGCATTAACACGTGTAGAGTGACAATACAACAATACATGCAGGAAACATTTCTTTATACTTTTCTTCACTTTTTCTTCATAAAATAACTAATATTGCTGCAGTTTACTGAGTCGTAGTAGTTCTTCTTCATTTGTGTCTTTATGACTGCATTATATTGCCCTCTGGTGGCCAAGTCACACGCACCAGAAGGAGTTCCAATGAATTAATTATCATTCATACAAATATGTTATGATATATGTAAAAATGAACAAAGCCTAAACATCAGATATGTTCATCTTGGGTAGCTCTTGAAGACCTCTTGTGTAAAACAAAAGACAGTGTGGAGGTTTAAAGTTCCTACGGGTGCTTTGTCCCGGTCTCCGCCATTTATCCGAGTTGTTGACCCGTTTTGCCAAATCCAAGGTCATTTTCGAACACACTTGGTATTACATCTGGACGTGCAATTACATCTCAATTATCCAAAGCAGCAACAGTTGATCTCCTGCCTCGCTTGAGTTTCAGATGCTGGTGTATGGCAACCTCATAAGTCTGAGAATTTGATAACCCTGTCAATGTTGGCCTCACACAACAAGATCAAGTGGATAAAGTTGGCTCTCAGGAACAGAAAGTAGATCATAAATCTATCATGATGGGCCCATGATCAGCCTTTGAGTTGAAAGCATGTCCAAATGTTCACTTCGAGATGGCGTGGTGTCGCAAGTCTGGCACGCATGCCTGAAACTTGCTAGTCAAGAGCATAGTCACTTTCATCAATGTCACATTTTGGCGAGCCATAATATGTGAACGATGACATTTTAAGACTTGAATATGACATAAGTCAGCAGGGGACCAAGTAACTGAATTCTAAATGTGAGCGAGGATGCGAAATGTTTGAACTATATCACCATCAACTCAAAAGAACCTGAGAGGAAGAAATCTCTCAGTTTATTTACCCACAACCCATCAAATTATATAATATAGTACAGTGGTGCCCTGACGTATGATTCACCTGACTTCCAAGTTTTTCTAGACACGAGCCGTTGTTTGGGCGTTTTTTTTGGCTTTGACTTGCGAGCGCAAACTTGAGATACGAGCGCTGTATGGTGGCAGTGACACGTCTCATTTCACAGCAAGCGGCGGTTTTTCAGATAGCATTAGTGAGCAATTTTTCCAAAAAGTCTTCAAGCCGTTTATTGCCACTCCAAGTTGAAGTTTATTGTCAAACTGAACATAAAACAAAGCGAATTACACATCGTGTATTTAAACAACCACTTAGCTTAGCCATTAGCCCGCTAGCTTAATGCTAATGCACACACACACACACACATAATGGGAAATGCCATATGAAACTATTAGCATCCATGTGTGAGTATTATAACCCTTCAAGCAACAGACATTTGAACACAAACAGCGTCGCATATATTCTTTATCCTCTACAAAGAACGACTTAAAAAAAAATCAGCTTTGTTAAAATGAAGTGTATAGTGACTATTGAGACAACCTGTATTATTATTATTATCATTATTATTTCTGCACAATATGTAAACGCTTTATTGTCACATCAACTTGTGTCACTTCTTGGTCTGTCAGGAACCGTGGCCTCGGTCTTCCCAGTCTACTGAGTGAAGCAAGGCCAACGAGGAGGATCAGTTACACTCGGAGCTATACTGCATGTCATTTCTTATGAGGGGTCGTAGCTCACTGTGACACAGCAGCCCTCGGTCTGTCTGAACACTCCCAGTAATAGCTGGGACAAAAATAGATGGTCATCGTATGAAATCGATAATGTCAATTAGAAGTTACAAAGGGGCGCCGGCTGCCCTCACTCACGGATTATTCATGTTCACCGGAATTCACATTTCTTACAAGAGAAAGCCATGCAAATGACGCAGACAATTTTTGTAACAGGAGTAAAGATTTCAGATGGAAGCGCATCACTAAGACACTCGAATCGAAGCTATGCAGCTTTAAATGGGCTGACTAACATACAGTATGTAGTCGTAAGCAAGAGTGGCGCTCATTTGGGTCAACTCCATTTATGGATTTTTGCACAGTGTTCTTAGTTTTGCATTTGATTCAAAGTGCACTGAAGGATTTAGTGGCCTCCAAATGCAGCACAAACTCACAGTGCCCTTGTTGACCTTATGAAACGTCACTATGCGGTGCCATCTAGTGGAGAGTTAACCACACAGCCAATGGGTGCAAAGCAGAGAGTTTATTTACGTCGATTGGCTGGAAAAAGTCAATGAGAGCTTCAGGGACCCAACATCAGTGTTGATTGCGGAATTCTTAGTCATCTCTTTATAGGTCACTAGTGCAAACACATGACAACACCTATTTCAGTCCATCTATAACTATGTATTAAAATATAGAATTTATTATACAGAACTCATTATAATTTCTCAAGGGGAAATTCAACTTACATTATACCACTCATTATAACAGCACGTGCCAAGTACATCATCGATGGAGCCACACCCACAATCAATATAATATATCTCATAACATGATGAAAACAAAACATTTAGATAAAATACTGTGATGCTTATACTTGTACGCGGTCAGTCGCTGATGCACTTCAGTTACTTTATTACGACGAGCGGTAACCGAATACACACTCAGACAAGCGCTGCCATCGGCGACAACACACGCCCAAGCACTCCACTCACAGTCTCCCTGACTTTACCCAACACTCAAAAGCTTCAAATGTCCCTCCGCGCTTTCATCTTTGCTGATGTTACAATCACCAGTTAACAGGCGCTGTCCTTCACGGCCCACACTCAAGAGTTCAGATAAGATACTGTACATTATGGAACACATTTTATAAAAGGGGAACTGTTTACAACCTGAGCCGTGAGGCTAACGTAGGGGAAGGCTGGCCGCTGTCCCATGTTCGTGCACATGGCCTGTGTCCCATCCGGTAGCTCATCAGCTTGGGGGCAAGACCTCTCTTCTTCACTGGACTGTAGACCCATACCTGTGCACCAAATCCTCCCCTCGACAGCGCGTATTGTATGCCCTCTTTTAGCCTCTGCCGGCCTCATCAAGTATCTGGCAGGCCACGATTGTGAAGGCCCTGGGCAGATTACATTGGCGTGGCAACACACAGAGGCTGAAATCTGTGGACAAATGGACGAATAAATCTAATATTCACATTAGATATTGGAAGTAGTGCCGCCAAGAGAAATGGGACCGAATGAAGAGAATAGCCTATCAGTAATCAATCGATACAATTTCATAGAACAAATTTATAGAATTTAGGTTACAAATGTAGTCGAAGTGCTTCTTCTTGTGTTTAGGCCAAAAGAGAAACACCTTTTTTTCATATATTTTATATATTTTAATGTGCCAATATGACTTAATAGACTGTATTAAAAACCCACAGTGCAATAACACACATCTAGGACAGAACATAAAACGCATTTCTTTGACAGACATTTTAATGTCTGTTTTGCCCGCAAGGGCTCCATCTTGGTGAAAAGTATTAGCATGCGGTAAAATGTTTTTCCCTGTGCAACATAAATTACTGGCCTTTGTTTTTCTCCTCTGCTAGCTGTCACTGCTGTTTCACTGTTGATTGTTAACAGATTGAACCTCATCCATCTGCTCCCTCTGACCAAGAGCCTCCATCTGTTGATGGCACATTGTATGCACAGGTGGATGATTGCCTTAAATGTCTCCTGAAACCTCAAACTCATTTAGCCTTTGTACCCAGTGAACGGCCCCGCCAGAAACCACAGTCCGCAATAACCGTGGAGACAATGACACGATACAGTATAGAACACCAATTCCAATGAAGTTGGAACGTTGTGTTAAACATAAATAAAAACAGAATACAATGATTTGCAAATCATGTTCGATCTATATTTAATTGAATACACTACAAAGACAATATATTTAATGTTCAAACTGATAAACTTGATTGTTTTTAGCAAATAATCATGAACTTGGAATTTTATGGCTGCAACACGTTACAAAAAAGCTGGGACAGGGTCATGTTTACCACTGTGTTACATCACCTTTTCTTTTAACAACATTCAATAAATGTTCGGGAACTGAGGACACTAATTGTTGACGCTTTGTAGGTGGAATTCTTTCCCATTCTTGCTCGATGTACAGCTTCAGCTGTTCAACAGTCCGGGGTCTCCGTTGTCGTATTTTAAGCTTCATAATGCGCCACACATTTTCAATGGAAGCCACGCTGTTGTAACACATGCAGAATGTGGTTTGGCATTGTCTTGCTGAAATAAGCAGGGGCGTCCATGTAAAAGACGTTGCTTGGATGGCAGCATATGTTTCTCCAAAACCTGTATGTACCTTTCAGCATTAATGGTGCCTTCACATATGTGTACGTTACCCATGCCATTGGCACTAACATAGCCCCTTACCATCACAGATGCTGGCTTTTGAACTTTGCGTCCATAACAGTCCGGATGGTTCTTTTCCTCTTTGGCCCGGAGGACACGACGTCCACAATTTCAAAAAACAATTTGAAATGTGGACTCGTCAGACCACAGAACACTTTTCCACTTTGCATCAGTCCATCTTAGATGAGCTCGGGCCCAGAGAAGCCGGCGGCGTTTCTGGGTGTTGTTGATAAATGGATTTTGCTTTGCATAGTAGAGTTTCAAGTTACACTTACTGATGTAGCGCCGAACTGACATTACTGACATCGGTTTTCTGAAGTGTTCCTGAGCCCATGTGGTGATATCCTTTACACATTGATGTCGGTTTTTGATGCAGTGCCGCTTGAGGGATTGAAGGTCAATGTTGGTTTTCGGCCTTGCCGCTTACATGCAGTGATTTCTCCAGATTCTCTGAACCTTTTGATGATATTATGGACCGTAGATGATGAAATCCCTAAATTCCTTGCAAGGAACATTGTCCTTAAACTGTTCGACTATTTTGTTCACGCACTTGTTCACAAAGAGGTGAACCTCGCCCCATCTTTGCTTGTGAATGACTGAGCAATTCAGGGAAGCTCCTTTTATACCCAATCATGGCACCCACCTGTTCCACCTTTTTTGGAACGTGTTGCAGCCATAAAATTCTAAGTTAATTATTATTTGCTAAAAATAATAAAGTTTATCAGTTTGAACATTAAACATCTTATCTTTGTAGTGTATTCAATTAAATATAGGTCGAACATGATTTGCAAATCATTGTTTTCTGCTTTTATTTATGTTTAACACAACTTCTCAACTTCATTGGAATTGGGGTTGTATAATGTAAATATTGTTCTCTCTCTCTGGCTTAGTAGTTGAAAATTATTGTGATATACTCGATCAATAACGCGAGCAACGCTCCCATAAAAAGCTAGCATTTTGTGAGTGATTCTGACACATTTGAAGGCGTTTTGAGTGAGCTACAGACACGCCCAGCCAGTTTGACACTGCTGTGACGTAACAAGGCGTTATTTGCAGTGACCACATGATTTTTGCCATGTTTGAACCAAGTGCCGAAATATTGACTCTCTACTCCCCCACTTAATTGGTTGAATTAGCGCTGATAAAATGCTGCACTCTAACGCTAATCCGTGCTAACGCTGCAGCTCTTCTTACCTTTTGTCCTTAACATGATAGTGCTTCAATGTACTGCAGTCATCCCTTGAAAATAGCGGATCTTCATCAAGTCTTACTGGCAAGTCATGGCCTCTGTGGGGGCCGATATTATGAAAATTAGCCACACTGATACGTCACAATTCATTATTTTTTAAAAAAAGGAATTTTTTTATCACAAAGAAATTCATTCATTCGTGTATTTCTTTGTAAAGTTTATTCTCGTAGCTTGTTGTTTTCGTAAAAAGGAAGTCACTTTCATTCTTGTAAGATTAAGAATTTTTGCAAAAAAAAAACAAAAACATGACTATCTTGAAAAAAAATTGTCACAATTCTGTGAGATTAGCACGTTTTTCTAAAAATAAAAAATAAAAAACTGCCATGATATGCGTTCTGTTTTAGAAAAAAATGACTATTTAATCTCGGAAAAATTTGAACTTTATTCTAATAATTTATTGATCACACACACACACCCTTTATTCTCAAAATCTCAAAAGTATTGTGTTCAAAGTACATATTTTTTTTATCTAAAACCCATAACCACTAAAGTGCATGTTGACATTTTGGAAGTAATGGAAGTTTTTGCAGTGACTTCTGGTTCTACACTGTCCCTTACCTTCTATCCTCTGAGGAGAAACTGTTGAGAACATTTTCATGTGCTACCATGACGGTGCAGCACAGGCTTTTCAGGGAGTCTGGCACCATTAAAGATACATCAGTGCTTTTAGCGACTGGCCTCCAGAGAGCATTCAGCTTTGCTTGATGTGCAAATAGACAACGACATGCATGCGAGGCTCATGTGTCTCTCTGAAGCCGTGGTGTCATGCCAACGGGAGGTGCACACTCATTGTTTAAGTGGACAAACCTCCCCAGATGACACATGAAACCGGGGGGTGAAGAAATTGGAAATGCACCAATATTATTCTTTTGCCACCATTTGCATGACCCTCTTACATGTGTAAATGTATTATTATTCAACTAAATCTACTCAAATTTCCTGTCCCGTATTTACAGTACATATATTTTCAAGCTTTATGCATAGTATCAACACAAAATATGCATGTGAAGTGCAGGTATTTTATTTTTTGGTGTACTTGGGGATCATGTTTTAAACTGTATTATACAACCCCAGTTTCCTTACGTCCACTTCAATCCTGCTTTTGTACAACCCCAATTTCAATGAAGTTGGGACGTTGTGTTAAACATAAATAAAAACAGAATACAATGATTTGCAAATCATGTTCAACCTATATCTTCCTCAACATACAATTGCAAGGAATTTAGGCATTTCTTCATCTACGGTCCATAATATCATCAAAAGTTTCAGAGAATCTGGAGAAATCACTGCATGTATGCGGGAAGGCTGAAAACCAACATTGAATGCCCGTGACCTTCGATCCCTCAGGCGGCACTGCATCAAAAACTGACATCAATGTCTACAGTATATCACCACATGGGCTCAGGAACACTTCAGAAAACCAATGTCAGGAAATACAGTTCGGCGCTACATCCGTAAGTGCAACTTAAAACTCTACTATGCAAAGCAAAAGCCATTTATCAACAACACCCAGAAACGCCGCCGGCTTCTCTGGGCCCAAGCTCATCTAAGATGGACCGATGCAAAGTGGAAAAGTGTTCTGTTGTCCGACGAGTCCACATTTCAAATTGTTTTTGGAAATTGTGGACGTCGTGTCCTCCGGGCCAAAGAGAAAAAGAACCCTCCGGACTGTTATGGACACAAAGTTCAAAAGCCACCATCTGTGATGGTACGGGGCTGTGTTAGTGCCAATGGCATGGGTAACTTACACATCTGTGAAGGCACCATTAATGCTGAAAGGTACATACAGGTTTTGGAGAAACATATGCTGCCATCCAAGCAACGTCTTTTTCATGGACGCCCCTGCTTATTTTATCCAACACAATGCCAAACCACATTCTGCACGTGTTACAACAGTGTGGCTTTGTAGTAAAAGAGTGTGGGTACTGGCCTGCCTGCAGTCCAGACCTGTCTCCCATTGAAAATGTGTGGCACATTATGAAGCGTAAAATACGACAACGGAGACCCCGGACTGTTGAACAGCTGAAGCTTCAACAATTAGTGTCCTCAGTTCCCAAATGTTTATTGAATGTTGTTAAAAGAAAAGGTGATGTAACACAGTGGTAAACATGACCCTGCCCCAGCTTTTTTGGAACCTGTTGCAGCCATAAAATTCTACGTTCATGATTATTTGCTAAAAACAATAAAGTTTATCAGTTTGAACATTAAATATCTTGTCTTTGTACTGTATTCAAATAAATATAGGTTGAACATGATTTGCAAATCAATGTATTCTGTTTTTATTTATGTTTAACACAACGTCCCAACTTGATTGGAATTGGGGTTATATGTCTTTTTATCTTATCCAGAAGACTCAAGACGTGAACTGTCCCAAACATTACAACAAACACAGGAACTTTCTTTTCACTTTCACAGTGGCCTGTATTTGGATTATTCACACGCATGAGCGCAGCCATGATGTGTGTAACCACTGCGCACGCATAGAAAGTCTGTGGTCTGTGGACTCGCAATGCAGAAAGTATGACATTGGCCTATATTTGAGTACAATTTTTGGCTACTCTACCCACCTCTGCCCAGGGTACACATGAGACATAAATCGGGTTTCCACACTTACAAAATGTACAACTGAAGGATGTGTCCCAGTTCCTGTGCGCAAATGTACTGCATAAGCAATGACAGACAGAATGTTTTATTTTGTTGTTGTTTCAATCCGCGAATAGGCCAACCGCAAATATGCGGGGGTTCTCTGTATCCAAAACACTCATCTTCTCCTCCCTCCCCTCCCCTCCCCTTCCCGATCTCTCCGCTCTCCGAACAGAACCGAGAGAATCCGCAAATGTACGAGCTGCGTCCGAGCGAGCAGCCATAATTGGGATTATTCGGGAATAATTCGCTCAAATCCAGCGGCCTCCTCCTCCTCCTCCTCCTCCTTCTTCTTCTTCTTCTTCTTCTTGCGTTCTTTATTTTTCCTCCCTCGACGGTTTTCGTCATTTCGACGTCGCCGGCCGGGGCCGTGAATCTGTTTGATTTCGACGGCGTCATGGAGGGGGTTCTTTTTTATTCATATCGGACTCTTCTTCCCTGCATGCAGCCGTCCACCTTCGCTGGACAGCAAAACAAAGGCTGCATTTGAACCGTCTCTCTTCTCCCCCCCCCCCCCCCCCCCACCCCCTCCCCACTGAAAGATGGAGAAAGAGATTTATGGAGGCGCTCGTGTGTATGGACTGATTGTTCCGGTGCCAGTCGCCCAAATCAACGTCAAACCCGCTCATAGGGGCCGCGCGGCCGTTTTCCGCCGTCTGTAGGTGGCTTTATTTTTTATTTTTATTTGTTTATTATTATAAGCGTTGAAAATCTGACATCATTTGGATAAATGAACGCAACAAGATCTCCCCCCCCCCCCCCTCTCTCGTCACCCACCCTCCCCGTTCGTCCTCTGGAGAGCCACCTTCGACGTGATGCCGCACCGACTCTGTTTACACGGCTGACGCTCCAAACGAAACGCGTGGATATATGTCTGTTTTCTGGGGAGGGTTATTTTTTGTCTTCTTCTTGTTCCCGTCGCTCCTAAATGAGGGCAGCATCTTCATCATCTTGTGGCTGTCTGATCAGATGCTGAGTCTCTGGTGGGGGTAGGCTGGTGATGGTGGTGGTGGTGGTGGTGGTGGTGGTGGTGGTGGAGGGGGAGTTGGGTGTCTCGTGTTGATCATATGTTCCCCGATTCTCCCTTTGGATGGATTTATGCATAACAGGTGTTGTGCACAACATGAGCATGAAGCTTCATTGTGTGCTCTTCTTCTTTTTCTCTCCGTGCAAGCGACGGTGAGACAAAGCGACGGCCTCTTCCCCCCCCCCCCCCCCTTTTTTTTTTGTTTTTGTTGTTTTGCAAAAGGATGAAATGAAAGGTAGGTTGGGATTGATCTGTGTGTCGCACACACACACACACGCGTATATGTATGCACGCACACACAGCTAGGGATTGTGACACCTGTTTGTGTGTTTTCCACTCCATCCACAGGGCCCAGGCAGGCAGGCCTCTTGTAATATGTTAGTCAAGGTGGCAAAGGGCTGTTTGTTGGATCAACATAAGAGCTTATTGCTTTTGTGCGTGGCCTAAATTGACGAGGCCCACCCTGACGAGCACATTTAATGAAAACGTCTCCCTGTCGTGATGATTACACTCGCTGTGCACATTTACGTGTGGTGCAGGAAGGGGTGGGGTGCGGGGGTCGGGATGTCCTCCACTGACACACAAAGCATACAGTTTGGTTTGTTGGACATGCCCAGTCTCTTCTCCACCAACCCCCGCCCCCACCCCTCGTACACCCCCGTGCATTCACTCAAACACCCACACTTGCACAAAGTATGCGAGCTGTTGTATCTTAGCAACGGGATAGGTAATTACTGAGAGAGCAGAGAAGCTGGCATGCTGTTGAGCTGCTGATCTGATCCCAGCCTTAAGAGGAACGGGGAAGATTTCCACGGCGGTCCGTCTCTTGCAAGGGAAGGCGGAAGGTGGCGGTGTTGGGGGGGGAAGGGGGGGGGGGGGGGGGGGGGGGGGGGGTGTATGCTTAACATGCGCACGCAGCCCTTCATGAAAATGTGCATCTGTGTGTTCACAGGTGGCGAGCTTGTGGACAAAAGAGGAGAGATGACATGTAGAAAAGGCCTCTCGTTGTAAAGCAGACGACGGCTGTAAGAGGATCAGTGGAGCTTACAGGCAGGCAGGCAGGCACGCCCGTGCGCAGGCAGGAGGCCGATAGAATGGCCAACCAGAGCTTCGCCATGGACGGGCCCGGCAGCTTGCTGGCGGTGCTGGCCTCGCAGAGCGGCCTGGCCCGAGGAGGCAGCAGCAGCAACGGCGGCGCCAGCGGAGGAATCTCGGCCTCAGACGTGTCAGCGTACTTCAAGCTGATCTTCTTGGGCTTGATCATCTGCGTCAGCCTGGCGGGCAACCTCTTGGTCTCCCTGCTGGTTTTACGAGACCGGACGCTTCACAAGGCGCCGTACTTCTTCTTGCTGGATCTGTGCCTGGCCGACGCGGTGCGCTCGGCCGCCTGCTTTCCGTTCGTACTGGTGTCAGTGCACAACAGCTCGGCGTGGACTTACAGCGCCTTGAGCTGCAAAGTGGTGGCGTTCATGGCCGTGCTCTTTTGTTTCCACGCTGCCTTCATGCTCTTCTGCGTGGCCGTCACCCGCTACCTTGCCATTGCCCACCACAGGTTCTACGCCAAGCGCATGACCATCTGGACCTGCGCCGCCATCATTTGCATGGTTTGGACTTTGGCGGTGGCCATGGCCTTCCCGCCCGTCTTCGACGTGGGGACGTACAAGTTCATCCGGGACGAGGATCAGTGCATTTTTGAACACCGCTACCTGAAGACCAACGACACCCTGGGCTTCATGCTCATGCTGGCTGTGGTGGTCCTGGCCACGCACGGGTTCTACGCCAAACTGCTGCTGTTCGAGTACAGGCACCGCAAGATGAAACCGGTCCAGCTGGTGCCGGCCATCAGCCAGAACTGGACCTTCCACGGTCCCGGTGCCACCGGTCAGGCGGCGGCGAACTGGATCGCGGGGTTCGGCCGAGGCCCCATGCCGCCCACTTTGCTGGGAATCAGGCAAAATCTACACAATCAACACCGGCGGCTGCTGGGGATGGACGAGGTGAGGTCCGAGAGGAGGCTGGGCCGCATGTTCTACACCATCACCCTGCTCTTCCTGGTCCTGTGGGCTCCCTACATCGTGGCGTGCTTCTGGAGGGTGTTCGTCAAGTCATGCAGCATCCCTCAGAAGTACCTCTCCGTCACCGTGTGGATGAGCTTCGCCCAGGCTGGAGTCAACCCCATCTTCTGTCTCCTGCTCAACGAGGATCTGAGAAAAGTGCTGCGAGCCCACCTGCCCACCTACTGGAGGACTAAACAACACCTGCCCCAGGATGAGGCCTACTGCATCATGTGAGGAGGGGTCCTCACCAGAAGAATGTGCTTTGGAGCCAACCAGCGCAGGCACGGTGCCATTTCAAAAAGAATGTCGATATTTGTGCCAGAGGTTTGGATGGGGTGCAAGAAACCCACTCACCCATACTTGAATTGTTTGTATTCCTCATGATGGATTAATAGGTAAGCTCAGCCTGGAAAAATGAGACAGATGCCATTTTTAATATCATGTTGCCTTATTTCAGAGTGACACACATCAGTGTCTGTGTCACACAAGGCACAAAACTGAGCATTAGAATCGCAGGATAAAATGTTTTGATCGGAACGCTACAGACTTGAAAGACATCACACAGAATTTGACGAGTTGAAGGGATGAAGCAACCATGCGGGACTCCTTTCCGTGCTAATTGAAGGTGACAATTTGGATACTGTAGGGACTGTTTAAACAGCAGTTACGAACCCTAACATGCTTGAGTTTTTTGGACTTCATTTAGGGTGCATTACATTTCTTTGTATCATAGGGAAAAAATGCCTGTTTTCCTTTATTTGTAAACAATACATGTTAAGCAGATGACACTATTTTGAAATATGACTTGATTTCATATTGTATAGACTGTACAGGAATGCAAATTCCTGCTTGTGTGTTTTTATATTGCATTTGTGTGTAGGTGTGCAAGGGTAAACCTGCTCTGATATTGCCATCTTGGTGCCCCTACCGTGTCATACTTAAGCCTGGTACACACATAAGGATTTTTGAAATCTTAATAGATTGTTTATCTGTTACAGACCCCACACATCAAGATTAAAAAAAACATCAACAACAACAAAATTGGGCATTTAACAGTTTTGATTGTATTGCATGTGGTGTGTGTCGATAATCTCAACACAGTACACCACAAACACAAAGATTCTGTTCCACCAATGATCTAGAATCTAGTCCTCCAAGACAGAAATTGAGCGTGATCTAACAAAAAGGACGAAGGAGAAGAAACATAGAATGATGGTGGTGTGGGACTATTTTTTATGGGAAAATCCCAAACTAAAAAAAAAAAAAAAAAAAAAAAAAAGACTGGAAAAAAATCCTGGAGTGCGTGAAAGCAGCCTTTATAATATACTGAGCGAGCTAGAGGTTGTCTTTCAAATTAAGATAATGGCTGATGATATTATCCAAGTAATACGGGTAGATAGGGCTGGGCGATTAAGCGAAAATTAATCATGATTTCGATTTTTGCTTCTCACAATAATCAAAACATTCTAATAGAAGAACAAGGATTGTGCCGAATGACACAGCGTGTGTACGCAAGTTCGTGCGTTGTGAAAGCGCCCTGTTGCTTGCAGTAGCAGGTTTGTGACGTGTCGTTCTGCCCCCTCTTGAGCGTGCTTTTATTGACACCCGACTTCAAGTGTGTTGTAAAGCTAAACACACAACAAAAAGAATTACACTACATTGTCGACTTAAATACAAGACATAGTTCATTTTAGAAAGATTGTCAGCTTAATGCTAGAACTCAATGGAAAACCCCATTTACCGGCTAGCAAGAATTAGCATTGGACAACACGGGAGGGATTCACCTTCAAATAATGAATATTCGCACACAAACACTGTAGTAACACATACAAACAGGTAAGATAACAATACTCACAGGTATATATTATAAAATCTGCTGCTCTCGTCTTCTAGTCTTTTTATCTTAATATACAGTAACTGCATCTCCATGTGTGCCCCTGAGAGGCAAAGGCACAATCAGCAGGAATTTATTTTTCTGTTTTATTTTTTATTGTTATTATTTTAAAATTCTATTGTTTTACCTTGTTACTTAAGTTATCTATGAAGCTGAGGTTTGGTAGCTGAATAAATACTAAATTTAAAAATCAATGCATAATCGTGTTTATAAATCAGTTCAATATCAATCAAAATAGTGATTTCCCCCCCCACCATTAAACGCCCAACCCTACAGATAGGACATGGTTGTTTTTATTACCGTCCGTTTCCTTGTTCCTTCGTCAGGTCACTTCTTGATTCAGAGAGTCAATACTTGGGAGAAGTCGACTTTCCCTACACACAGCAAGATTTTTGGTCGTCGTTGGCCCGAGCCGTTTCTGACCCTTTTATCGGGACAGATTCACTCTTAACACACCTCAGACCACAGGATATTCTTATAAAACATATGATAGTTTGGTGTTTGTCATCCTTGGTCCGGAAGGAGAGAAAAATCGGGACAAAAACAGCCTGGTTGTCTTTATGTGTACCAGGCCTTACACTAACACCTACATGGGCAAATCAGTCAGAAAAATATGAGCTGGCTAAATGATGTTTATAAAAAAAGAAAAAAAAAAAAAGAAAAAAAAAAAGCCAACAGGAAATGTAATAGTGTGGCTCGCATATGAAACAAGATTCTTCAAATGGATTCCAAAACCATGAAGGGCATCTGATTTTTCACATTAAATGCAAAACATATGTGAATCATAAGAATAGAGGAAGAGACCAGTTGAAATAGTTAATGGTTATGTACATTGTATTAAAAAATATACAAATATTTGCAGATCTGTGATGATGGGGAATGTTTTAAAGTAACGCTATGCTCTTACCATGTTATCCTGAATTACAAAGCGCAGTGGAAGTCATTGTGGGAGAGAATACTGAATGTTAACAGGCCTGCTCATGTTTTCCCTCCCATTTGAATGTCTGGATCAAAGTCTCCAAGATGGAAAACCCGCTGCATCGAGTCAAGTTGTCGAGTCTCCAAATTAAGATTGGTGCCATGCAAATATCTGGCCTGCAGTACATTAGTCATAGATACATGTGTGCAGTAAATCTTGAATGTGGCCACTTGCACTGCGTTAGCATGTACTCCACGACATTTCAGATCCAAGACGGGGGTGGGAGGGGTCGGGGTAAGGGGGTGCTAACTTGTATAGATGATGATGATATAGAAAGTCCAAGTGAAAAGTGAACTGAGGTCATTGATTTTTAAGTCTGGCATTGCTTTGCGAGATGATCTGTACAGTTCAGCTGAGGTGGCTCTTTTGCCCACTCATCAATAAAGAATCTACTTTTGATGCATTCCCAGTTTTTTGTTGCCTTGGAGAGGAGACGGCTGCGCCACTGCAGGCCAGACTTCACGGGAAATAGACAAATACAAAATATATCATCTGTATTTGCAGGATGGTAGCATAAATGAACAGTTGGGGCACACCGAGAAGAGTACACGGTCCTCCCTCGCCATGTCGCGGTTCACTTTTTGCCGTCTCATTGCATTGTAAATTTTAAAATCATACATATCTGATTTTAGGTTTTGTAATTTACACTATTGTATAAAGTATCGCGGGATTTTGCAGTGATCATTTTACCACACCGACAAATGTTACTGCATACCCACGTAGCAATAAGTGCAAACCGGGAGTAAAGAGTGCGTAAAAGTAATGTCCATAGTTTGGGATTATTCACACTTTAAAAAAGGAAGAAAAACTCCAATGTGTCTACTGCAAACCAGAACTGGCTTATGGTTAAATCCATGTTGTCAGCTTATTGAATACAGCCTACCACCGCTAGTTAGAACAAATTGTAATCCCTCCATAGGTGGTCACGGATAGACACAATCACGTTATTGAACAAACGGTAACAAAATAAAAATGTACAAGTCACCTCAGGCACCGAAAGCCAACTCTACACTTTCATTCGCTGACACCCCCGTCACTCAACAGGCCAGGCCCTGCTTTTTAAAGCCACACACATTCACAGATACAAAGGTGTGGAATGCGAGGCTGGCAAGTGGGGAAAGCCTGCCCCTCACATGCATACTTTATATTGGTATTATGCATAACATTTTCTCTACATGCTTTTTCTTCTATCGCGGGGGGTTGTGAAACGTAACCCCTGCAATAAACGAGGGATTATTGTAGTTGTACATTTTTTCTTTTCCATGTGTCCCTAATCAGTGTTGTTCCTGAACAAGTTCAATGAACGAATGTTCATGAACTAGTTCATATTTTGTATGAATGTGAAAGGAACTTAGTTCATGTCTGCCTGATGAACGTAATTGAGAATCATGCTCATTCTGGCGTCAAAGAACAGTTTTCGAAAAAGCTCATTTTCATTCAAGAGTGCCAGCTTTTGCTTGGGACCAGGAAGGCCAAACCAGTCTGAACACACTATACAAGAGCCTTCATATGTCGGTGGATAAACGCTGGATTTGCCAACCGATTCAGTGCGGCCACAGCCACCACGCAGCTGCGTGAGAATGCGAGGTGCGTTCAGGGACACTGTGGAAATGGGAGTAAATGTGTTCTTCAGTGGTTTTGTAACACAGTACATAATTGCAAAAATTGACTACTAGGAAAATAATTTGTATCAGAATGATTTCACACTCTACGATCACACGGTCATATGGAATTTATTTTGTTTTGTAATATAAGAATAGATCAAATATTTTGTTAATATAGTCAGCCGGAGCGGCAAGGAATGCAATGCTATCAATGTCCTTTCCCCATTGCTCAGTGTTGCAAGTTTTTGTTTGCACATTAAGGACACAAGTCCTGTTTTTGTTTTAATTCATTTTAAAAAAAGACCATTCAAGGAACACGTGTTTCCTCATATTTTTGAGATTGTAGGGTGAAAGCTGCAGCTGGCTACTTGTGTGGACTGAATGGGTGGCAACAATGGTGAAATGAAATGCCAGAATTTGAAGGGAAATAGGGCATCAGCAACATTCATTTTCCGTACCGCTTATCCTCATTAGGGTCGCAGGCGTGCTGGAGCCTAACCCAGCTATCTTCGGGCAAGGGGGGTGGGGGGGTTACCCCCTGAACTGGTCGCCAGCCAATCGCAGGTCACACATAAATAACCATTCGCACTCACATTTACATCTACAAGCAATTTGGAGTCTTCAATTAACCTACCACGCATGTTTTTGGGATGTTCGAGGAAACCGGAGTACCCGGAGAAAACCCACGCATGCACTGGGAGAAAATGCAAACTCCACACAGGCGAGACCGGATTTGAACCCGGGGCACTGCTGACGCAAAGTCAGTTAGTTACAGTAGTTTATTTTTCCAGGGCATTTCATTAAGCATCTCCAGTAAATACACACACATGCAGAGATAAGCACAAATAAACTTAGAATGTGCATAATGCTCATGGTCTCAAACACAAATAGGGCATAGCACACATGAAAAGAAAATAAGGTATTTTGACTACATACATATTGCCTGATACCAAATAGGCAGTTACAGCAGAAGGACAGTGTTGGAAATGTTTCTGCAGGTGCTTCCTGTCAAACCTGGGGAAACGAGCGCTGAAATGTTTTAAAACGCAAAAGCGTACTCACACACTCTAACCCCACCTGAATTTTCTAAAACTCACCTCCTACACAGCATGGTGTTCCGATTGCACTTGACAAGAATGACAAAAGTCAAAAAGCAGCCTGTTACAGTGAAAACAAATTTACAACAGTTAAGGAACAGTAGCATTTTTTTCTGAAGGTTGTACATGGAAGCCTTTTATTGCGTTACTTTTGCTCCCGCCTCCAGATGATGACCATGCCCGTGGAGTCAGCAGAGGCCAGCATACTCTCGTCACAGTTGAAACTAACATCAAGGACAGGGCCGCCGTGACCTTGCAACTTGTTCACAATCGCCTTGGTGTTGCGTTCAACGTCAAAGAAGTAGACGCAGGCATCTTCGCTGCCCGTCACTGTGGAGGACCATTTCAAGTGTGAAGAGAAATTAACCAAACACTGAGGGTATATTGAAGATAATTATGCAATCATTTTTTTTCTTAATGGGGTTTTACAGTATACAGTGGTGCCATCAGATATGTTAATTCGCTCAGTGACCACGCTCTTAACTCAAAACATGTATCTCAAATCATCTTTGCCCATTGAAATTAATGGAAATGCAATTAATCTGTTCCAGCCTTTCCCCTCAAAACCAAAACATGTTGTAATGTCAGTTTTAATAAGGAAAAAATGGGACTCCAAAATATTGTACTTTTTAAAAGCAAACAGTAATGGCACTATTACATAGAATTAAAAAGAATTAAAACAGTTTTTGTCACACCGCATCACTTAAAACGCTCCTTCTAGAGTACCGACCTTCGTCACATGGGGGCAGCATAAGACAACCAGATGGATCTACTGTTCATTGGGGGAGTATTATGAATCCCACTTAAGTTTTAGGCAGTCCTAGCCTCTTTACAGCAGCCAGTCCATATTGCAGCAGGGCATGTCCTACCTAGAACCCAGTGGGATTAATAACTTCTCTGTGAGGTCATCGGTACGGCAATTATGTTAGTTGTTCTACGCAAAGGACAAAAAGGCTATTCTATGACTAAGTACTGTTATATTGTCTGTCTACATTGTTTGGACACATTATTGCTGAACCATTTGTGTTCAATCCGTTCCTAAAGGGTTAATAGCACCGCAGCACAGATGCTTATTTGCGTTAGCATTAAGCTGGCGGGATCTTTCTTGAGACAGATGTTTTGCCGTTTTGAATACACAAAGTGTAGTTCTTTCTGTTTTAGGTTTAGTTTGGCAGTAAACTTCAACTCGGAGTGGCATTAAACAGCTTGAAGCCTGGATAAATTGTTCACTATTTGGCAAAGAATATATGCCTTGGAGTATTGTTGTATGCTCTGTTTGTACCGATTGCTGCTCCATGTGTTAAAGCAGCACTGCAACTGTTTGAAGGTTTAAATTTATCATAACATCTATGCCAATTTTTCATATTTTATGTTGTTATTCAACTAGCTGATTTTCAATACATGAAACGATATGGTTTGGTTGGACATTTCGCTGTTTAAATAAACAACGTTTAATTCTCTTTTGTTTTATGTCTCCATTTTCTAGTAGACTTCAGCTGGCAGTGACAAACTGCATGCTATGCATCTTATTCTGGAGCGAACAGGTCACGAAAGATCCAGTTCTTAATGCTGGCTGTTCAGTGAAAGACGGGAGTGATTGGGAGCCAACTTGCTGGGGTTTCTCGTCTTTTATGCCGCACGATGTGTGGCGGCATCTGTGTGTCCGCTTTAAGAAGAGGCAAGGGGGAAGTCGGTGACACGCACACAGTAAGCACACAAACTGGAGCGTCAAATGATGAAGTAAAATTTGGACTCATTTTAGAATTAATAGTAGTTCGAGGTCAGAGTGCAGATTCAGATATGCAAATCTTACATCGGGCAGGATCATACTAAACTAATTACTCCTTAACAATAATAATTTAACATCCCTGCATGCGTCCAGAATTTCTCACACTCTTTTCTCATGTAGAGTTATACAGGAGAGGTATGCGACTGGCAAAATTAGCAGTTAGGTCAAATGCTTCCATCATGTAGATGCCTGCTTTTGTATAAAAAAGGGCATCACGTCTTCAGCAATGTTTAGCCCTATTGACGTTTGAGGCAATATAAGACCTCTCACTCACTAAATGTGACCACTGGGAGTGGGCGATATGTGCTGAATATTATATCACACTATTTTAAGAAATGTTGCAGTATTTTAACAAATAAAAACCTAAAGTCGAGGTTTTAGGGGTACTGAAAGGTAGTTTTTGGTCACAGAGGACCTGTGTTGCAATCCTATGGCAGGGCAACTCACCAACACATGCGCCCTGTCTGAAAGACATGAGGGGGCAGAAGATGCTGTGAACGAGCTGCGAGCCGTGCTGGATGGGGAAGCTTCTCTTTAGCTGGAGCCCACCTTCGTTGTCCACCACCCTTCAAAGGGGACAAAGAAGCCATCCCAAACAATGAATGACAACAGTGTTACAATGCGCTTATGTGCACCAAGCAAACAGACCTGTAGAGCAGCAGTTTATTGACGCAGGCGTTGACCAGCAGGGAAGGGTCTCGTGCCTCTCGGCTGATCCAGGAGCGAGCAGAAATGCTGCAGATGGAGCTGCCTTCGCTGACCACCAGACGCTTGGCTTTGGTTAGCTTCCCTGAGTCAGGGCAGTCACGTAAGAATTGTCGTGGATGAACAAATGGCCAATGCTCAAGAATTAACACATAGGTTGTGGGTAGCGATCTGCTCTTTACTCAAGACAGACTTTTATACACGCTCAGGACAACAGTTCCCGGAAGCCCACTGCAATTCTTGGAATCATTAAAAATACTAACCCACAAGGGGAGATATTCCCTTAAAAGGTTCCACTAGTGTAAGCAGGTTTTTGTACATTTACACAACCAAGGTCAAAAGGACCTCTCGGTCTCGACTGTGGGTTCACATTAGTTCTTTCTACGATATATGCCACCTTTTGGGGTCAATGACCCCAAACCAAATTATTGTTTCTCCTTGACATACTTTTAGTTCTGACAATAATAGAGTATGTTCATGTAGTGGGGGTGTGTGTGTTACACAAGTGTGGGGCGTTTTGATTCGGGGGGAATTCTTTCATCGAGGTGAGTTGGTTACTTGGCAAACCAAGTACCCTGACTGGTGACTTGGCACTTGCACAACAATTCAGAAAAATGTCACCAACGTAATCGATGAAGGTATTTTAAAATAATGACTGCTGAACAAGCTGGGAGGATCATCAACATAATTAAAATCAAAATCCTCATTATCATCATCAGCACCAACTAGTTTTTTTCAAGATGCAATTGTACCCAGTGCCCATAAACTCGTCCCCTGGACAGGTTAAGTGGTGTGGAAAATGGCTGAAATAGTGAATAGAATGAACAATGTCAGTATTTTCAAACAGCAACAAAATTAACCCATCGTAACCCACTCATGAAAACTAGTAGCAGAACCCCACACACTGCGCAGCAGTTAAGTCACGTACGGCCGCGTCGCTCGGTGTGTGGTGGACCTCGGAGATTACATAATAGCTGCGATGGTACCTGTGGCCATGTCGAAGAGGAAGGAGAAGATGCTGCCCCTGTCGTCGCCCGCCCAGAGAATCCTCCCTGGAGAGTCGAAGGAGAGTGACAGCACGCGGCCCGTCAGCTTGCTGGAGCCGCCCTTCACCTTCTTGCCCGTGGAGATGTTTACCACCTGCAGGTGGTGCTTACTGTTGCCCACCTGTTGTGCACAAGTCACGGAGAAAATCTTCATGGTCTGCACTGCAAACAAAGCAACTTGTGGCCACTGTGTGTAGAAACTCAATAGACGGGTGGTTGTCAAACATTTTACACTACAGACCTTCTTTTCCTTTCGGCTTGTCCCGTTAGTGGTCGCCACAGTGTGTCATCCTTTTCAATTTAAGCCTATCTCCTACATCCTCCTCTCGAACACCAACAGCCCTCATGTCTTCACTCACGACATCAATCAACCTTCTCTTTGGTCTTCCTCTAGCTCTCTTGCCTGGCAGCTTCATCCTCATCCTTCTACCAATATACTCACTATTTCTCCTCTGGACGTGTCCAAACCATCGAAGTCTGCTCTCTCTAACTTTGTCTCCAAAACATCTAACCTTGGCTGGCCCTCTGATGAGCTCACTTCTAATTTTATCCAACCTGGTCCTAGAGCGAACCTCAACATTTTCATTTTCGCCACCTCCAGCTCTGCTTCCTGTTGTCTCTTCAGTGGCACTGTCTCTAATCCGTACATCATGGCTGGTGGGCTCACCACTGTCTTATAAACTTTGCCCTTCATCCTAGCAGAGACTCTTCTGTCACATAACACACCTGACACCTTTCTCCACCCATTCAAACCTGCTTGGACTCATTTCTTCATTTCCTGACCACACTCACCATTGCTCTGGACTGTTGACCCCAAGTATTTCAAGTCCTCCACCCTTACTATCTCTTCTCCCTGTAGCCTCCCTCTTCCCCCTCCACCCCTTTCATTCATGCACATATATTCTGCTCCCTGCTTTCACTGCAGATTTCAATGTCATCTGCAAACATCATGGTCCACGGGGATTCCAGTCTAACCTCATCTGTCAGCCTATCCGTCACCACTGCAAACAGGAAGGGGCTCAGGGCTGATGCCTGATGCAGTCCCACCTCCACCTTAAACTCCTCTGTCATACCTACAGCACACCTCACTCACATACTTCTCTGCCACTCCAGACTTCCCCATGCAGTACTACAGTTCCTCTCTGGGTACTCTGTCTTTCTCTAGATCCACAAAGACACAATGTAGCGCCTTCTGATTTTCTCTGTACTTTTCCATCAACACCCTCAAGGCAAATAATGCATCTGTGGTACTCTTTCTGGGAATGAAACCGTACTGTTGCTCGCAAATACTCACTTCTGTCCTGATTCTAGCGTCCGCTAATCTTCCCCATAACTTCATTGTGTGGCTCATCAACTTTATTCCTCTATAGTTCCCACAGCTCTGCACATCACCCTTGTTCTTAAAAATGGGCACCAGCACACTTTTCCTCAGGTATCTTCTCACCCGCTAGAACTGTGTTGAACAAGCTGGTCAAATACTCCATAGCCACCTCTCCTAGATGCTTCCACACCTCCATCAGGACCAACTGCCTTTCCATTTTTCATCCACTTTCGTGCCTTTCTAAATTCCCCCTTACTAATCATTGCTACGTCATAGTCCACCACGCCTGCCTCTTCTACTCTTCCTTCTGTCTCATTTTCCTCATTCATCTACCCCTCAAAATATTGTTTCCATCTATAAAGCACACTACTGGCACCAGTCAACACACTTCCATCTCTATCGTTAATCACCTTAACCTGCTGCACATCCTTCCCATCTCTATCCCTCTTTCTGGCCGACCTGTAGAAATCCTTTTCTCCTTTTTTAGTGTCCAACATGGCATACATGTCATCATATGCCTCTTGTTTGGCCTTTGCCCCCTCTACCTTTGCCCTACGTTGCATCAATGTATTCCTTTCTCCTCTGCTCGGTCCTCTCAGTGTATCACTTCTCAGCTAATCTCTTTCCTTGTATGATTTCCTGTACTTTGAGGTTCCACCACCAAGTCTCTTTCTCTCCTTTCCTGCCAGAAGATAGACTACAGACCCTTTCCCAAAAAAATTAATAAAAAAATAATTTAATATCATGGAAAAGTTTATTTCCATAATTCCATTCAAAAAGTTAAACTTTCATAGATTATAGATTCAGGGCCCACAATGTAAACAATTTCAAGTATTTGTTTATTTTTACATCATTTGGGCTTCCAGCTCATAAACCCCACAAAATCAGGAATTTAAAAAATTTGAATACTTGTGCCACCTCCACGGACCACGATCATGACTCTTGGTTTTGTGATTAATTTGTTCCAAAAATTCGGACTAAAACCAAATCCAAAGAAAACGCAATCCAATTAAGCCATTCCAGACATTAATTTGAGGGGGCAAAATTTCCATGAGAAAACTGAATCGTACAAAAACGAGGGCATACAAAAACTGAGGTGCCACTGTATTTGATATAGGGCTCTATAACATTAAGCACAGTTAAAAAATAAACCCTGCGCTTACATATAGGAAAATAATAAAACTGAACTAAAATAATAATTCAATTAAAATATATTGCACATTAAAGTTAAATAAAGTTTTTCCTAAATAACTGTTTGAAATCAAACTGCTCCTAATAATTGAATGCAAACGTATTGTTAAGTTATACAAGTTAAATACAACTGAACTGTACTTAGGCAGTGATTCTACCACATACCACTAGAGGGAGCCCACATAATACATTGCTGGCCCAGTGGACATGTCACAAGCTCCTTGAAGATTTTGTTTTTTACGTGCCTGGAGAGTAAGAAAAACACTCTTGCATGAAAGATCAATCTACTTTCAAAGGAAAAACAAAGAACACAAAGCATTGAATGCAAAAGAAAAGTAGACTGAGAGAAAACCAAGACCAACATTTTACTGACTGACAGGATTCAAACATGTATCAGGTTAAGACTCACCACAGTGAGATTGTTATTCATTGGCTGGAAAGTGCAGCAGAGTAGCTCGCTGGATTCTGGGTCTTGAACCTCTCGGATACACCGGCCATCCTCGGTATTCCAGATCCGCAGGGTCCCGTCAAGCGATGTCGACACGATGACATCGTTGCTGAGGGACCAAGCAAAGTCTGTGACAGGGCCTCCGTGGCCTTTCAGAATCAGCTTCACGCTGACCGGAGGAGGGGACAGGGTCATGATGGACAAGGTGCCGTCAAGCGAGCAGCAAGCGAGAAGGTGCTTGTCGTCATTGGCAAATTGTAACCGTGGTACTGCAACAAGGGCAGAAAATGGAGTAAGAAGAAGCTCAATGTCGGGCTTTGGTCAGTCCCATTTTTGTTTACTATATTGGGCACACACAGAGAGGCGCTAGATTAAGCACAGTTTCCTCAGTCATTTGGATTCGGTTCAGGTTTGCAGCATCAGGGAGTGCGCAAAGAGGCAGTCTGTAAGTATCTTCAAAGGCTGTTGCAACCAAAGGGACTAGTGAGACCATGCAGATAATTGGGAGAACTGCTGCTCTGCGCGCAACTCGGAAGAACACGGGAACCCAGACACTTCCCCTTAGAAACACAACATTAGACAGACACCTCTGGTTGTTGCTCTGGGAGGTTTGTTTATAGGGAATAGGGATACTGGTTTTTTGGAATGTTTCTGGGGTGTAAAAAAAATAAAAATAAAATAAACATGATGACTTTACCCCAATTGCACTGTCTTGAACATGATTAAATAAAAATGTTTGTTTTAAAAAAAAAAAGGAAATCAGATGTGAGTGAGAAAAAAAAATGGTAAAAAAAAAATGAATTTAAAAATCCAGATTTTTGTTTTTGTTTTTATACCACATCGCCCTTGCCCTAGCTTACCATGAAACACCCACAAAACCAACAAAATGTGCCTACCTGCAGAATCAACATGTTGGTCAAATATGTGGTGCATTCCAGCAAAAGCATAATTTTCACTCAAAGTTGTGTCCCCTGCCATGGCTCGACTCGCTTCTGCCACCGAGGTCGGCACCAAACTGCCCGGAGGCCTGCAAAGTTGAACGAGTGCGGGAATGTCAGTACAGCAGCATGCTACACATCCCACAACATTCAGCTACTGTAGGAAACACTGCAACCAAAAACCAAAAATTAAGACGAGATCGCAATCCTTGATGAGATGGAGGATGAACAATTAATTGCATTTGTGGTATCGCAATACGCCAAAATGCAATTTTCAAATCGCAATATTGGCAATTAGATTCTTTTTCAAAATCATAATCCCTAGATGAAACTTGTGGTTGGACTACCTTTCATCGTAGACGGCTCTGTTCATCTGGGCCTGCAACTGGTAGGAGCCTCTGCTGACGGACCGCCGGTGGCCACGAGCCCCTTGGGCACGAGGGTCCTCCTCAAAGTCCTGCTCATGATGACAAGAAAGGGAGACAAATGCAGGAGCTGTCAGAGTACAAATAAGAAATTTTCCACCAGTTTTGATGCTTTCATTCTCATATGCCACCGCCACCTAGTGGTTATAAAAAAGGTGTAGCCTACATTTTCATTCCAATATGACAGGGGTACCGCATGACTGCATATATGTACAGTTGTGCTCATGGGTTTACATACCCTGGCAGAATTTGTGAAATATTTATTTTATTGATTTATGTATTTTTTTTAATACGACTGATGACTGAACAACAATTAATCATTAATTTCTTTATGGTTATGTTTTGTTTAATGATAATGCTTTTCTGAAATGCTTGACCGTTTAATTTGAATCCCATTAAAATAAAATTGTGTTTCGCCTGGCCCTTCATGTTTTCTTTAAAGAATTGTACCCATTTAATAAATCTTGGGTAATCAAACATGAGCACAACTGTGCGTTTTCGCATTTACTAAATAAAAGTAGGGCTGTGAACTTTCAAAATAAGAGCAAGTAAATAAAAATAAAGTATTACATGTTCTAATAAAGTTCTTCACTTCAGAATAATTATTTGAAAAAAAACTAACAAAATACAGATAATACTTCATGTTTTGATTATATGGGTAGATGCAAAATAATGCATTGTGTAATGTGTTGCATTGTAAAAATGCATTACACATAAGTAGAAGAGTTTTCCAGAATTTTGAGGTAAACTTTTTGGGGTGCATATTATACATGGGTGCCCATTATACACGAGAAATTACGTCATTCCGTGACCAACTTTGCGACTCAGTTTCTCGGGTATCAAATCAAATTTCACCACTTAAGTTAATTAAAATGTCATGAATCAGTCAGTCACTAAAAAAACACCACTTTTGTGAACATGTTTTCAATTGAGAAAAAAAAAAGCCCTGTATTGTATTAAAACACACGGCTATAAAGTGTAACTATTGCACGTACTGTAGTATTCATGTGTTGGATGGGTGGCTTTAAGGGGCTTGGCCTAGTAAGTGATATCAGGAGCTAGAGTCGGTTATAATTTTGTATTAGTGTACTTGACAGTTTGTCTAACAGATTGCGAGGCCATTACACTTTCTCCACTT
This sequence comes from Phyllopteryx taeniolatus, assembly GCF_024500385.1. Taxonomy (NCBI): domain Eukaryota; kingdom Metazoa; phylum Chordata; class Actinopteri; order Syngnathiformes; family Syngnathidae; genus Phyllopteryx; species Phyllopteryx taeniolatus. The sequence continues at coordinate 11,176,785 of NC_084502.1, read as the reverse complement.
TACTAACGCTGCAGCGCATCTGAAGCTTGCTCTTAACTAAAATGTTCGCGACAAACAGTGAAAATAAGAAAATACTCAAATTGGCGCACTCATAAGTCAAGGTATCACTGTATTGTCAGTTGGGTTAAATTTCCCCCTGGACATCAATTTTTCACTATGACATTTTAGACAATTTAATGCTGCCAACTTTGTGGGAACACGTTGCACAAAGCAAGTTCCATAAAGGCAAGCTTGGAGGGATTCTGAAGATGTGACAACGACCTCTGAAATGTATGTGGATGTAAGAATATTCAGGTTGCTATCAAATAAGGGGTCCTGTGTCAAAATGTAACTTGACTTGTTAAGATGTTTTTGATTGAAATAGCTTTTGATTTCAGTAAATATGACCTGATGCTACAAATTCAATAAATGACTATTTGCAGTTCCTTGAAACCTGTCAAATGTCTTGAAACTCTGTTATGCAAAATAATTTGGAACGGTGCATTTGAATTTTTGTTTGCTTTCCAAAGAATCCTGTTATCATTGGAAGCTTTGTTTGAAAACATTTGAATTGTACTCTGACCATTGATTACTTGAAAATGTTCCCAAATGTCATTTGTGTCATTTATTTTGGAATTTGAAATGCAGTAAATGTGCAACAAAGGTTTTTTTTTTTTTTTTTTTTTTTATCAGTTTATTTTTGAAAGGGGACAATGCAATTTCATAAAACACATGAAGTACACATGGTTAAAAAAGCCAGAATTAGCCAGAAGGCTAATAGGTTTATTAATAGGTTTGATTCCAATTTAAGATGGCTTCCGCAATGGATGTTTTTTTTTTTGTTTTTTTTTTCCCACAGGGAGTTTCCTGCATATAATTAATTTATTGATTGACTTATTTTGCCTTTATTTAACTAGGTCGGTCCCATTGAGACACAAGGATCTCTTTTTCAAGGGAAGCCTGGCCAAGACAACAGCTTAAAATACAAAGTTTCAACAATTAAAACAAACAACATTCACACAGTGACAAAATAGGCTAAAACAAAAATACAAAACTACTATTTGCAAGCAGCCACCTCTGCCTAATTCCAGTCAAATTCCACCATGAAGCGTTGCACTTGTTGGGTGTTATTTTTAACTAACTCCTCAAATCTTCAGAGACCCGCGAATGGCAGATTTTCTTTCACACTGCAAATGTGCAGTTTTAGACCCTTTCCAATGTTAATTTAAATGTCATGGACTTTCAAACAGCTAAACATGTGATTTCTCCCAAAAAGTATGTAAAGTAAGAGTATTTTTCAAGGCGAGATGGCAACGAGTGCATTCCGAACCAATAAAGAAAAATAAAGTACATGTAAATACTTCACTGAAAAAGTGTTTGATTGAGCCAGTGAGGGGGTGCGGCATACTCATTTCTATTAATGATCAGCTTGGTAACAGCTCTGCCTGAATTTGAGCCCCGGAAAAACCCTGTTCCAAATCAGAACAACAATCCCGTTCTACATTTCTCTGGGTCTGACCTCCATGCGGTCCAGTGTGGTGCGGGAGCTGCGCACACTGCTGGCCCTGAAGCTGCTCTGCTCGGACAACGGCCCGTAGCGCAGGGCCAGCAGTTGACTGCGCAGCCTCAGATACTGCCTGCGCAGCCCCGGCTCAAAGCCACACTTGGCGTTCTCTCTGAGCAGCTGGCTGCGTCGGCGAATGTACTGAGTTCGGAACTGTGGGAAGGTGGGCGTGCGGTAAGCATTGTACCTGGGGCAGGGGGAAAAGAGAAGGACACATACACAGCGATTCAGAAAAAAAGGTGATCATTGAGCAATGCAAAGCCATTTGAGCATTTATTATAGATCCTTACTATCCAGCTAAAGTTCCATCGAATACATTTTTGTTCACACTAGTAGAATGACTGCCTTACTAGTAATGTTTGTTATCCACCACTAATGCCAATTTTGGTCTACTAGTCTGCAATTAACCTTACTAGTAAACTACCGTGATGCACTAGTAACACTACTAGCCATGTGTCACACCATAGTAGCCTCCTGGATCCTACTACCAGCACCAAAATTCCCACTAGTAGTTGTGCCTCAGAAATGTCATACAGTAGTTGTTGCAAGTGTTGTGTATAATGTTACGAGTGAAGGGCTAAATGTTAAGTAGTAGAATTGTATAATGTCACTAGTAGTACCAGTAGCACCCAGTTGTCAACTAGCGCAGTTTTGCCTTATTAGTATCATGTAGTTGTCCTACTAGTATGCTAAAGTTGTTCTACTAGTGTGGAGAATTGTCATACAGCTGTGGAGGGGGGTGGGTGGGGTGGCAAAAAAACAAATAGTAAGACACAGTCGTTCTACTCGTGCATTGAACTGACAAAGAGCATGGACTAGTGTATGGACCTTAAGCTGAAAGTCAAGGATATAGAATAACTGCTCAAATGACTTTCGATATCCTTAACATCCAGCTTAATGTAAAAATATGCTTTTTGTCTTCACTTCAGTAGTAGGACAACCAGCACTAGTAGGTAGGGGCTGCACGACGTTAATGAGTCGCTGATGAAATAATTGATAATTTTTTTTAGTACTGAAATTTAAAAAAAATATTAATTAAAAAAAAAAAAAAAAAAAGCTTTGCAATTATCTATATTCACTGACTACAAACAGCTCATACGCCGTATGCTATTTCCAGCCAGATGGAAAGAAATCCTCTCACTCAGTGTGCTCACTGCTGAGACAGCATTATGACGTTTGGCACAACTTGGCCAAACCTGTCCTCATTCTGGGCCCACCACAGCAGCGGGCTCTGCATGGTAGGAATGTGCAATGCTTGCAAATAAAATCGCATACATCTTTGTGTGCTGTGAAATAATTCCACGCTCCTTTCACTTTGATACTGTGGGCCGAAAAGTTTTTAAAAACTTTGCTTGAGGCTTTTTTTTTTTCGCCCCTTCACTGGTTCTCTTACCAAAGTGACACATTCAGAAAGAGACAACAAACTAAGTCAATAAGGTGATGGACTCATTTCATTCAGCAGACTCTGCCTCCTCTTCAACCCAAAAACGTTATTAACAACTAGTCGACATCATGCTAAACGTCATTGGGGAGTAGTTAACGCCTAGACTAGCATGTTAAACCCCTACTAGAAGTATAACCACGTTAGTAGTGAGGCAAAAATAAGGACTTGTTGACAACTGAGTGTCATTATAAAATTGTAACAGTTAACGTGTAGCGCTTCACTAGAAGTGAATGTTCAACTAGCACACAGTTTTGCCTAAATTGCCTCACTAGTAAAGTGCAGTTGTCCTACTAATGTGAAGAACTGTCATAGTTTATTTATTTAAAAAAATAAAAAATAAATAAAAAATAAAAAAAACATTACTAGTACATAGTCATTCTACTAGCACATGGAATTGTCTTACTCGTGAGGAAAAAGAGCATGCGAGTATGGCAAGCAGATGCAACTTTTAATAGCTCAGTTTGATATCTGGAATTACCATTGTAGATATCAACACTTGTCTGAGTAGTCGTAATTACATTTTAAATAGTTGGACGTTTCATTCACGGTATCTGTAACGTAATTGGGACTAGTCAAAATGACAGATAGGCACTTCTGTAATTTACTTTTGCCGAGTCAAAACTGAATTTCAGATATCTGCATCGCCATATCGCCTAGGACAAATGACATCACTTTTGCCATTCGGGATTCATATTACAGATACAGTCCCCTCCAAAGGTATTGGAACGGCAAGGTCAATTCATTTGTTTTTGTTGTAAACTGAAAACATTTGGGTTTCAGATCAAAAGATCAAAAGATGAATAGGAGACAAAAGTTCAAGCTTTTATTTCATGGTATTTACATCTAGATGTGTTAACTCAGGAGAGAGTACCTTTTGTATGAACCTACCCTCTTTTCAAGTGAGCAAAGGTATTGGAACATGTGACTGGTGGGTGTTTCTAGTTCCTCAGGTGTTGCCTTTTAGATTGATTGCCTAAACATTAGTGCTTGTTTTTGGCTTTGGGTTTCAACTGTGAAAACTGCATTTGCTGTTAAGCAAACATGAAGACAAGAGAGCTGTCTATGGGAGAAAAACAAACTATTTTGAAGCTGAGAGAAGTGAAAAATCGATCCGAGCTATTGCACAAACATTGGGCATAGCCAATACAACAATTTGGAATGTCCTGAAAAAGAAAAAAAACTACTGGTGTACTGAGCAACAGACTTTGAACTGGTTGGCCAAGGGTATCAACAGCAGTTGATGACAGAAACATTGTGAGAGCTGTGAAGAAACACCCAAAGACAACATTTAGTGACATCATTGCCAACATCCACAGGGCAGGGGTGAGTGTATCACAACCCACTGTTTGAAGATTTCGAGAGAAGAAATATAGAGGCCGTACCACAAGATGCAAACCACTCATCAGCAAAAAGAATCAGAAGGCCAGATGGGATTTTGCAAAGAAGTACAGAGATGAGCCACAAAAGTTTTGGAACAAAGTTTTATGGACTGATGAGACCAAGATTAATTAATTCTACCAAAGTCATGGAAAGGCCAAAGTATGGAGAAAAAAAAGGATCTGCTTATGATCCAAACGACACAAGGTAATCTGTGAAGCATTTGTGGTGGTAATGTCATCGCTTGGGCTTGCGTGGCTGCTTCTGGAACAGGCTCACTAGTCTTTCTTGATGATGGTTGCAGCAGAATGAATTCTGAAGTCTACAAAACCATTTTGTCTGACAATGTACATTAAAAAAAACATCCAAACTAATCAGGAGAAGCCTCATCATACAACAAGACAATGACCAAAAACACACTGCCAACACAACAAACGACTTCATCAGGGGGAAAAAGTAAGCCTTCTTTATACTCAGGCGGGCGGTGACCACGCTGACGTCACTGTGGCCATCCCACGCGCAGTTTGCCTTTATACTCTAGCGCAACCCACGCGCAGTTTTGAAAATGTCGCTACGGCTGGTATTGGCTAGGACGCCATTTTTTGCCATTTCCGGTAGCCGTTTTTACTTTCCTAGTAATAAGGAACAAACCAACAAACAATGGTGACCGTGGAACACTGTCTGCTAGAACAAATGGACCTAGATGACTAGATGATATGTTTAATTATGCTACAAAATCGATCAAGAAGGTAGCGGCGTAGGTGGTTTGTGGCACCAAAAGGAACGCTGAGTATGTCATCACAGCATGTGACAAAAATGGACCAATAACGAGAGACGATCTCCACGGCATTCTACGCGCAGCAACAATTTTTGCCTTGTGCGCGTCAAGTGACACATAGGGGCCGCACGGACCAATCCGTCGGTCACGTGATGCAATGCGGGTGCCGTCGGCCACGCGAGAGCAGGAGTATAAAGACGCCTTTAGACTGGCCAAGTCAATCACCGGACCTTAAACCCATGCATTTTACCTCCTGAAGAGGAGCCATAAGGGAGAAACCCCTGAAAACAAACAAGAACTGAAAGAGGCTCCAATAAATGCCCGGAGAAGCATTTCAAAGGAAGAATGCAATAGTCTGGTGAAGTCAATGTGTTAACCCTATTGCAAGTAAGGGTTATGCCACCAAAATATTAAATGTTATTCACTTAAAGTTAATTTAATAATGTCTGTTCCAATACTGTCACTGATAGTGCAGTGGTACATTCGTCTGACTTCGGTGCAGGCAGCGTAGGTTTACTTCCCACTCAGTGACAGTGTGATTGTGAGTGCGATTGGTTGTCCGTGTCTATGTGCCCTGCGGCTGACTGGCGACCAGTTCAGGGTGTCGTTTGCCTTTCGCCTGAAGTCAGCTGGGATAGGCTCCAACAACCCTGAACAGGATTAGCGGTATTGAGAACAGATGGATGTTCCAATACTTTTGTTCATTTAAAAGGTGTGTGTGTGTGGTGGTGGTGGGTTGTTTAACACATCTAGATGTAAATCCCATGAAATAAAAGCTGGAATTCGAAACTTTTGACTCATATTCATCTTTTGATTTGAAACCCAAATGTCTTTAGTATGCAACAAAAACAAAGAAATTCACCTTGTCATTCCAATACTTTTGGAAGGCACTATGTACAATTCAGTTGCTGATATCCAATTCAGATATCATCAGCTGAATTGTAGATATCTATAACTCCAGTTGAAATAGCTTGAATTGTTGCATATATTTACAGCTGAATTGTAGATGTCTGTAATGACAAACCCAAAACACATGAAAGGAAAAAGCGACATCATTTGTCTTTGTGAAAGGATGTTGCAGATACCTGAAATGCAAATTGTGGAAAGGAAGAATGCACTTACGGATATCTGAAATGTTCTTTTCAACTAGGCAAACTGAAATACAGATATCTACAACACATATCCAGTTAGATGTTAAAATCGCCTGCCATACATGGCTCTTAAAAGATGGATATGAAGGATATGGAATAAATGCTCCCACAGCTTTCTGTAGGATAAATTCGTAGATCGGCCGAGACTTGCAAAGTCTGCTCTGGTCTCACCTTGCGTCCACTGCCAAAACCTGCTGCCAAACTGCTGCCATTAGACAAGCACACTGGGCAAAGAGGAGCCACTGCCAGGGCAGTACCTACACAAACACACATTTCAACTAAATAGAAGTAACAAAAGTCACAGTCAAGTGTGCACTTTAAGATAAGCTTTGACTTAGAATAGAACATGTAGAGTTTATTGAGATGTAAAAATACCTCAGCATCCGGCAGGACAACAACTTAGATTTTAAACATCATTTCAATGCATTAGTCAAGAAATTCAAGTTCACCATTGGTTTCTCTTACTGGGTAAAATCACGCTTTTCTCCTTCTTCCCACAAACAACTGGTTATCGCCCTCTTTCTGTCGCAATTAGATTATGGTGACACCGTTCATAGATTTGTTTGTTCCACTGCCTTAGCTAAACTTAATCCACTCTACCATATATATCTTTGAGATTTATTTCAAACTCAGCATATAGGACACATCACTGTCCTCTTCTTAGTTGGTTGGTCCTCACTTGCTACACGAAGGCTGCAGCACTGGTATAGTTTTATATAAACAGCTATTCTTGATTAGCTTTCATGTGTTATATCTGCTCTAAATTTGTGAGGATTTAAAATTCCATGAATCTCAGATTCAGCATTTGGGTGTGTTTTAAAGTGCCGTCCGTGCGAATTGAGGCCAGAAAGAGAAGCCTATTTTACTTTGGCCATCGGTCCTTCAATGACATTTTTTTTTTTTTTTTTTTAAAACACATTGACTTTGTAAAACTTCTACATGGTATTATTCATCCATCAATTTTCTGAGCCGCTTCTCCTCACTAGGGTCGCGGGCGTGCTGGAGCCTATCCAAACATATGAATAAATAAGTATTTAAAAAAAAAAAAAAAAGGGGGAGTTACTTTTCAAGCACCCTGTATATACTTTTAAGGATACTTGTACTGTATTCTTTTATTTATAAATTGTATTGTTATGACATGCATGGTGCTCTGCCTTCTTGTTCTGATCACCCTTGAAGAAGAGACATCGGTCTCAATGGGTTTTTATTTTCTGGTTAAATAACGGATTTGACTGATTCATTAGAACAGGTCAAATGGCCGTTCTATCCTACTAGTGTCACCCTCCCTCCACAACAAGACAGAAGATGGTGGACAACCAAACTGACACGCTCAAAGCCCTAATCATAATAATGCTATACTAAGATTTTGTTAACCATTGGCAGCTTTGACACAGTCAGATAAACAGTTTCATCTCATGTGATACGCCACCGTTTGTGTTTTGGGTTGTTTTCGTCTTGTGGTTCGAAGCTTTCTCGCTGCTAACGCGACTGAGCTACACACACACGCAGGACCGATTTAAACTCGTTTAAGGCTTCAATGGAACTGAGGGGCTCGTGGCTTGTCAGTCATCTACGCATCGATAAAGACCCACTTGGCTGGCTACAGCAACGGAATGGCAAGAAATCAATTGGAATAGGACGCACCTTCTTTAGCGTTTCTCCATCGTCGCGTTTCCGGGTAAGTCACGTGACACACGAGCGCGCAGAAGGCCGGGCTGTGTGTGACGTTTCTGAAAAGATATTTCTATTGATAGTCGTCTTATTTTCCTTTCTTGGTAAATCTTTGTTGATAATATTTGTAAGAAATTATTAGCATGATCAGTGTCTTCATATATATATATATATATATATATTTGTGTGTGTATGTATGTGTATATAGACAGCTATATACATATATAATGTTTTATAATTGCAATTAATTAAAGGTATAAAGTTGGAATTTTCAGTTAAAAACACTTTTGTCATATATATATAAACTGTCTGCATGACCTGACAGTAGAATATTATTAACTCATTCACTGCCAGCCTTCCCAGTTAACATGGATATTTGACTTCTAAAGCCATCAATGGCAGTGAATATGTTAAACTAATGTTTTTGATCATCCCTCTCTGGCCCCATCCAATCCCTCTAATTTAATTGTATTTATTATTTTACAACTGGGCAAAGCAGGGTGATAATAGCCAATCAGAGAGTGTCTCGTGAATACCAAGTTGAAGACGAGTTGAGTCTTTCTTAAGTTTAAGTCAAGCAAGTCCCAAGTGCCAAAATTGGCTATTTATGTCCAACTCGAGTCAAGTCATGTGACTCCAACCACCTATCTCTGCTATTTCCTGTACTATTTATGAAACACTGTTTCGACACGAACAATAGGTGCCACAGTTCCAGTGGCTTCACAATGGCAGTATGACAAGGTCAGCGCCAAAGTTTTTGCCTGGCTCAGCAGAGCGCTGCAGAGCTGCAGGGTGTGCCACTCAGCTGACAGGGCTCTTTGCTTATTGGCGATGTTCTTTCTCGAGGGGGCCCCGGTGGCGGAGCCATTCAGCAGCGCTGGCCATAAATGACCGTGTGGAACACCACGTTTAGCACTGCATTCTGAACAAAACAGCACAAGCTCTGGAGCACAGCCAAAATGCCAGGAACGAAAGGTGAGTAAACATACATTAATTAACACAAACAACCACATGACAGATATCAGATGAGCTGCTAGTCCAGTGTTATTAATGTGAAGGATCAATGTTTTCAGGTAACAAGTCGGACAAGAAGTCAACTACCAAGGTGGGAAAATGGTTACTACATATCTGCGACGTCATTTCTTTTTCTTTCTTCCTGAAATTCTATGACATCTTTGATATTGCTTCTGCAGCAACCTCAGAGTCCTAAAGAGCAGCCGAAGAAAGGTGATCAGAAAGGAGATGACAACAAGAAGCAAGGAGGTAAGCATAAATATGAAACGCTATACTGTATGTTGCACGAGTCAAGTGCAGAAATGAGGTGATGACGAGGCGTGCTGTGTCCCCAGTGAAGCTATCTGTCTGTGTTTTGTTCACTCGCAGGACAGCCGAAGGGAGAGAAGCAGTAACTTCCAGGCATTTGTGAAGATGGCATTGGAGACGCTGCTGGGCTCCTGCCGTCGCAAACATGGGGGTCCTCGGGGCAGGCAGGGCTAAGCTGAGATACCCCCACGAGCCTGCCAACCGGGTTGTTGGGTGGCCTTCCAACAAGATATTTGTTCATCTCTCAGAGAGAAGAAAAATCAAACTGATCTCTATTCACTGCCAGCTCTCTCTAGCTTTGCCCCGTTCCCACCGTTATCTGTGCCCACACTTTCCAGCCGGCATGCTGGATGCTTGAACTCGAGTTAAAAGGAGAAAAAAAAAAAAAAAACTACAACAATAAGTCATTGCTTAGAACACAAGCCGTTTGTTACTCCTTCCCAATGGAACCTCTGAGTATTGACTGTTTAACAGTCCATACATTTTTCTTGTAAATAATTATTCAAATAAACAACTATTTCTTACATGTGTGTGTGTGAGACTGCTGTTTATATGCTCACGGTGTCTGTAGTTTAGATGTGCAACAAGTAATCAATTAATCGACAACTATTTTGAAAATCGATTAATCTTTGGGAGCCATTAATTTAAAATTGTCCTCTAATTTCAGCCTCTCAACAGTAAATAATCTGTAATTTCTGTAGCCCTCCATGAAAGCAGACTGATTATCTTTATGTTTAATCAAAATAAGACATTTGCAAATATCTAATTTTACTTTGGAAAACAATGATCAACATTTATCCATATTTTCTGACATGTGGACCAAGCCAGTAACTGAATTATAATCAATTTCTGGAATAAATAATAGTTTAATTATTTACGGTAATAATCGTTTGTTTGTTTTTTTGCAGCTATTTTTTGCACTCCAAAATAATGTTAAAAATAATAGTGAAATTTAACTTGGGGTTTAAATATTATTGCCTACGCGACCATGTGCAATACCCAATGATTTAACTGTCATAGCGAAATCTTCACATGAACACAAACACCATTTACAGTGCCCTTAAAAAGTATTTGCCCCTTTCTCAAATTCTTATATATTTTTTTGCATAGTTTCCCCACTTAAATGTTTAAGATAATCAAATAAATGTAAATATCAGAGAAAGATAACCAAAGTAAATGCAGTTTTTAAATGGTGATTTTACTTATTAAGAAAAAACCTTGCGTCCATAACAGTCCGGATAGTTATTTTCCTCTTTGGCCCGGAGGACACGACGTCCACAATTTCCAAAAACAATTTGAATTGTGGACTCGTCGGACCACAGAACACTTTTCCACTTTGCATCAGTCCATCTTAGAGAAGCCGGCGGCGTTTCTGGGTGTTGTTGATAAATGGTTTTTGCTCTGCATAGTAGAGTTTCAAGTTACACTTACGGATGTAGCGCCGAACTGTATTTACTGACATTGGTTTTCTGAAGTGTTCCTGAGCCCACGTGGTGATATCCTTTACACATTGAGGTCGGTTTTTGATGCAGTGCCGCCTGAGGGATCGAAGGTCACAGGCATTCAATGTTGGTTTTCGGCCTTGCCGCTTACAATAGTGATTTCTCCAGATTCTCTGAACCTTTTGATGATATTATGGACCGTAGATGACGAAATCCCTAAATTCCTTGCAATTGTACGTTGAGGAACATTGTCCTTAGACTGTTTGACTATTTTCTCACGCACTTGTTCACAAAGAGGTGAACCTCGCCCCATCTTTGCTTGTGAAGGACTGAGCAATTCAGGGAAGCTCCTTTTATACCCAATCATGGCACCCGCCTGTTCCCAATTAGCCTGTTCACCTGTGGGATGTTCCAAACAGGTGTTTGATGAGCATTCCTCAACTTTCTCAGTCTTTTTTGCCACCTGTCCCAGCTTTCTTGGAACATGTTGCAGCCATAAAATTCTAAGTTAATGATTATTTGCTAAAAAGAATAAAGTTGATCAGTTTGAACATTAAATATCTTGTCTTTGTAGTGTATTCAATTAAATATATGTTGAACATGATTTTCAAATCATTGTATTCTGCTTTTAATTTATGTTTAACACAACGTCCCAACATCATTGGAATTGTGGTTGCACTTGGAAAAATAAATTGTCTTTGTTGTTATAGAACAAAATAAGGCTAATACATTTTTTTTGGAAAGGTGAGTTCATATACACTGATCACACCGAAGCCTGATTATCGCCAGACCTTATCAATCAAGAAATCACTTAAATAGAACCTGTCTGACAAAATGAAGTTGAAGTTGGGAGATTATTCTACGGATTGACGAGACAAAAGTTGAACTTTTTGGAAGGCGTGTGTCACGTTACATCTGGCATAAATGTGACACATTATTTCAGAAAAAGAAAAATTGTACCACCATTAACACATGGTGGTGGTAATGTGATGGTCTGAGGCTGCTTTTTTACTTCAGGACCTGGATGACTTGCTGTGATCAAGGGAATCGTGAATTCTGCTCTTTACCAGAAAATCATGAAGGACAATGTTCAGACATCAGTTTGTGACCTCAAGCTGAAGCGCACTTGGGTTCTTCAGCAGGACAATGATCCAAAACACACCAGCAAGTAATGAACTAATGAACAGCTTAAAAACAACATGGTTTTGTTGTGGAGACTTGAATCCAATTGAAATGCCGTGGCATGATTTTAAAAAGGGTTCGAAAACCCTCCACTGAATAAAAAATATTCTGCAAAGAAAGAGTGGGCCAAAATATCTCCACAGCGATGTGAAACACTCATTGCCAGCAATAGAAAATGGCCGATTTCAGTTGTAGCTGTTGAGGGCGGCTCAACTACTACTACTAGGATTACGGGGGGAATAACTTTTTCACACAGGGCCAGGTAGCTTTTAATTTTTTTCCCTCCTAAATAAATAAAATAACCATTCAAAAATGCATTTTATGTTTACTTGAGTTATCTTTGTCTGATGTTTACATTTGATTGATGATTTTAAACACTAAAGTGGAGAAACTATGCGAAAGATGAGAATTTGAAAAGGTAGCAAATACTTTTTCACGGCACTGTACCTTCACCCCACAAAATACATTTGCCGGTTGACTCTCTAAATCTACAAATCCCGAAAGGAAATAACAGACATAACTACATCTGAAAATGATTACTCAATCAAATTGTTGTCAAGCATCCATGTAATTACAAACTATTTATGCTTGGTTTACTTTTCTGTAATAAAGAACGAAAAGGGGAGTTTGCACCACCCCCCCCCCCCAAATAAAAAATAAAAAAACACTTTTTGTCATATTTGTTAAAACAGTAATTATGAATTGACAATAGTACAGTGGTGCCTTGAGATACAAGTGACTCGAAGTATTTTGAGATACGTGCCGTTATTAGGCCAATTTTTTTTCCTTTGACAACCATAAACTTAGGAGCGGTGTACAGTGGCAGTGATTCAACTCCAAGTCACAAGAAGCAGCAATTTGGCAGATAGAATTAGTGAGAAATTCTTCAAAAAAGAGGCTTCAAGCTGTTCAATGCCACTCCCAGTTGAAGTTTACTGTCAAACTAAACATAATACAGAATTACAAGTTGTGTATTTAAAACACACAAGAAAACACACACCGCATAAGCTTAGCTTTAGCATTAAGCTTAGCTTAATGCTAATGCTAACACGTAAAGGAAAACGCCATTGACGGGCTGACGGATAGCATCCATAACCGTGGTGTTCCAACCCTTTCATCAACAAATATTTCAATGCAAATAGTGGAGCAACCCATAGACTGATAATATAACAATACTCACAGGCATATATTATTTATTCTCTGTGAAGAACGACTAAAATTACTGCTGAGGAGTTGTGACAGCACCTTTGGCTCCATGTATGTCTGTATTACTCTGCCCCCTGGTGGCCAAGACGCAGACAGCAGAAGGAGCAGCACAATACAAATAAAGATTAATTCTTTATATTCTTTAATTATGTCATTGATTTATATATATTTTAAAATAAAATACTATATCATAGTGAACAATTTTTTATTGTTAAATACCACATGACAAAAATGTTTGTTTTTTGGGGGGAAGACTGGAAATGACCAATAAGGTGCTTTTCTGGGATAACAATGCTAGGGCGCAATTCAAAATGACCGTTTTAACCAATATGACAAAAAGTGATTATTTTCTTGAAATTGCAAACTCCCCTATACACGTGTGGCTTTTCAGGCTCAAAAATTAATTTGAGGACATCATCTAGAGCACTGGTGTCAAACTCAAGGCCCGGGGGCCAGATCCGGCCCGCCACATCATTGTATGTGGCCCGCGAAAGCAAATCATGTGCCTCAACTCCTGTGATTGTTGCTAAAATCTGTACCAAAATTTTAAATTGTCATATGTAATAAATAATGTTAAGATACTGCAAACATTTTTTGTTACCAATCCCCTTTTTTTTTGTTTTTACAGTAACTGAACACCCTAGTATCCTTGACCTCTGATTTCAGAATTGGCTATTCATCTATTTGTTGTGTATATGCAACAATATGAGGCGATTAACCATTTACATGGTTTCACAGTCGTAACGGCCCTCTGAGGGAAATCGTAACTACAACGTGGCCCGCAACAAAAATTATTTTGACACCCCTAATCTAGGGCAACAATTTTCAACTAATGCGCAAAACATAAAATAATTTACAGATAAAATAAATACTTGGACATTATCTGTGCTCTTTTCATTAAGATGTAAACTCACCCTCTAAACACACTTGAAAGCGATGCTTGGTGATATAATGACATTGCAAAAGAAAAAAAATGGTTCCAAATATGGTCACTGTTCTTTGGAACCACTGAGCATAAGCACATTGTGCAATATCCGTCAATCATCATCATTATCGTCATCATCATCATTATTATTTTCATCATCATATCAAGGAAAATATGATTACGAAACACTTGAGATGAATGGAAAGCACATCTGGCGCAGAGATAACAGCTCAATCCCGAGAAAGGAAAAGCCAGGATCGCCGTCACGCTGATCGGTATCGATTGTGACCCGCAGGGAGACATCAGTAACTGCTGTCACAACACGAGAGCTCAGGGGGAAAAAAAGGATGCCGTCCATAGAAAAGGAGGAAGGAGAGTGGTGAGGATATCAAAAGGAGTCCCCAGCAGGTCAAGATGACAGATGAAGCAGAGGCCAAGTGGCACCAACCTGGCTATCGACTGCTTCTCTTATAGTCACAGGGAAGAGAACCCTCATTATTGCTTCTTTGGATCCTTTCTCTAGTCTAAAGAACGAGGCGGTAGAATATCCAGCATCCAAACGTGATCCAGTGGCTCGTCCAACTCAGCTCTGACCACTTCTGAATGGCGTGATGGCTGATGTCATCCTGTAGGGGGTGAGACATAAAACAGAAGCTCAAAAAAAGGACCCAAAACTGTTTTCTATAGGTAGTTTTCCAGTGACATCACGCACTGCTGGACACACGGCTGCCATGTTGGATGTTGATGTTGTGGTGCTTATTGAGTGATTTGATAGATAAATTTGATAGCCAAAGTCAAAAAAATTATGAATTACTGTGCAGTGTTTGGCTGAAACAATACAGGTGGGAGGGACAGAGTATTTTTTTGAGATGGAATGTACTTTTCTGAATAGTTTTAATGCAACATTTAACTTTTACTTTAGCATTTTTGTTAAGAAGAAACATTACTTTTACTCAGTTACATTGTGCTCGCTACTTTTCTTTTTTGTTTTTTTTCATTTTGGTTTCTCCAAGAAACTTTAATTATTTATTACTGTTTCAGTTAAAGTGTTATTGTTGGGCAATATCTGAATTTGTACATTCTCATTTTATATTTTTGTCTAGTTGATGCTTGTGCTTTGATTAAAAAAATAGACGTTACTCACCGGTTACTCAGGTTTTTTTTTTTTTTTTATTGAATACTTACTCTCCCACAAGTAATTGTTTGGGGGATTACTTTCTATTTTTACTTTAGACAAATTATTCTAAACTAACAGTACGCATAATTGAGTACAATTTATGGCTACTCTACCCATCTCTGCACTTCGTAGAAGTTAATCTTTAACAATAAGCAATGTTAGAAAATGCATGGTACATAGAGTACATACTTCCATTTTCAAAGTTTACATTTTAATTCAGTACTCTTTAGTGATACTGATTTATAAAATAAATATCTTTCATTGTGCATCGGTCGAGTGTTACCATGGTGTTTTATTAAAGGTACATACACATCAGAAATCCAGGATACTTTGATGACTCCCACCATGCGAACTGCTATCTAGCAATGAGGCTAGTGTTGGGCAAAGTCAATGCTTTTTTTTTTTTAGCTAAAGTAAGCCAAACTGTCAAATTTTCCAAGTCATTAAGTGAAACAGTCTCTGTCTTATTTCCACTTTTCTTCACACATAGTTAGGCGATGAGAGATGTTTGAATTGTGTGGGGATCGTAGTTGTTTATGGCAGCTACTTTGTCATCGTGGTAGCATACACCCTGGACTGGCCGCCAGTCAATCTCAGATCATGTATAGACAAACAACCATTCACACTCAAATTTATAAATAAGGACAATTTAGAGTGTTCAATGCAGCTAACATGAATGTTTTTGGAATGTGGGAGGAGGCCGGAGCACCCGGAGAAAACCCATGCAAGCATGGGAACGTGTGTTTTCACCGAAGTTCTTTTTTTTTTGTTATCAAATGTTTTAAATTATATTCAACTGAACAATTATGACAAACAGATATTATATACATGTTTCCCCCCTTTGATTTGAGATATAATTGATTTGAGTTACAAGCATGGTCACGGAACGGATTAAACTTGTATCTCAAGGCGCCATGTTAATTTGTAAAAATAACAGACCCACAAGGGGACTGAGCATTAGTATCGATTTGTGAAAAAATATAAAATTGGCAAATTTGGACGTAGGACAGTGACAGCACTCAGATACTGTAGATTACAAGCTCACCTCATCTTCCTCCATGTAGTCCACACTGGAATTGAACACAGAACCCAGGTACGTCAGATGTAGTATTGCCAGAGCACTGAATGCTATGTTGATCGTGTACACCCATAGTGCCTGCAGAGGACGAGGCAATACAGTAAGCATCATATCGGAGCATTGTATCTATATGTATGTAATATATGTAATGTTTTGCCTCTGTAAGTCCAAGCAGGAAGCTTTTTCTAGTTTGCAGGGATCATTCTTCTCCCTCCCTGGTGCTTAGGATTTGTCTAACCAATCCCGCATAACAGCTTTTTGCTAGGCATCCTGCCAGACACGCTAACACTAAATTATAATCACTTGACAGGGCCCGGCAGACTGTTGAGGCTGCTGCATTTTAACCGCTGCAGATGTGAGTTTCCTCTAGAATTAAAACACAACTGTCAAACTAAATAAAACAAAGAATTACACGTTGTGTATTCAAAACAACCTAGTCCGCTAGCTTAATGCTAATACTAAATAACATCTATTTTGCGTTGCTTGAAACCTTCAAGCAACGATTGGACACATACGGTGCAGCAACACATGTAGAAAGACAATATAACAGTACTCAGTCATATATTCTTTATCCTCTGTGTAGAAAGACTAATATAAGTCAAGTTTATTATACATTACAAAATTTTTTGGGGGGTGTGGCAGGAACTGATTAATGGCAGTCCTATTTATTTCAATAGGGAAAGATGATTTCAGATATGAGTGTTTTTAGTTATGAGCGTGATCATGGAACAAATTCAACTTGTATCTCAAGGCACCACTGCACTATACTGTAATATTACTCATTGGAAGGTTTTGAGGAGATCATCAATTAAGTGTGATAAGTTCAAAAACCTTTAGACATAATGTGACATAACAGATTTGGCATAAACTTTTTTTCAGTTTTGTTGAATGATATCCTCACGCCAGCACCTGTTAGTGTTTAAATGTATATTCTCTATGCTCTGAGCTCTGATGACAACGCAGGTAGTCATTCGTGAGACACAGCAGTGTGTAACTGCAACCGGCTCAAAGGTTTCAGAAAAAGGCTATGAAAAAAAGTTGTAATCACACCTATCTAACAAGCTCAAGAAGGCTGCAAAACTGCAAAATGTTAATCAACAGTAAACAAAGAGCCATGGAGATAATTAAAAAAAAGAGAAGGAAGCATTACCTTTTTGTTCTGGTGAGTGCAGTTCTCCTGACATTTCTTGGACAGAATACAGGCATTTAAAATGGCCGCCAGTCTCTTCCGCAGCACTGACACAGAAAACAGGGCCAAGGCATTAACATAAAGCGTTTCCTCCCAGCAATTAAAGATAACTTATTGCACCGCAGTGTACAGAAACAAAGTGTAATGACGGGTGCAATTAGCCATTAGTACAATGTTAAGTGCCAAAGAATCAAGTGTGAAAAGGAGACGTTAGACTGAGTCTCACTGTGCTCAACGTAGGTGATGAAGCCAAGAGATACGAGCACGGCACCCAGATGGAAACTCAAACCCTGCCAGACACAACCAAAAGTAAACTTGCAACTCAGAGATGGACGATTGCAGTGCAGTTTAACTGCTTTAGTACTCACGTGCAGAAGGGCGCTGGCTGCATATGTCACCATGATGGCAGAGAAAGCCCCAAATTTGAGAGCACTCTGAAATACATCTATAAAATAATAGTGTTATTATTATTATTATTATTTTTTTTTTAGCTTTGCTTGCAATCAGAAATGCAGTGGTGCCTCGAGATAAGAGCGACCAGACTTTTTTTTGGCCGAGTTTATGCTTTTGATTTGAAAAAAAAAACAAAAAACAAAGAAAGAAAAAAGGAGATACGTGTGCTGTATGGTGGCAGTGAACTCAGCTCACTTTACAACATGCAGCAGTTTGGCAGATAGTAAAAAAAAAATAATCTATAAAAAAAGACACTTCATGCTGTTCAAGTTTACTGTCAAAGATAACATTAAACAATGAGAATTACACATTATGTAATTTAAACAACCACATAACTTTGCCTTTACGTCTGCTAGCTTAATGCTAACACATAATGGGAAATGCCATAGACAGGCTGATGAATAGCATCCATGTGGCATATAACAATACTCACAGACATATGTTCTTTATCCTCTGTGAAAATCGACAAATATTACTGCAGATTGCTGTGTCACTTACACTAACTGAGTGAAACGCTTCCTTGTTTGTCATACTGCCGCCCGGTGGCCAAATCGCACAAACCAGAAGGAGCAGCAATGAATTCATTATGATGCACAAATTGTTCAACTCTTTATATTCTATTTAATTATGTTCTGACTATGTGTTTTTATAAAGTACAGTATTATAGAGTGCTAGTTTCCCTTTTTAAAAAGGAAAGGAGTTTTTTGATTAAGGCCATTTCCATTCATTTCAATGGAAGAATTATTTGAGTGTTTTGAATTACGAGCGTAGTCATGGAATGAATTCAACTTGTATCTCAACGCACACACCGTATAAACATTCTAACTCACAGGTATGGAGAAAGCACGACATGGGCAGATTCCACGATGTGACCACCTCCACCATCGAGCGAGGGAACGCGATGCTCAATGGCTTTGACACCGTCAGATCCCTACAATACACCCATCTTTTAATGTGAGTCATATACAAGCCCTGCTGCCCATGAGAACGCTTTAATTTATTCATTTACTAACCATTTGAGGTTTTCCTTCTCCTCTGTGAAGCCTGCCCCAGCCAGAGTGGCTGTGGTCTCACTCAAATACGCAACAAAATAGTTGCTTAAATGGAAAGACAGAGTGTTCTCATAAGCCAACAACCACCTAGTGCAAAAAAGAGATAGGACGTATTTTATTTTTTTTAGGTTGAGTTAAAACCATTTAGTGCCGTTGCTTGTCAATTGAGGCAACTTCCTTGGACTCAAATATCTCCCATAAAGAGTCATTCATTGTACAGTGTATACAACAAATCCAATACGGTTATTATCTAACCAAAAGTGTAAATGTGGGATTATTACCAAATATAATAAGAATTTATGTGTGTAAAAAACTGTAGGACATCACAATCCTTGCATCGATGTCTAGTTAAGGCAATGCAATACATACAAAGGATGAATATAGGCTGTAAACCGTGCAAAATGCGAGGCGTGTAAGGCCCACCGCACAACAAGCAAAGCGTACAGACACGAATGAAGTGGACCATCTCGAAAAAATTACAGTTGTTGACTCTTTGCTTCACACCAAGTGACTGAGCGCCGAAAATCTACTGGCGCACTGAACAATGGAAATGTGACCTTATATCAGGTTTTGAGGCTCCACATACAATAAACTGTCCTGTATTATTTTTTTTATTGAACCACAAAAACATGGCTGGATTGTCAACGATGAAGTGTGTGGCCACAAAGAGGCAATGTGTGAGAATAAGGAGAGAGAGAGGAGAGAGCATTTCAATCACAGCCGACTGTCAGCCGCTCATAAAAACTAGTTGCTGAACCCCGCACACTGTGTGAAAAGGTCTGTCAGCTGCGACGCTCGTTTGTGCGGTAGGCCTCAAAATCTTCAGCCCAGTGATCACAATACCAGAGTGGGTCAAAATATCAATACAGTAGTGTGTCTGCAGAATGAATACTGGACTTTGATGTTGACTAATATGGACATGGAATTTAATACTCCATGTGATTGACTAGTGACCAGTCCAGGGTGAAGTCTGCATTTTTCCCCAAACTCTGCTGGGATAGATTCATGTTCACCATGACCTTGAAAAGGATCATCAAGTGTAGAGGACGGATGGATGGATGGATGGATGGATGGATGGATGGAATACAACAAGTACAGTTGTTGCCATGGGTAAGGCATTGCATACTGTAAATGCACAATTCAACATCATACTTACTTTGCCAGTGAACCTCTGCGCAGAAATAAACCAAAAGAGAAGCATCAGACATCAGACAAACAAAAAAAATGAGCACACAATGCTGTTCATGTTTGTCTTGATTGATAATTTGTTACCTGATTTTTCTCCTCTTTTTGCTGTGAAAATAAAATGGTAAAGACATACATAATAATTTAAAACTACAAACAAAAGCATAAACCAACATCTGGCCTCCGTGGTCCACTCACCTCCTTAGCAGCTTGTCTCCGTAGACGGGAATGAAATAGGGGAAGAGGTAGGGCGCCACACAGTTGGAGAGAACAAGGCAAATCTGACTTTTAACCGAGCTAAAAGATACTTTGAATAACCACGAAAAGCTCTGAGGATAAAAAAAAGATAGAATTTTTTAAAATTCCAATGCAACTTCACCATTTCTACTGAGTGGTTATTGTATCACACATACCATCTTACGTCCTTCTAAAGCCTCTTTGTAGCTACTGAAGCTGATCCACGGACCAAAGATGACTGTTCCCACATAGTAAATGTAACCCATGAATTCGATGGGAGAGGGTACGCCGATCACGACACCTCTATCCAGATCGAAGGCCAGAGAGATGGCTTTCATGGCCACCACCATCTGTGAACCTGGGCACCCGCAGCAACGCTTGGAACGAGCCTTGAATAATCAACGCATGAAAGGACGGAAGGCTTGCACGCCTTACCTCTCATCTTGTGCCAGTTGGTGGTGTCCATCATGTGCAGTTCTCTGGTCAAATCGAGCACAACAAGGCATGGTTTGAGCAAGATGCTCTTTGCTCATATTACTGATCATACCATGGCGTTATTACATTGAGTCAAATTTACACAAAACAAATGTGCATTGTTAACGAGGCACGCGCTGGTTACTGGTTTCAAGCTTACGAAGTGGCTCATAGAGGAGGCGATAATGTACTTCCGACATGATATCACATTTACATGAGCGGGCTGCACGGTGACCGACTGGTTAGCACATCTGCCTCACAGTTCTGAGGACCCGGGCTCAAATCCGGCCTCCCCTGTGTGGAGTTTGCATGTTCTCCCAGTGCCTGTGTGGGTTTACCTCCCACATTCCAAAAACATGCTAGTAGTTTGGGTGAAGACTCTAACTGGTGAATGTGAGTGCGACTGGTTGTTTGTTTTTATGTGCCCTGCGATTGGCTGGAAACTAGTTCAGGGTGTACCTCACCTCTCACCCAGAGTCACCTGGGATAGCCTCCAGCACACTGCGACCCTAAAAACTCTTCTTTTTTCTCATGCTTTTTAGAGTATTTCCACTTTTAAATGATATTTCTTGCACTGTATGCTGTTTTAATTGTACTTTTAATTGTTTTTGCTCTTTGTTTTACATGTTTATAAGCTGTTTTTTTAATGCTTTTAATCATGTAAAGCACATTGAGTTGTGTATGAAATGTGTTATCTAAATAAATTTGCTTTGTTTTGCTTTGCTTAGTGAGGGATAAGTGGTAGGGAAAATGGATGGATGGATTTATAAGAGCGCCATACATCACTCTTTGACAAATTCAAAGTAACGTTAATATTTTATATATATATATATATATATATATATATATATATTTTGCAACCAGCTATGAGTTACCGTGTCTACAATTGGCGAAATAAATTCTATAGACTCACTACCGAGGGCATGGCTAACATCTGCCCATTTCCACTCTGACGTTACTTCACAAAGCAGAGAAGAGAAGTAGCGACTCATTTTCTGAGAAATTTGTACTTTTACTGCTGCACTAAAAGTTGTACCCAAACCTTTCAAAGAAATATATTTTGGAGCTATAATTGCAATGCTGGGAAACCGTGATATATTTGCTCACATTCATCATAACGTCAGAATGTGATACCAGCCAATGCCTATTGCTAACATTGTACAAGGCAATGATCATTCCTTTCTTAACCTACTGTAAGAAACTCTGGGGATCAACATGCAAAACTTATACACAACTTGTTTTTCATTTATTTAATCTATATTTATTTTTACAGAAAAATCATTAGTAACAGTTGATCCCTCGAAACCCATTATTCATTAAATATAAGGCATTAAAATTATTATTTTATATTTTAAAATTAGTTTAAAATATTACAAACAATGTAGAGAAGTCTTTAAAATACCAAAATTTGGAACCAAAATGATGGAAAGGAGTACAATACAGGAGTGAAAGGTGTAAAGTTATGTAACAACTTAAAGAAACAAAAGAGTCAAACTCAATATATTTTAAAAGCTCATTAAATCAAGAGAATTAAATAATCATTAAATGGTGAATTAGGATAACGGTTCGCAACATACCATAAGTTAAAAATCATTTGGAAGACTTTGGTGGATTTATTTGAATAGAGAGACTAAAAGGGAAATATGGAATGTAAATCTTTTCCTGTACAAAAAGGGCAGAAAAGAGAAGATTTATTCGTCTCTCTGCTCTTTTTCATTCAAATTGTGTGTTTTCATGTGAACGTCCATCCATCCATTTTCCATACCGTTTATCCTCACTCGGGTCACGGGCTTGCTGGAGCCTATTTTAGCTGACTGTTGACCGAGCGGCGGGGTTACACCCTGAACTGGTCGCCAGCCAATCGCACCGCACATACAAACAACCATTCGCACTCAAATTCAATTTAGAGTCTGCTTTGTTTGTCATACTTGGTTTGTCTGGTTTTTTTTTTCTTTAATGTAATGAAACAAACAAACAAACAAAAGATACACTACTCACACAAAGTTAGGGATATTTGGCTTTTGGGGTAAATTTCAGAATGAACATTAAATGCACTATAAACTTTACAGGTGAACTTAATTTGACCTTTTCCAAACCTTTTAATGCACATCCAACTGTTCAATGTTTCACTACTAAAAGATGTACTTTATATCCCTAACTTTATGTGAATAGTTTACTCTACAGTGTGTCAAAGGACGGCATTCTTACCCCAGCAGCAGATAGATAAACACGGTGATAGAGAGAAAGGTGCCTCGCATGGTCGAGTGGCGACACAGAAAAAGGAAGAGGTAGCAGAGGAGGCTAAGGAGGACCACCCAGATCATGTGCAGTTCAAAGAACAAGTAGAGGACGTAGAATCCTCCCGCCACTGTGGCCAAATGCTTCAAAATGGAGGGTAAGCCTGCCACGTAAAAGGAATCAGAAGCGACTGTGACCATCCAGAGTACAATGGAACTGACAGGGCACAAAACAAAATACTTACCTAACATCCAGAGAAGGCGACACAGAAGGCAGATCAGCAGCAGCTGCCACACCTGCTCCAGTCCCTGTTGGGCTGTCGGCAGCAGGCAGCCATGAGTGAGCTCCTGGAAGAACTGGCGGCGGCTGAAAACTCCCATTGCTGCCAGTCTAAAATGGAAGAGAGATGTTCAAACCCCGCATATTTGCAGTGCGGCATTTTTTGCTTTGACTTCAGAGCAAAAATGTAAGATATGAGCCCTGCGTGGTGGCAGTGAACTCAAACAACTCACTTCACGACAAGGAGCATTTTGGCAGATAGCGATAATTTCTTCAAAAAAGAGGTTTCAAGCTTTTTTTTTTTGTGCCATTCCCAGTTGAGGTTTGCTGTCAAACTAAATATAAGAGAATTAGAAGTTTGCTTATTTTGAACAACCAGTCCATCCTCTTAATGCTAACACATAATGGGAAACACCATAGACAGGTTAATGAATTGGATCATATGTACAGTGCTATAACCCTTTACACACCAGAAGGAACTGCATAATGTCCATTGAAGTGAAGCAAAAATGTGGCAAAAACGGTTTCACTTCTTTATAGTCTATTTAATTATTCCATTACTGTAGGTTTTGTTCAAGTAAAATGTTATAGAGTGCTATTTTTCCTCATTAAAATACACATTATAATTTTTTTTTTTGGGGGGGGGGGCTTATATTGGGAAATGGGAAATGGATTGGGAAAAGATTATTTGCGATACGAAGGTTTTGAGTTACAAGAGTGGTCACCGAACGAATTAACATAGTATCTCAAGTATATATACACATATACACAGTAAGCTTGCTGACTGAATCATGTTGCTAATTGAAGGTCCAACATGTGCTCATTAAATGGCTACATTAGTTTAAAAAAAAATAAAAAAATGCCCACTCTGTCAACAAGCTCACGTATTTTATTATTTACATGTACAATGTGTCTGCTTGCACTTATTCATTTTTTTTTTTTTTCCAAGTGTGCGAACTTGACCAATATGCATTGACTTAACACAATGAATATTCAGTCCAATGGACGATTTCAACTTTTGGGGGTGAAATGGTAAAGTCTCAAAGGAAACTTATGGTGATATGGACTAATCAATTTCAGGTTATTTAATAATAATTAAAAAAAAATCAAATTTCACAATTAGTTAAAAAAATTTGTTATCTGTGAATATTTTCGTCCAGCTCATGCAAGTAGTCCACAACATGTCGTTTGCTTAAGGAGACAAGACACATAATAATAATAATAATAATAATAATAATAATAAATCACATTAAATGATGCATCTGTATTTTGAGCAAATGGGTGCGGTAACCGTGGCATTATGATGTGTAAAATATTATATAGGGCAACTATAGGTCCAAATTTGTGTCCATGCTGAATGAAGAAGGCTACTTGAACGCATCACAGTGGTGTGCAGCAGGGCATGCTGTGGCTCCGCAATGCAGTGCACCGGGGGGACGAGTTGACACAGCTGCTCGATCCGCGACCTCCACGAACACAAAACACTGGCGTGACGTCCAACGCCGGCGCCCAAAGCGTGTTGTGACAATTCTTGAAAGAAGCTGGTGAAGAACTAGCAAACCTTGCTCCCAGCGGTCGGTGGGATTTACGCTCTCGCTTGTAAACGTCGACCACCCTCCGAGCCCCTCACACGCCAGCGGTGGCTAATAGGTCGCCGCGCGCTCGTCAGTTTGTGTACTGGAAAGAAGCTTACCGTTTGTCGAGTGGCAGCTGCGGGCTCCTTCCTGCTTTTCCGCCCGTTTCCGCTCACTTTTACCACGCGTGTTTTTGTGTTCACTCAGTCCAGATGATGCTTAGAACTCGGCGATACGCAGCATCAGCACCAAGCCGTCCACGGAGCCACGGGAAGACTCGTCGGCCAGTAGGCGAGCTTCGCCTGCAAGTGACGGCCAATCACGGAAGCGAGTGACAGCGTCCTTAGCCAATCACAACTCGGGCGCAGGCATCCTAACTCGTTTCGACCAATATGATGCGTACAGCGTGCCACCAAGCCCAGAGGAGTCAGGAAACCATCCATCCATCCATTGTCAACACCGCTTATCCTGGTTAGGGTCGCGGGGTGCTGGAGCTTATCCCAGCAAACTTTACAACATCCCGCCACTGTCTATTCACATTGGTTTCCTTGCAGTGGAAGGACAATTATCGGTTGGAGACTAATGCACTGTCAATTCACCCCACAGAAGAACAAGGACAGTATATTAGGTACAGTTGTGTTTGCAGGTTATGCGGGCAACAAGTTTAAGTAGTGTTTTTATAGTCCAATAATGTTGAATTGAAATTTTCTAAAGAAAAAATTAGTTGCACTGGCAAATGATGAAGATACGTTGTTCAAGATACGGGCATAGTTGCGGAACGAATTCAACTCATATCTCAAGGCACCAGTTTACTGGTCACTCATGAACGAGTAAATAACTGATGTTCGTTTTTAAATGTCCCCAAGGATTTATTTTATCTTCACCTGTAGCAGATTACTCAAATCAAATTACAATGAGAACCTGAACTGATGTAAGAGGTTGATGACTATTATTCGAAAACCACGTTCGTTGTCATTATGAAACTGTCGAGAGGTGCAACAATTAAATCGATTATCAACAACAATTAATCAATTATTATATTAATTGAAGGCTATATTGATAGACTAATCGTTGAAACTCTGTTTGACTTAAAATTGTCCAAATCCTCAGAATTTCAGCGTCTCAACATAAAATCTCAGATTTCTGTAGTTCTACATGAAAGCAAATGGATTGGTAAATCAAAATAAGACATTTAGAAACATCTGCGTTTACTTTGGAAAACTGATCAGCATTTTAGCCCCTTTTTTGACAGTTGAAGTTACAATCAAATTGTCTGTGCATGTTCTGCACTGCCGATTTGAAATGTCCTGTTGTTGAATAAAGGGATGGACATGAAACAATGGCTTTTTCAGCCGATTCGTCAGAAAAAAAAGAATCGGCAGATGAAACAATTATCAAAATAATGGTTAGTAGCAGCCCTAAAACTCATTCACATGCAGTAGGAATAAAACGTACATACAATGACTACATATTAGGAGTGCATTGAAGGGAACCAAACTAGCCATTCTGCGCTAAATAATTAAATACATCTAAAGAAGAGGGCAAAACTAATTTTATTCACAATGATTTATTAGAACTGGTTAATTCCTTGTATTACCAAGGGGTAAATATAGTCTTTGTTCATACAGGCAGAATTATTTGACCAAGTGGTTACAAATTGGCAGTCAGTCAAAATTTCAACAAGTAGCAGCTTTAAAATATAACAGCAGTGGATTGTGACATTTGCCAAAGATATTTCAGTTTCAGATTTCAGTTTGGAAAGGTTTCGGTTTAGAGCACAATCTGCATGTCAAAAGCAGTTGGTTCCTTTACTTGCGGCTCATCGTTTGGCACATCTGGAGGGAGAGCCGTCACTGTGTCAGGTGGCTCCTTTTTGACAACGCTCTCACCTGGGACATCCGTTCCCTTGCTAAAAATATATTCGTAGTTTCTTTGAACCTCGAAAAATGCTGAGGTGAGGCACTGATGAGAAAACATCCGTAGTGCCGGGGGAAGCTTTGGGTGTGGATAGAGACAATGTCGTGGGAGGGATTCAGAGTTATCCACTTTTTGTGGTTTGGGAGCTGCGTTTTCAAAGGGATTGGCTTCTGGACAAATGGGAAGAGAGAGAGGCGGTGGTGGCGTTTCAGGTACTATTTCCAGTTCCGTGTCTGAGGCCGGTGCTTGGGCTTCACTGACTTTACAAATAGAGTATTTTAGCAGGGGGATAAATTTCCAAGAAGTGTCGAAGTCTTCAACATGCTCCACAACCTCGCCTGGTTCAAGCACATACTGCGATTCGACGACAGGACAAACTTCGTCGCACTCGCCTGAGTCGCTCGAGACGCTTGTGGGCACCGGCTGAGCCACCAACAGCGTGCGTTTGTGAAGCCGACAGAACAGCACGCCGCACCTCTGGCACTTCCTGCCGTCTTTCACATGGAGCAGTTTGTGGCGCTTCAAACTATGGCGATCGGTGAAAGTTCGATCGCATATGTTGCATGGAAAGGAAGGCTCTTCTCGTTCCGCAAAAACACAGACAGGGATCTTATCCTGACCTTCATCACTAGGAGACCTTTGTCTTTCATGCTGATATTTATGTTGGACAAGCTGTCCGACCGTAGAGAAGCTTTCATTGCACAACTCACACATATAAGCACCTGATGGAGCAACAATGTGCTTAAGGAGCACCACAGGACTGATTTTACCCACGGTCACTAAGGGTGACGGAGTTTTGTCAAAAGGAGTGGACGGGGTTTCTTTCATTTCAGTGTCACGCTTAGTTTCTTCTGCCTGCAAAACACACAAAGAAAGGATTGAAAACAAAACATGTCTTTTTTTATCAAGTAGTTTCAAATGCTGTAATAATGTCATTTTGATATTCTACCATTGCACAAGCTGTGGTCTGCATCTCTTGTGAAGGTTCACTTTCAGCAGTTTCCATTGAACGCTGCTGTACCGAGAGCGCAACATCTTCGGTCGGCGTTCCCTCTGACTTGTCGTTTTTTCGGTGACCCCAGTGGTGTTTTCTACGTCCTTCGAAAATCCTTTGAAAATATTGTAAAACAGCATTTTTTATTAATGTTAATAGCACATGTTTACAATTGATGGAAGGTATAAAATGGCTAAATGTGTAATGCTTAAACACAACGATAAGAACAATTGCAATTGCACCATGAAATGAGTGTGCATGCTGATATAAAACAGTTAACAGCATTTAACATACACACATTTCCTTATAACGCCTATCCTCATTTGGGTGAGCTGGAGTCTATCCCAGCAAGAGAGCCAGGGTGCAGCCTTGACTGGTCACATACAGTACATTGGATATAAAAAGTTTACACACCCCCGTTTAATTTTAAAGGTTTTTGTGATATAATATAATGATAACAAGACCAATAATTTTGAAACTTTTTCCACCATTAATATGACCGATGAGCTATAAAATGCAAGTGATTTGTTTTAATCTTTTAAAAAGGGGAAATAAACATAATGGAGATAATGTGGTTGCACAAGTGCGCACAACCTTTTACAACTGGGGGTGGGGCTTTGTTCAGAAGGAACCAATTCAAACTCATGTTAAAGTCAGCACACACTTTCCACTATTGAAAGTTCTCTGATTATGTTCTAGTAGGGTTTTCTTGACATTTTTGCATTCACAGAGCACTTCCACAATCTAATTGTTTTAAGGTTATAAGTCAGGAGAAGGGTAGAAAATAATTTCAAAGACAACAAATAACTGTACACCAAGGAACACTGTGAAGACAGTCGTCATCAAATGGAGAAAATATGACACAACAGTGAAATGACCTCTAAAATTGATGAAAAGACAAGATGAAAAGTGGTCAGCGAGGCTGACAAGTTGCCGACAATAACACTGAAGGAAGTTTAGGAATTTCTAGCAAGTACAGGCTGCTTAGTCCATGTGACAACAATCACCCCTCTTCATATGTCTGGGCTATGGGTAGGGTGGCAAAGAAAAGAAAACACAAAGGAAAAACAAAAACTAGTAATTTCCCAAAGCCATGTGCGAAACTGTGTTATGGTCTGATGAAACCAAGGGTGAATTTTTAGCCATAATTCCAAAAGGTATATTTCACGCAAGCACAACACTGCTTATCACCAAAAGAACACCATAGCTGGACCTTGGGGCCTTGAATGAGTTCGAAAGAATTATGAATAGTTCCGAATTGCAGTCAGTGTTAGCACAAATCCTTCAAACTTCAGTTAGAAAAAAAAAATTAAAAAAAGTTAGGAAAACCCGACTTGACCAGCTTACCTTTATTAGGGGTTACTAAAAAGCACTTTAAATGGTGGCAGGTGTGTGCTGACTCCCATTTAACATGAGTTTGAACGAATTAATTCTGAACACAGCCCCATCCTCAGTTTCAAGAGGGTGTGCACACTTGTGCAACCACATTATCTCAGCTGTTTATTTTTACTTCCCTTCCCTAAAATACTCCCCCCCCCCCCAAATAAGATGAACAGGTTAAAGGTCACATCATTAGTGCAAACAGGTTTTCAGACTGAGGAAACTATCTTGGTCTCAATTTCTTCCTTTTTTTGGTTTTTGTTTAACATCACAAAAACCTAGCACTTAAACAGCGGTGTGTAGACTTTTCATACCACCATTCATACTCACACGTATGGACCAGTCACTCTTCAATTAACCTGACGTCAGATCACATGCATATTTTTAGAATGTGAAAGGAAGCTGGAGTACCAGAAGAAAACCCATGCAAGCAAAGGGAGAACATGCAAACTCCAGCAGTGATTCGAACAACGAACCTCGAGCTGTGATGCAGACGTGCTAACCAATAGTCCACTGTGCTGCCAGCATCTAACATTATCTGCCAGCATCTAATATTATATCATAAATCTGCTTCAGGCGATGGATTGATGTCACTGTTACGTCAATGCGTTCATGCCCCTTTCACCTTGTAGAAAAATTGCAATGATTCCTGTTTGTGTTGTACAAATATCGTTAATAGCGCAGAATTTGTATTTTATGAGACACGGTAATGTTTGTGAAAATGCACATAATAACGTGTCTGTTATGCAGTAACAACAGTTAGCTTGTGTTTTGTAAGTTTAGCATGAGCTGAAAGACACTAACGGCTCAGACGTCACAAATATAACGTCAGCACGGCGACATTCAGTCAATATGCATAAAACGGGTCGTTGTCAACATGTTGTTATATGAACAACTGGGCTTCTCTTGCCTTCTGCTTGGGTTCTTGGGGCGCGGGCTGTTCTTCACGTTTGTAAACACAGAAGGCACAAAGTCGGGATTGTCCTGATCCATGGACGGTCGTCCTGTAAACACACGCGCATTCTGTGAGTATCTTCCACAACTTGTTTTTTTTTTTTTTTTTTTAGGCAACAAAAGAGCAAGAAAGTGGCCAAAACAAACATGCACTGTACTAATAAGCTTTACCTGATATGAAATGAGCGCCACAAATGCGAGCATTTTCTTTGAGCTCCTCCGCGCTGCCATTCACTTTCTGGAGCACTTCTAGCCACAAACAGCGCCGGTTGGCCTGAAACGGTCGGTATGCAGTTGGTAGTCTGTAAAATTTCAGTTTGCCAGCGATAGAACGGCTATTTGTACAACCCAGCACGCAGCAGGCGTACATTTTACTCGAAATGTGGTTTAGCTTCGGATGAGGAAGTGTGTGTCCAAACGGCTTGTCGGCTTCCGTTGCCTAGCGGCGCGCGTATGCACCGGAAGTTAGCATGAGCTAATATTAGCCCGGCGCGAGACGACTAACAGCGTGCGGTAATGTACTTTTGGGTTAAAACAATGACAAAGTTATGTTGACTATAACGTAACGTGCGTTGGGATGACTAAATATTAAATCCAGCCGTCTTCGTCTTTAAAACACGACGCACTAAATCGCCAGGCCTCCATCGTGTGGAAGAGTTAGCTTTTTTTTTTTTTTGCTCCTCCAGCGGCCATAACATTAAGTACACCAACAATCTAACGCAATGGTCCTCCAACTTTTTACATCGAGTACCACCACCAAAAATAGTTGGCTCTCCAAGTACCACCATAGTGACCAACATTAAAATATAGGAGCATAGTAAGCCCGAGTCGACGAGGCAGAGGTTTTATTCCTAAAAACTATATTGAATATTTTTGTTAACAATGCGCTGGAAAATGAAAAAAGAAATAATGAAAAATAATAATCAATAAAAAAAACTAAATTAATGTTTGACAGCAAACATTTATAAAAGGTTAAATTCAAATTTATTGTACTGAAAAGTTAAAGGTAGAGTTTGCAGTTGAAAAAGAACCTTTTTGTCATATGTTAAAACTGTCTCTATGACCAGACAGTAGACTATTATTAAAATTGTATTTCAGTCAGTATTTTAAAAACAGGTCACAGTGTGACAAGAATAGCCAGTCAGAGACTGTAGGGATAGGAGGCATGACCGAACAGATGTCAGTCATTTGCTCACGCCCACTGCCACACACGCAGCCTTACAGGGAGTCATAGCAGCCTCTGGTCTAAAGAAGACCATTGTAGATTCTTTGCCGGATTATTTAATTTAAGGTAGCAACGAATGTTAAAAAGAAGGAATTGGACAGCTCTCAAGACAAATCAAGGGGAAACATATATAACGGTGGTGTTCTATGCACAAAAAAATGACTCATTGGATGAACACAAATAAATTTGGGGCAGGTTTTTCATCCCTTTTATTTGTGGGACTCCAACTCAAATTTAGTAATTCCGTGTAATGTGATATAATTGAGTCAGCCAAACCCATTTTCATCAAATACAGCCAAAGTAAAATAAGTACACTAAGTGGCCTAAATTGATTCACATCAGTCCAACTCAAATTACTAAAATTAGTCTAAAATAAATTATTTTTGCACTTATCCCCCCACCCAATTTACAACCCCAATTCCAATAAAGTTGGGATGTTGTGTTAAACATAAATAAAACCAGAATAGGTCCGGACTGCAGGCAGGCCAGTCTAGTACCCGCACTCTTTTTACGATGCCACACTGTTGTAACACATGCAGAATGTGGTTTGGCATTATCTTGCTGAAATAAGCAGGGACGTCCATGAAAAATACGTTGCTTGGATGGCAGCATATGTTTCTCCAAAACCTGTATGTACCTTTCAGCATTAATGGTGCCTTCACAGATGTGTAAGTTACCCATGCCATTGGCACTAACACAGCCCCATACCATCACAGATGCTGGCTTTTGAACTTTGTGTCCATAACAGTCCGGATGGTTCTTTTCCTCTTTGGCCCGGAGGACACGACGTCCACAATTTCCCAAAACAATTTGAAGTGTGGACTCATGGGACCACAGAAAACTTTCCCACTTTGCGTCAGTCCATCTTAGATGAGCTCGGGGCCAGGGAAGCCGACGGCGTTTCTGGGTGTTGTTGATAAATGGCTTTCGCTTTGCGTAGTAGTTTCAAGTTGCACTTACGGATGTAGCGTCGAACTGTATTTACTGACATTCGTTTTCTGAAGTGTTCCTGAGCCCATGTGGTGATATCCTTTGCACATTGATGTCGGTTTTTGATGCAGTGCCATCTGAGGGATCTAAGGTCACGATCATTCAATGTTGGTTTTCGGCCTTGCCGCTTACATGCAGCAATTTCTCCAGATTCTCTGAACCTTTTGATTAGATTATGGACCGTAGATGATCCATCCATCCATTCATTTTGTGAGCCGCTTATCCTCACTAGGGTCACGGGAGTGCTGGAACCTAACCCAGTTATCATCAGGCAGGAGGCGGGGAACACCCTGAACTGGTTGCCAGCCAATCGCAGGGCACATACAAACAAACAACCATCCGTCACCTTCACACCTACGGGCAATTTAGAGTCTTCAATTAACCTACCATGCATGTTTTTGGGATGTGGGAGGAAACTGGAGAGCCCGGAGAAAACCCACGCAGGCACAGGGAGAACATGCAAACTCCACACAGGCGGGGCCGGCGATTGAACACCGGTCCTCAGAACTGTGAGGCAGACGCTGTAACCAGTCGGACACCGTGCCGCCGCCGACGATGATGATGATGATGATGAAATGCCTAAATTCCTTCCAATTGTACATTGAGGAACATTCTCCTTAAACTGTTCGACTAGTTTCTCACGCGCTTGTTCACAAAGAGATGAAACTCACCCCATATTTGCTTGTGAATGACTGGGAAGCTCCTTTTATACCCAATAATGGCACCCACCTGTTCCCAATTAGCCTGTTCACCTGTGGGATGTTCCAAACAGGTGTTTGATGAGCATTCCTCAACTTTCTCAGTCTTTTTTGCCAACTGTGCGAGCTTTTTTGGAATGTGTTACAGCCATAAAACTCCCAGTTAATGATTATTTGCGAAAAACAATCAAGTTAATCTGTTTGCACATTAAATATATTGTCTTTGTAGTGTATTCAATTAAATATAGGTTGAACATGATTTGCAAATCATTGTATTCTGTTTTTATTTATGTTTAACACAATGTCCCAACTTGATTGGAATTGGGGTTGTATTTCACGCAACACAAAATCTGGTAAATGTGTTTTTATTGAAAACTCACAAAATAAAACATTCTTTGGGAAGGCATTTTGAGCTTTACATGCTTACATTTTTAACCTTCTTTGTAGTTGTATAAAACACCTTTGAGTCCAGTCACTCATATATCTTGAATTAACACAACCACACATTATGGAAAATGAAGTATAAAATAATAATAAATTAGCTTTTCCCCTTGTCAAAGGAATCAGAAAAACGTCAACGGCATATGAGTAGTATGCGTAGTAACTAGTTCTCTTGCCCAATTTCTCTTTTAATCCAAGGCTGCATTCAGTGTCTGTACTTGACCAGTAGATGGCGCTGCTGTTTATTGTCAACCTGCTCAAGCGCAATGATTTCCAAGTACACTACAGTAATGTATAGTACATGAACAGACCGTTATTTTTTTGAAGACATCTAATTACACAGCATCGCCATTATTTATATGTTCTTCTTGATTACTTTTTTTCCCTCCAAATCTCTCGCTATAGAACTTAAAAACTTCAGTCTCGCGAGGCTTGAACTTTTTTATTATAGCAATATTTTGGGTTTTAGAAACTAAGAAACTGTTTCTTTTTTATCAGCACATTTGTGGCTTTTACAAGAATATGTTATTTTGATAGTTGATGGAATTCAAACTCTTCAGAGCAATTATTTGTGTACAAATACATGACCTGCAAAGCTATAAAATGGAGTAGCTGTGTTCTCCCCCCTCTTCTCCCTCAAGGTGACTCCTCCATCTGCACCCTCCCTGGTGATGCCCATCCCTCTTTTTTTCTGCATTAACCACACTATGTGAGGTGGGATTTGATGTTCCTCTGCCTCAATACCACATGTGGTTTGTGAGCAATGCACATCAAATTTCTGCTCCCGGGGTGATGGAGATTGGGACGAATGAACCTGACGAAAATGAAATAATACATTAGCTATGTAAGCGTGACAATTTGCTTAATCTACTCATTTGCTTTTGCTGTTGGAGGATGCTGGTTACATTTGACTGCACTGAGACCCCATTTTAATTCGTCATTTCCTCACCTGTCCTTGTGTTATTCTGGGTGGTACGAAATAGGAAAGAAAGGATGATGGAGTATATGAAAAACAGTTGGTATTGCCAACCATTTTAGAGCATTTTTTACTGATCTTTCAACACCCACAGAATATTGTTCGTGACAATATAAGCACTGAACCCACCAAGAAATAGTACTCTTCTTTCACCAGAATATTCTTTCTACCCTTTTCCATTCTTTAGTAATCAGCAGTAGAAATTGGTTGGTTTCACCCAAAACACCCAGTTTTATCAGCTAATCTTTTATCCTCTACTCCAAAGCTCTGGTGATCTTAAATCCAAAGTAATGCAAGGCCACCATCTACAGGGATTGACAGACATACAGTATACGTCAGTGGCAGTTAACGGTTGGCAGTGTCCAAGGCAGTGAATAAATTAATTTATATGGATTACCAGTTCGACTGCTTTAATACTCACATTGTGATGATGAAAGGTGTCACTTGTGTCACTCTCCACTTCGTCGTCTCTGCTGTATCCTCCTCGGCTGACACTGACAACAATGCTACTGCACCTGTGTAATTTAGAAATAGAATATACCTGTAATCTGATATGGGATTGTTGAACATACTCTGGAAAGAAAATGAAAAGAATATGATGACTAGACAGTCATAAAGCTGTGCTGCAGGCAGGCTACAGTATAGTACATACAGGAAGCAGTCGTTCATGAGCAGTTTACCTTCATTTTCTCTCATTTTTGAGCACTAGGTCTGCTTTTCTTTTCTCCACTTTCCTGCAGGTTTGGACTCAGTCCCCTCGAAGGTGGTCTTTATTGCATTCGGCTTGAGTTTTT
Source organism: Phyllopteryx taeniolatus (assembly GCF_024500385.1). Classification (NCBI taxonomy): domain Eukaryota; kingdom Metazoa; phylum Chordata; class Actinopteri; order Syngnathiformes; family Syngnathidae; genus Phyllopteryx; species Phyllopteryx taeniolatus. The sequence goes on along the minus strand of NC_084502.1, from coordinate 11,141,438 downwards.
TGGTTTCGCCAACCAAAACCCTTCATCTTCAAAGTCAGAATCCTTGAAATCATCGCTGTAAATTACATTCCTCTTGTTTGGTCCATCCCATTTTGTTTTGTTTTGCTTCATTCTTCAAGTTTTGTAAGGAAATAATATGATTCAGGATAAAGCAATCAATAACAAGTACTCATGTGTTGTCGTTCTTCTGTCGCTCATGTCAGCAGGCTGATATGTCAATCATCCAGGTTTTCAACCTCAGTGTGGGCTGGCCTAAAATTATTACTGAGTCTATTTTTGGGGGAATTTTTTGGATGTCTTTTTAAAGTTCAGAACTATGCAATAAGTGCCAATATTCACAGTATTTGATCTGGACCAATAAAAGTGGAACTGGACAATTTCCTAAGAGATCTTGTATGGTATGCAAAAACCTCATTAAAGCTTTATGTTGACACACTTTGAGAAATAAATTACCTACTTTTCCCCCCCCGAAAGGGCATTTCATATTACGAGTGCATACTGGATAGCCTGTATCTTCTGTCCAAAGTTTAAGATATTACAGCGTTAAAGCCAACAAACCCATTTGTATTGTTTTATCCCTTCACCCAATGAGGACCAATAAGACAGTCGAAAGGAATCGCATCGATTAGCAGTATCAATAATGGAATCAGAGTCACTAAATTCTTACCAATTCCCATCCCTAACCACTAGTGAATTAAATGTTGAAATTGTACATAATGTTACAGTGGCTTAGACTTAAAAAAACCCAATGTACAGTACGTTTTTTTGAGGACAGTTCAGTTGTATTTATCTTTGTACTACAGGATATATTTTCATTTAATCTTTTAGAACTGTTTCTTTTTAAAGTGTCGCGAACGGATGGTTACTGGACCCATTAGCAGGCGGAGGTTGTGATGGACAGTTTATAGACAATGGAAATACAGATGGTCCTTGAGATACGCTGGCGGGTTGTTGAGGCAGCAAATGTGTGGCAGGCAGTGACGAGGACAGGAGGCTGGCCTGGCAGTAATCCAATTGGCGAGGGACACGGAGGAAACACTGAGGACAAGGAAAAGCACGGAGGTCAGAACGATGACAAGGGTTTGCATAGCTTACGTGGAGACTGGGGTGCCGTTGTACCGCTGGGGAAGCTTTAATACTCTGGCGAGAGTTTCCAGGATCTGGCAGGCTTTTATGCAGGTGGTATCGAGGGCTGATGGGTAACAGGTGCGCGGCCGAGGAAGGTGCTGGAAAGCAAGAGAGGTGAGGGGAGAGAGAGACGGTGAGATGGCGCAAAGCGCCACCCAGGCTCCAACCATAGTACTGCAGGATGGCGCATGACATAAACATTTATTTAGGCACAATTTGTATTATTATGAGCAAAACATTTTAATGAAATGCCTTTTATTTTCCTATATTTAAGTTCAGTACTAATGTTCAAATTGTGCATGTTACAGTGGCTTGACAAAAATATCAACTATACCTTTTAGGAATTAGCTTGCCTACTACGCTACTGTATTTCAGTGTTGGTCATGATGGCGGTACTTGTAGAGCGAGGTACTTTTTTAGGTGGTACTTGGTGTAAAAATTCTGAGAACCCCTGCTGTAGTCAGTCGTATCTCTGATGTCTAACCTATGGCTCTCGTGGTCCAGAATCCCGGCAATAGAAGATGGGCGTGGTGATGCTACGACCTGCTGACACCTTGCAATGACACCGCCAGCCTCCCACGGTGCCCCAGGCTCAGCTCTATCCGGAGGGAGCATTGTTGCTGATGTGACGGCCCCCGCTATCACTCACTCGCCTGCCAAGGCTTTACCCGGCACAAGCAATTATACATTAATTTCAGCCAGACAGGCTCCCATCCCCCTCACACATCCTTTCTCTGCGCTCTCCTCGTGTCCCTGCAATGCCTGCCCTCCCTAACGCTGCACACCCGATATGACACACATCACCCCAGCGCACACACACACACACACACACAACCCTTAACCCTCCCATTTTTAGCCTTCTTTCACACAGTAAAGCACATCAACATTGGGTCTAGAGAAATACTCAAAGGACAGCCAGCTGAAGCGAGAGCGGAGAGGCCAAAGGGGTGAAGATGAGAGAGGAGCTAAAGGGAGATATAGTGTGTGAAATGTAAGGGAGGTAAGGCAAGCGGGGGCTGAGTCGAGCCTGGCTAATGATGTATTGATTTGGTTGAGCCCGGGGCAAATAAGTAGGCGTGTGTGGGAGTAGAAGAGTTGCAGCTTGCAGATGTCCTAAAACACCTGGCTGGGATACGTTGGCGTTGTTGTGCACTCAAGGAAAAGCACTTTGTAAACACCCGAGTTGCATAAAAACACCATGTTTGTAACAATTAAGAATCAGTGGGAACTTCCTTATGCACACGTGTGAAATCCAATGGTGCGCACGAGAAATGCATAACAAATTCTGGAGCGGTCTCTTATAAAGTCTTCTTTTCCTTTCAGCTTGTCCCTTTAGGGGTTGGCACACCGCGTCATCCTTTTCCATGTAAGCCTATCTCCTGCCTCCTCCTCTCGAACACCAACTGCCCTCATGTCTTCCCTCACGACACCCATCAACCTTCTCTTTGGTCTTCCTCTCGCTCTCTTGCCTGGCAACTCCAGCCTCATCATCCTTCTACCAATATACTCACTATTTCTCCTCTGGACGTGTCCAAACCATCAAAGTCTGCTCTCTCTAACTTTTGTCTCCAAAACATCGAACCTTGGCTGTCCCTCTGATGAGCTCATTTTAATTTTATCCAACCTGGTCACTCCTAGACCGAACCTCAACATCTTCATTTCTGGCACCTCCAGCTCTGCTTCCTGTTGTCTCTTCAGTGCCACTGTCTCTAATCCGTACATCATGACTGGCCTCACCACTGTTTTATAAACTTCACCGTTCATCTCTTCTGACTCTTCTGTCACATAACACACCTGACACTTTCCTCAACCTGTTCCAACCTGGGTGGACCCGTTTCTTCACTTCTTGACCACACTCACCATTGCTCTGGACGGTTGACCCCAAGTATTTCAAGTCCTCCACCCTTGCTATCTCTTCTCCCTGTAGCCTCACTCTTCCCCCACCACCCCTCTCATTCATGCACATATATTCTGTCTTACTTCGGCTAATCTTCATTTCTCTGCTTTCCAGTACATGCCTCCATCTTTCTAACTGTTCCTCCACCTGCTCCCTACTTTCACTGCAGATCACAGTGTGATCTGCAAACATCATGGTCCACGGGATTCCAGTCTAACCTCATCTGTCATCCTATCCATCACCACTGCAAACAGGAAGGGGTTCAGGGCTGATCCCTGATGCAGTCCCACCTCCATCTTAAATTCATCTGTCACACCTACAGCACACCACACCACTGTTCTGCTGCCCTTGTACATGTCCTTTATTATTCTAACATACTTCTCTGCCACTCCAGACTTCCGCATGCAGTACCACAGTTCCTCTCTGGGTACGCCGTCATAGGTTTTCTCTAGATCTACAACCCCAATTCCAATGAGGAACGTTGTGTTAAACATAAATAAAAACAGAATACAATGATTTGCAAATCATGTTCAACCTCCATTTAATTGAATACACTACAAAGACTTGGTGAGACTTGGTGGTGGAACCTCACAGTACAGGAAATCATACAAGGAAAAAGGTTAGCTAAGAATAAGTGGGAAACTTCGAAAGGAATACATTGAGATGCGACATAGGGCAAAGGTAGAGGTGGCAAAGGCCAAACAAGAGGCATATGATGACATGTATGCCAGGTTGGACACTAAAGAATGAGAAAAAGATCCATACAGGATGGCCAGACAGAGGGATAGAGATGGGAAGGATGTGCAACTAGTTAGGGTGATGAAGGATAGAGATGAAAATATGTTGACTGGTGTAAGTAGTGTGCTAGATAGATGGAAAGAATACTTCGAGGAGTTGATGAATGACGAAAATGAGAGAGAAGGGAGAGTAGAAGAGGCAAGTGTGGTAGACCAGGAAGTGGCAATGATTAGTAAGGGGGAAGTTAGAAAGGCATTAAAGAGGATGAAAAATGGAAAGGCTGCACATCCTTCCCATCTCTATCCCTCTGTCTGGTCAACCTATATAGATCCTTTTCTCCTTCTTTAGTGTCCAACCTGGCATACGTGTCATCATATGCCTCTTGTTTGGCCTTTGCCACCTCTACCTTTGCCCTATGTCTCATCTCAATGTATTCCTTTCGCCTCTCCTCGGTCCTCTCAGTTTCCCACTACTAATTAACTAACCCTTTTCCTTGTATGATTTCCTGTACTGTGAGGTTCCACCACCAAGTCTCCTTCTCTCCTTTCCTGCCAGAAGATACACCAAGTAGTCTCCTGCCTGCCTCTATGATCACCTCTGCTGCAGTGGTCCAGTCTTCTGGAAGCTCCTCCTGTCCACCGAGAGCCTGTCTCACCTCTTCCCGCAAAGCTGCACAACACTCGTCCTGTCTCAGCTTCCACCACATAGTTCTCTGCTCTGCGTTTGTCTTCCTAATCTTCCTCCCCACCACCAGAGTCATCTTACACACCACAATCCAATGCTGTCTAGCCACACTCCCCCCTACCACTACCTTACAGTCAGTAACCTCCTTCAGATTACATCGTCTGCACAAGATGTAATCCACCTGCGTGCTTCTACCTCCGCTCTTGTACGTCACCCTATGTTCCTGCCTCATCTGGAAAAAAAGTGTTCATTACAACCATTTGCATCCTTTTTGCGAAGTCTACCACCATCTGTCCCTCCAAGTTCCTTTCCTGAATGCCGTACTTACCCATCACTTCTTCATCACTCCTATTTCCTTCGCCAACATGTCTATTACAATCTGCACCGATCACGACTCTCTCTCTGTCTGGGATGCTCAGAACTACTTCGTCTAGCTCCTTCCAGAATTTCTCTTTCACCTCCAGGTCACATCCTAACTGTGGGGCATAGCCACTAATCACACAATTTCAAGTTTCAATCTCATCACTCGATCTGATACTCTTTTCACCTCCAAGACATTCTTAGCCAACTCTTCTTTTAAAATAACCCCACTCAATTTCTCTTCCCATCTACACCATGGTGAAATAACCCTGCCCCTAAACTTCAAGCCTTACTGCCTTTCCACCTGGTTTCCTGGACACACAATATATCAACCTTTCTTCTAATCATCATGTCAACCAACTCCCGAGATTTTCCTGTCATAGTCCCAACATTCAAAGTTCCCACATTCAGTTCTAGGCTCCGTGCTTTCCTCTTCTCTTTCCGCCGAAGAATCCGCTTTCCACCTCCTCTTCTTCTTCGACTTCGACCCACAATAGCTGAATTTCCACCGGCGCCCTGAAGGTTGACGGCACCGGTGGCGGACGTTGTCAACCCGGGCCATGACTGATCATGTATGGAATTGTTTGGATGAACGCTCATATTTGTTTGGTAAACTTTTAAACCGGATGCCCTTCCTGATGCAACCCTCTGCATTTATCCAGGTTTGGGACCAGCCTACAGTTTGCACTGGCTTGTGCCCCCCATAGGGTCTCTTATACAGTGGTGTCTTAAAATACAAGTGACCTGACTTCTGAGTATTTTTTGATACGAGCCATTGTTCGGCCGATTTTTTGCTCTGATTAGCAAGCAAACATTTGATAAACGTCTTTTTCCAGTTCTTTTCTTGATAGGTTTGTGGAGGGATTCAATGATTAGAAATACATTAAATTGTGTTAAATTAAGCAAATAACAGTTCTACATTAAGTGGTACAGTGCACTGGAGGTCATTCAGTGTGGGTCCTGCCAGAATGAGCTGACGTTTTCTGGGATCTGTTTTCCTTTATCCGGATGAGGAGTTTCCATCTGTTATCTTAAGCGCATAACTTCAGGTCAGGAGGTGCATGGGTACCTTGCCCGACACATTTGCAACCCCTGATCATACAGTGTGACAATAGTCGCTGAAGTGTCATAAAATATTGTACAAGTGATGTTTAAAGCAGTCACTGATGGTGTAGTGGTACACTCGCCTGACTTTGGTGCAGGCAGCGTGGGTTCAGTTCCCACTCGGTGACGTTGTGAATGTGAGTCCGTGTCTATATCTGCCCTGCGACTGACTGGCGACCAGTTCAGGGTGTAGTCCGCCTTTCGCCCGAATTCAGCTAGGATAGGCTCCAGCGTCCCGCGACCCTAACCAGGATAAGCGGTGTTGAAAATGGATGGATGGATGTTTAAAGCAATGACAAAGATATAATATCTTCCACACGAGTGGTGTGTGGTGGCAGTGAACTCAACTCAATTCATTTCACAACAAGCAGATGTTTGGCAGATCAACAATTCTTTAAAAAAGAGGCTTCAAGCTGCTTCACGCCACTCCCTCAGGAAGTTTACCGTCAACTAAACATAAAATAGAGTTACATGTTGTGGAGCATGATATGCAATTACAAATGTTTTGAGTTACGAGTGTGGTCACGGAACCAATCAAACTCCTATCTCAAGGCACCACTGTGTTTATCTTGAAAAAGATATAAAGAATTTACAAAAACATCAAATGAGTCACTTACAGGAGTCATATTTTATCTCATTCTTAAATTTCAGTGGCGTTTGATGCAATTTTTTTTTTCATGGTAGATGATAATAGGTTAGCTGTCAGCCACCGCTCATAGCTAAATTAGAATAAAAGTAAAGCTCCTGAATGTTAAAGCAGTCGTTTGAAGAGATAGGGTCTTGGGGATCACCTTGGATGAAATCACGAAGGTGGGAGAGAGAGAATGGAGTGGAATTAATCTGATTTTGCTCTTCACAATGCATCAAGGTGTGCTTCAGTGTGCACACACTTGTATGTGCATGTGAGTCCCTTTGGGCAAGTAGGTGAAATGTATTGATTAGTAAATACAGTGCTCTGTTAATGATACACTTTATCGATTTAGCAGTTCAACGGCAGCTGAAAATTGTTGGGGAGGGTTGTCACACATGGGAGCCAGTCTGAGATGATGAACTCATGTTCTTCCATGTTGAGCCTCAGTTAATTTTATTTTGGTCATGTTGTGTTTACAAATCAGACAGCGCATAATTGTAACAGTGAGCCAGGAGAGCCAAAGCTAGAGAAAATAGTGCTTATGTTGGCCTATTGTAGTATGCTTGTCTATGTCGACAACAGTATTTAACACGTCCATTTTGTGCAGATGAAGCAACAGATGAAGAGTGAGCCAGATAGCGATTAATTGCATTTGTTGAATATTTAAATTGTTTCCCAGCCCTGCTGAATGCTGCACCTGAGGCCAGCTGTGGTTAATTCAATTATACGGAAATGAAGATGTCACAGTGAGGAGAGTGTCACGGCCAAGCATGGCTGTTGTATTAGCACTCAAATGTATCAGGCCACTCTCACTAAGACTCCGACCTGCTCTATAGTGTTTTGCCTTTGGAAAGCCCAATGCAATTCCTTTTTTTCTTATTACAGCTCGTTACAGCTAAAACATGATTCCAAAATTGTCTCTTCATCACCTCTTCTTATCTTTTCCTTTATTTTTCATTTGCCAGTCACAACAGTGGATAGATGAGGTGACCTGATCCGATCACATGATCGGAAATTCGTGGCTGATGGCGTAATTTTTTTTTTAGCTGATCGGTATCAGCTGAAAAAGATTCTTTTTTTCGAAACAAAGCTGGCTTCATGCAGCAATCTGTGCATCACTCATCAAAACCAAGATGGCTGACGGAAGGCCATTATGTCACTCTTTGTGCAGATTGAACTGTCAACAGCGAAGTCACATTGAAGTTTAGGCCGGAGAAAATAATTGTATACAAAGTAATCCCTTCTGTATAGCATTTAAACATTAATATAATTTCTAACTCATTTTACAGCATTACCCTTGAAAACAAATGGACCACCGATAATTTGATTCACAAAAAAATGCACCAAAATTGTGCGTGTAGTTGTGCACACGCCAACTTGCCGACGCGTCGACTTTACCACTGCACAATGACAATTACAGCTTCAAGTCAATTAATCTCAAATCGTGGGTTTTACCATTAACAACTAGGACACCTGGACCATGTTCAAACAGGCTGCCACCTACAACTCCATCACAGACCGTCAGGTGTACACAGAGACTGTTACTGCCTACATCAGCAAGTGCATGGATGATGTCACCACCACTAAGTCCATCACTGTCCATGACAATCAGAAGCCATGGCTGTCGGGGGAGGTCTCCAGACTACTGAACGTCCGCAACGCGGCTTTAAGGTCTGGTGATGAGGAGGGCCTGAGGACAGCCATGGCCAATCTGTCCCGTGGGTTCAGGGAGGCCAAGAGGGAGTACTCCAGGAAGATCACCCACCGCTTCAGTGACAGCAGTGACACCAGTGACACCAGGACGCAGTATTCAGACCATTACGGACTATAAACCCTCACCACAAAACTGTGACAGCTCCACCTTCCTGCTAAATGAGCTGAATGACTTCTTTTCTCGCTTTGAGGCACACAACAGCACCCCTGCACACAAAACTCCACACCCTCCTGGTGACCAAGTGCTGACACTGACTCAGGACAGCGTGAAAAGATCTCTTGATAGGATCAACATACGAAAAGCCCCGGGCCCAGACAACATACCTTGTCGTGTTCTGAGGGACTGTGCAGCTGGACTCACAGATGTCTTCACGGACATCTTCAACACCTCCTTGAGTCAGGGTATTGTCCCCACGTGCTTCAAAGCCACCACCATCATCCCGGTCCCGAAGAATTCGTCTCCCTGTTGCCTCAATGACTACTGTCCGGTAGCGCTCACTCCCATCCTGATGAAGTGCTTCGAGTGGCTAGTCATGCACCACGCCAAGTCCTCCCTCTCCTCCTCCTTGGACCCATTTCAGTTTGCATATCGGTCCAACCGATCAACCGATAACGCCGTCTCCACCGCCCTCCACTCTGCCCTCACACACCTGGACTCATATGTCAGATTGCTGTTCATAGACTTCAGCTCAGCATTCAATACCATCATCCCTAAACAACTGATATACATACTGGACCAGCTGTGGCTCAGCACTTCGATGTCCAACTGGCTGCTGGACTTTCTGACAAGGAGACCACAGGCAGTACGGGTCAGCAGCAACACTTCCAGCACCATCACTCTGAACATCGGGGCCCCTCAAGGTTGTGTGTTGATGACTACACCTATGACTACACACCGACATACAGCTCCAACCTCTTCATCAAGTTTGCAGACGAAAGAACTGTGGTGGTTCTCATCAGCAACGGGGACGAGACAGACTACAGGAGTGAGGTGAGCCGCCTGGGCCGGTGGTGCATGGACAACTCTCCCTGAACGTGGAAAAAACCAAGGAGATTCTTGTGGACTTCAGGAGAGCGCACTCCCAGCATGCTCCCCTGAACATCAACGGTGCTGCAGTGGAGAGGGTGCACAGCACCAAGTTTCTGGGTGTGCACATCACCAAGGACCTCTCCTAGACCAGCAACACCTCATCAATGGCCAAGAAAGCTCACCAGCGTCTCTACTTCCTGTGCAAGCAGAGAAGAGCCAGAGCCCACCATGTGCTCGTTCTACAGAGGGACCATAGAGAGCTTCTTGACCAACTGCATCACTGTGTGGTACGGAGCCTGCACCGCTTCCTGCCGCATGACTCTCCATCGCATAGTGAGGGCAGCTGAGAAGATCACCTCTCTTCCCACCCTGCAGGACATTTACAGCACCCTGCAGGACATTTACAGCACCCGCAGGACATTTACAGCACCCGCCTCAGCCACAAAGCCCTCCGCATAGCGGGGGATGCCACCCATCCGTCACATAGCCTCTTCAGTATGCTGCCATCAGGCAGGAGACTGCGGAGTCTGCGGCCCAGGACCAGCCGACTCAAATTCTCTGCCTCTTCTGTCCTCTGTCCATCTGAACTCTGAACTCTGACACCCCACAAACATGTAGATGCACACACACTCACAAACCCACAAACATACACACAATACACGTACACACAGACACGCCCATACTCACACCAGACTCAGGCTCGCACCAGCCACTTTAGCAGCATTGGGGTTTTGTCATCTACTTTATAAATGTCTTATTTGCCTTGGTTCTCTGACCTTGACTATGTTGCACACGTCGCCCGCCCTTTTATATTTACACATTCAATTAATATTTTTTATACTGTATGTACTATAGTTTATAAAAAATTATATTGATGTTATTACTTGTACTGTCTTTTGTAGCACCACGGGCCCTTGAGTACCATGATTTCAATCCTCTGTATGTGTTACGCATGTTGCAAAATTGACAATAAAAGTACCTTGTACCTTGTAAAAGTACCTTGATAGGTTCAGCAGGGGGAAAAAATGCAAATAGTGAACTGTGAATACTGTAGGCAAGGGGTAGCTGTATTTTATATATCACAACGAGATGACTAGGTCCTCAGAAACAAATATTGTAAATAGCCTCATACAATCTACTACAAGGAAGAGAGGATGATATTAAATACTAGAAAGCCCATTATTATTTATTGTCAAAAGGGTTACTTAGCGTGTAATCAGAATCTTTATTTGCCAAGTATGTCCAAAAAACACACAGGGAATTTGTCTCCGGTAGTTGGAGCCGCTCTAGTACGACAACAGACTGTCAACACTTTTGAGACATGAAGACATTGGGAAAAACAGTCACTGAGCAATAAAGCGTTGCTAGTTATCTGGTAATTCCGGTACAATTTTTTATTTTATTTTTTTTGACAATTGTGCAAAAAGATGCTGGGTCCTCTAGCAATTAGAGTAGTTTGAATGACTAATATAGAAATAGTCCGGTGCAATGACCATTGTGCAAAGGGCGCTGAGACTTCAAGGAGTGTATGCAGTTTAAAATGACAAGTAGTGCGATAATCTGGGACAATGTTGATTGTGCAAATGTTGCGGATACCCCTCAGTCAGTGTGCAAGTGAGGCAGATGCTACGCTGGCATGAGTGGCCAGTATTGGTCAACAACAGATATGCAAATAGTGCAGCGTGGCGAGACTAGTACAGTGAGTGCACGAGTATGTATAATTGGCCCGACAGAAATGTGACAACAAACTCAAGACAAACAAATTGGCAGCATGTTGCAATGGAATTGTAGGTTAGGTGTTTAAGAAGTTGATCGCAAGAAGGAAGAAGCTGTTGGAATGTCTGCTAGTCCTAGTTTGCATTGATCGGTAGCGCCTACCTGACACAAGGCAGCTGGACAGCGTGAGGGGCAGCTGTGGCGAAGGATGCCTCCTGAAGTCCACGATCATACAGTCTTGAGAGTGTTCAGCTCCAGGTAGTGTCGGCCGCACCAAAGCTCCAGCCGCTCCGCTTCCTGACCGATGACTGTGGTGTCGTCTGCAAACTTCAGGAGTTTTGAACGCCTGGTGCGTTGAGGTGCAGTCGTTCGTGTAGCGAGAGAAGAGCAGCGGAGAGAGGACACAACCTTGGGGAGCCCCAGTGCTGATGCTGCGTGTGGATGAGGTGGTCTGCCCTAGCCTCACCTGCTGTGATCGTTTCGTGTGAGACGTTCAAAGGACTTCATGACCACAGATGTCAAGGCGACAGGCCTGTAGTCATTTAGACCCCCCATATTGTAGGTTTCTTCGGGACTGGAATGATGGTGGTGATCAGGGCTTACTAAATTATACTGAACACAAATATAAACACAACACTTGTTCGCATTGTTCATGAGATGATCTAAAATGTTTTGTATGTACTCAAAATGCCTTTTTCTCTCAAATGTTGTTCACAAGTCTAAATCTGTGTTAGTGAGCACTTCTCCTTTGCCAGAATAATCTACCCAGTCAGAAGTGTGGCATTTTAAGATGCTGATTACGCAGCATGATTATTGCACAGGTGATTATTGCTCTTTTATCGCACACGATACAATCCCACAGATGTCGCATGTTTTGAGGGAGCGTGCCGTTGGCATGCTGACTGCAGGAACGTCCTGCAGAGCTGTTGCCCGTCAAGTGAATGTGTCTATTTCTCTACCATAAAGCGTCTCCAAAGGCGAAACTTTGGGCAGCCAAAGGCACACCTGTACAATAATCATGCTGTCTAATCAGCATTTTAATATTCCACACCTCTCAGGTGGATGGAATATCTCCTCAAAGTGCTCACTAACACAGATTTGTGAACAATAATTGAGAGAAATAAGCCTTTTGTGTACATAGAAAAAAGTCTTAGAGCTTTAAGTCCAGCTCATGAAAAATGAGAGCAAAAACAAAAATGTTGGGTTTATATTTTTGTTCAGTGTTGCTACTGACTGTGTATTGTATTTATTTAAATAGTACACAATTCATTAGCAAATACAAATATTTTTGAATATTTATATCGCTAACGCTGATTCCTGTGAATTGTGAATTGACGATAAAGGTAGGCTCAGAAGCAACTGTTAATAAAAAAAACCTAATGGGTAGTAATAATAATAACAACAATAATCCTATGATGAATGCAAATATATGACCCCCCAAAGCTCCCCCAAAAAGTAATTTTTCTTAACTTTGTTCAGCTCCCGGCTCAACTTCCCTTTACATGTTCAATCTCGCACCCTATTGTCACGCCGTATCTTCTCTCAGTCCACCCGTAGCCTTCGGTTTTCTTTAGTTTATCCACAGGCTCATTCTTAAAGCACCTTAGTCCTGCTTTGAGGCAGATCATCGCTTCCACTGTGAAATGGCTTTCAGCTGCACAGTGACTCCGGCGGAATGTGAATGAAGACACTGTGATGGCCCTTTCTCTGTAACTCATTCAGAAGAACTCCTTGTTGATATGACGATCATGTTACACGCACATACACTGAAATTGTAAAGAAAATGATAAAACAACAACAGCAACAATGGTTCTCGTTGCAGTCTATTATGCACAGTACTTGCAGCTTATCCCTCTAAGCTGTTAATAAATAATGAGACGGATGTTAAGATTCAGCCAGTATTCCCACCATCTGCCTCTCGAAAGCAAAGGAAGTCTCACTAGGAAGCAAGTGACTGGTTTTATGTTTTTCTTTAACATTCGCTTGCATCCTCCCCAGCTCAGCCCTCTGTCCTGCTCCTTCACTTCTCCCCTATCTGCCCTTGAAGTACTGCTCTGCTGGGACTACTTTTCCTTCCTTTACTCATGTATGCATATCACAAACATACAACAAATGGATGTTACATCTCGTAGCTCTTCAGTGCGTTTCACATCAGAAGCTGAGTTGAATGAGAAGTGCAGTCCACTGGGTTGGGTTACATGTTTCTATTTCATCTGGAAAAAAGATTATGAGCACAGATCTGCTTGATGATGGATCTAGAGCTCCTAGTTTGCAAAAGACAAAAGAATCCCTGACATTTCTGTGCTGACATGATCATGATGAGCTAACGCAGTGATTCCGAACCACTGCAAGGCTTGAAATAAGCAGATTTGCGAAACTAAATTCGTATTTTGCACCTCATAAAAACACATTGAAAAGTAAAACCACGAAAAGTTTTTCCAAAAACTCCTCCGTGATTGTCCCTGAAGGCTTCTCTGTTCTAAAATAAATTCTGCACACCTAACACGTGAGCCTACCTACAGTATTGCACATTTTTATGGCTTGTTCGCTGCTGCCGAGGTTGGCTGTCAAAATGGCTTGCACCAGCATCAAACTCATTGCGATGCAAGGTAGGATTCAAGAATTCGATCCAAAAGGCAGAGGTTGTGCTATGATGTTTCTAAAAGACTGGTGCAGGAAGTACATTGCTCTGTCTGGAGGAAACCTGAATTGCAGTTACGCTGCGTACGAAACTTTACCGCTAATTTCATCAAATTAGTCAGCAGTTCATCACTGAAGAAAGATGGACCGCGTAAACATGTGATACGATCAAAAATTTGAGATACGAGTGTGTGTCCGATTTTTTTTTGTGGCGTTATATCGCCTCTGAATTGAAAATCTGGATTTATTTTTTTTTTTTAGACAATAATTAGTTCAATTAGTTGCTGGTAGGTTAGATATAGTTGAGTACGCCTGTTTTAGTTGAAAATGAATCGCTGTACTGCTTTGGTGCAGAAAGAACTGGTTAGCCATGAAGGAAAACTGCGTGGTCAGTTTAACGTTTTATTTATTGCATGAGTCGCGGCTCTAAGAACTTCGAAAGAGTTTAGGAAGATGATGCAAGTAACCACAGTCGTTCGCTTTCGTGAAGTATTAAACTCTTTTTGTCTCGTCGAGGGTTCGATGCGAGAGCAGACTTGTGTTCGCACCATTTTAATCAATCACACTGTAATGAATTAGCATTTTTTTGTGCATATTAGCCATTGAACATGACGTGGGGGTGGTCTTGTGAAGGATAGGAATATAAGGTTGAATAGGAACTTGAATGATGCGGTGTTTGGTAAGTCAAGCAAGATGGTGTTTTCTTATTTCCGGAAAAGTGGTCATTTTGGAGATGCAAGGACTCCGCTCGACCGCGACATTACATTTTATCGGTATAATGTTGTTTTCCACTCAAGGTATATACAGTAGGCTACTTGGTCATGCAAGGTGCAGTAGACGTGCAGGTGAAGTTCGAAAATAAAAAGAGAGCAAACAAGTGGTGCTCTGAGCTACACAGGAAATGATTTCACTCACACATATCACGCTATAATCTCAGATATGGGCAGAGACTTGGAATTATATTTCTCCATATTCCCGCCACCAGCCTAAACAAGTCATTGTTATTACTGCGGGGGGAAATTGTTTTTTTCTTTTTCATCTTTGTCTGCTCTCCCACACAATCATTTGCATTTTATCACTTGCCTTTCTTCCCTGTTTTCTATTAATTCTGTCACACCTGTTATTCACTTTTCCCCCTCTTCCTCCACAGCTTTGAGGCAGTGCACGCCCTCATCTAAATGCACAGCCAGGGCTGTGTTCCAAACCTGCTTTGGGCTTGAACAAGAGCCCACGTGCCTTTTCTGCCGTTTTAAAACAAATCAAGGTGAATTGCTCATGTTCCATAATCAAGCCCGATGAACTTCCAGGCTATTTGTCTGAACCCCGATATTCCATTCGCTTTTATGGGGCTTCACATGCAAGCTCCTCAGTACTTGCTCGCATGCCTGCAGACAAGCAAAGCATAGAGAGGCAGAAGGGAGCAAGGAGGAGGGAGCGGACAGCAAATGAGGTGTGGGCAAAATTATGGTGGGGGGGGGGGCACTAGCAAAGAGAGCCCAGCCCTGGGAGCAGTGAGAGAAAAAGGATGGGGGGGATGAAGAGGGAAAACGTGTAGTGTAAAAAAGCAGCTTCAGGAGCAGCTCAGTGCCGCGTACTGATGGGCAGACTCTCATCAGCCGGGGAACAGACGCCTATTGTGTTCCCCCGCTGCAGTGGGGGGCGGCATTTACCGTCGTGCCCGAGGGGAGAAGCCGAGAAGTATCCTCCAATCAGCCGAGGATGATTTCTCTCCTCCTGTGAGGCTGCTGATGCAGATTCATGCCTGATATATTGGGATGCTGGTCATGCTTTTTATTTATTTGCACCAACAGGCTCCTGTGGATTTGTCACATGGACTGAGCAGCAGAGGAAACGATGACTAAAATGGACTTGCTTCTGCAAACTGAAGGCGGGCTAACAGATGCACAAATGCTTGCCGAGGACATGCTCTTCTCCTTAAAGTCAGAATTTTAAAGTTTTTTTTTTCTTTTGTTGGACTCCAGTTGTCATTAATTGTAATTGTTTGTTAAGTTGCAGAGAGATGGCTCGTCTGTCACTTGTTCATGCCGTCACTTCGACTCAAGTTGTTACGTTCCTCTTGGAGGTGCATTGAGTATTTTCTGCACACTTTGCATGCGTGCGTCTGAGGTGTCAGGGTTCAGGATTACGCCACCTCTGGAACGGATAAAGGTGTAGCCGAGTCTTGATCGAGGATTAGCTGCTCTAATAGCTTGTCGCCGGCAGCCTGCGGAGCCGTGGACGCCTCACACACGGTTCAAGCCGCGACTGCATTGACACTTGGTGGAGGGGGGATTGTAGATAAAAGGTGAAAGCAACATGAATGGACTTTGAGGGCAGGAACAAGGGCTGCAAGACAGCAGGGAAAGTTAAATTGAGCTCACGCTGCCTTTTATCCGAGTTCTCCTTGTAGGATGCAGGGAAAGAGTGTTGAATGAACACAGAGCATAGAATGAAACATTGACGACACTTCACTGGACGTCTCTCATAATTCAGCAGCACAAAATCCAATCAGTCGGTGTGAAGATATTGATTCCTCTGCCCAGGCAGGATAGTCTGTTGTCTCATCACTCAGCTCAAGAGGTCACTCGTGTCATTTTAGGTTCACCCTCAAGCAGTTGCTGATCTGAATTAGTTTTCATCAGATCTGACAACAGATCAGATTAATATGCAGTATATATTGCAATTTTCTGTGTTCAGTAAGAGGTTGTGCATGTTTGTTTGTTCTCATATTTGGAGAATATGTTTTCGGGGCATGAGGACTTAGAGTGTAACCGGGAAAATAGTATGTAGTGGTCAGCCTCAGATTCATTCTCCATTTGTTGCGTTTCCTCCTTCTGAAAGTTAAGAATATTCCAAGGGAAGTGTGGGGGGAAAACCAAGCACGCTAACTCCCCAGCCAGCCACACCTAAACAACAACTCCAGGAGCCTTGAGACGTGCGTGGCAAAAATGTGCTGCGAAACAGAACTGATGCAGCTTGCTTGAGAGCAAATCAAGTTTCGCTCTTCTAGTGCACACACCTGGCAGACAGCAAGGGGAGCACAACTGGGCTGACTACTGGGACAACTTACTTTGTCCTTTTGTTTTTCTACTACAAAAAGACCAAACAAAGAGCACAACAAGCGTACTGTCAGATCCGTTTTGTCAAGACAATCGATGGGAATACGTGTGTCTGAAATAAGCACAAACTTAAAAAAAAAAAAAAAAACAGACAAACAGAACATTACCCCAACAATGGACTTAAATGAGTGACATTCTTTGCCTGAAGAACAAATCTTCTACGCTTAAGTGTCTGGAACGAATAGGAGCTTAGAAAACTGTTCCTGACAGGGATGTTGGATTGCGTGTGGTGCTGAGGAAGAGGAAGGAGGGGAGTGTTACATACCACAACCCTGCAAGGGAGGGTCTGGTCCTCCCTCTGCCACAGACAAAGACCGCGACAGGTTCTTCCGTAAGAACCGGTCATCAGGTCGCTGCTGTACGTGGTCCATCAGTGTGTCAAACGCCACAATGGGGTGCAACATGTGTGTGGTCCAAAAGCCTGAAGAACAATACAGGGTCATGTTCCAGGTGAGGCCTCATCTATCTTTTACCAATGTGTCATTTCTTTCTCGAAGGACATAGTGTACTCACAAAAGGCCATTCAAACAGTCCCCCGCTGGCCCGCACTCCCACTGCCCGATAAGCATTCAGGTTTCGGCCCATCAAGGTGTGCTATCTCTTAATTATACAGTGTTGCATTATTAAAAATCTCTTGACTTTTTGGATTACATCTAGTCCTTCTGTTAATGTGTAATTGTAGAATTTGAAGACATTTTCTATATACAGTAAATGGTCAGTTTTCAAAAAATGTTGTGTAAATTGTCCTCCAATTCTGGAATGACCCTTGTAATCAATTAATAAGTGGGGAGAAGAGCGTTCACACTAGCCAATCGTCCTGGACTTTAGGTGTCAAGCACGATTTGAATGGCCTGCTGTGGGTGTGCCCCAAGTCATCAACCATCCGAAGTTCCAGCTGGGCCCTCTTCACTCGGGTTTCCAAACATTTATTGAACCAAGGCACAAGAACTATTTCACACTTGAAAATCTCACAGCGCAACACCAAAACAAAAAATGCCACAAAAAGTAAATACAGTATCGTGAAATAATGATGATTTGTCTTCATTTACTCAAAAATTTACCTACGTACTGTAAAATATTTCTGTTGGATGAAGGGTTCTGTTTTTTTAGTAGTCAACACTGAGGTGATGAAAGTAGTGTCGATGTTGAGTAATCGATGACGTCATTTTTTTTTTCAGTTGTCAACTTGCTGTTGTGTATTCTCTCCTCCAAATACAAGCTCGCTCACTCACTTTCTCTGCCATCCTCGGTTTGACCGCCCCCCCCCCCCCCCCCCCCCCCCCCCCCCCCCCCCCCCCGACTCCTTCATCCAACCACATTCAGAAACTTTCATGGCCTCGTACGCAATTAGAAGTTGGTCTTGTCACTGTCACAGGAGGCCATTTGGTGAATTCACTGACGTGAGGATTCAAGGCTGTATGTCAGCTAGCGTCAGCTTCGTAACACTTTTGCTTGTGTTGTATTTGAGGATAGACTTGTGTATTTTGCAAGTAACCGTGCTAGCGGTCTCATTTTTAGGGAAATATTCCCACAAACCTTTGTGACACCTGCATAGATAGATGAACAAATATATATTATTTTTAGTAAATAAATTATAATTTTTGAACCAATTATGTGAAACTGGATAATTTCCTGCGACACACCTGATGATCTCTCATTACTACACTAATGTATTGTAATGTATGTAACATGTACAGTGGTTGGGAATCACGGCTCTCCACTACCGCACTTTGCCAACTTGGGCCAATGGCATCATCCGCATTATTAGCTAATCAAATTCATTGTAGTAAATGAAGCTGAATAATTAATATAAAATTGGATTAAGATGCCTAGTCATTTTGTTAGATTTTAACATGTGGAGCTGGAAATTTTTTAACCTCAATGAGGCTGTTCATTGGTTTTGCATTGTTTTGTTGAAACCAGTGATGCATGCCCATGGCAGCCTTTATGGTTATGGCTTAAGATCAGAACCAGCAGAGCAAAAGGTGTAAGTAGAGGAAGCATGTTGGCTGAATTGTTAAAGAAATGAAATAAGAGCAGGAGAGAATAAGCAAGCGAGGGGTTGCCAGGGTTACAGCCTCAGCACCACTTGCCAACTGGGACCTCAGAGCTTTTCTAAGCTCATCTGGTAGCGCAGTGGCCCAGGAAGGTCCTGATGGCGACCCGGCAATACACGTGGTGACCCCAACATAAGCCCCGTGATCACTCGTCATGAACAATCCCCACCGCCTGTGCGTGTGTGGCGCAGCGCTGTTGTTATCCGTGGCGCCTGATGCGTCTTTTGGGATCATGCACGTATGTAGGAGTCTGGGCCCGGACTACTTAATGGGGCCGCATCTGGTGCCAGAAGCAAGAATGAGAAAGACTGAGCCCATAAAGGCATGCTAATGAGACAGGAAGGGAAAAGGAGACTATCAGGCAAGTCTGCTCTTTCTGCCCCTTGCCCTCATGTGTCAGAAGCAATTGATTCGATGGAGCAGAGGCGTACAGACAGGCTTCAGGCCCCTTCAAAAATCAGCTCTGCGTGCTCAGTCTAGGATGTGCTCATAAAACCAGAGAAGGGCTGACTGACTGAGTGGATGTCCAAATACCTGTACTGTATTAATATACGATTTTTCTGTGTGAGGGCAGCCATTATGCATTTGTTTGAAGTGGGTCACTGGTTCCCAATTTTGTTGCAGCAAGTAACACCTATTTAAAAAAATACTTAGCTCTCCGAGTACCACCGTTATGTCCAACATTAAATATAGTTGTGCAGAAGGCCCAAGTGGTTATTTAAATAAATGCAGAGGTTTTATTCCTAAAAGTATATTTCACACATTCACTGGCAACAGCTTTTTAAAGCAGAGTTCCCCCTGTTGGCGACCGTTTTAGAGCATTTTGACAGAATATTGTGTTGCATCAGACTTACCAAAAGAAAGATCAGACTCTCTTCTTTCACAAGACAAACACCGGTTTCTGAGTAAAAAGTGGTGAAAAGGAACGTTTTGTGAAAACAAACGCGTCAAGCAGAACAGTGAATTACATTTTTTGCTTTTATGACACCTCAAACTATAATACAACAAAAACAAGACGAGCAAAGGACTTTTGATGGCAAAAAAATGATTGACAGATACGCAACTAAGAAACGCGCCATGAGCTACCTGTTGAAAAACACACTTGACAAATGCATTCATGAGTGGCAGTAAACAGTTGGATTCCAGTTGACAGATGTTAACTTCCACGGCAGAGATTGAGTTCATATTATTGTCGGTGTTGGGAACGTTCATTTTCTATGCGAACTAGTTCAAAGTTCAGTTCACCGTTCAAGATTCAAAATTTTGAACAAAGTTCACCGTTCCAAAAATGAACCAGTTCATAGTTTTTGTTTTTGTTTTTTGTTTTTTCATTATGTTGCTAACAGGCTACTATCTCAAAAACATGACAAAAGACTTGTTGCTTGAATAGTCTTTTTTTTTTTTAATGAGGAATTAAAACAAAAACAGGACTTTTGTCCTTAATGTGCAAACAAAAACACGCAACACGGTATGACAGGAACAGTGGTGAAAGGACATTGATAACTTTGCATTCCTTGCAGCTCTGGCTGGACTATATTAACTAAATATTTGATCTCATCTATTATTATATATAAAACTAAATACATTCCATATTATGACAGTGTGATCGTACAGTGTTTTAACCAAAGCATTCTGATATAAATAGTTCTTAAAGGAGTTCTTAAAGAGGAAATGCAAATTATTTTAAAAGTGAAACACAACTGATCTGAACTTAGGCTTTTGCGTACCACTAGAGGGAGCCTATGTACCGCTAGTGGTACCCATACTACACTTTGGGAATCACTGGAGCAGGTGACAAGCAGCAATATTACGACGTTATGGCTGTGGCGAATAATCCGCAATGGAACCACAGACAGATTGCATGTTTCTTGTTTTGGCATCATTACACAGCAGAAGGATCATTAATCCAAACATCGTGTTACCTAAACAGCCATCATATAAAAGGGAAGATAATTAGACCGCCTGCATTAAATCAATCGCGTTTCCCTTCAGAGTTATGCGACTGTGTGTATGTGTAATTACTTCATTTAGATGCTGTACAACAGGCTGCAGAGGGAGCTGGTTAAATCAGACCACCTCTTGCCCAAAGGAATAAAACTCAAGTATCATATATCCCGCCATGGCAACGCTGCACACAACATTGATGGTCGCTACGCACGCGCCCGTCATTTACAAGCCGCAATCCACTTGTGAAAGCGTCGGCCGTTGAATTGTGTGCAAATGAACTGGGCAAAAAGTGAGGATTAACGCAAACAGTAAATCTGGCAGCTTCCCCTGGAACCAAATTGGTTTCAAGGGAAGCTGCTTCCATGGCAACCGGTGTCATTAAAAAAAAAACACAAAAAAACAGTGCATGTGTGTGTGTGTCCACCCTTGCGCTTCCCTGTCACTATTTCAATTCTGCCCTTTTCATCAGCTGATTAAAAGGACCCCCTTTAAATAAAAAAAAAAGCAAACGATGATGTTTGAATCGCTTTATAAGGATTTGTTTCAATTTCAAAGACCTTGTGAATTGCCAAGTGACAAGATTTCCCCGTAATGAGTCTGTCAAAATGCGGAGTCTGCGTCTAATTGTCAGCCTGAATAAAACGCACCAAGAATTCTGACAATCGGGTAATGGGTTCCATCGAAAGTTTTGTGTGGGGGGGGGGGGGGGGAGAAAAACATTTTTGCTGGGAACATTCTTGCGTGATATGGCCTACAGAAAATCTGATTTCGAAAAAATAACACCTTCAAATGAGTGTAGAACAGCATAACAGCATAAATTCTCACGTTATCTCGACTATAAATGAGTAATATAGAAGTTATGTTTGTATGATTTGTATGGGTAATATTTTAGTTTGGATATCAACAAACAGGTCGTCCAAATATAATACTCAATTTCAATTGGCGTAAACATGTTACGTGCAATTACCCAGTGGCCTTTGTATGTAAGAAACAGGAGAACGTGCACATCTAACTGATGAATGTACTCGAATAGTCTTTGTATTCTCCGCGGGCCTCATCAGCACGGCGGCAAGGCTCAGTGATGTCACAGCCCCGGGGGGCTTATAGCTCGCCACTGGGTCAACTGTTCCCACTTGAATTGATTCTCTGGGAAGGTGACTGTTCTCGTCCTGCGAGCGCGGAGAGGAGAACAATCCATTGCGGTGGAATCAAAGTGGGTGAGAGGGTTGATTTTGCTTTGGTCTGCAGGGACTCTGTGGAGCTGCCCTTGACCTGGATTAGAGCAAAAAAAAAAAAGACCAATGAGAAAACTATGTGTATTTATGGACACATTGATATGCAGCGTAGTGCTTTCCGTCCCCCGCTTTTTATGGCAGCGTGTTGTACTGCGCTTTATTTTGCGCTTTAAAGGCCTTTCATATAACAAGCAATTATGCATCAACCACTGAGTTATTTATTTTCCACGAGGTCATTTGGTGGTTGTATACAAGAATCAAGAGTTGGTCTCACTGGCCGTGTACATCCACCAAGACAATTCCTCGAAAGCCAGTTTTGTCCCCCCCCTCATTTGCCTCTCCTTGGCTCCCTCCAATCTTCTCTCGACTACATTTGGATCTCTTTCATCTCCATCCGCATGTGCAGCCTCCGCCCTTGGCTCCGCAGCACATACAGCCACCGCCCACCTCCTGTGGTGTGTCGGCTGTGTGTTTTTTTGGGGGGGCGGGGGGGGTTTTGTTGTTTTGTCTAAAAAAAAAAAAAAAATTACAAAAAATCCTCTGGGATTCAGATGTATGTTAATAAATTTAATATCCAAAATACAGAAGGATTGCACTTGGGGATGATTGCTGCAAGCCCAGAATTTCCTGAATGCTTGTACATAGACTGGCCACAACATTAGGTACACCTGCACAATTTTTTGAGGTCCAATACAAGAGCCTTTTACAAACATAATAATGCTCACTTTGGATTAACCGTGATGCACATAACAACATATTTACCAGGGATGGGTATTTAAATACATTTTCTGATCAATTAGTGAGAGTTAAGTAGTCCATTTTGCCTTAATTTCTTCTATAATCAACAATTAATTACAATCAACAGAAGTCTTAATAGTGCTGGGCATTCCCTGCTGGCCGAAACACTATCAGAATCAGTGACCAACATTTACAGCTTAATTCGATACATTTGTTCCATGAAATTTTACTCATTTATCCCCAAAAGTCTATTCTCCTTATTTTGTCGCGTTTCTCTTGGCTGTACTGGTTCCAGTACGTATATGGGGATGTTATTTATTTTTTTTTTTTTCCCCCCAATCAGATTTCAGCATCTCTGTGTTGCCACGGCAATCCAATCTGCCCAGTGCCTTCGCAATCAGTGTGGTCCATGTAACTTAAAATACATTAACGATGGGGCTGTTTCTTTAACCAGCTAAATGGCCCACAATAACGTCAGCGTTTTTTCATCCTCTGATTGGTTGGTCAGAGCAAAAGTTGTTACAGCCAAGAGCAAAACAGATCTGTAGCGATCTGCACCTATGAATACATTGAATAATCAGCATCTCTGGTGACTACGGTGTATTTTATCAAAACATTCTGTTTTCGTCACGTTGTTAGATACGTTGTTGATTGTGAGCTGCTCCAAATGAAGTACGTCAGCTGTCAATCAAACATCACTTCTACTAGCTGGAAAAATGGATGCGACTTAATCTAATCTTAATCTTTCTCATGCTTATACACAACTACATGTTTGAACGGTGAAAATATATCCACTTAAAGCCTCTGGTAGCTGGAATATATCCCGACAGGTCATCGCAGGGCCACACCACGACAACGAGGCGCTCTAAAGTGGCTACGCCAGCGCGAAGCCACTATCCCTACACTTGCCGTCAAGTTAAACTTTTCTTGAATCCCCTGCTCTTCTGCCTCTCTTTCCGTGACATGTGCACTCACAACCGACAACGAGGCGCTCTAAAGCGGCCACGCCAGCGGACTACGGCTAGCTTGCTAATTGTTCGTCGCAATTGATAACCACGAAGGTGATCGAGCTCTTCGAAAATCAGGGAAACTGAAAATGTGGAAAAACAGTTTAACGCTATGTTGCCACAGTACTACCTAGTTCTCAGTCTTTGCACGTTTTCAGCCATTATCTTTAGACATATTATAGAATGTAAATGCAAACGAATCTCTGAATTCTCTTTAAATGAAAAACTGAAAGTGTCAGTCAAAAGTGGGACTATTGTCTCATAGACAAGCATTTTTGAATTTGCCAGTGCAGATGTGCCAAATAGCGTGGCCTAGTGTGCTAGCCTACTAACCCACAAGAGGCATGTAATGGATTCCCCATCAGCTCTGGGCAGACCAGTTCTATTACAGGTACACTGCATGAAGTCCTCTTCAAAGCAGGCCGAGCACCCTCATTGATAATGAATGAGAAGGGCGCTTCCCCCTACACTCCTTCACCTTCTTTCTCTCACTCACTCTCTTCATACCTGTCTGTCATTTATGAACACGGAGTCTCTGATGCTTCCTCTTGTTACGAGTGCAGTCGGAACACGTGAACATATTTCCGTCCCACTTGCAGCAGCACCTGCAAAAGAAAGGGGACATCTCATTTGTTGTCTCATTAAGAGTAGGCAGCGTGATTTATGATGGGACATCAACGTGAGCATGGACAAACAAAATAGAAAGTGAGCAACGTGGGTCCACATCTGCGGGGAGGGAGAGCGCTGGCAGAAATGCTGAGTTAGCACGGCAGCAGAAGCTCCAGAGCGAAGAGGAAGGGAGATGACTGTGTGCACAATGGAAAGGAAGGAGGACAGGTTAGGGTCGTGCGGCGCCGTCGGAAGATTGCAAAAAGGGAAACGGGAAGCTGAATGGAGCGGGAACGGTTGGCTGCAAGTAACAAAATGCAAATCATTTGTTGCTGTATTTAAGTAGCTTGTTCAGGTACAGGTACCTACTGGACTCTTATTTTTCTTCTGTGCCATTGATGGCTGGATTGAACCCCGGCCCTCAGAACTGTGAGGCAGATGTGCTAATCAGTCGGTCGCCGTGCCGCCTAATTCAAATATCATGTATTCATTTTGCACCTTAGGGGGGCTGTTCACACCAATTTCAAGCGCTGAGATTGCCAGACAGGCAAAAAATAATAATACAATCATAAATAAGTCAATAAAGTCAAGTGTTCTTTTCTAATTCAAATGGACAAGAGCGCCATTGATATTGGCATATGGCATACAAGAGGTGTACTTCTATTGTCTCTCGTTGCACATTGTGCAAAAAGACGACTACTTAATAATAATAATATGAATAAAAAGGTCATAGAATGATGATGTAACTCGTGAAGGATTTTCAAATGTATTCGTCATTGAAAACATCAGCGGTGTTGAGACGGGTTCTTAAACCGACAAGAAGTAAATTTCGTTTCGTATGAAGAAAAATGAAGTCGCACGGGCAGAGCGATTAGAGCGCGCTTATTTCGTTCAACAAGTGAAGTCGATGCCAGGGCTCAATCCCTCTTTATCTCTTTCAGCCCGCCCGCGTTGGTACGTGTGGGGAAAGTCCAACTGCTTTATGAGATTAGCCAAAGGACCAACAAGTCGCGTTATGAAGTTCACGCAGGTGCTCACCTTTCACTCAGGATGTGTGTGGGCGTCTGCTTAACTCATTTCAGTATGCAGTGCATTGTATAATGTGCGGGAATTACTGATTAATGAAGCTCAGGTGTGCTGTTAAAACAGCGGTAAAAATATATCTAACAGAGGGTTTAATAAAGGGGCAGTTAGTTACACCATTGTGACAGGGTGGATAGCAATTTCAGGGGCACGTGCAAAATGTTTCATTAATACGACCGTGAAAATAATTCAAATGACTCGATTTATCACGTAACATTCTGGGAACCATGTCAACTTTTTGAAATTTAGTATGATTTAACCACTAATTACACACACCAGTTAGCAGAGCAGTGTGTGAGACAGGCTAAAATCATCAACATCCCCAAAAATAATAAAATGAAGAGACTTATTATTGCACTGGCACGTGTGCAAATGTTTGGCCGCTTGCAGTAGAACCTCAGCGTTTCATTGTTTTGCTCCATTTTCATGATGACTGGATTCAGAGGAAGGCACTTGATAGCGATGATGACCCACCTGTTTTCCAGGTGAACAGGAAGGAGTTGTCCCGCCTGTCTGGCGATCCCACACTGGACACGAGGGACCCTGTGCTGTCCAACGTACTACGGGGGCGCAAGTCCCGCAGACGCGCAGGCCTAACGGGGCCCCCAGCTGGCGGCGCTCCGCTGACCATGGGGATGGCCGACTGTGTGGACAGCTGCACCCAGACGGACATCAGCTTCCAACATACGTTGACTGCGGGCAAGAGCGGGCCGTCTCCACCCGACCCCCCGCCTTCGCCCCCTCTACCAGCACTCCTGGAGCCATATTTGCTCAATGAACTGTCAGTCACATCACATTTGCTGTGCCATGAACATCACGCTTGGATTGACCTTTCACTAACCCTGACCCTTTCAGTTACCTAGAGCCTGTGTACTATGACCCGGCCGACTACTTCGACATCACTCAGCATGACGTTGACAGGCAGGACGAGCTGGAATATGAGGTGAGGGATGTACGGAAAGCCAGTTGCGCGTACTAGTATGCCTAAAGTGGCACTAGTCGTGGGGAAAAAAAACATGACTTGTAAGACATTACTTGAGTAGTGCGCTGAATTGTCTGACTAGTGAAGCCAAACTAGTGCATATACTAGTGCATGGACCGGAAGCTAGATTTCAAGGATGTGGAGTAAATGCTCAAACAGCTTTCGAAGCAGCTGAACCATTTTTCCAACTTTTCTCTCACTACCAGGAGGTGGAGCTGTACAAATCCCATCATCAGGATAAACTCGGGCTGACAGTGTGTTACAGAACCGACGACGAGGAGGATCTCGGGATCTATGTCGGCGAGGTGATGATGTTGACTTCCCGTTTTTTTTAGCTGTGACTCGGATGCACAGTTTGGGCTCTGATTCCGTGGCCGGCGTAATTCCGCGGGGAGGCAGTTTAGACTGGGTTTTCGTAATTTCGCAGACGCGCGCGAGCCGGCGTATTTAAACAAGGGCCATCTGTGCCACTGTGGGTGAGAGTTTGATGCCTGCTGTTCACATATTTATGGATGGGATACGTCTGACCACCACACATGTCCGCGGAGCTCAGAATCTGTCTGCGCCCGGATCACATTCACATAAATCGCGTTTGACTAGCGGTCTACCTACTGCACCGGACTTAGCAGTCGTTAGCTGAGACCCACTTTCTGCCACCAAACTGTCGGGCGCATGTCAAAGGACACACCCTCGTCGTGCCGATCCGCCCAGCTTGTCGCTGACGTGTCTGCCAAATTGGCAAACATGCACAGCGAACCTTGCACTTGCGCGAAAATCAGGATACGCCGATCTTTGCGCTCCCCCTTGTCTTCACAAAAAGCCTTCTCCCTTCCTCCAGGTGAACCCAAATAGTATTGCTGCAATGGACGGCCGCATCCGCAAGGGGGACAGAATATTGCAGGTGCTGAAACGCATACAGCACCTTGCGTGCATAAATAGTAATGAACAGCATCAACACTACAGTGATGGCACACCCTATGACTGTTCAGAAATACACTCACCAGACACATCATACAATGTCCACTCTATTTTTTTTTTTTTTTCTTTTTTTTTTAGATCAATGGAGTGGACATCCAGGACAGAGAGGAGGCGGTAGCTATTCTGACCAGAGAAGACAGCACTAATGTCTCCTTCCTCCTCGCACGACCCGAGATCGAGGTGAGGACATTGAATAGGCAGGTTACAGGGAGCGAGCGGCCCAGTTTGTGCTGTGCGCTTGCCGAAAAATACACTTTTGTCCTTTATCGTCTCGTATGCATCATAAGCCAGTTATCTGTAACATCCAGTCGTGAGATTGAATGTAAAAAGAGATGAATTCGAGATTTTATCCTGCATCCTGATCCTGATTTTATTGCATGCTTGCACATATCATTGCTGTCAGGCGGAATTCCCCACCTCCAAAATCACAACTTTTCTGGAAAACAAAATACATAAAATGTAGTTATTATTCCTTTCATTGCCGTCATTTACCGTTGTGCACCGACATTAACACACTTTCGCCAAAATCATGTTCAATCGCTAACCTAATACAATAAAAAGATTTAGTACGCTGTCATTGATTACAATGGTACGAGCACGTCAAAGTCTGCGCTCACGACGACACATGGCAAGCTTTTTATTTTAACAACTAAAAGTAATAACAAGCCTCCAGGTCTGCTCAGCAACACTCGGACAAGTTGGGGCAACATCGGCATAACATCCTGTCAAACGTCAGGCCTTCAAAATAAAAGCACACCAGTATAATAACAGTACCAGCACACTTATTTGTCCCTATAGTGGCTAAATTAGAAATCACATTCAAACTATTTTGTGGTTGTTTACAGAGTGCAACTGTTAAATAAGACACCGTATGGCCTAAGAAAGTGTGCTGAAATTGTGCTATTGTACCACATTCTTTTATTTTAAAGGATTTTGACTGTATTACAGTGTTGCCGAGCAGACCGGGAGTGTTATTGCTTTGAGCAGCATCATCATGATTTCAGTATACATTTTGTATTATATATATATTGACTGTACAATCCACATCATGGCTCATTAAAGGTTTGGAAACACTGCTCTATCCCACCTAGTCAAG
This sequence comes from Phyllopteryx taeniolatus, assembly GCF_024500385.1. Classification (NCBI taxonomy): domain Eukaryota; kingdom Metazoa; phylum Chordata; class Actinopteri; order Syngnathiformes; family Syngnathidae; genus Phyllopteryx; species Phyllopteryx taeniolatus. The sequence continues at coordinate 11,112,946 of NC_084502.1, read as the reverse complement.
AAGCTATCATAGAGCGACAACAAACAATGAGGACCAGGTCGGAGAGCAAAGACAAATTGTTCTTTTCATTGTGTCTCTCCCTCAAGGTCATTCTTGAATTTACCAGGACAGCACAGGCCCCTTTAACATGATCCTTTTGTTTGCTGGCCAAATTTATTGACAGACAAAAATGATTCTTTCTGTCATCCCGCCACCTGGTTGTTAAAAAGGCAGACTCCCACGCTCCATGAAAGATTATGGCATCTGTATGCAGGCCACATTTTGCACAGAGTGCTAGAGGGCACATCTAAAAGGCTGTAGTTATAATGAGCCTGTACAACACACACACAAACATGCAAAGATGCACATCCTTGTCTTTGGAGAGACGACTACCTTGAAGACCTGAGAAAAGCTAAGCAAAGAGGACTCCTCATTGGGATTCCGAAGAGGTAGAGGTCTCATCAGCAAAGATTAAAGTTTTATCTGCGGCCACGTGGGAAAGCAGAGAGAGGGCCCGAGTAGTCGCCCGCAAACGGGAACAAAGATGAACAGATCAATACCTTTTACCATCTGAATGCAATGCACGTGCACGTGCAACCAATTCGGCAAAAGATCAACTGTGTTCTCGAGGGTGAACCTTCGCTCGCAGGATATTCTGCCGGCCACTGAGGAGAAGAAGCGCACGGAGACAGCAACAGAACATTGACATCAGTCTTACCCGTGTTTGTCAACCTCTATTTAGGCACATATTTGACATCAGAAAAATCTCAGGGAACACCACCAATGCCGTTTGCGCCTATTTACACGGTGTGCTTGCCTTGGCCGGTCAAGGCGCACGGTTGCCGGCTGGGAAGTGAAGTTGAACCAGGAAGAGGGGGAAAAAAATCAAAGGAGGGACTTGTCGCACTGGTAGTAGTCGGAAGCAAGCGTGCCAACGACCCGCTGAAGACGACTGAGATGGGAGGAGCATATCATTGTGGCGCAAAGGAAGTGAATGCGTTTTCAAATGTGTAGAAATACTCCCGAGTTGAAACTCGTGCGAGGGATGCGAGGCGAAAGTTGGCTTCGCATCAAGTATGAACGTAGAGTTACGAGTTTTCAAGATATGGGCAGTTGTTCGGGCAGTTTTTTTGTTTTGTTTTGACTTTGCGAGCGAACGTGAGATACGAGCGCTGTATGGTAGCAGTAACTCAACTGATCTCACTATTCAACAACAGATTGAACAATTGCTCAAAAAAGAGACTTCAAGCTGTTTATTGTCACCCCCGTTGAGGTTTACTGTCAAACTGAACATTAAAGCAATTACAGGTGTATTTAAAACAGCCACATAGTTTTGCCTCAGAAAAGTTGTTTTAGCTTTACGCTAACAAATACTACAAAAGTATTTGAACACATAGAGTACAGCAACACATGCAGACAGAAAACATGACAATACTCGCAAGTTGTGACCATCTCTATTTTATACTGCCCCCAGGTGGCCAAGGTGTGCACACCAGAAGGAGCAGCACAATGTCCATTAAGTTGAAGTAAACAAATGTGGCAAAAAATATTTGTATATAGTACAAAATTATTGAATGCTATTTTTTATGATTATAAAATCATATTACAAAACTTTTGGTTGTTTTTTTTTTGGCGGTGGGGTGGTGGTCTGGAACGGATTCATTGCATTTCAATTGATTTGAATGGGAAATGAGAGTGTTTTGATTTGCAACCATAAGGGATTAAACTCGTCGTACCTCAAGACACCGCTTTATCTGCAAAATTCACAAACTTAACTTCCTATGGAAATTTAATGGAAACTTTTCAGAAAATCTCCACCCTTTTGCAACCCTACTTATAACTTCGTAAGGGGGGTGCTCGTAAGTCAAGGTAGCACGGTACATTTAGTACAAATGAAGTCTTGTAATAAAATATTCTTTGTCTTTCTTTTCCATCATCTGAATTCAACATCTCCCCATCAGAATGACAACCAAGTGGACCCAGACAAACTGGACCTGGAGCCACTGGACAACGCTATCCATCTGCTGGCCAGTCACAGAAACGGCAGTTGCGCGGACGCCTCCCCTCTGGGCGGCGGTGCTGCAGGGTGCCACGATTGCTTACTGAACAGGGATTCGCCCGATTTGCTGCAGACCGTGCTGAGCAACAGCCAGGAGCTGGACAGCGGAGTGGGCCGCACGGACGAAAGCACGCGGTACGAGGAGTCCTCGGAACACGACCTCCTGGGAGACGACCACACCAGTGCCTCCAATACAAACGCCACAAACACACCCGGAAGCATGCGTAAGTTTTCATCCGCCCAAAACGACACGCCGCCACTGCTGTACTCCCAAGACCTTCAGTTTAGCACAGACTCCCTTTTGGGCCTGGACTGTGGCAACGGAGGAGGGCTGGAGCAGCTGGAGGGCAGCAACAGGACCTACACGGGTGACCCGGTGAGGATGATGATGCCCGGACTGACTGAAGAAGAGTGCGAGAGGTACAAAGAGCTGCTGGAGATAAAGTGTTACTACGAGAGAAGCGGCGGCCGCGAGGAAGGCGGCGTCTCGCTGGACGAGAACAAGAACGAGAGCCTGACTCGGCACGAGATGGCGCTCCTGGAGGAGGAGTTGCGGCACCTTGAGTTCAAGTGTCGAAACATTCTCAGGGCGCAGAAGATGCAGCAGCTGAGAGAGCGCTGCCTCAAAGCTTGGCCTCTGGAGGAGAAGGTCAGTCGGTGCTCGGTCGGCGACGAGTCCCGTCACCAGGCTCTGTCCGACATCAACGAGCTTCCGGAGAGGGAGCGCTCCGATAAGGACAGCACCAGTGCCTACAACACCGGAGGGGAAAGCTGCATGAGCACCCCGCTGGTTAACGAGCAGCACCCCTCGCCTTCCGCAGCCAGCCCGGAGGGAGGAGAAGCTCGGCCGGAGAAGAGCTTCTCCTCAAGGCAGAGAGAGAGGGCGACCCGGAACGAAGGAGACACCGGGGTCCCAGTGAACCTCAACCACTCTCACAGGAGAGGATCCAACCCAGGAGCCCGGAGGGGTTCTGACGGAGGGCTGAGACGCAACAGCAAAACCAACCCTCAGAGTGTGAGGCTGGGGGGCCGCAGTGCCGAGAACAGTCCTTACATGTCTCGCCGTCACGCCGAAACGAAGCTGCCTCAGCACTACTTGAGCTGCATGCAGCTGGGGTCTCCGTCGGCCTCCGAAAGGCCGGGGGGATACGGAGAAGCACCCGGACAGGGCATCGCGGACCTCAGCCCCATGAGTCTGGGTAGCACATGTAAAGACGTGGCCCGAAGCGGCGCCACCGAGCCCTTCTCGCCGCGTATGGAGTGGAAAGTAAAGATCCGGAGCGACGGCTCACGCTACGTGGCGAAGAGGCCCGTGCGGGACCGCCTCCTGAAGGCACGGGCCATGAAGATCCGAGAAGAACGAAGCGGAATGACCACGGACGACGATGCGGTGAGCGAGATGAAGATGGGCCGCTACTGGAGCAAAGAGGAGCGTAAGCAGCAGCTGCAAAAGGCCCGGGAGCAGCGGCGGCGACGGGAGCTGATGATGCAGAGCCGCCACGACTTCCTGAGGGAGCGGGAGCAGGGTTGCGGGGGCTCCGGGGACGGCGCTGGAGCGGGACAGCAGGGGGCCGCGCAGCAGCAGGAACCCACCTCCATCCTGGAGTTGTGCCACCGCAGGAGCATGAAGAAGCGCAGTCGCAGGATTCTGGACAACTGGATTACCATTCAGGAACTGCTGACCCACGGGAGCAGGTCTGCGGACGGGACCAAAGTTTACAACCCCCTGCTGTCGGTCACCACGGTCTGACTTGGACACTGAAAGGAAGGTTTTGAATGAGGACGTACCCTTTCCACGCTGCGCTGGTGCCAACCAGAGGTGGCAAAAGTTCACACACTCTGTTACTTACACAACTCACAAAAAAAGTTAGGGATATTGGACTTTCAGGTGAAATTTCAGGGCGAGCCTAAAATCCACCAGAACCTTTACAGGTGAACTTTTTACTTTCACCAAACATTTGAATGCACATGTCCAACTGTTCAGTGGTTCAGTACTTTTTGCATAACTTGCTCTTCTCCAACAAGGCGCTGACTGGCAAAATTCCCTGAAGGTGTTTGCTCCACGAACTGTTCCAAGGCTGTCCAACTTGTGTGCTTTTCTGTGACTCTTCCAGTCTCGCTGTAATCTTGGTTGCAACCTCTTCACTTCCTGGTCCATTTTGAAGGCGTCGTCTTGGTCTCATAATGTCGAAATGTGAACAGAATAATGAAGGGGACTGTTTAAATACCAATTTTAATTCAACCAGGAAATGTCATGGTTTAAACACGTGAATTTTGCCGGCCAGCTCAAGTGCAATAACTACTGAAACGAACAGACAAGTGCATTGAAAAGTTTTGAGTGTCAGAGTGCATTTTGCTTAGCTTTAACTTTCACTAGTAAACCCAATATCCAATTTTTCTAAGTAGTGTAAGTAGTACAGATAAGTGCATGAAACAATATAGTAAAAATACTGATTTGACTCCTATACTTGAGTAAAAAAGTACAAACTGAAATACAAAAGTACAAAAAGTTAACAGATTGAGAAACTCTCAATTATACACAATATCTGCTTTGGTAACTTGGCAAAATGGGGAAAAAAGAACTGCACATAAAATAGTTTCCCTCTTTATTACCTTTCATAGTGCTCATACTGAGAGAGAGAGAGAGAGAGAGAGAGAGAGAGAGAGAGAGAGAGAGAGAGACAGAAAAAAATAAAAAATAATCACGCTACTGCGTCGCATGCTGTTTTAAGAGCTCGCTAGCGTTGGCTGGACTTATGCTATCAAAAACATTGTGTTCCTTAAGTTTGCTAATGCTGTGAGCTGAATTTAAAAAAAAAAAAAAAAAAAAAAAAAACTAATGTTAACTGAAAAAAAATACACCATACAGTACTTGTGGGATTTCTTTTTTCAGTTGAGACAGAATTTTAACGCTTTTGAAACTTGTGGTTCTTAGGATGGCACGTCTGTCATGTTATCGCAAAGGTTAATAAAAAAAAATAAAAAAAATATTTTGACCAGGTTAAAGAGTCAAAAGTACATACATTTGCAAATGTAGCGTGAAAGTAAGAGTCACAAGAAAAATAGAGATAACCAGGAAAAAGTACTTATTGTTTCAATGTGTTTGTGCTTCCCACCACTGGCATCAACTCAGTGCGAAAGGGGTTTATAAAATAAAATTATACCAGCGGAAAAGATTAAATGCAATGTGAATATCATTCACGATATGAGCATTAAGATTGTGGTTATAAAACATGAACAATAATCATAAGGTGTGTGGCATACTAGAAAAACACTTTCTGGCTTTGGAAATGCAATTTTTAAAAAAATAAGACAGCGCCATCTGTTGTTTAGCCAGTGTTTACAAAGAAATGCCGACTCAGGAGGAGAAACCTGCAATGAGTGTTGTACCAATCACAGGTGCAAATCCAAAGAGAAAAAGCACATGTATAACAACAGGTTATCTTTCTGCAAATCTCCGTTTGTGACCCAAGTCAGACCACAAGGCGCATTTCACTTGCACTTCATAGGAAGCACAAAAATGTTTTTTTTGTTTTTAACCTAATAGCACAACTGCAAACCGCAAAAACATGCTAAGATTTGTAGTTTTTTTTTTTTTTTTTAAACACATTTCCAATTATTCCCTGCACCTTTCGGCTATTAGAAACATTTTCACTGACTGCCTAAAATGAGCCTTTCGATGTTGAGCTCCAGCATTTTCCTTCCATGTGCTTCAAGAACTGTAAGAACCCCCTGTTGGTCTTCAATGTGAACAAAGCTCATTTTCCCTGGGTTTTCCATGCATGTTTGATATTGAAACTGCCTTTTTATATTTGAATCCTGTCACTGTGGGTGAACGTGCTAGCCTAGATGAAAAGAATACAAGACCAGTAGTTGTTTGCTTAATGTTGTGCTGTCCTGTTTATGCCATTTTACAGCAAAAACACTTTTCTAAATAAATGCTGTGGTCATGAAAGCTTTGGTGCCAATATCTTTTTGTGTTTAATATTTCACTGGGCAAAGAATGACTCGACGTTTCCTAAACAATTCTAAACCTTTATTTTCCTAACAAGAGTGAAAAGAAACAAAGGCAACATTAAAATAACTTTATGCACAAATGATAACAGTGTCTCTGTAACAATAATAATAGTATTGTTTGAAACAGGGAAATAAAGTGAGTTACAGTAAAGTTACTTTATTTTGCAGATGAGGGAACCAAAAAAGAAGAGGAACTGAAAGGATAACATCACTGCTCTGGGGTCAGACAGTGTCCATTTTGGGAAAGTAGCACCAAAAACATGAATGCCTGTTTTAAACATTTCCCAAAACGTCATCAGTTCCTTACGAATGTTGCGTCCCTCGAAAACGATGAACACAAGCTTCAGTACGACTAAAAAAATAAAAGTCATCAAAGTTCTGCCGCACAGCTGCGTCGTATCGTGGCCTCGTAAAAAACAAACGAACCCAAATAGCTTATCCGAGGAGCTCAAGAACAAGGGTGAGGGGGCTTCCACTTAACACGGTGGTGGGGTAACAAAGCATACCAACTTACCTGGGAGACAATTCTAGATAGACCACACACTGCTATCACAGGAAGTCCCACATGAGCCTACACAGTCTTTAGAAACAGGTCCAGGGAAAGTGGAGCTTGTAGACAACAGGAAGTCATATTTGTGTGAGAGGGAGTGTAGAAGATTGGGAGGAGGGTGTGTGTGTGTGTGTGTGTGTATGTCCCGCATCTTTTTTTTTTTTTTTTTTTTCGCCCCTCACAGTCTGCTCCCTCAGTTTCTTTGGCAGATCCAATGTCCACCCTCACAGAATCTGTCAAAAAAAAAAAAAGACAGTGAACATTTTAAATGTAAATCTTAATTGCACTTGCAACCTTGGTTTATAAACAAGCATGTTCACAAACAAGATTTTAGGACAGATTTAATAAGCTGCTGGGTTGAAAAACTATTCAGGCTCCAGTTCTTGGTATCTATGCTCAGTTGTGCTTTGTACTTCACCTTTTTGTTATTTACTCTACATTAAGCCTCAGTACGGCTCCTAAGAGAAAAGCGCAAGTGTAATTGTGCTATTCAGAAGGCCAATTGTGTGACTGTTGGGGGGCAGAGGGGGCGAGGAGAGAGAAAGAGGAGAAAAAAAAAAAAAAGAATTAACAGCTAAACATGAGAACAGTGTCTGTGATCTCACTACACAGTTTAGGGTTCGTTCACTATACAGACGTAACTTGTCTTCCAAGTTCAAGTTGTTCTGTGACCAAATTCCTCACTGAATTGACTTGTAGATCAAATCCCACTTCCCAGTTGAACTGAATTGAAATGCCATTAATCTGCTCCAGCCCCCCCAAAAACCACATTTTTTGGAGTTGCGGGCTTTAAATAAAGCAAAGCAAATTCATTTGTATAACTCATTTCATACACAGGGTAACTCAATGTGCTTTGCATCAGTCGTCCCCAACCACCGGGCCGCTGAGAAAGAATGACCAGTTTATATAATTTCTGTAGTAATGCAATTCGCGTGTCAATGTGTTTTATTTTGAAAATTGACCGGATCTTCTCTGCCGCACCAGCTGCGCGTCTCAATTGACTCGAGCGCTTCTGTTTCCGGTCCGAACGGGTTGGCTAACGGCGGGAAAGCTCAAAGAACGAAATAATTTCATAAACTAATTCAGTTCATTACGTTTCCTGAAAAGATTTGTTCTTTTGAACAAAACAACACTATATCAGGAGTCCTACTTAAAATACGGGTTCATCGCAACAGTTAACTCTCATGCACCTAGTCCGCTCTGATACAGTTGTAGGTTTCTGCTTGACACAGGCAGAACTACTTTTACGGAGTTAAATGTCTACTCTCATTGAGGAGCTACGGAACTGCAGGTTGGTCTGGCTGTCTACAATAACTCCGACCCCCACTCCTGTATCGAGCCCACAGTGGACGCACCACGAACGGCGAAGGGGGGAGCAGAAGCGAGCCAAGCGTGTGTATATATAAATATATACATATATGCACGCCACCACAGCCGGTCCGTGAGAAAAATGCCAACTCCTAACCGGTCCGTGGTGCAAAGAAGGTTGGGGAATACTGCTTTACATGATTAAAAGCATTTCAAAACAAAGAAGAAAGAAAACAGCTTAAACATTTAAAACAAAGAGGGGAAAAAAATAATTCAAAACAGCGCACAGTGCAAGAAATATCATTTAAGTGGAAATGCTCTAAAAAGCAAGGGAAAAAAGAAGTTTTTAACCAGGACTTAAAAACATGCACACTTGGGGCTGACGTCACTTCTGTTGTTAGCTTAGTCCATTTGTGTGCAGCATAATAGCTAAATGCTGCTTCAACAAGATGGCGCCTACCAGTGTGGTCGCCTCGGTAACGCGCTCTCGTCTTTGTTTTTGTGTTTTTCGTCCGTCTTTGGAGACCTTACACAAGGGGAGACCTGCTAACCATCAAGGAGTCTACTCCGGACTTTCTGTCACCAACTTTCGAATATCCGCTCAGTTTTTTCCCCCGAGTTACTCACCGGAGCGGCGTCCGCGGTTTTCGGCGCATGGAGACGGAAGCGGCGCCACAGAGGGAAGCGAGCTGGCATTCAGGTGAAACTCCGCAAGAGAGGACACAGATTGGCTTTCCCGTCGATCCACCTCGCGAATGTATGCTCCCTACCCAACAAAATGGACGAGCTTCATCTTCTGTTAAAGACCAGTAAAGACTTCGGACGTTCCGCGGCCATGTGCTTCACGGAGACCTGGCTCTGCGACGCTGTACCCGATGGCGGCGTTATGCTTCCCGGTTTCCACATTCATCGAGCGGACCGCGACATGGAATCATCGGGGAAAACAAAGGGCAGCGGGATATGCCTCTATACCAACGAAAAATGGTGTACGGACGTCACGGTGCTCAGCACACACTGCAGCCCGCATTTGGAGTCGCTATTCTTAAACTGTAAACCATTCTACTCGCCACGTGAGTTCGCATCATTCATACTGGCTGGAGTCTATATTCCGCCTCAAGCTAACACGAACGCCGCATTGCTAACGCTCGCCGATCAAGTCAACGAAATTGAAAAAAAAACACCCCGACTCACCCCTCATTATTCTCGGGGACTTTAACAAAGCTAAACTCAACCACGAACTCCCTAAATACAAGCAGCACATCGACTGTCCTACCAGGGAAAATAATACTTTAGACTACTGCTACACCACGGTAAAAAACGCATACCGTGCAGCCTTGGGCTCGTCTGATCACTGCTTAATTCACTTAATACCGACGTACAGGCAAGAACTTAAATGTGCGAAGCCTACAGTGAAAACAGTCAAAAAGTGGACAAATGAAGCCAAGATGGAACTTCAAAGCTGCTTAGACTGCACAGACTGGAGTGTCTTTGAAAATTCAGCTGGCAGCCTGGATGAATATACGGACACTGTCACATCCTATATCAGTTTCTGTGAAGAGGTCTGTGTACCAACAAAATCATTTCGCACATTCAACAACAATAAGCCGTGGTTCACTGCTAAACTTAAGCAGCTTCGCCAAGCTAAGGAGGACGCATATCAGAGCGGGGACAGGGCCCTGTATAATCGAGCTAGAAACCAGCTGACCAAAGAAATTAACATTGCAAAGAGGATCTATACAGCAAAGTTGGAAAAACAGTTTAGCGCAAACGACTCTAAATCAGTCTGGCATGCATTCCAATCGCTGACTAATTACAAGCGACGATCCCCCCCAAGCTGAGAACAATAGCACACTAGCCAACGACTTGAATACCTTCTACTGCAGATTTGAAAAGGACAGGTTCACACCACACACCAACCCGGCCGCACCCGCGACCACAATCACACCTCTGACCTCTGCGTTAACCATCCATGAACAGGATGTGAGACGCATCTTCAAACAACAAAAGATTAACAAAGCGGCAGGCCCGGACCACGTGTCCCCATCCTGCCTCAAAGTCTGCGCGGACCAGCTCGCTCCAGTCTTCACTCAGATCTTCAACAGATCACTGGAAATGTGCGAAGTTCCATCCTGTTTCAAACCCTCCACCATCATCCCAGTCCCCAAGAAACCTGCAATCTCGGGTCTGAATGACTACAGGCCTGTTGCTTTGACATCTGTGGTCATGCAGTCCTTTGAACGTCTTGTGCTGGACCACCTCAAGAGTGTCACAGGTCCCCTGCTGGACCCCCTGCAATTTGCCTACCAAGCGAACAGATCTGCGGATGATGCAGTCAACATGGGACTGCACTTCATCCTAGAACACCTCGACAGTGTGCAGGGACCTACGTGAGGATCCTGTTCGTGGACTTCAGCTCAGCGTTCAACACCATCATCCCTGAACTCCTTTCATCCAAGCTTCTCCAGCTCAGCGTCTCACCTGCCATCTGCCAGTGGATTTACAGCTTTCTGACGGGCAGGACACAGCAGGTCAGGCTGGGAGAGGCCACCTCATCCACACGCAGCATCAGCACTGGGGTGCCCCAAGGTTGTGTCCTCTCTCCGCTGCTCTTCTCTCTCTACACGAACGACTGCACCTCAGCGAACCAGACTGTCAAACTCCTGAAGTTTGCAGATGACATCACTGTCATCGGCCTCATCAAGGACGGTGACGAGTCTGCATATCGACAGGAAGCGGAGCGGCTGGAGCTGTGGTGCGGCCGACACAACCTGGAGCTGAACACGCTCAAGACTGTAGAGATGATCGTGGACTTCAGGAGGCATCCTTCACCACAGCTGCCCCTCACGTTGTCCAGCTGCCTTGTGTCAACCGTCGAGACCTTCAAGTTCCTGGGAATTACAATCTCCCAGGACCTGAAGTGGGCGACCAACATCAACTCCGTCCTCAAAAAGGCCCAGCAGAGGATGTACTTCCTGCGGCTTCTGAGAAAGCACGGCCTGCCACCAGAGCTGCTGAGACAGTTCTACACAGCGGTCATCGAATCAGTTCTGTGTTCTTCCATCACAGTCTGGTTTGGTGCTGCTACAAAAAAGGACAAATTCCGACTGCAACGGACAATCAAAACTGCTGAAAGGATTGTCGGTACCCCCCTACCCACCCTTGAGGACCTCCACGCTGCCAGAACTAAGACAAGGGCGTGCAAAATCCTCTCGGACCCTCCCCACCCCGGTCACCAGCTCTTCCAGCTCCTTCCCTCAGGTAGGCGCTACCGATCAATGCAAACTAGAACTAGTAGACATTCCAACAGCTTCTTCCCTCTTGCAATCAACTTCTTAAACAGCTAACTTATAATTCCATTACAACAAGCTGGCAATTTTTTGACTTGAGTTCGTTGTCACATTTCTGTGGGGCCAATTATGTATTACTCGTGCACTCACTGTAGTTGTCTCGCCGTGCTGCACTATTTGCATATAGTGGCCACTCATGCCAGAGTAGCATCTGCTCCATTTGCACACTGATTGAGGAGTATCTGTAACATTTGCACAACCATTGTCCCAGATTATCGCACTACTCGTCACTTTAAACCGCATACACTCCTTGAAGTCTCAGTGCCCTTTGCACAATGGTCATTGCACCGGACTATTGCGATATTAGCCATTCGAACTGCTCTAAGTGCTAGAGGACTCTGCATCTTTTTGCACAATTGTTGTTTGTTGTTTTTTGTCAATGTCTTTATGTCTCCAAAGTGTTCTGTAAATTGACTGTCTGTTGTACTAGAGCGGCTCCAACTACCAGAGACAAATTCCTTGTGTGTTTTGGACATACTTGGCAAATAAAGATGATTCTGATTCTGATTCTGACCATGTTTGCTTTGGACACTGCGCTCCACTATTTGACCTGAGTCTGCTGATCTCAGAGCCCTATTGAGTTTATATTCCATGAGCATTTCATTCATGTATTCAGGACGTAAACCGTTTAGTGATTTATAGACCAGTAGCAGAACATTAAAATCTATTCTAAAGCTGACTGGATGCTAGTGTAAAGACTTTAGAATAGGAGTAATATGCTCTGACCTCTTTCTTCTGGTCAGAACCCGAGCTGCAGCTGTTTAATGCTCTTTTTAGGGAGTCCAGTCAGAAGACCAGACCAATAGTCAAATCTACTTGGGATAAAAGCATGGATGAGCTTCTCCTGGTTTTCTTGACACATGCAAGCCTTCACTCTGGATGTTCTTCAGATGGAAGAAGGCAGTTTTAGTCATTGATTTGATATGACTGTTGAAAGTCAGGTCGGAATCTATCAGAATACCAATGTTTCGGACTTGGTCTTTGGTTTTTAAAGAGAGTGACTCCAGGTATTTACTAACAGCAATCCTCTTGTCTTTATTGCCAAAAACAATTATCTCAGTTTTGTTGTGGTTTAATTAAAGAAATCTTTGGCTCATCCAGTTATGCATCTGTTTTAGACAGTGACACAACACCGCAATTGAACTGTAGTCATCTGGAGACATTGCTAGATATAACTGTGTGTCATCTGCATAGCTATGATAGTGAATATTAAAGTTCTGAATAAACATTGCACTAAAAATAAAAACAAAACAAAAAAGTAAAGAAACTGGTTTTATAAAGCAAAAAAGACACAGACTGTATTCGGATACTGTTAAGTCAAGGTACCACTTTTTCTTCATTAAAAAAAAATAAAAGGTCAAAACTTGATCCTGGGTCTGGAATGAATGATTAATTTCATTCTATTTTTAAAATTCATTTAAATGGGGAAAAAATGCTTCAGTTTGCTCACAGGGTGTCAGAATGGAATTAAAAGCAGGTGTTCGTCTGCACGAACCTGGGCAGTTAGCTGAGGTAAGGGGCAGCTTTTCTTAGAGTCGGACGCGTCCAGCGGCGCCGCTCCGCCACCCTCTGCATCCCCGCCGCCTCCTCGGTGGCTCTTTCGCTTCCTCTTGGAGTCCTTCGTACGTCCTCGACTGCTTCGTCGCTGCTCTTCAAGATCCGTCTATGAGTGGTAAAGATATTATATACTGTATGTATTATTCTTTGGGCAGTTATAACAACAAAAACCGGTTATTAAAAAAAATAATAATAATAATTCCTTCCCCAGTTTTTAAATATGAGTTTATAATACCAAATGGTTGAAAATACACGAGGGCTGGGCCATTACTCAATTAATTTGATGTTAGTGCTGAGGACAGATTTAAATTAATAATTTGTTGAAGAAAAATGAAAAGCTAAGTAGAACTATTTGCTGCCGCCGCAGGTCAGGTCACAACTGCGCTGTTCTCGTGAGCCTGCACTTGGGGGAACGGAGGCTGATGCGAGGGGCACCTCTCACCCGATCAATTGCGAATCGACACTCAGACAGGTGGGGTGCGTTCCAAGTGATGATCGATGTGTCCTGCAATTCACATTAGATCTCGCCACTTTTTTTCTGTATTTATTCATATAAATCGCCCGTCTATTTTACACTGAGACAAGACCAAAACGATGGAGGCACTTTTAATACCACAATATTGTTAATACAAAGTTGTAAAACTATAAAAATTAACTTCCAGAACAATTTGTCCAAATTTGTCTCAATTTACATATTTTCAAAATTTTGTCGAGAACAATTCTGTAGGACAGTCATAATCGTTAAATTATGGCTTCAATATTTGTCATTTGAAATGTTCTTATTACATCAACGTTGTAATGGCGGACGCAGTTGCAGCCTGAATCAAAGTACCAATATTTGAGATTTTGATGTTCCATCATCAGAAATATATGTATGGATTAATTCAACTTTGCAAATTGTTTTCAACCCTGGTAACAAAAAAAACTAAAATGTTGAATCAGATCTCAAACGTCAAAATTAAAACTCAGAACTCTATTTTGCAAACAAACAACATTACGGATAGACTGAATTGGATAGTTTATGTATGGACAATAGTTTTGGCTTCTATTTTGTGCAATGTATATCTTGTACGCGTACAAAAAGTACATGAAAGAAGAAATGTAATTACGTCTTCTCTTGCATGCAATTTATATTACATTTATATTCCCTATATCCACAATTGCTGCTGAAACAATGCAAATTTCCCCATTTTGGGACTAATAAAGGTTATCTCATCTTATATTAGATATAGTTATTAATAACAATAATCTACTTTTAACCTGCCCTACTTCTGAAGTGACGTACAAATTCATTTTCCGGTTTGGACGCGGCTTCCTGTCGGGATGTGTATTATTTCATATTTATCTCTCTGAACCTATTATTTGGCCTGTTATGTTGTTGTTCAAAGTTGGTTGCTCTCCACGTAAACGCAGTTCCCGCCAGACCTATGTGACAAGTGCACTGTATCACCAAATTGCTTATTTTGATGTTCGGCTTTGACATCTTCAATTATCCACTCCTCATCCTCCCTTTGTGACACTTTTGTAAGAAGCATGGAAAGAAATGGAGGCGATGATCAGTGACTTACAATACACTGACACCGAACGCAAAGAGGACATTGGCCTCCATGGCTTGGTAGCCGGGGGGCGCAATAAAATAGCGAGCGCCAAGCAACTGTTCAATGTGGATACCCCGGTAATGTCTGATGCTGGATCCCCTCCTCCCCCACAATTTCCGGAACAATCAGTGCTACGGCTGTAACGAGTCAACGTTCCGTGATATACGTAACAAAATACAGACGTTCTTTAACATTTGCCCGCTCTGTTAATTTCTTGACATCCCTTGACATCATGGTGAAAAGGTCTACAGTGTCGACATTAAAGCAGACCTGAATGAGCGTGCGCAGTGTCGCCACAGGCGGATCCGAGGCGGCCTGCAGGACTCGGCCGATGATGTGCATCTGGTCCAGACAGACCTCCAGCAGATCTCCCTCCAGCTGCAGCTCCTCCAGTCGCTCCTGCGTGGGTGAAGAAAGCTGCACCACCTGACCTTTGAGCTCAGGCAGCAGCGGCAGCAGAGCGCCCACATCTGCACACGCAGAACAAACGCAACGCCGTCACGACTGGTCACCGACGGCGAGCTCGGGTGGTCTGACACACCAACTTACCATTAACACTGCAGTTCTTGGCGACGCCGTTCTCACAAGCAGCCTGCATCATCACACAGACAGACGGGTAAGAAACATTTGATAGCCCATTGCAAACATTCATAGAGTTTAGGTCACAGTTCTCAAACTGGAGTCCACGAGCTGTAACTGGGGGTCTGCAAAATAATTTTCATCCAGAGCATTAAAGCATTGCTCGTCTAACTGACGGCATTCAAAGCATTAGGGGGCCGAAACTAAAAGTTAGGGAAATTCCAAATGTTTTAAAAGCGGACATCGGGACACTTTTTCCATTTTACGAACAGAAATGGAACAACAAAAAGTCACGTGGTGTAAAGCCTGTTGCAAAAATTCAATATTGCTATCGTTTCTTCCTTGAGCTGTTAATTAACTACACCGGATGAAGGCGAAGCCAAGCAATCCCTAGTTTTTCAACAATCCTGCTTTACGCCGACAAATTGAAAAAAAATGTACGTAGGGTTTATAGTGAAGGATCTCCGCCTGTATCCTATATCGTATAAAGATGATTCTGATTCCTGTAGTGGACAACGCCAGGTTTCAACACTTGACACTGAAGCAGCAAAATAATCCCTTTGTGAAGCCATATTACACAAAAGATAATACCTTTAATGTAATACTATCACAGCCAGAATTTTGGTCACTTTCGAAAGATTCATACTTAAACCACTGTGGCTCTTCAGTTTTGTTTTTTTAACCTTGTCTAATAATGTTTTCCATTTTTAGGAAGTGCCTACCACTTTTTGTTCCATAACTTTTATTTACCACATTCTAGCACTGAAACGGGTTTTGTTTTTAAAACCATGTACACACTACAAGTAGGCCAGGCTAATAATAATGATTTCTGTTATGATTTAATATCATGGTCAAGTTTTACATTATTTGGAATAACTTAACTTTGCTAAGGGACACTTCCATTATAATTTTTACACTTAAGTTTAGATCGCGATATATACTGTTACCATGAAGCGATTAAATTTATACCATATAAATGTCAAGCCATTTTACCCGGCCATACTACAACCACCCTAACGTAATTAGCGCTCGGATTATGAAGGTGTGCTTTGGGATAAATGTCTCCCTCGACCCAAGGAGTTTTAGAAGTGTACCTGAATGCCAGTGGACTCCTTGGATTTCTTTTTGGGGGAATCTTCCGTCAGATCGATGATTCCATCCTCTCCTTCACCTCCCTCCGAGTCAGATAAAACAATGACCGAGCTGGAGTCCGCATCTTTCTGCACACATTCTTCCTCCTTGTCACAATGGAGGCTTTCTTTCAGTTCTTGCATCGTCTGAAGGGCCCGCTGCAGCTCAGGCGTCTCCAGTGCCTCTTTGGCGCGACCCTGCCAGGTGATGGCCCGCTCTGTGAGACATTGCAGCGCCTCACCCTCGGGCAGGCGCACGGGCAGCCTCTGCAACGCCACGAGCAATGCCAGGATAGTCTCCAGACGTGGGCGCCGCGACCGCTGGCACCGCGGACACAGAAAGCGCGAGTCCCAGTCCCACCAGCAGTGCGGGTTAGCCGGCGGTCCACAAGAGAGAAGCAGCGAGGGGAAGGGAACGCAGCTGCCATGGAACCAGTCCTTGCAAAGGTGGCAGCGCAACTGCGGCGCGCGCGGCTGACCTGCGCACACGCACACCGACTGAGAAGAGGTGGCACCAGGGTGGCTCCCGTTCTCTTTGACACAGTTTTCAGAGTCCGTTTCCATGCGGTCGTCCGATGTCGCCTTCCCCTCTTTGTAACTTCCTGCATTAAGTTCAGTCTTCCCCATGTTGACCTTCTGTAACCTCAGCAGTGCCTCTTTCTCCCGGTGCTCCCCTTCCTTGAATGCCATTACCTACAGGAGAACACAAACAAGAGTTTTGATGCCCACAATGAAGACCCACACAGCCGCAGGTCAATTATGTGTGGCAAACTCACAATAGCTGCAGGGTCCCTAAGATCTTGAGCAGAGAGGCCCAGTGTGTTGGTATCACAGTCATCGAGTTCCTCTGTCTCGTTATGTCTCCTTTTAGCGCATGGACACAAAACCTGAAGGGCAAGACAGGGTGGTTTTTTTTTTTTTTTTTTTTAAATTACTTCAGAACAGTTAAGATATTCATAGGGGATAAGGAACGAGTTCTGCCGCAATTGACGCAGCCCCAAAAACATTTACAATTGCCGATACTGGCCCTTGGGTGAAGACTCCCGCTAACACCCAGGCTCTTCCCTGACATACATATATGAATCACTTCAAAATACTTCCTTCGACCAATTCCTGTACTACATTTACTATTTAGCCAGAGCTTCGGCGCCATCTTGTGGCATCTTGGGTGTTTCAGAAAGAGCACAAAAACTGCAGAGGTGAGTTTTTCAGCAAATAGAGGATAGGTTCTTTAAAAAAACAACAATTTATGAATACTACTGTAATTATATGATTTGCTATAGGTTGTTCTAGGACTTTGGGAGTACAGCGCTAACCTAGTGGTTAGCACATCTGCCTCACAGTTCTGAGGTTCTAGATTTGAATATTGAGCTTGCATGTTCTCGCTTTTTTTTGGGTACTTAAGCTTACTCCCACATTTGATACGTTCAGTGAAGACCTTTGAAGGTGTAATTATTGTTTGTTTATATGAGCTTTGTGACTGACTGGTGACCAATTCAGGGTGTACCACGCCTCTCGCTCCAAGTAAGCTGGAAAAGGCTCTAGCTCAACCCTAGTGAGAAAAAGTGCTATCAAAAATGGGTGGGTAGATGGATGTTTTCAGACTTAATAGTAGTGCACCTCGAGGAGACTGTGCTGACTGCTTTTCTTCAAGAAGGTCTTGCTGGCCTTGTCCCTCCAGGAGTGAGCGCTGGCAACCTGTAGTTCCAGCTGTCGCAGCTCCTCCATGAAGACGGGCAGGTCCCTTCCAACGGCCACCAATCCCTCCAGGTCATCCAGACATGGGTAATGCTCCCCATTCTGCAACAGGTTGCCAGGTATGCACATCATTGTGACAAGCACAAATGACATGAAACACTTAGTTCAAGAGACAACGGTGATACTTTACCTGAATTTCCTCCAGGTCTGTTACCCAAGCACGTGCGCGGCTTAGACAGCCCTGCAAAGCTTGAATGTTAGGCAGCTTGACAGGAATAAGCTGGGCCTCATTAACAATCGCCTCCAGTGTTGAGAGAGGGTGCTTTTGCCTGGGGAGACAATTGACAACGTGAGAACAGGGCCGATTGGTTGTGAAGTGACATCTGCCCCTACTCCTCTGTGTTTATGTTGTACCTTTGCTCAAGACAGATCTGTGCTTTCTCCTCCCAACGTTCTGCAATAGTGAGTAGCTCCTGCAGTTCTGCCATGGCAGTATCTACAGATGCGCTCTGAGGCACGTTGCAGCCTGCCTCGATCAGATTCCTCAACACTGCCAACGTGACCTCCGGCCTCTCGCCCCCCTCTGTGCCCAAGGTGCGCCTGACCTCTGCCAGCCAGTGCCCCAGCTCCTTAAGGCCCTGGAGCAGATTACACTCTGGCACCACAACAGGCAGCTTAGTTCCCTGCTCCAGCAATGACTGCAACAACTCTGTGGGCGCAGCGTTCCTCCTCCAGTCGCGCTCGTTAACCAACTCCTGAGCTCGGCTCTGGTAGTCACTCACCGTCTGCAGAACCGCCTTGATGGGGAAAAATGTTGCGGCTTGAATAAAAAATAATTACTCTTGAAAAGTTTTATGCCAATTCTATTAACATGTGGTCATCACCTGCACTTCATCCAGTTGACTCATCACACATGGCAGATTTTGCATCGTCTCTATCAAGGATTTCAGCTCCGCCAAAGTCATTTTTGCATCACTAAAACACAGCAATGTGTCAATGTTCTGATATGACCAATCAGTATGCACATTATATTTGCTCCATCTAACCTGGTTGTTGAGTTAGTGAGGAGCTCAGTGCTCTTCTGCTGGCAGTGCTTGATGTCTTTGAGAACAGTGTTGAGTTTACGTAGAAGTTCATTGTCAGGGAACTTTCTTTCCGCCGCTTCGGTCTTGAGCACCTCCAAGTAATCAATCCCTGGGATTTAATTAAATACCACAAATTTGGCTCCAAATTCTACTCTGTGTTTCCATAGAAATACCTGAAATAATGTCAGCAATGTGAGTGGGGGTTTCCTACCTATCTTGTTTCCCTCCTCTTGCTCAAGTGCCTCTTTTACTCTGTTGGCCCATGAATCAAAGGACTCTGAGCGGACCTTTAAGCGGTGTAACATGGCCAACAACTCGTCCAGGGTATATCTGTACCTGCAAAGAGGCACCACAAAATGTTAATTCTGCAAGTCTAGTTTTGTGTTAGACTGTGTATGACGACAAAAACAGTAGCGGCTGCTTCATTTCTGAAGCCAAACATCAGACGTGTAAAGGCACAAAAAAAAAAAGACAGGAATACCTGAGGTAGAGTTTGTCAGTGGGACAGTTGCACAGATCCTGAGTGTGATAGAGACACACCAGACGGTCAGGGCAGTTTGAACAAGCCAGCGCTGAGAGGAAACAAGTTGTCTTGCATTTGTCACACTGTCTCTCATCATCAGGTAACAGCTCAAATGCCTCACGCTCTGCTTCGCTGATGCCCTGGACGCAGACCACATTTTTTTTAGTTCAGTCAATGGGGTTGTCCAACACTTTACAGACCAGTCCATTAGCGCAAATGACAGATGATGAGACTGATGCGAAACATGACAGAAACTGAAAGTGTAAAAAACAATGCCAAAAAGACAAAAAGGTTTGCCAACTCTTACCCTTTCCATCAGAGCCTTCCGCAGCTTTCTCTCCTCCTGAACAATTATAAACATTTCCCGGTGTGTTGCTGCAGCAAGATTGAGGTCTAGTTTCTCTGGACTGGCTGCCATTTTGCAAGTGAGCTCTTCGTGAGAGAAGACACAATACCGCCGCAGACGCCGATAGTGCTCAATGCAGGAACGACCGGCAGGAAGCTACAAAGACAACAAAACAGCAGGGAGTCATCTGATTGTCAAGTTTCCCTTTTGTAGAACAGCCTTATGACACTTACCCAGTCTGCAGTACAGAAGTTGACCGCTTCTGCAAAATTATATCCCTGGTTGAAGCCACTGTGGTAGGCTCTAGGGAAGGTGATGACAAACTCACCAGCACACTGGTTGGTCCGCACAACCTGTCAATAAATAAACAACAATAACAAATCACATATGTAGTCATTTTAAGCCAAGAGAATGTGTGTATTGAGATACTGACCGGTACACCGTGGGCCATAAGGATGTTTGGGTTCATGATTGTAACCAACTGATGCAAGAGGTCAGGCTGAAATTCAAATAACTCTGGAGTCAGTTTCTTCATCACCTCCTCTAGTCGCTCAGCAGCTACTGAGGGAACGCCATACCAGGTTTTGGGTTCCCCCCTGAAGATGATCAATCGTGTTAGTCCAGTCGACCCCTGCATACTCACGGTTCAACATCTGCGGATTCAACTATTTGTGGAATTTTTCCCTTTTTTGGGGGTGAGGGGACCAACCCCGAAAATGCTTATAGGCGGTGTAGCCCGACTTATTCAAGAATTTTGGGGGTTTAAAATAAATTTAAAAAAATCCCCCCCCCCCAAAGGCCATTAGAATTGGCATTAATTACCCGCAGCTTTTCGGTATTTGCGGTCCAGCCCGGTCCCTAACCCCCGCAAATATCGGGTTTCCACTGCATACAGAACCATGCGGAAACAATTAATAAATACGGTGGGTCCTGTACCAGTGCAGGTAGTTGATGGAGTAGCTCCAATGATCCTCAATGTGCCAGCAGAAAGCGGAGAATACCATGCCAACATAAAGCCAGGGCACC
This sequence comes from Phyllopteryx taeniolatus, assembly GCF_024500385.1. Lineage (NCBI taxonomy): Eukaryota > Metazoa > Chordata > Actinopteri > Syngnathiformes > Syngnathidae > Phyllopteryx > Phyllopteryx taeniolatus. The sequence goes on along the minus strand of NC_084502.1, from coordinate 11,092,144 downwards.
TTCATGCCAGAGATATCACCATTGATGTGGCACAGGAGAGACTGTTCCAGCACAGGCATCACGTTCAAGTTCCAGCCACTGCGGGCATAGTCCTGACAGGTGCACAGGTTGAACGTCATGAATCACTTTTGCCTTGATTTACGCAACATAACACTACTGTGTTTATTGTGAGTTACTCTGTGGTTTCTCCTATTGTATTCCAGACAGTCTGAAGATCAAGAGAACGCTATGTACAGGGTGATCCAGACCAAATCGCATGCATGTTGGCCCTCATGATTCATCGGGACATTAAATGGCCATTTTACCATAAAAATTAAAATGATTCCAGGACATTCCAACATATTCAGTCTAGCTTGACATCGGACCTAAAATTATAATTAAAAAAAATAAATCTAACTTTAAATATGATTAACCTGTGTGTGGTTTTTATATAGGCATGGGATAACCAAAACTACAAGCACTTTAAACTAGTAATTCTTCCCAGGCCTGGAAAGGAGATTTTAAAATTCAAAATCTCTGTTAAGTTTGGCTTTTCTAAGTGAGAGGCAGTGCACTGTAGTATTTTACAAATGTCACAAGCACACACACCTCCTCTTCCTTTGTCAGAATCCTCTTGCCGGTGTTCATCGGGAAGCCGCTGCCAAACTCTTTGGAGTGGATGTCTGCTCCATACTCCACAGTCACGTCCTCCTCGATGCTGCTAACTAACCTCCAGAACTCCCTCTCCACAAGCTCAGTGGGAACCATCTAAAAGGGAAGGACATACAGATGACTTTCTCTCTCTCATTATGGCAGCAGAGTCGGTCGGGTCTCAGTGCTTTGAGAGTGTGTTTACATGGACGGGCATGTTGAAGTAATCTGCTTTGAATGCGTCGGCCATCTCCCCAAAACTCTGCAAACTGTACTCGCGGGTTGCTTGTTCAAAGCCAAACGCTTCCGAAGGCTTCTTGCACTCCTACAAATAAGAATATCCATCACGAATAAGTCTTATAGGTCCAGACTCTCTTCACAATAGACAGATTTTTTTGTTTGTTTTGTTCTGTTTTAAGCCACGACTTACTTCTGCAACACACTTCGGGCATCGCCAATTGCCTTTGGGAGGGTCAGTGAGTGGGGGCAGCAGGCAGAACGTATGGTAGTTGTCATCACAACCATCGCATAGCAAGAGTTTCTCGTCATCATCTCCACGGCCACACATCCGACACACAAAGGACTCCACCTTTAATAGTACAATGTAAACCAAAAGCTTACATACACAATATAAAGACATGCTTTATTTACTCACTGACATGAAATCAGACTAAACATTTCCTGTTTTTGGTCAATTAGGATTCCCTAAATTATATTTGCTGAATGCAAGATTAATGAGGAGTAAAAATATATATTTTTTTTAACATTAGTTTCTTCAAAATCAGAAGTTTATAAACAAGTTTATTAGTATTTAGTACCATTGCCTATAAACTATGACTTGGGTCAAACATTTTGGCTATCCTTTTACTAGCTTCTCACAATAGTTGGCGGGATTTTTTGGCCCATTCCTCGACAGAACGCTTCATAATGCGCCACACATTTTCAGGTCTGGACTGCAGGGAGGCGAGTCTAGTACCCGCACTCTTTTACTACGAAGCCACGCAGTTGTAACACGTGCAGAATGTGGTTTGGCATTGTCTTGCTGAAATAAGCAGGGTCCATGAAACAGACGTTGCTTGGATGGCAGCACATGTTTCTCCAAAACCTGTATGTACCTTTCAGCATTAATGGTGCCTTCACAGATGTGTAAGTTACCCACGCCATTGGCACAAACACAGCCCCATACCATCACAGATGCTGGCTTTTGAACTTTGCGTCCATAACAGTCCGGATGGTTATTTTCCTCTTTGGCCCGTAGGACACGACGTCCACATTTTCCCAAAACAATTTGAAATGTGGACTCGTCAGAGCACAGAACACTTTTCCACTTTGCATCAGTCCATCTTAGATGAGCTCGGGCCCAGAGGAGCAGGTGGCATTTCTGGATGTTGTTGATAAATGGCTTTTGCTTTGCATGGTAGAGTTTCAAGTTGCACTTACGGATGTAGCGCCGAACTACATTTACTGACAGTGGTTTTCTGAATTGTTCCTGACCCCATGTGGTGATATCCTTTACACATTGATGTCTGTATTTGATGAAGCGCCGCCTGAGGGATGGAAGGTCACGGGCATTCAATATTGGTTTTCGGCCTTGCTGCTTACATGCAGTGATTTCTCCAGATTCTCTGAATGTTTTGATGATATTATGGAACGTAGATGATGAAATCCATAAATTCCTTGCAATTGTATGTTGAGGAACATTGTCCTTAAACTGTTTGACTATTTTCTCACAAAGAGGTGAACCTCGCTGCATTTTTGCTTGTGAATGGGAAGCTCCTTTTATACCAAGTCATGGCACCCACCTGTTCCCAATTAGCCTGTTCACCTGTCAGATGTTCCAAAAAGGTGTTTGATAAGTATTCCTCAACTTTCTCAAGTCTTTTTTGTCACCTGTCCCAGCTTTTTTGGAACGTGTTGCAGCCATAAAATTCTAAGTTAATGATTATTTGATAAAACCAATAAAGTTTATCAGTTTGAACAATAAATATCTTGTCTTTGTAGTGTAGTCAATTAAATATAGGTTCAACATGATTTGTAAATCATTGTATTCTGTTTTTATGTTTAACACAACGTCCCAACCTCATTGGAATTGGGGTTGTGTACAATATTGAATGTGCTCTTCACATTTTATCCATGGACATATTTTTCTTCTACATAGGCTACAACATTTGACACAAGAATGAAAAATCATAGGTCAGGTCGAATATAAGGATAGATATAATATACAAGTTTATTTGTATGGCTGTCTTTTGGAAAGTGTTTCGAATGATGCGTGTTTTAACTGATGATTGTATCAAGACTGTCAAAATGTTTGCATCTCAATTAGGCACTGTTGTCTTAAGCAAATTTCCCTCAAGGTTATGGTTATCTTTGGAGCCGTTAATTGTAATAGTTGATTATTTATTTTTTGTATCGCTGGTGTCGGGCTGAAACCTGTTCAAATTTTACAAATGTCTCTATTTGACAGTAAAGTCTTGATGGCTCAACAATCATGCTGTATTTTTGGTTTCTTGAAAAGAGATTGGTTTGGAGATGAGTTTCTGCCAGACGCCAGCGATATATAGATTGCTCCAAAAAAGTTTCCAAAATTCTGTTTGTACCAACAATCAATTACAAATCAAGTTTTGACTCGTATCTGGGTGGACCTTTTTGATTACTTACACACTGCATGTTGTTGAGGTTGCGTCGTAGCCTCATGGTCATTTTGGTGCACGGACCATCTGTAAGATGTTGACGACTTTCTTTGTGAAGATGCTCAGCCAATTCTTCTTTCTTCACTTCAGTCTTGACTTCAGCCTTGACTTCTGTTTTGACCTCTGTCTTGACCGTGATGCTGACGGGGGGAACATGGGGAGTGGCTGAGCGCTCGTCGCTCTCTCCCCCCTGAGGAACCTGAAGCTCCGCATTTACAGATGTGACACCAGGAGAAGATGCTGTGCTGTCCCTGATGGTTACAGTCTGAGGCAGTTCATCTAGAAGAAAGGTTTTAAAGTGGTTTTCGGAATTCATGCTGGATTATGGTCCATTTATTTTCTCTTACCCTTCTTCCTAATGCCTCGGTCCCGTGCCATGAGTCCAAGTCCCATCATCTTGGGCCCTGCGCCATAGATCTGCAACTTCTTTAATTCTGGGTTCTTCTCTATGTCTTCCTCAGTAGGTTCAGGCTGCGAAAAAAAGTACACAGTCAACATGAAGGAATGGACAGACAGCCGCTGCTCTCCACAGCACACAGACCAAAGCAATGTGCCAAATGCAGGGGGGCAAAAAAGATCGCAAGCAATGCAAAAAGGGGTTATTCTAGCTAGGTTAGACATTAGGGAAAGCTTAAAAGTTAAGACCCATCACCAAACTACAAATTTAAAAGAAGTTCCAACCATTAAATAGAATATAACTAAAGATTAACAAAACCACTTTCAGTTCATTCAACACTGATATGGAAACATGCCAATGTGGTACATAGGCGGTATAATTCAGTCAAACCAGTCTTGTACCACAAAAGCCAAGTATTTGTTTAAAATTATGATCAATAAAGAAAACATCTTCCATTTCGAAAACAATTTAAATGTTCCAAAGTTACCATTTGATTTATCTAAAAATGCTTTTTACACTTGCTAAAATTTGACAAATCCGCATCTGGTAAGTCACTACACTTAATTTTTCCACATTTTGTTGTGTTACAACCTTATTCCAAAATGGAATTCAATTAATTTTGTTCCACAAAATTCGACACACAGTACAAAAAGTTCTACTGAAATTCTTGCATCTCTCTCAAAGATGAGAAGGAAAAAAAACTAAGAAGTCACCTGTACACAACACGTATTAACACGTATTAAGTATTAACTTAGCTCAATACTTTGCTGATGCACCTTTGGCAGCAATTACAGCTTTTCTTTTTGAATATGATGCCACAAGCTTTGAACACTTATTTATGGGCAGTTTTGCACATTACTCTTTGCAGCACATCTCTAGCTCCCTCAGGTTCGATGGAGAGCGTCAGTGCACAGCCATTTTAGGATCACTCCAAAGATATGAGATTCAAGTCTGGGCTCTGGCTGTGCCCCTCAACGACATTCACACAGTTGTCCGGAAGCCACTCTTTTGAACTTGGCTGTGTGTTTTGGATCCTTGTCATGCTGAAAGATGAACGGTCGCCACAGTCTGACATCAAGCGTGGACAGGCTGCCATCTGTCTTTCAGGAGTGGCTTTTGTCAGGCCACTCCTGTTTATCCTTCTGGAAAGTTCCTGCCACAGAGGACCGCTGGAGCTCCGTCACCTCGCTGACTAAGCCCCTTTTCTTCATCACTCAAGTTTAAACGGGCAGACTCCTGGTGGTTGTGAACTTTTTCCGTTCTTCCACAATGCTCATTTGAACCTTGTTCTGTGCCCTTCGCCAGATATGTAATTTTGGACAATCCTGTTTCAGGTCTACAATTTATTTGACTTCTGTGCTTAGTTTTTGCTCTGACAAGCACCATCAACTTTGGGACCCTATATAGACAGGTGTGAGCCTTTCCGAATCATATCCAATCAACTAAATTAAACTCCAATTGAGTTGAAGAAACATACAGATGATCAGTTGAAACAGGATGCCTGTGAGCTCAATTTTGAGCTTCATGACAAAGGCTGTGAATACTCCACTACATGTATTTTCTTTAATACATTTGAAAACATTTAATTTTTTTTTTTTTTTTTAATGTGGAAAAAGTTTTAAGTGAATAATTAAGGTATACACTATGTCGAAGTGGTCTATTCTCATGGAGTCACACAACATTGAACAATCTCGTGAATTCTGCAGCACAGAAGTAGACAACGGTTTTGAAAGCAATGAAACAAAATACCCACACAAAATCAACTAACTGAAAAGAGACTTGGAAATTGGCCCAAAAGCACCGAAATTGGCCCAAAAGCACCATGTGCAGAAAATACCCAAAAGCACCATGTCCAGAAAATAACCATTACACACAAGCCATTCTAAAACAAGCAAATGCACACCACTGGGGTTTTACTACAAATATTTTATGTGCAGTCAAAATGCAACCTGACCAGTGACAATACTACACTTTTTCTAGCTAGTAAGTTAGTGAAAGAAATGTCAATCTCTAAGCGCAAATGGCACAAGTGGTTATGTTTTGATCATTGTTTGTTGGTTAAAGCTACCAAAAACTCCAAAACCAATTGGGTGGCATTTGCCTCAAGCAAAACCCTAACACTTTGGTGAAGATCCAGGAAAAAGTGAGGATCAATGAATTGTTTTGGCTTTTTGCTGTTACAGTCAATGGAGTGGAACAGTATCACTAATGACCGCTTGGCTTGGAGAAATTAGCTACAATAAACCACCTCTATATCACGATTCAGTTTTCACTGTCCTGGCGTTTCGTGGTTTTTTGGGGGGTGTTACTCTCTCTTATACTGTTTGTACAATATGGTAGAAAAACTCAAAAGATCAGAGAAGCGCAACCCAGAAACTGAACATAATCTCAAGCAAAGCGCAACCCAAAAGAAGAAAAACTTGAGATAGGAACAAAGTAGCCAGTAAGAAACCTTGGTGACAACTGGGCATAAAATGAAAATTATGTGCCATTCATAGCTCATCTGAATACAAATGACAGGCAGAGATGCAAAGTGGCCCAAATGTCATAAAAAAACCATGTAGCAACTCAAAAAACAACCCTCAAACTGTTTTTTGTCTACGTTTCTGGAAATTGCCATATATCAGCACCCACTGCCAAATTTTGGGCAGGGAAATCAGGATAATAGCATGTTATCTCATTCAAAAACTGTATTCATTTACAATATCACTGTGCATACTGACTTGTTAGAAACAGCCACGTTAAATGTGGTATCCAAACCAGATTGTGAGAAATGTTAATTTTATTGCATGTTAATAAAAATATTTAAGTGGTTAGTTCCGATAAAAAAAAAATGTGTAGATGCCAGGAAGAGTGCAGTGGGAAGAGGAAAGCCTTAGGAAGAGAATAGGGGCTGAGGGTGAGCTTATATGCTCAAAAGGCAGTACCGCTGAGATGTGTTGAGAGCCAGCGGTGAGAGGATGGGGATTCAGATCCTCTGGACCCTGCAAGGGGACACAACAACAGCAACAATAAACTAAGCCAGGAGGAAGAAGAGGACAGGTGGGACAGTCATGGAGAAGGAGCTGGAACAAGTAGCTGTGGTTTTATAAAAAATAAATAAATAAAAAAAAAAAAAAAAAAAAAAAAAGTATTTTTTAGATTCTCATCTCTCTTTCTTTATTCATCAACCTTAACTAACATTGGAGAAATAGTGTTTCTATCCAAAAATACACCCTGAATTATGAAAATGTTCAAAATAAATGTTTCCGATTAACAATGAGTCAAGATGGGCTTGTGATAAAAATGTTTTATTAGTTTTCTAGTTGCACTGTTTAGATGTTCAAAATTAGATACAAAACTATGTCTGTTCATGAAGGTAGCTGGGGGGAATGCAACCAAGTAGTAAAGCTGACACCAACGATGGCAGGTTAAGGCATAAGTGCATTGCAAGATGGCAGTAAAGCAAGCTGGGATGCGACCCAAGTGCACTGTCACATCTTCCAGACACACATAAACACACCGGATTGAGAAGAGAACAGCAACACAGCAGCATCAGCACAAGATGGCGGAACATAGACTTTCAGGCAGGTGAGAAAATGAATGTCAAACAACAGAAGACCCTTCCATCCATTTTCCGAAAGGGCGGCCACAGGATGGCATGAAAGGCAATTGACGGTGCAGTATTTGCGGTGCACGATCACGCCCCAATGAACTAACGATGGAAGACTATGAACTGACATCACAACTTGCCACAAGCATCATAAAGGACATGAGGAAATATTTTTGGCAGAAATTCCCTTGTTGCAATGGAACATTTACAAAGATGCATTCAAGCCGATTTAGTGGCTCACATTGGTTTATCAATTATTCTGGAGCCCAAAATATCCTAAAGACATTTTATTGGTTGCTCCATCAATACTTACACAGTGGCACATTGAGATATGAGTTTAATTTGTTCCGTGACTACACTTGAAACTCAAAACACTTGTACTTCAAATCATTTCTCAATGAAACAAAGGGAAATGCCATTCATGTATTCTAGCCTAAAAAAAAAAAAATCTAAATGTTTGTTTTTAAAAAGGAAACTAGTACTCTATAATATTGTACTTTATAAAGACAGAATAATAATAAATAAATAGAATGTAAAAAATTAAACTGGTGCACCAGGATTTAATGCAGCAATTCAAACCATTGTGTTGCTCCTTGTGGGGTTCCTGTAAGTATTGTTATATTATTTGTTTACGTGTTGCTCCACGCTTCAAATATCCTTTGCTTAAAGCTTTCTAAAACCGCAACTATCGATGATTATCGTTAGCATGTCAATGCCGTTTTCCATTTTATGTTACCATGAAGCTAGCGGAGCCTTTCTTTAGGTTAATTCTCATTGTTTTGTTTGACAGTAAACTTCAACAGGTTGGGGATTTTAAACATCTTGAAGCCTCTTTTTTTAGATAAATTGTTCACTATTTGCCAAACTGCTGCTTACTGTGAAGTAAGCTAAATATAGTTCACTGCCACCATTCAGTGCTCGTACCTCAAGTTTGTCACTCGTATCTTAAGGCAACACTGTATACTGTTAATGTCTAACAAAGGCTGCATACGAGGTGTCAGAAATGTTCCAGGATTAGAGTCAAAAAAGAAAAAAATAAATAAATAAAAGGAGCATTTCTAACAAACTGAGTATTTCCCGTCAATGATCCTCAACCAGGAAAAAAAAAAAGATCCTGCAGCTTGCTTGGTTCAGTGCACGAGAACTAGACTTTACATCAATTTTATCGGCCTTATCGGTATCGCCCGATAATTAGCAATTTATGCTGATCGGGTTTAATGTCATAATTCGCCGATCCGATCAGCTCCGCAAAAGACAATTACTCTGCGTCGCCATCGTGCACAATATATTTGAATCCAAAAGCTAGTTGATTTTTAGCCTCGTCGCGTGTCTTTTGGCGTAGTCCTGTAAATATCTTACGGCCAATAAAGTTATTTAATACAAAAAAAAAAAAAAACGTCGGCGGTATGGAACAGACAACACTTCTGACAGACAACACGTAATGCCCGGCGTATCAGACTACAAGACATATTTGCTCTTTCAAGATTGCACTATGTCAGACTACTGCAATCAAATCTTTTATTTCGATACCGCCGCATCATGTTTTCTATCATCATTGGGCTTTATGTTGTCAACTCAAATGCGACCGGATACACTCGTTACAGTGGCGACGACAACAGCTTTGTATTATAAGGACAAAATGGGGGAAAACGTGTGTTGGGGGTCACCGGTGCTCAGGACAGGAGAGGACGTTCGTTTAAGGCTTGCTTGAGGTATGTTCACATACTTTTAATACAATACAGCTCACAAGCAGGCAATAAAATGTTATGTAGCCTAGCAAGCTAGTGGTACCACGAACGGTTGGACGTAAACATGCCGGCGTTCTGTCGAATCATGCTCAAAAGTTTCGGTGTGGGTGAAGTAATCTAATTAAAAATAAAGTAATTTAATTAGCAACCATTATTTCTGTCATGTAATGTTGGTTTGACCTGACTGATTAGAATACACGATCTGACTAGAGCAGTGATTTCCAACCTTTATGGAGCCAAGGAACATATTTTACAATTGAAAATTTTCACGGCACACCAACAAACAAAAATGTCACAAAAAGTGGATACATTAATTTCTGTATTTACTTCCTGCCATCTAATAGAAGACTATTCATTTGTTCTGTCTGTCACTGTGCCTCACTGGCATAAATAGGGGAACAAATACATGATTTATTGCAAATATATTTTTTTGAGCAATTAAGTACACAAGTATGTACAGTAAATGAACAGGTCATTTAAAAAGACACATTCCTCCATCTTGTGATCGGATCGGTTATCGTTTTTTTAAACTCGCTGATCGGCCCCAAAGATCCTGATCTTGTAAAGCCTACCGAGAACAGGCAAAGAGTTGTGGCAAGACAACTTGTGTCTGCCTTACCATGACATTACACCTGCTCACAATGCCCAGAGCATCCGACAGTTCCTCGCCATGCTGGAGCTACCTCCCTACTCGCTCCGTGGCAGTGTACATGGCTGTGATGACTAAGCCCAGAAGAATCCTTCCAGGATTACATGAAGTGGCATAGAATGGTGGGAAAGTACGTCAGACTCCAGGAGGATACCTTCGAGAACTTGTAGTTTGGATTTGAAATGTATGTTTTGTGACCCCAGTCCTAGAACGTTTCTGACACACCTCACCCACACCTGACACACCAAAACTGGCAGTTTCCTGTCCCCACAAACATCCATGAATAAAATAACCAATGTGCGTTTCAGTGTGTGTGTGTCTGGGGGGGTACACTCAAACTGATGGAATTCCAGAAAACTCAAAACTTAACGTTACATAATGTAATGGCATGCAAAGGAAACAAACTGTTAAAGTGATGATTATTAAGGACTGTAGGACATCAGCTGTTGTATTCAAGACAGACTGAGGGCCTGTTAGTGAAAATAATGTGTGAAGTGATTTTCACACGAGCACTGTGCCAGTTTACAAATAAAAATGCTTTTGATAAATGACTTGCTCCCAACATAAGCATGTAACAGTTGATCAGTTTAGAGGCATATAAATGTAACCCTGAACGTAATATTTAGAAAATGTATCTACTATAGAAAACGATCATTATGACAACTAAGCACTTTGACTTACATCTGGCTGGCAGCGGTTTGCTCGGCGCCCGTAACTGCTCATTTTGGATGGTTGCACAGACTGACGCAGGGGGATGGAGTGGGGCTTGTATTCCTTATCCACATCCTCACCGTCGTAGTGCTTTGGCTTGCAATGCTGTGAAATCCATCAAAGAGAAAATATGAATGTGAACTTTTGTCACGTGGTTTAATTAAAAAACGTAGCTGAGTGTCGAACGATACCGGCAAGCTGGCACCAGAATGGAACATTTCAAAAGGGTGGACAATCCTCTCGTAGTGTGAACGCAGAAGAGAACCAATGTTCTTGCCTGGAGGGTAGCCAAGCCTCTGTGCCACACGGGCCCAACGTCGTTCTTTACAGACCATCTCAAAACCCCCTTCATCAGACACAACCTGGAACACCAAGCCACTTAAGCAAACCATAGGCCAAGACAAAATAACGCACAGCATGTTAAACTAAAGAGGTGAAATTCTCGGTCACCTTTGACAGACCAAAAAGATCAAGGATTCGTCTTTCGATGTGTGGGATTTTCAAGGAGGAAGCCTGAATCTCCCAGAACCTGGCAATGCGGTCCAAATAATTAAGCTTCACTCTTGTCTCCGCCTGGGGGAAAAAAAAAAAAAGAGGCATGAAGAACAACAACTATGAAAAGCACCTTTAAACACTTCATTCAACTAACAATATGAAACAGCTGGTTTTTAAATAACTTGCCTCCAGTTCATTAAGTCTCTGCATGCGTGGCGTAAATCGGAATGTATCCAGCTCCACTGAAAATGGTGGTTGCCAGTCCTATTAAGAACATCACATTGAACATTACGGTTTTCAACATTTGTGTCATGAGCCATCTCAACTATGAATTCACTGTACCCCAGCGTGACGCTTTTGTGGATGCACTCGTGTTTGTACATCTAGGTTTTCGCAAGTGTTTGCAATTATATGGCAATATCTCTCGAAGGGTGACCCATGTCTACATTTTTCTTGCAAAATTCAAATGCGTAGTTTTTTGGGTGGCCATGTCCAAATAGATCAGCTGGCAGTTAAATTTTTTCCCCAGGTAAAACAGCGCCACTTTTTGGTAGAAAAACTGTGCACAGAAAGGTAAAGGTCAGATTCTTTATTCAATAAAACTCCATGTTATACTATACACTGTACAACAGCTCGGCTACATCAAAGGCCCTTCAACTACAGCTGTGTCTCTCACTGGGATTTTACAAGGTGTGCATAGGATGAACACATTACCTTGTAAAGTACAACTGGGCTTCAACAGTTTATCAATGTTGGTGAACAATAAGAAAAGTATTACAGAAATGACAGGACTGCAAATTAACTGCAAGATTTGCTAGGCTGGTTATACCAGATCAAGAATTTTCTTTGTGAAGCAATTATGCAATATCAAAGGACAGCAGCAACAACTGTACTACTGCACACCGTTGAGAATTTGTTAATAGCTAAATCAGTCTGGAAAAACTGGCTTATGAGCTTATGTTTTCAAATCATTTTCAGTGACATTGCACTGCATAGGCACTTCATTAAGGTAAGGTCCTGGGTTGTGTAAATGTATTCAGAATATTCAAGTCAAGTTTATTTGTATAGCCCTTAAACACACGAGTCTCAAAGGGATTCACAGGCCCACAGTTGGCCATGATTGACTACACCCCCGAAACTAAATATTCGTCGATTTACAATTAGGCAACAGATTGGTTAAAATCTTTTGACTCCCAATTGATAAAAAGGGCAAGGGCTAAATATTGGGACCAATGTGACACAGAGAAATGTGAATCAAATATTTTGTCAGTAAGATGCAAAAATGAACAAATATTTACTGGTGGAGGTCGAATTTTGCAGATTCCAGACTTCTCTGCAATTGGACGTATTTTGGCAATGTAGCCCAGAGGATCCTGGAACTCCTCCCATGACGGCTCAAAAACTGGACACTCCGGAGGAGCTATAAACTCTTCCCCCTCCATTACCCTGAAAAACAAATGAATACACAGGATATTGCAGGTGGCCACCTCAACAGACAATTCAGCAAGATGGAAGTGCTCAACAAAGTACACACCGACAGAACAAAAAAAACAATCTTAGGTTTCCTTTCAAAATCTCTATGGCACAAAATATTCCCACACAAGAGGGGCCGGCCAGTCATTGCAAAGTCAATAATTAATAGCGAGGCAAATGTTTACATTAAAATTGTATCTTAAATTATTTTATTTTTTTTAAACAAACAAAAATTAACAATTTTACATAGATATGGGAGAAAATCATTATATTTTATCAGTGTAATAGTAAGCAAAGCATCCCTGTCATCTTGATGCGTTACAATAAATTAGGGGATAAACTGAGAGGCATGTTTGGGCCGCATATCTACAGAAGTTCACAACTTAATAATTTGAAGGACCTCCATATCAATCCCTAAATACTGTATGAGAAGACCATAGAGGAAGTGTTTGTTTTGCTCCACTGTAAGGCCTGGTGCAATTCCCCTCCCCCCAACTCAAGACACAACATTAAGTCATATCCTTTGATAATCAACATGATTAAAAGCGGAGGAGGAAACTTTGCAAACCTAAATATTACATTAGTTGTCATGCACAACCATTGGTTCATGTTTTTGTTACATATACACGGTTGAAGAATGTGATTGTTTAAAAAAAAAAAATTTTTTTTTTTAAACAATTTAGCATGACCACACACAGTCAAGAGAATTTGATTTATACTTATATTAATATGTTCGTCCAATCAATGTTCCTGAGCTTGTATCTTAACAATGGCATGAAGGCCATGAACTCAAAACAAGGCCATACATAAAGGTATCATTCAGCGCACTCTTAAAACGTTTTTTTAAATAATGACTACAAAACGAGTGGTCAACCGATAACAGAAAGAACCACTCACGCTTTCAAATGTCGACGTTGTCTTACACCAAGTTTTTATCAATGTTGGTGACAAGTGACTTGGGTGAGTTAGCTCCCGACACCACAAAACGACTCTGTTCCAGTCAAAACAACTCATAAAAAAATTATGATGTTTAGCAGTTGACTTTGGGGTCGCTAAGAAGTCTATATTCGCTTTCATCATTCACTGAGTTTTGGTCTGATTCAGACATCGGTGTCAAATGAAGCTAACGTTAGCATCAAGGCCTGCGATTTTTCCTCCCAGCTCCGTGCCATCGAAACATCTTGGCTAGCATTACTTAGCTACAAGGTGAGAATTAGGCAAACATTGGCTCCCGTGTTCTCACGCCAACAGCCAAGTCAACGCAGCGGTTGGACATAATATAACAAAATAAAAGCGGACACAGAGTCGCTTACAAGCTCCAAACAAGCGACATAGTCTCCTTGTAAACTGTTGTTGACTGACCCGTAGACACCTCGATGTGCCGGGCTATGATGGGGCTGCTCGCCGCTCTCCTTCCTCCTGTTGTGCTGACTGCTGCTTGGTGGTTGTTGGTGGTTAGCTAACGAGGGCCAGCTGTGCTTTGGTGCCGTTGGCGAGCTAACTGCTACAAGCAAAGTTGGCCGCTTTTGCCTGCCGCTTCAATTCACCCTGTACGTCTTCCACTCTGTCAGAACACACGCATTCAAAATGCGGACGCGAGATATCCGTTTCATTTTAAGCCCAATGTAAAAAATGGTAACAGTTTTGTCGTTGGCAATAATTTTTCCGACAAACACCATCACTCCCTTCAGGCCATCCTATCTTTCTTAACGAGTCGCCATCTTTTTTTTTTTTTTTTTTTTTTATTTATTTTTTTTTTTCTCACGGCCGAAGCACAACCGCCACCCCGGATTCTTCACAGCGCGTCCGCTACGTTTGCTCTTTGAAAATAGGGCGCACGTACGCCAATTCACGACGGTGTGTAGGAAGACAACAACGTGCTTTAGGTACAAGTTTACAACGGTCCGCTCATGGAAGAAAGCCTAAAAAAGAACATACCAACTGAAATAAACTACTTACATTGGAAACCAAGCCTTCACGCAAAATTTTTGTCGAAATTTGACTTTATTTCACATCAGAATAATGTATGGTTTGATGGCTTTTGTTTTCTTTTATGCACTATTTTTTTGTTTACTATTGTTTAGACTTTTTATGCTTTTTTTTTTAAACAGGTGGGCAAGCGGGCACTTGAAATTTAATTGCAGGTTTACATCAAGTCACAACAAATGACAATATTTTATTGTATTGTGTCTATTTTTGTGACTTGCTTTAGCTCGTTTTTTAATTGGGATGTAATGGTGGTTCCCTTATATTGTATGAATTATAATTTATTTCATGTTATAAAAATATACTCTAAACCCAATACTGGACAATAATTCTATACAACTGAACTCTGAAACAACTGAAATTGGATGTGTTTTTTTCTACTTGGAGTGGGCCAGAATTTCCCATTTATTCCATGTATTATTATTATTATTATTATCCATCCATTCATTTTCCTTACCGCTTATCCTCACTAAAGTCGGGGTGTGCTGGACCCTATCCCAGCTATCTTCTTCTTCTTCTTCTTCTTCTTCTTCTTCTTCTTCTTCTTCTTATTATTATTATTATTATTATTATTATTATTATTATTATTATTACACCGCCCACACTCTCTGTTCCAGCAGTTTTTGTTTTAGCCTCCTATGTTATCACAATGGTGGACTGCATCTCAAGCAGTGGGGACACTGCCTTGCACAAGGGCACTTCCACAGTACCCAGGAAAATAACTAGTTGCCTTTTTTTAAATTACTTATTCATTCGTCCGCAGCAGTACTTGAATTGTGACTGTCCTTACAATTGAGCTATACTGCCATCCCGATATTATAATTTGTTTAAAAAATAAAACTATAGATAAATGGTGAGAATTTGTGCAGCTGTAGGAAGGCATTTGAGTCACCGTGGTACCTATGGAACTGCCCAACACCAGAGTCATATTGGAACTTTATGTCTGTCATTTCTCCATGAACCAGCTGTACAAACAGACCAAGACACAAAGCTACATACAGTGGTGCCTTGAGATACGAGTGACCCGATTTACGAGTTTTTCGAGATGTAAGCTGCCGTTGGGCCAATTTTTTTTTTGCTTTGATTTGCGAACAAATATTTGTGATACGAGTGGTGTATGGTGGGAGTGAAGTCAAGTCACTTCACTACAAGCGGCAGTTTGGCAGATAGTGAACAATTCCTCAAAAAAAGAGGCTTCAAACTCTTTACTGCACTCCGAGTTGATTTTTTAAAACTAAAGATAAAGAAAAATACACATTTACTGCATTTAAAACAACAACAGCTTTTGTCTTTGCAATGTCTGCAAAGCTTAATGCAAAAAAAAAAAAAAAGCAATGCAAAAGGCTACTGACGGGATAACGAGTAGTGTCCCTGTGTTATAACCAGACGTGGGTAGAGTAGCCAAATATTGTACTCAAGTTAGAGTACTGTTACTTTAGAATAATATGACTCAAGTAAAAGTAAATAGTAGCCATCCAAATATTTACTTGAGTAAGAGAAAGAAAGTACTCAATGAAAAAAAAACTACTCAAGTAAAGAGTAACTTGTGAGTAACTTCTGATTTTCTTTTTTCTTTTTTTTTTAAAATCAGAACACGGACGTCAAATAAAATAGAGTCGACACACACCTGCCACCATTTTAGTTTTTAACTGCCCAAAAATTAACAACACATACATTGGGCCCGACAGAAACATTTGCTTTATTCGCTTAAATTACTTCATGAAGAAGCTGTTTGCTGACCAGACTTATTGAGTGTGTGTGCGCCGATTGGTGAATTGGAGTCAAATGACATTGGTGATCCCATTTGATTGGCGCAACAGGCACCCTATGCGGAAGTCGAAGATGGAGCCTAAAAATAGACGCGCACAAGTAAGAATGAATAAATAAAAGTAGCGAACGGCATGTCGATCAATGTAGCGGAGTAAAAGTATCGATCCTTCTTCACATAAATACTCAAGTAAAAGTAAAAAGTACAGTGCATTTAAAGTACCCTGACAAGTACAGTTTATGGAAAATGTTACTTGAGTAAATGTAACGGAGTAAATGTAGCGCGTTACTACCCACCTCTGGTTATAACCCTTTCAGCAAAGGATATTTTAACACAAATGGCGGAGCAACACCTGTAGAGATGAAATACCAATACTCACAGGTTTATATTTTTTATCCTCTGCGTAGAACTACTAACATTACGTTTTTTTTTACGAAGCAATTGTGACTGCCTCATTCACATATATATCCGTATGTCTGTATTAAACTGCCTCCGGGTGGCCAAGGCGCACACACAAACACAACACACACACACTAATCAGAGCAAAAAAAAAAAAAAAGTGCCAAAAACTGCGGAAGTCTTTAAATTCTATTAGCTGGAATAGATTTATGGCATTTCCCATCATTTCAATAGGGAAAGATGATTTAAGTGTTTTGATTTACGAGCATGGCCCTGGAACGAATGAAGCCTGTCTGTCAAGGCACCACTGCACTGTATTTCTTTCATGATGGAGCGCTGCGATCTATTTTGTGGCATTTTAGTGTATGTGATCCTTATGGCATTGAAAAAAATAGCAACAAATCTAATTTCCTTTTTCCACAGTATGCTGTATACATAAGCCAGTCAATATTACAATTCTTCACTGTCGTCTACTGTATACTTAGTTGCTAGAATCATTATGAATAATCAGTAGCTTTATTTATTTTTCACTAATATCTTCTAACATGGTAACTTAAGGGTGTCCAATGTGAAAATGCCATATCATTTGTATGTGTGCAGCCGACCAGCTATAATTATGCATATTGTGCATGTATGTGAAAGCTCCCTTAAGTGTAATAAAAACAACATGTGACAACCACATCACTGCAAGGACACTTTAATTGATCTGAAGCAATAAATATTCACATGTAAAATCTCTATTCTTTCAGTACATTTAACACATTCACAACTGAAACTTGAACTGAAATGGTTCAAAGTAATATCCATCAGTGCACTGACATATAACCATCAGGTTGTAATGTATACATTATTACTCTTAATTCCTTCTCTCATCTTCAGTCACAAATAAGAAGAAAAAAAAACAAAACAATATTCCTTTTCCACAACATTTTCTGTCCCTGTTAACCTTTCGTATGTACATATGTCATGGCACTCACATGCACGCACCTGAATACAGATTGGGAGCACTTTGTCCCATGGTTGATAAGCTTATAGTATCTTATTTACATTCAGGTTTATACAGTACAATCTATTCAATGCAGATATATCCATGCAAGAAGAGTCAGAAATGATACAATAAAAGAAAAGGGCTAGTCAACACATACATATAAAAGCTTCATCTCACATTCTTGACTTTCTGCAAACCTCCTTTGTGTCCTTTTTTTGTGGATTCACACTTTACACAAGTTTTCTTTCAGTATAGCTTGATTCCAAACACTGACATCGTTTTGTCCTCATTCTTCTGCTCCAAAAAACATCGGAGTATATATATATATATATGTATATATAATTTTCTCTTGATAATAACTGGCACTGTAGGTAACTGTCAGTACTCATAACTTAAAATATTGCAGTCGCAAAAGGGTGCACGATGCCACTGAATAACAAAGAATGCTGTTTTACATTCTTAATCCTTGCTATCATTTTGTTTTTTTACAAATACAAAGCCCTCATGGGGATGCCACAGCATCAGAAAATGTGTTGAGAGTTAGAAAAAAGTGTCTGGAGCGGTGAGAGAATAAAATGGTCATTGGTGACTTAAGACATCACGTGCTAAACTCACAAATCCTCATGTAAAAGCTTGCTTCGTCAAAACATATCTCACCCACGACAAATCGGATGATTTTGAAAAAGTGAGTTGAGGTGCTTCACACAATTGCAAAGGAAACGCCATCTTTCTAAAACTTCCACAACCATAGTAACACTCTTTTCAACAATGGGAGCATCATCAGAGGTTTTTTTCCCATCCAAAAAAATATATATAAATAAAATAAAATTTAAAAAAAGACAGTCATCAGTTAGAACAAAACATTATTGATCTTGTTTCAACCATCAATATTTCACACCAAACGATGTTAACAGAAGGGTGCAAATGATGTCGATGACGTTAAATCAAAGCACTCTCCAAAGGGTATTTATGCGCTTCTAAGCTTTATATCACCCTGTACAAACATCTGCTGATACATTTACGTACGGTACTTATCAAACAAATAGACAATATTCATCATACTCATAGCAGATCTAATAGTGATCAGAAAAAAAAAAGCGAGAAGCTTCAGAAACATTCACAATAGATTGTTGATTGTATCATTAATTTCCAAACTCCTTGAGAAATGCATCATGAGGCCAAGTGGCTCCGGTAGACATGTAAAAGACGCTTAAGCCAAAGACCGTCTGCCGTTAAAATGTTTCAAGACGGAGCAACACATTTGAGGTCATCTTTAGAAAGAAAAAAGATCACCAAAGTGTCAGCAAACCCTGCAGTGGATGGCGACGTCATGAAGTCAAGGGAATTATTGCAAAGGGGTGTTTTTTGCAACTCGGCTGTTTTCAGCGTTAAACTTTGCTGGACTGTACAGTAATCTTTGTTGTTATCCTGGATGTACAGTAAGGGTGCCATTTTTCATACATGTAAATTACGGCACAGCGATGCCTTGAGATACGAGTTTAATCTGTTCCATGACCATGCTTGGAACTCAAAACACTCAAATCTCAACTCCTTTCCCTCTGAAACAAATCCGTGCCATTAATCCGTGCCAGCCTTCCCCCCACAAAACGTCAACAATTGTTGTGAAGTGTATATTTTAAAATATGTCATTATGAAAATATAATGACATAATGAAATAGATTTTAAAAGAATTAAACTGTTTTTGTCACATTGCATCAATTGAATGCTGCTCCTTCTAGTGTGCCTGCCTTCATATTTCAAATATGACCTCATAAGTCAAAGCAAAAAAATGTCCGAATGGCAGCTCGTGTCTCGAAAAATTCAGGGCACTCGTATCTCAAGGCACCACTGTACTTTCTTAATTAGAGTCAATGAGATGTCAAACAAGTTAAAACCGAGGCAGTACCAATATAAGTATTGAACTTTAATTATATGGCTTGTAATATGACTATTGGCTGGCAACCAGTTCAGGGTGTACCCCGCCTCCTGCCCGATGATAGCTGGGATGGGCTCCGGCACTCCCGCGACCCTTGTGAGGATAAGCGGCTCAGAAAATGGATGGACTGTTTGAACATGTGGGCAGTGTGTGTTCTTGTGATGCGATCGTGCAATCTCCGCCTACATATGCGGGAAACGGAGGTGAAAGTAACAGAGGCGGAGCATGCTGCGTTTCCTCTTGTCAGCCGCAACGCCGCTGTTGCTCTCCGTCCTGGCAGATCTGGCCCTCGCCCTCGCCCTGCTCGCCTCCTCCGCGCTATCATCCGACCTATGACCCCGAGCGGGCCACGCCCTGCTCACACCACGGTGCTTATCCGGTTGATAGGCTTGGACTTGGAGCTGCCCCCTGTACCTGTCGCTCCGGCCCCCGTCACCTGCGGCCCTGGCTGAGGCTGCCCGGGGTGCTGGGGGGGGAGAGGGGAGAGAGGTGTAAGAGGGGTAAGGGGGGACGAAGGGGGGGGTAAAGGGGAGTGTGGTGGGGGAGGGGGGATGGAAGAGAGAGGAGGGTACTGGGGCAGATACGGGCCGGCGGATGCTGTGTGATGCGTGTTGACGGTAGCGGACGGCAGATTGTGGGGCAGAGTGCCGAAGATGAAGTGTGTTTGATGGCTGGAGTGGCTGCCCGGGTGCGGTGTGTGCACGTGCCCGGGGTGGGTTTGGGAGTGTGCGTGGGGGTGCGGATGGGAGTGAGACAAGGTTAGGGGCGGTTTGGTAACAGGGCCGGTGGTGCACCCTCTGATAGAGTGTGTGGGCTGCACGTGGTACAGGGCGAACTGTGGGTTCGGGGAATGCTGGGAGAGAGGAGAAAGGGGTGGTGGACGTCCAACTACCATGTTGGTGTAGCGACCCAGAAGCCCATGCTGTGAGAGCTGGGAGAGATGTGCCAGCTGCGGGTGCGGGGCGTGCGGTGCGCAAAGGGGTGTACGACAGGGTTGCGGGCCTCTCTGTACAGTATGAGGAGGCACCCCTTGCAAAGGAGGAGGGACATTTTGGGCATGGTAGCGATGGTGGTGGTAGTAAGGTGGTGGGGGCTGCACGGTAGCCGCGTGACAGTACTGTGCGTGCAGCGCCTGGATCTTGGAAGGCCCCCCTTCCAACTGCTGGCACAGGGATGAAGGGGAGTGAGGAGGGGGCCCTCCCGTCGTCGGCGGGTGGACAGGCGCGGGGTAGGGTGGCCCCGGTGGAATAAGGGGCCCTGGCGGTTTGGGGCGTTTGCTGCCGAATAGCGAGCCCAGGAAGGAGACGCTGTTGTTGCCGCTCCCCCCAGGGCAGCTCCCCGCTCCTGCTCTCTCGACACTGCTGGGGACGCCCCCGACTCCTGTCCCAGCAGTGGTATGTTGCTGCCCCGGCCCACCCCCCATCCCCGTTCCGGGGCTCAGGATGGGGCGATGAGGCCGGAAGTCTTCTGTTGCGTAGCAGCCGGAGACCACACCTGGCACTGAGTAGCGCTGGTGAGGCTGCGGACTGCTAATAATGGATCCCTGAAAGGAAAATAGTGTCATCTTACGCTATAAACATCCATGGAAGTCTCTTCCACCATAAGCATGTTCTACACAAGGCGTGTCAAACTCATTTTCCATCATGGGCCACATCATCGTTATGGTTTCCTCAGAGGGCAGTTATGACTGTGAAAACCACGTACAGTAAAAGTATAATCTCCTCATCATATTATTAAATATACATGTTGCAATTGTCCGTTGCATTTGATTCTTAACATACTGTATATTAAGAATATATACTAATATATACTGTGGAACGTCGTTTTTTGTGATTAAACCCTTCCAAAAAGTATGACTAAAACTGAATCGTACGAAAACCAGCGCAATATTTACCATTGGAAATAATTGATATCTAATCCGTTCCAGACACCCAAAATATTAACTAAAAATACATTTTATAGAGGCTTTTATTACAACTCAAGGCACTAACCCTCCCAGTTTGCTATGGCAACACTTGGGCAAGTTGGTGCAACTTATCCTGTCAAAAGTCACACCTTCAAAATAAAGGCAAACAGTATTATATCAAACAGTTTCACCGCATTTTCTTTGGCCCCATGGTGCCTTGTTCAGCAGTCACACTCAAACTATGTTGTGCTTGTTTATTGAGTAGAGCTGTTAAACAAGCCACCATGCGGCCTGAGAAAGTGTGGTGAGTGTGTTATTATGCTGTATGCTTTTATTTTGAAGGGTTGACTTTTGCCAGAGTGTGTTACGTTAATTTTACTTTGTAACGCATTACCAGCATCACTGATCGCGACAGTGTAACAAATAGCTGAAGGTGAGTCATTGACACAATTATCAGACAGTTAGGGTTTGCTGACACACCGTGAGATCGTTTCTCTAAATATCTGACACTGCCTGACACACTACCTCTGGTTACCCGTTGACTTCTTTCATCTATGCTCCCTGTGACACGGTCCGCTGCCATTTTCGAGCCACAATGGCCCATTTTCCCCCCAAAATGTGGACCTTTTGTCTGAAATGGCCCAAATTGTATAAGTGTTGAACAGGCTTTACACGTACACACAGGTGTGCTTGGACATCCAAGTAAAGGCAATACAAAGGGTGCAGGACAGACACAAAGAGTACATGCAGGTACACTCACGAGCAACCTTATCAATGTTTGAGGGAAGAGGGTGGATGTGAGTCTGTTATTACAGATCTATATTTGAAGAGTTCAAACGCGAAAGCTGACAAGGGCCGTTTAGACATAAATAGAATCACGGCTACGAGCAGACTGCCTTTCATGGCATTGTTCACTGTTGCATTTCCTAACCCTGGCAAACGAAAGAACTCCTATGAAAAAAAAAAAATTATAATAATAATTTGATTACAGAAACCAGAAAATCAAACAGAAAAAGTGCCAAATGCATTTTTTTCCATCTCCATTGAAGCCAATCACAAGCCACTACTTCTCGTTAACTCGCTGCTATATCATCGCCTCGATTGCCCTTGTAAGTGACTGTAAAATATGCTAATTGTGTGAAACAGCCCAAGAGAGACGATGTCATGAAACTTATCAGTGTAGTCGTGTCAATCGCAAACAATCCGTCAAGGACGCTCCAATCATTCACTTTAAAGAGGTCTTTGAAGTGAACAACAGGAGATGGCTTCTGATGGTTTTTTTCATTGGAGGTTAAGGTTTAGTTCAGGAGATTGTAGATTACGAATCGTAACAGTAACTTATAGTTATGTGAACATTTTGGACATGTCTGTTTTTGAACTAAATGGATTTCTTGGGAGTTTTGCCGATGAAATTACATCAAAAGACCTCTTCAAAAGACCTTTTCAATGAGTTATATTTTCCCCCAAATTAGCTTCTTTATTGATTGATTTATATTAACTTATAATACACTAATACAAATTATTAGCTATAGCCTGGGACCAGAAATTTAAAAAATAATTATACTGAGTTCACAAAAAATTGAACACTTTTGCATTTGAACTCTTCATATAGTCTTTGAGACTTACTTCCATAGTACTGTCCAGAGAACCGACACTGTTCCTTCGACCACGCTTCCCTGCACCCCACCAGGAAGAGTAAAGTTAGCAGAGAGAGAAAGATTGGAAAGTTTGCTTGTGTGTTAAGAAAAAGGAATGTTCCAGTAGACCTTTTCACCTGAACTAAAAATTGGGGGTTGTATCCACAGATATTCCCCCCAAAGGTTTAGGTTTTTCCAATTCCTTAAAAAAATAAATCTAAATTAATTCAGCGGAACCTGTGAGTGAGGAGGAAATATCGAGTGGATGTTCAAATAGTTGTACAGAGAAGATCGCAAGACTAGCGACCACTTCTAAAGAGACAGATTAGAAACCAAACCCCCCCCCCCCCCCCCCCATCATTGCGTTTGTGGAAGACATTTTCTCACAGTGACACACACGATGTAGGGTTGTCTTTGAGTAATTTAGCAAAACGTAATGGCTAACCTGCTTCCTAATATCAGCTCTACAGGGCGCTATTCAATTCGCCATTAAAGAGCTCGTCTGTGCCATTAATTTGAGCAACATTAGCCAGTCCCTCAATGATCATGTTAACTATGTCTGAATTTCCACCACGTCTATTTTTGAATCAATTTACCTGTTGAAATGTAAATTAAGGCTGGTGTTCTCTCTCCCTTGGAAGCAAGTTCAGCTCTGGTAACACATTTAAACTTCGCCGGTAGAGAAGAAGGCTAAAATCATCATTTAAGCCATTTCGCCTGTTTCCTCAATTGGTCTGCCTTGACCATATGACATGGAAGGGTTTGTTTCCTAGTGGTGCAATTTCGAGTTTTTGCCACCCGAAAGTACGTTTGACATCATGGTGAAAAGGTCGTATAGAACCAGAATAATATCATAGTTGAAGCCAACCATCCACCTGGCAGCGAGTAATATAGAACCTTCTCCACAGGGCTCTTTTACTCACCTGTGTCAGATAGGTCTCTGAGTGATGAGCTAAGTGCTGTGCGTTTGAGACCTTCGCCAACTGAGCAGTTATCATCAAAACTTGTCCTTCCCAAAGTACCATTCACAATGTCACTCTTCACACCACCACCTCCAGTGAGCAAACTGGGCCGCATTACACCCTTTTGCTTCTCCAACTCCGCTGTAAATATAGGCAAAAGGAATATATATATATATATATATATAGGACACACGTAAGATGACAAATTTACTTATTAGCTAATAGTGGCTTTGAGCAAGCGTGATTCATTTGCAGTCGGGATGTAGAGGGGGTGAACATTTCTTGCTGTCTCAGGAAGTCTCCAGTTACACCACAACAAGTCACAAAATTTGTTGCTGGTTGCTTTTTGAAAAAATATAGTTGTTAAATTGGCAACACAACAGTGATTTCAAACAAAGTGTGACAAATGGATGTTAAGTGCTGTTATTCTTTATCCTTGTTTATTTAGTTGGAAGAATGTCCTTTTATTAAGACACTTGGGAACTGTTAAAATTGTAAAATAAATGCATGTTTACTTTAAAATGTCAGTACAGTGAGATAATTGGGCAGGAAACATGTACAGCAATTCACAACTGTGGCCAGTAGATGGTGGACTTACATCCATCCATCCATTTTCCCTACCGGTTATCCTCACTACAGCAGTGATTCCCAATCTTTATTGAGCCAAGGCAGATAGTTTACATTTCAAAAATCTCACGGCACACCAACAAACAAAAATGTCACTAAAAGTGGATACACGAGTCAATTATACACTTTGTGCCATCGAATAAAAGAGCATTTATTTGTTCTGTCTGTCTTTATATGCCGCTGGCGTAGATAGGTGAACAAAGAGACATTATTTTTTGTGAATAAATATTCTGACCAATTAAGTGAAATTTGATAATTTCCCACAGCAGACCAGAAGAGCGCTCACGGCACACTGGTTGGGAATCACTGCACTACAGGGTCGCGGGCATGCTGCAGCCTACCCAAGCTAACTTTGCCCGAGAGGTGGGGTACACCCTGAACTGGTCACCAGCCAACAGAAAAATCATTCACACTCACATTTATACCAACGGACAATTTAGAGTCTTCGATCAACCTACAACCTATGCATGTTTTTTGGGATGTGGGAGGAAACCGGAGTACCCGGAGAAAATCCACGCAGGCACAGGGAGAACATACAAACTCCGAGGCTGGGATTCAACCCAGATCCTCAGAACTGTGAGGCAGATGTGCTAACCAGTCGTCCACCGTGCCACATTGGACTTACATTCCACTCTGTATTTCTCCATCTCCTGCACTTCAGCAACACTCTCCCTGAGGTCACTAACAAAGCGAGTGCTGTCTTGCTGACTGGGGGCCATGAAGACGATGAGAACTTTTCTTTCCCCACCCAAGACTGCGGAGGTCAGGCGGATACCATGAGGATAGTCTAAGAGAAAACAACAGTGAGAAACAAGGTCAAAAAATGACATACAGTGATGTGATAAAGTGTTTGCCCCATTCCTGATTTATTTATTTTTTGGCATGTTTGTCACAATTCAATGTTTCTCATCATCAAACAAATGTAAATATTAGTCAAAGATTAGTCAAGTAAACACAAAATGCAGTTTTTTAAATGAAGGTTTTTATTAAGGGAGAACAAAAATCCAAACCTACATGGCCCTGTGTAAAAAAGTAAACCAGAGTTCGAAGAGGAAAACCACATATGAGCAGTAAGAACACTAAGGCTCGTCTCAATTTTCCCAGAATACATCTTGATGATCCCCAAGACTTTTGGAAAAATACTCTTGTGGTCTGACAATACAAAAGTTGAACTTTTTGGAAGGTGTGTGTCCCATTACATCTGGCATGAAAGTAACACTGCATTTCAAAAATCATACCAACAGTCAAATATGGTGGTGGCATTGTGATGGTCTGGGGTTGTTTTTCTACTTCAGGACTTGGAAGACTTGCTGTGATAAATGGAACCATGAATTCTGCTGTCTACCAAAAAATCCTGAAGGAGAATGTCCGGCCATTTGTTCGTGACCCTAAGATGAAACAAATTTGGGTTCTGCAGCAGGACAATGATCCAAAACACACCAGCAAATCCGCCTCTGAATGGCTGAAGAAAAACAAAATGAAGACTTTGGAGTGGCCTAGTCACAGTCCTGACCTGAATCCTATTAAGATGCTTTGGCATCACCTTACAAAGGCGGTTCATGCTTGAAAACCCTCCGATGTGGTTGAATTACAAAAATTCTGCAAACATGGGTGGACCAAAATTCCTCCACAGCACTGTAAGAGACTCATTCCAAGTTATTGCAAATGCTTGATTGTAGTTGTTGCTGCTAAGGGTGGCCCAACCAGGTTTAGGGGGGAATCACTTTTTGACACAGGGGCCATGTAGGTTTGGATTTTTTTCTCCCTTAACAATAAAAACCTTCATTTAAAAACTGTATTTTGTGTTAACTTGTGTTGTCTTTGACTAATATTTCAATTAGTTTGCTGATGGGAAACATTTAAATGTGACAAACATGCAAAGAAATAAGAAATCAGCAAGGAGCAAAAAAAATTTCACACCACTGTATAATGATGGTTGAAATGTGCAAAAGGAACAATGAGTTTCTTACATGAGTTCTGGAACATGTGCACTTGCATCTCAACCAGAGGGAAAGATTGTCTAAAACTGTATGTCACTGAGGTTTTCTTCTTCTGAAAGATTTTGGTTACCTAAGGCAGAACATGAAGACAACTGACATTGTAACAAATACTTGAAAAGACTCCTCATCAGGTTTTTATACATTTGCCATGTATGAGCAAAGCAAAGCAAATTAATTTCTACAGCGCATTTCATACACAAGGTAACTAAATGTGCTTTACATGATTAAAAGCATTAAAAAACAAAGAAAAAAAAACAGCTTATAAAAATTTAAAACCAAGAGAAAAAAAATACAATTAAAACAGCGTACAGTGCAAGAAATGTCATTTAAAAGTGGAAATGCTCTTAAAAGCATGGGGGAAAAGAAGAGTTTTTAACCTGGACTTAAAAACATGCACACTTGGGGCTGACGTCACTTCTGTTGTAAGCTTATTCCATTTGTGTGCAGCATAATAGCTAAATGCTGCTTCACCATGTTTGCTTTGGATTCTGTGCTCCACTATTTGACTTGAGTCTGTCGATCTAAGAGCCCTACTGGGTTTATATTCCATTCGCATTTCTTTCATGTATTCAGGACTTAAACCGTTTAGTGATTTATAGACCAGTAGCAGAACTTTAAAATCTATTCTAAAGCTTACTGGAAGCCAGTGTAATGACTTTAGAATTGGAGAAATATGCTCTGACCTCTTTGTTCTGGTCAGAACCCGAGCTGCAGTATTCTGAATGAGCTGCAGTTGTTTAATGCTCATTTTGGGGAGTCCAGTCAGAAGACCATTACAATAGTCAAGTCTACTTGAGATAAAAGTGCCTGATGAGTGCCTGTAAGCTCGAAGAGGCAGTATAGGATGGACCTCCAAAAAAGGCGTCTTACCACCAAAAGGTCATTAAAGAGAAAGACCTCGCGCTGATGTACTCCTGTTCTCTGAGGTCTGTTGGGGTCGGGTACCTCGTATAGCTGGCAGCAACACACCAGCCTACGATGGGGAAGGGACAGTACCTAAGAAGACAAATACAAGAATTATATATATATATTAATTAGTTACAAAACGGCATGTAAATCTTGACCCAAAAATAAGCATGTTTTCAAAAGTTGCCCTCACAGGCTTCTTGCCCACAAGGACTCTCTCCACTGCCTGCACTTGAGACACATGGTCGTCATTGGTGCGCAGCTCCCATTTCTGTATCCGTTGGTAAATCCCAACAAGCAGGTCCCTGGGAATATCCTGACCATTATCTACGCCTTGGGTGAATAAAAGGGAGGGATTGCTTCATTAAACAGTTGATCAGATTTTCATGCACAAGACAAAGTACTACAATCACAACGAAAACAACACACAAAACTCTTCCTGTACATGTTGACAAATTGCATATACAGTACGAGTTCAGTGATTTTTAAAGTGTAGTATGTGGGCTCCCTCTAGTGGTATGTGATACAATCACTGAATTAAATACAAATAAAATTTTGATCATTTAAAACTTAAACTGTAATCAAACATATTAGAATGAAGCTTGTACAGTAGCTATGCATACAGCCTGTTCTAACAAAACAAAAACAGTACGGTACATTTTATACATTTTTTTTTTTACTTCTCATATACTGTACATTTTTGTTCAGTTGTATTTAACTTTTAAGTACAATACAATGCATTTGCATTTAATTTTGAAGAGCTCTTTGTTTTTAAACATTTAAGTATTTCTTTAAATTTAACTTTAACTTTAAATATATTGCCCATTAAATGTAACTTTAATGGGCAATATATTTTATTAAATCTCTTTTATCCTATGTTTTTTTTATTATTGCACACTCATCCAATTATATCTTGAAATGCATGAGCACATTTAGACGATGTACAGTGGTCATTGTAGTCGTCTACAAACGTGCTTTTCTAAAAATAAATAAATAAAAACGTGACACAGATCACGTTTTTCCATCACCGCACATCAACATCACACACCATCATCACAACTGTGGCAAGTGGATATTGTTTTGCTTTGATGATCAAGTAGCACCTCTTAAATTCTTGATAAAATCCTCCAGCTTCATCTTCCTCTCTGCTTTGACGTTAGGGCTGTACATGTCTGTGTTGAGAAGGATTATGGCGAAGGCCAAGATGAAGATGGTGTCGGGGTTCTGGAACTGCCGAACCAGAACCGGATTACACATGCAGTATCTCTGACTGCATGGGAGGCATAAAACACAGTCAGTGTAATTGGTGGCTTCGAAGCTGTGCTAACCTCTACCAGTGGTAAGCTTGCAATTTCCGACACACAAACCTGAAGGCCTCAATGAGCCGTTCCACTTTTTGTGCTTCTCCTTGAACTTTTATTTGAGCCTGGAACTTCCTCAGAGCATCATCCAGGTCCATTCCAGAGAAGTCCATCTCATCAACCACACAACTGAAATTGACAAAATAGAGATTTTCAATCTTGGCATGTTAAACATAATGTCAAACAACAAAAAAGAAAGGTTCCCTTCGTATACCCACTCTAAAACATCTTTGTTGAATTGCTTCTGCCGGTTCCCCAGGAACTCTCCGATCATCTGCCTGCTCAGACCCTTCCTCTCGAGGATGAAACGAGCAATCCCAACTGGAGTGTCTGACACAAAGCCTCTCTCAATCAGGTACTGGATCCCCTTCTCTGGCTTCCTGTCATTGAAGGAAACATACCAGTTAAAGTACTGTATGCATTGCCTATATGACTGTAGTGCAAACGTCTTACTTGTTGAAAAGATTGAGACCTATGCGGTACTGGCGTCTCTGCACTACGTCACTGTTGAAGGGCGGAGAGTCCCAGCTCTGGCGGCTTTCCCTCTGATATGTCTGCTTGCCCAGAGGGGGTAGAGGTTCGCGGAGGCTGTCCTGAGACGAGGAACCGGAACTGCAGTTGACTGTCTCATTGGAGTTGGTGGTGGAGTTCAGAGAGTCGTTGTCGCCATCCGAGCAACACGGCTGCTCCAGCCCTCCAGAGGGCAGAGCTGTGGAGGAGGAGGAGGACAGAGGAGTGGTGGGGGGCTGTTGAGGCGATGAAGACGACGATGGCGTGTCAGGGTACTGATGGTGGTGGATGGGGTGGTGGTGATGGTGATGGTGGTGTGAAGCCACCTGGTGAGGGATGTGTGTCGGGACGGCTCTGCCAGGTGCTCTGATCTGACCCTGGGCGGCCGCTGTGGATGGCGAGCGGGCCACAGTGTTTGGGGAGTGTTTGAGGGTTCCCTGAGGAGACCCAGCCCCCACTCCAGGCTCCTGCTCATAGACCAGCTGTCTGGTTAGAGAGCCCCGATCTGAACGGTCACTCATGTCCACTGAGCTGTCACTCGGCGGCTCAATTGTGAGGAGAGGCAGGTGTGCGCCCCTCAGACGGTAGTCCCTACACTCTGTGCATGGTGTGCTGCGCCGACTGTTACTGCTGCCCCCTCCCTCTGTGTCCCTGCTGTCCTCACGCACCCCGACACCCCCACCAGGGCCCCAATATTCTGTGTCGGTGCTGCTGGGTGCCCGGTCCGGGGAAAGCGGCGAGGGTGGCATGCCGTCGTCCATGTAAAGCGTGACGTCGCTGTACGAGGTTGCCGTACTGTCTCCGTGCATGCTCAGTACTCCTCCGACTCCCCTGGCTCTTTCACCCAGCCCACGTTGCGAGGAGGGGTTGCTGCTACTGCTCCACATACACTCCCCAAAATCTTCACTGAGACCACCACCCTCCCTGCTTCCTTCTTGGGAGTCATTGCGATCAGCAC
The DNA here is from genome assembly GCF_024500385.1 of Phyllopteryx taeniolatus. NCBI lineage: Eukaryota > Metazoa > Chordata > Actinopteri > Syngnathiformes > Syngnathidae > Phyllopteryx > Phyllopteryx taeniolatus. The sequence goes on along the minus strand of NC_084502.1, from coordinate 11,061,812 downwards.
GGCAGGTCAGGGCATTGTCAATGGAATCAGCTAAGGACTTAACCTAGATAGAACACAAACAGAAGTAGTAGTTAGTAGGACACTAGGGGTGATACCTTTTTCACATTGTCACCGAACAGAACTACCAAAGCAAAGTATAATTGTTTCTAAATTCATGATACATGTTTGAAGATAGTTGCTGAAAACGCGCAAAGACTGCTAACTCTGTATACTCAATTGTGGAGATATAGCGTTAAACTGTTTTTCACAATTTCAGTTTTCCTGATTTTCTTTTGGGGCCGTGACTAAAACAGCGGCAAGTATTAGTTCAGCATTAGTTTCCCCTCTCCCACTATATAAGAACCTGAGCGCCTTCATTCGCATCAGTTGTTGTTTGGCGCAATTGCGAGTTTCTTAGACCCTTTCCACATGGAAACAAGTCTAAGTGTATCAGAATCAGAATTATCTTTATTTGCCAAGTACGTCAAAAACACACAAAGATATATATATCTCCAAGAGGAGCCCCGGAAGCCTGTCGTCTCACAACCTTTCATATTCTTGGATTGGTTGGTGTGGTCCTGGTAAGTAGCCTTCCAGATCGCCACATCTCACTCTACTTGATTTTTACTTTCTGGGCATTTGAAAGTGTATCAGGAAAAGATACCAAACATAAACCATCTCAAGGAACATATCATCAACGCCATTACAAGTATAACTCCACCTGTACAAATACCAGTGGCGGCTGGTCAGTAGAAGGCGATAGGGTGCTGCCCCACCCCACACAGTGGTCACCACATTAATTTCCCTGAAGATTAAAATTAAATAAAAATATTGAGAGTAAAATAAAAACATTTCAAAATATACGTATATCTATTTTTACATCAGAAGGATGAATATAGTGAATAATAATATATAGTTACTGGTGAGTAAAGTTGTTTCACACGTGTTGTCTGATTAATTATTGAAGCGCTTCCGGTGTGGGGACCCATTGACACTCGTTAAAAGTGATACAGTACTTCCTCTTCAATGCAATAGATACAGTAGGTCCAAGTTGGGGCACAACATTCCAGCGCCCAAGCTGGCCTACAAAACATCACATCCTTGCTTGGGATCTATGCAAGCAGCACTTGACTCACTAAAACTTAAAAAAAAAAAATCCACATAAAGTTCCAGTCAAGTTAAACAGCGCTCACTCGCTGTCTTCTGGAGTTCCTATTTATTTCAAGTTTTACATCTCAGCGTATCTCTGCAACATTGAAGGTAAGTTTTCTAAAATTGTTTGCTGGTGAAACACACGTTTTATTAAGTTGTACGTCTTGTTAAGTTGAACAGATGCCAGCTCAAGCTCAAGCTCAGCCCAGTTCAGTATCCAAAAGAGTAGCGCTGACCATCATGTTGTCAGCCCGGGCGTTTGGCCTAGCCGTTAGTGCCACTAACCTGTTTGCAGAACGAGTCCTCTAAGTGGGTGTAGTCTCCTGGGCGATCAGTGTCGGGGGAATGAGGAGGGCCTATGGCCACACTGTGAGTGAAGTTGGTCTGCGTCTGGGCCTGCTGTTGAGGCTGCCGCTCATCAAAAGAATACTGGAGCCTCATATTGGACAGGATGATGCGGCGTGTCATGCGACTCTCAGAGGCAGAGCTTCGGAGGCGTTCAAAGTTCTTGTTCATGCGATACTGTCTGAAGGCTGTCTGAATGGTCCTGGCTGCCCTCCGACTCACGAATGAGCCCCCGTACTTTCTCTCCAGCATTTCCACCTGGGGAGATTGGAAAGAAATTACTATGCACAGACTATTTGGCAGTCTTGTAATGTAACAGCGTATAAATACTGTACGTTCTTACTGTACTTTAATATAATTTTCACAGATCTGTACTTTACCCTGTACTTTGGTTATTTATATTTCTGGCAACTTTTGACTTTTACTCCACTACATTTCACCTAACCATCGTTGTTACTGCAAAATGATATCACAAGAATTTTTTTATTGAGAAAATGCCTGTCCAGTGCAAGCACGTAATATACACGCGCAGAGTACTGATAAGATCAGAGCACCCGCTCCAGCTGCAGACAACGGCCAAAACGACTACAATGATGAACTCCGTGGTGGTGATAATGAGGATAGCGTTACGCACCTGTGGGAGTATTACAGGATACCCCTTGATCCTACCTAAGGACCACCACACATCAAGCAACACAGCCTAGAGTGACTTAAGTGGAACCTTGTGAAAAAATTACAACTGGCTACTCTTCAACGCACACCAAGTGATTGAGCACTGCATGTGGTCCAATGGGAAAATATGTGACACTGTATGGGGTATTAAGGCTCCATATACAATATGTTGCACTGTATTATATTTTATTGAACCACAAAAACATGGAGCGATTGTCAAGCAAGAAGCGGATGGCCACAGAGTAAATTGGTGCGAATAATATAATCATAAATATTGGCATTCAAAAACTCTGTGTTCAACATGAAGAATCACTTTGAGGTAGGTTAAATTAATTCATTTTAGATCACTTAAGTCAAAATGTTACGCACCCAAAAATCAAGAAACCCTTTTACCTATGTATAACAAGCACCATCAATTTGCTGCTATCCATGCACAAAACATGGAGTATTATGAATATTTTATTTGGTTTTTCAAAGAAATATTCTGCTGTGTGCATGCGCTGACGTACAACCCCAATTCCAATGAAGTTGGGATGTTGTGTTAAACATAAATAAAAACAGAATACAATGGTTTGCAAATCATGTTCAACCTATATTTAATTGAATACACTACAAAGACAAGATATTTAATGTTCAAACTGACAAACTTTATTGTTTTTAACAAATAATCATTAACTTGGAATTTTATGGCTGCAACACGTTCCCAAAAAGCTGGGACAGGTGCCAAAAAAGAAAGTTGAGGAATGCTCATCAAACACCTGTTTTGAACATCCCACAGGTGAACAGGCTAATTGGGAACAGGTGGGTGCCATGATTGGGTATAAAAGGAGGTTCCCTGAATTGCTCAGTCATTCACAAGCACAGATGGGGCGAGGTTCACCTTTTTGTGAACAAGTGCGTGAGAAAATAGTCGAACAGTTTAAGGACAATGTTCCTCAACGTAGAATTGCAAGGAATTTAGGGATTTCATCATCGACGGTCCATAATATCATCAAAAGGTTCAGAGAATCTGGAGAAATCACTACATGTAAGCGACAAGGCCGAAAACCAACATTGAATGCCCGTGACCTTCGATCCCTCAGGCGGCACTGCATCAAAAACCGACATCAATGTGTAAAGGATATCACCACATGGGGTCAGGAACACTTGAGAAAACCAATGTCAGGAAATACAGTTCGGCGCTACATCCGTAAGTGCAACTTGAAACTCTACTATGCAAAGAAAAAGCCATTTCTCAACAACACCCAGATACGCCGCCGGCTTGTCTGGGCCCGAGCTCATCTAAGATGGACTGATGCAAAGTGGAAAAGTGGTCTGTGGTCCGACGAGTCCACATTTCAAATTGTTTTTGGAAATTGTGCACGTCGTGTCCTCCGTGCCAAAGAGGAAAAGAACCATCCGGACAGTTATGGACGCAAAGTTCAAAAGCCAGCATCTGTGATGTTATGGGGCTGTTAGTGCCAATGGCATGGATAATTTACACATCTGTGAAGGCACCATTAATGCTGAAAGGTACATACAGGTTTTGGAGAAACATATGCTGCCATCCAAGCAACGTCTTTTTCATGGACGCCCCTGCTTATTTCAGCAAGACAATACCAAACCACATTCTGCACGTGTTACAACTGCGTGGCTTCGTCGTAAAAGAGTGACTAGACTAGACTGGCCTGCCTGCAGTCCAGACCTGTCTCCCACGCCCATACGTGTGGCGCATTATGAAGCGTAAAATACGACAACGGAGACCCCGGACTGTTGAACAGCTGAAGCTGTACATCAAGCAAGAATGGGAAAGAATTCCACCTACAAAGCTTCAACAATTAGTGTCCTCAGTTCCCAAATGTTATTGATGTTGTTAAAAGAAAAGGTGATGTAACACAGTGGTAAACATGACCCATCTTTTTTGGAACGTGTTGCAGCCATAAAATTCTAGGTTAATGATTATTTGCTAAAATCAATCACGTTTATCAGTTTGAGCATTAAATATCTTGTCTTTGTCGTGTATTCAATGAAATATAGGTTGAACATGATTTGCAAATCATTCTATTCTGTTTTTATTTATGTTTAACACAACGTCCCAACTTCATTGGAATTGGGCTTGTAATTTAGATTATTTTTATCGAACGTTCGTGTTTGCCTCCTCACCATTTCTACTCATGTTCTCATGTTAACAACGACCAAAGACAGTGATCGACTCAAATCAATGGTCAATGATACAATAAGTATACCATTTTACCAGTACTATTGAGATAAATAGTATAGTCTTACAAGGTAGGAGCTTTTCTTTGGATTTCCTCCATCACCTTACAATCACTTTGTTTATGTCAAACTGCCGAGCTGCTTCATGGTTCCCTTCTGACGGCAATAGTGATCACTCGACGATTTTTTTTTTTCAGTTCAGATTTTTTTTACTTTTTACACAAGTATCGCTTTCAGGTACTTTATAAAAGACGGCTATTTAGACACTATCTGTAATTATTACAAAAGCAAGTTTTCCGGTGCTTTCTTTATTACCTACCTTCTTATCCTGCAGATCCGTTGAGAGTTCATAACTGTCTGAGAGAGCCTTGCATCTCTTGTTCTCCTCCTCCTCCTGTTTGCGAAGGGCTAGGCTGGCCGGTTGGTGGCGTGTTCGCAGCACCCAGGCCAAGCTGGCAGAACCGGAGGCAGTCACACATGAGGGTCCCCTGGAACCAGGGGGGGTCACGCTGCTGTTGCTGTCACTGTAGCGCTCTGAGCCACGCAAGTAAGGTGTCTGGCTGAAAGTGCTGTCCTTGTGGGTGCCCGTTTCCCCCGGACACTGGGACTCCACTTCCACACTATAGAAGAAATAGCTTGCACGATTAGAATGGCTGCGTAAAAGAAAACAAGTCATACATTTATAGAGTTTGTAAAGTGGAACTAAACCTACACCTCAGGGGGAAACTGACCTTGACGCAGTGAAGTTCATGTGGAACTATAATCCTCAGTAAATCAAATACAGGTGCATCCCAATAAATACAAAATATTGTGAAAAACTCTCCTTGCATCATTTTTCATTGCTAACAGCAAAAGGTAAAAAGAGACATGTTGTACTGTAAGTAGTGTGCAAAAGTCTTGGGAATTTCTACGAAATACAGTGATCTTGACATGACCATAATAGATTTTCATTTAATTTAGTTTAAGAAAGGCTAGGTAGGTTTACATTGTTGTGTATTAGTTGTTTGCCTTAATTTGTGTTTTTGCTTCACTGTGTGTATTTTTTTCCACTGCTTTATTTGTCATGCACACAATCGTATGGTTCTAAAATTCAGGTACAGGTATTGAATTCAGTGCGTCCCACCATTATATGCACAAATTATGATCTATGGCCAGTAATGCAAGTGTGATAAAGACTATAAAACATTCTTAAAACTTTTAAAAGAAAACATGTTTCCGCCCGGTCTCGAACCGGGGACCTTTCGCGTGTTAGGCGAACGTGATAACCACTACACTACGGAAACCTTGCGTAGGTCGTGCACGATATTGAAATATGAAGTCACGGTATATAGATAAAGTTAAATATAGGACCTATTAGAAAGTACTTTATCGACATGGAGCCCGAAGTTGTCCCACAGTAGACGACTGCACTTCCGAGCACTATAAACAGGTTTTAAACCACATTTTAGTCCAAAATAAACAGAGTTGCAGTCAGTAGAGCAAGAATAAAAAACACTTATTCAAGTCCAAAAATCAGCACAGTTATCCATATTGTGTTGTAAAATCCAACTAGAGGCTGGTCGTCTGTTTTTCGAACAACCCGTCACACTTTTCCTCCTTGCTGAATGTTGACGTCATCACACTGGGACCATTCTGCCCTCAACAGGACAACGTGAAACGACAACTTAGCGCGTTGAAAAGCCAGTGCTGTGTTGCACGGTTGTATCGTCGGACGCAGAGCACGTTTTTGTTTATTATTTGCTTGTTTGTTAAGTTAGCTTTGGTCCTCAAGTCAGTTCGTACGTGCCTCAACCAGGAAGTACGGCGGCCCAAAAGGAATTGAAGGCGTATACGAGCTGTATTCAGTCATCTTGAAAATTGATCACAACAAGCCAATTCTGAGGTCTTATAATTAGTAGCCAAACATTTCCACATCAATGGTAAGTCTCTCAAAGTGTGTTTCGTTCATTTTATGTTTTATGTAATAGGGTGTGCAGTTGCAATTGCTATAAAAACCTGTCAGAAATTCCAAATATATTTGTTAAAGTTACAGTCAGCTTGCTTGCTAACTGAATCATGTTGTTAAGTGACCATGGCTCATCAAATGCTAATATAGGCCAAAAATGTCCACCATGCCTTTCTAACAACATAAAAACTACTTAATACAATGAATATGAAGTTGATTGGAAAATTTCAGATTCTTTGTGAAATGGGGAACTTTCAAAGTCACCTGATGGTGATTATTGACTTGGGTCACATTGACGAAATTATACAGGGAGGGAACCATGTGCTGCATTTAGAACAGTAATTCCCAACCATAGTAATCCCCCACTATTAAAGGTGGGATCAAGACAGTCCTATTGCAAATAGCAAAAAAACATGAGTAATTGATAGCCCCCCTCCCAACAGTTTTTATAATTGCCTATATTATTGGTTTAAACCATAATTAAATTAAATTTGAAGCCATATTGTGGCATCTTAGTGAGTTTCAGAAAGTGCACAAAAGCTGTGAATAAGTGGCTTTTAGATTAGTTTTGAAATTCCTTGATATGTTTTGGAAAAGCACTCCACCGTAAAGATTTACCAATATTGGAGTTGGTGAGTTAATTCCTATACATTAAGATAGACCCTCTGACTCAGGTTGGTTTTGAAAATGATGACATCGTAATGCTGATCAAACTGAGGTTTTCACAGGTGAAAAAGGTAAAAAAAAAAAAAAAAGTAGTTTTAAACTACTTTTGCCAATCATTATTAAGGAGTCTAGATTTGTTAATGTAGCAGTTGAAAGGTAAAGTTTAATATTCTGACTGGGGGGTGTGGGGGTTTGGCCCTGGGCAGATGTTAAGGAAGTCAAAACAATGAATGTACATGCGAAATTTGTTTGTATCTAAACATCATGTCTTGATATTAACATGTACTCTATGAGCAGTAAGACTAGCGCAAAAGCTAACATTGTATGAGAGGTGTCCTGGCTGGTCCACCAGTATTATAATGATATTATAAGTACGTGATATGGTCTCTTTTGTAACAAGAAAGAGTGTACATTATATTGCAAGACAGATTACAAGCCAGTGTGCCATACAAATTATGTCGAAGCTGTTATTTGATACATAATTTCAACATACTGTTGGGTTTTACAGTCAATAAAATGTTCTGGCAACTCAATTTCTTCTTTTTTTTGGTTATTTATAATTCCTCCTCCTTGGCTCCTTAAATAGAAAAACTCATAAAAGGGAAGGGGGGGGGGGATTGGGGTTGTTGGACCTTTTGTGGGTGGTGAGGCAGTTGTTCAGATGAAAATGTTGTTGCTATGGCAATGTATTGACCGTTATCACTTTTGAAGTGGGTGTTGAAAGATGCTCTACAGGTTGTGAATGACAGTCTAAAGAACACTGCTCATGATTAAAATGCTTCCTACCTCTTTCCAAATGCATTTAACAATGAAATTGTGAAGCAATCCTCCTACTTTTGGTTGCTTTTTTTTCATCTCATGTAAACTGTGTGAAATGGAAATTTGGCATTGGGCAGATGGTATTTTCATTCAGCTGAGTCACATGAACCTTGGGGAGCAACAGGCCTGGTTGTATAAACATGTTTCTCAATTGTTTTGTTTTTTTCTTAATTTATTTGTAATTTTTTTGTTGCCCAAGATTTCTGAAAGTATATTATAGGAAGGGGGAAAGCAGGGTGCATCAAACATGAAGGTGGCCGTATTGCAGCAGGCATCTGCACTTCATGATTTATGCAAGAGACACTTAGTGGTCCTGTTAAGAGACCCACAGGGAGATTTTCTCAAGAGGCTCATTCATAGACACCAAGCCAGAGTTTCATTGCATCTAACCATTTAATTGGACTAGCAGAGGACACATGTTCTAAGATAGAGTAGCAAGATGTGTATATGCACAGTTGCATGTGTCTTGCAGACAAATGCTTTGACATACTTGCACATGGAAAATCAAATGAGACCCATTGAGCTCAATCATACATTTGGTCGGCCTTTGGTAAGATGATAATGTTCAGTTTTGAGTGAGGCTCTCAGAACAGTAATGAAATGTATTTATTTCAACTCGCCAACTGTATAAATTGAAAGATTAAATATTTCCACATGTAAATGACATACAATGACAGTCTAATGTTGTACAGTAGAAAAAAAAGTCCTCCAATATCCTTTTACAATTTACCTCAAATTGGCCATCAAAAAATATCTTATATATCTTTTGCAGCACGGTGAATAAGTGGTGAGCACGTCGGCCTCACAGTTCAGCGGTTCGGGGTTCGACTCTCGGCTCCGGCGTTTCTGTTTGGGGTTTGTATGTTTTCCGGAGGACGAGTACCCGGGGAAAAAAACTAAACAAAAAAACACGTGGGCATCGAAGACTCTAAATTGTCAGGTAGGTTTGTGAATGTAAACGGTTGTTTCGTCTCAAAGTGCTCATGCGATTGGCGGATGACCAGTCTACAGCGTACACCGCCTCTCGCCCGAAGTCACCTGGGATAGGCTCTAGCACACCCGCGACCCTAATGATGATAGAAAACGGATGGATGGATGGATGTACGTCTTTCTCATATATTATTTATTGCAATTTGCTACACCAACAAAAACATACTGGTAAATCAATACATGAATTTGTCTTTGGCACACATGCAAGTGTATCAAAAGTTGTGGCCAGTGCATACGTTGCAACTTATATGTAATTCAGCTGTTTGTAGTCATCAATACATAAAATAGCGAGGGATCGACAAGAGCGCCAAGATACTGTTGTTTTCTCATTAAATATTGATGTGCTTGCTGTGTGCGTGCGACAGAGCGGCAGTCGGTCCAACTTCGCAGGGGTGCCCAATAATGAGCTGCTTTCTAATCCTTCACGTTCATCTCAAGTTGTTTCGGTGTAAACAGTCATCGTTTTTTTTCACAAAGCTTGATTGCAAAGGAGACAGCATGATGCTCTGCGACATCCCAAACCAGGAGCAGACATAAACAAATGTCCTTTGTGTCATCAAGCAAAGGTTCGACAACATTCTTTTGTGGCCACACCGAATGAAGACAACCAACTCTTTTACAGGGTTAGAGCATTCTTCACCCACCAACACTCACTCAGTGTTGTATAAGGCTGCAAACTTGACATCACATAACTACACGAACACAAAGATTTATACTGAGAAACAGAGTTTGGGGGTCGGGCAGTGGGGGCGGTTTTACACGTCCGTGTCACAGTCTGCCCATCCTGGGCTGGAGCGCCCCAATCATGAAGGCAAAGCACAGTGGTGAGGGAAAAAAAATGTCATGAAATATAACTGGAATTTGGTGGGGAGGGGATCTGGATCAGCATGTGTATCTAACCTAAGGCCAATCTCGGACGGACAACATTCTGAGTAGGTCTAGGCATTTGTTCCGGAAGTCTAAGTTACGGAGTAACATTTATTGCAAAGCCAGTTAAAACGGATTTTGATCAGAGAAGGCAAGCTCAAAACGACGCAAATCTCACTGGGTATTTCACCTACTCCTGTCAAACTTTTGTGCCCCCCGGTACATCTCCCATTCACTGAGAAGTCTGATTTGGCCTTTACAGAACAGAAAGCAAACACACAAATCCTCTTGAAACCAACACATTTGCAAGTTGTTGTTTTTTTTTATGTCTCAGCACCAGATAAATCTTTAATCATTTAGATAATCAGTCAGTCCCACTGTATTCGAACTTGAGCGCCTTTGACACTTACTTCTCTGTGGTGTGTCAAATTTGCAAGGCATTTAGTTTCAGTTGACAGGGAAGCGAGCACACTGAATTATCATCTGAACAGTATGTACACTAATAATTAGTGTCTTAAATACAACCCAGAGTATGACTGAACTCTATTGCAATTTCAATTGCAATCACGTTTAAGTTATTTGAAGATGGATTCATCAACACGGAGCATGAACAGGTGTAAAATATTCCGAATACACATCATGAAAATCAAGGCCCCCGTACAGCAACACATCTGGTGACATAATTTCTCTCCCCATATACAGTTTAGTGACCCTGACACAAAACAGGAGAAAGAACCAACGATAAAAAGTTCTTACCATGCTGGAATGGGCAGAAAAATGACCTAAACGAGAGGGTGCAGCATGATCTCAAACACACCTTCCCCGCTTTTTTTTTTTAATCACACACATGCACGCATACGTTTCCTCACCTTGAAAAGCTGCACAGGCTGCATTCTTTGAGGTTTCTTGTTGACAGCCTCCACCCTCCCTGCACTGACTTACTGATACAGGCACGGAAATAAAAAGGGAAATCAACTACAATTCCAATTAAGTTGAGTTGTTGCGTTAAAGGGAGAGGTGGCAAAAAAAGACTGAGAAAGTTGAGGAATGCTCATCAAACACCTGTTTGGAACATCCCACAGGTGAACAGGCTAATTGGGAACATTACAACATATTATGAAGCGTGAAATACGACAACGGAGACCCCGGACTGTTGAACAGCTGAAGCTGTACATCGAGCAACAATGGGAAAGAATTCCACCTACAAAGCTTCAACAATTAGTGTCCTCAGTTCCCAAACGTTTATTGAATGTTGTTAAAAGAAAAGGTGATGTAACACAGTGGTAAACATGACCCTGTCCCAGCTTTTTTTGGAACCTGTTGCAGCCATAAAATTCTAAGTTCAGGATTATTTGGTAAAAACAATAAAGTTTATCAGTTTGAACATTTCATGTCTTGTCTTTGTAGTGTATTCAATTAAATATAGGTCGAACATGATTTGCAAATCATTGTATTCTGTTTTTATTTATGTTTAACACAACGTCGCAATTTCATTGGAATTGGGGTTGTACATGGATGACCATAATTGTGGGTGTGGTGGGTCAAGGTCAGTTTGTAGTTTTGTGAATTTTAAATCACACCATGTTTGTATTGAAAGTCTGAAAGAACATAACGAACGAAACATTTCGACAGAAATAATGAGCAAATAGCAAATGTTTTCACCTAAAGACAATTTGCTAAGAAACCCCTTAGTTATTGTTGCTAGGTCCAACAAGGTTGCAACATGATGCGTCAACAAATATTGTTACATTTTTGGAGTGTGTGTGGGGGGGGGGGGGGGGGTAACAGTCAGCCATAGAGCAAAGTGACACAAGAAAATCATGTAAAACAAATAAAGATGGAAGCTAACATGTCATAGGGTCCGACATTAAGCCTTTTTGACTGGTGGCCCAGGCAAAATCGTTATTGGCCCCATATCTTCATGATATAACTCATAACATTTTAGCGATTATTTCTTATTTAATGTCTTTATACTATAAGAAATTTTTAGTATGATTGCATTCATGGCTATGACTGTGTAGTACAATTGCACAAATAAATATGAATGCTTCAAAGAATAAATCAATTACCAAATATACACGTATGCACACATGGCCACTATATGGTGCTCAAGCACCTGCCCGTTTGCCCTGGACCAAAAAAGCTCCCTTTTTGCTGCATCCCATTTTTTTTCTTCATTCATCAATATTTAAAAAAATATATATTTTTTTTAAATTGTCATATACATGTATAAAACTCCGGAGCATACAACGTATACAACTCCGGAGGCACTGATGAAGGCATTCACTCTCGTAGGAGCCCACATAGGAAGACAAGAAAAGACTCTCCAAGAACTCATGGAATCGCTACACTCCCTCACACAACAAGTATCCCTCCTTTCCTCGATGATGCCATCCAAACTTCCACCTGTAAGTACGCCTTCCGTGCCCGCAGCCTCAGAGCCACCCCGCCTCCCGTACATTTATCATGTGGACGGACAACAAGAATCTCTCTTACCTCCGTTCCGCCAAACGCCTTAACCCTCGACAAGCTCGCTGTGCCCTCTTCTTGAGTAGCTTTCATTTCAGTCTATCCTTTCGTCCTGGCTCCAAAAACAGCAAACCAGATTCCCCGTCTCGACTTTACTCACCCCCCTCCAGCCCTGACAAACCGGAACCCATCCTTCCTTCCTCGTGCTTCGATGGAGCAGTCACTTGGCAGATCGAACAGGTGGTTAAGGACGCCCAAAAGACTCACCCGGATCCCAAGACCGGGCCTCCTGTTCGTACCCGATTCCGCATGCTCTGACGTTTTTCAGTGGGCTCACAACTCCAAACTCACCTGTCATCACTGGTATCACCCGCACCATTCAGTTCATCCAGCAGCATTTTTGGTGACCCAGCCTGTTTCAAGACACCCAGGAGTTCGTCCAAGCCTCTGTGCCCGAGGGAAGTCTTCACACCTGCCCCCAGCTGGGCTGCTGCGTCCACTTCCTATCCCGAGCCGCCTTTGGTCCCATATCGCTCCGGACTTTGTTACCGGTCTATCTCCTTCTGAAGGTAACTCTATGATTCTCACTATTGTCGATCGCTTTTCCAAATCCGTCCGTTACGTACCCCTCCCCGAACTACCATCCGCCTTCGAAACTGCTAACCTCCTTGTCCAGCATGTCTTTAGACTCCACGGTATTCCCATCGATATTGTCTCTGACAGAGGTTCTCATCCCTGGTATGGAAGGAATTCTGTAAAGCGGTGGCCGCAGCAGAAAGCTTGTTGTCAGGATATCATCCGCAGACCAACGGCCAGACGGAGCGGGCAAACCGATCACTAGAATCAGCCCTCCGTTGTGTTTCATTGGCCCTTTCCCAATTACCAAAATCGTCAATCCCACTTCCGTCCAGTTGAAGCTTCCACAATCCTAAAAGATTCACCCAACCTTCCACGTCTCGTTGCTCAAGCCTGTCTCCACCTGCGCCCTACACAACTGTGAGGCAGATAAACTAACCGCTCATTCGCCATGCTTACCGAGAGCAAAACTATATCTCAAAGAAACTAAAATGTAACGCTGAATTCAGAAAAGTGTTGGACCACTGTTCTGTGCTGAGCTGTGATTGTCAAGTCTACGTTTTTGGGGTGTGGCTGAGCAAAAAAGACAAAGAAATGGAGCACCTTTGGGGAGTACACATTTTTATTTTGCTCAAAAAGGAAATTAACCCTCCTAAAGAGTTGAGAGAAACAGCACACAGATACAGAGATATTGGAACCAGTAGCATGTTAAAAAAAATTGCAGATAGACTTAATGAGAGGTTCTGGGACATTACATCACCGCCAATGGTTTGCTAACAAATAGTGACAAGTGAGCACATCCAAAGTGACAAGAGATGACGAGTAGAATCGACTAAAATGAGTGCGGCGGCGAATGATGGTGATGCCTTCTGACAACTTGAGACGACAGTGGGAAAAGAAAAAAAAATGCAGAAGCAGGAAGCACAAAAGAGAACATCTTCAAGATTCTTTAACATACAGTGGTACCTTGACTTATGGGTGCTCCAACCTGAAACTTTTCCGAGTTCCGAGCTGTCGTTTGGGACATTTTTCGCTTTTCTGTGAGCAAAAAATTTGACTAATGAGTGAGTTTCAGGCAGTTAACCAGTGCTTTATTGTACAGTGCATTTTTCCTTATTAAAATCTCAATTCAACTCTATTTAATGTATAGAACACTGCAGCAGAAACAAAGTGCTATACATAAAACTTGAACATATGAACATTGAACACAGCACAAGTTAAAAACAATAAACACAAATAAGCCAATAACAGGAGGCGCGGCGGCCGACTGGTTAGAGCGTCAGCCTCACAGTCCTGAGGACCCGGGTTCAATCCCCGGTCCCGCCTGTGTGAAGTTTGCATGTTCTCCCCGTGCCTGCGTTGGGTTTTTTCCGGGCACTCCGGTTTCCTCCCACATCCCAAAAACATGCATTAATTGGAGACTCTAAATTGCCCGTAGGTGTGAATGTGAGTGCGAATGGTTGTTTGTTTGTATGTGCCCTGCGATTGGCTGGCAACCAGTTCAGGGTGTACCCCGCCTCCTGCCCGATGACAGCTGGGATAGGCTCCAGCACGCCCGCGACCCTAGTGAGGAGAAGCGGCTCAGAAAATGGATGGATGGAAGAAATAACATAAGGGCTCAAGACTCGTGCTGTGTTGAACGCCAAGGAATAAAAATGGGTGATGAGTTGGTTTTATAAATGGACAGTGAGGGCTGTTGTCTGATGTGCATTGGGAGGTTGTTACACACTTTAGGACCAGAAATGGAAAATGCTCTATCCCCTCTAAGATACCACTTAAGACTCTAGTACCTCCAGGAGCAGCTGGTCAGCTGACCTGAGGGACCAGGAAGTAGTGTAGGGATGGAGCAGTTCGGCGAGGTAAGGTGGGGTGAGACCATTTCGAGATTTGTAAACAAATAGTTGAATCTTAAAATGAACTCTAAAGTGCACAGGCAGCCAGTGGAGGGAGGCCAGAACAAGAGCTACTGTATGTGCTCCCTCTTAAGAGGAGAGCTCCAGCATTTGTACCCACTGGAGATGTTTGAGGGAGGGCTGGCTTACTCCAAAGTAAAGTGCTTTGCAGTAATTCATCCCAGATTTAATGAAGGCATGGACTACTGCTTTAAAGTGCTGCTGTGTAAGAAAAGGCCTCAACTTTGTCAGCTGCCTAAGGTGATAAAAGATTGACTAAACTACCGTAGTAAACTAAAGTTAAGTAGAACAAACATGTAACAACATAATTTTTGGGGGTGTTTATGGGGATCCTGGAACAGATTAATGGCATTTCCATTCTTTTCAATAGGGAAACTTGATTTGAGACAAGGGATTTGAGTTACAAGAAGAGTCACTGAACAAATTCAACTCATAAGTCAAGGCACCACTATATAAACGGGTACACAAGCATTATGCACCAATCAGATGCTGATACAGTAAACAAAATGAATGAACGGTCGCATGCACTCTATTAGTCCATCGTACTGCATCTATTAGTCTAGACAGTGTGCCGGTCGCACTTTCGGTGACGCGTCGGCTCGGCTCAACGAGACGAGGGGCTGCTACAGCCTGAAGCTGAGCAGCAGAACTGGTGGGCACCCTCATCCTCCCCCTCTACTCTGGGAGGGGAGAGATGGAAGGAAGAGAGGACAGGAGGAGGCGGACAAACGACAGGAAAGAAGAGAGTGAAGACAAGCGTGAGGCACAAACAAAGCAAAGTATGGTAGGAGCAAGAAATGGCCAGAATGGACAACATACAGTATTCATCAACCTTTTTAAACAGTCCAGTGGAGCCTCCAAAGTCAATGCCTCGGAAGTCGTACAAGCTAACAAGCAATGCCATAGACGCCGTAGACACTACAGTCTGGTCATCCTGAAAGGCAAATCCCTCGATCTGTGCTCCCTTCTCAAGGTTTCTTCTTTTCGCCCCTGATGGGGTTTCAAGTTTTTCCTTGCCTGATTGGCAGGTTTAAATCAGGGGATGTTTTCAGTCTTGTAAAGTCCTTTTAGACTCCTTTGTGATTCAGGGCTATCCAAATAAATTTGACAACTGACACATTTCCCAAGTAGTAAAAACTCTTTTTTTTTTATAGGCCATTCGTGTTTTCTTATGATCACGACATATCTACTTCCTTCTATCAATATCAATATAATAGTA
Organism: Phyllopteryx taeniolatus; assembly: GCF_024500385.1. Classification (NCBI taxonomy): domain Eukaryota; kingdom Metazoa; phylum Chordata; class Actinopteri; order Syngnathiformes; family Syngnathidae; genus Phyllopteryx; species Phyllopteryx taeniolatus. Next base: position 11,046,004 of record NC_084502.1, on the reverse strand, counting down.
GTAGTGTTAATAATAATCCATTTAAAAAAATCAGTAACATATAACAAGTCGATGGTTCAACCAGAATCTCAGATTGTGTTGGAGGTTCCACTGTGCCGTAATGCTACAGCATTAGGTGGCAGTGTTGGAGCGTCATGCAGTGACGTGGCTATAAACTGCAGGAATAATATGGAAAGAAAACTGGGTCAGAGGTCTCCTTGACTCAGTGTGCTGGATAATGCAATACAGTGGTACCGTCACTCACAACAAATTAGTTCCACGACCAAGCTCATCACTCAAATGAATCTTATGTGAAATAAGTTTTCCCCATTGAAATTAATTTAAATTCCATTAATCAGTTCCAGCACCCCAAAAAAAAATATTTTTTTGTTACACGTTTTTATTAAATAAAAATAGCACAGCATTGAAAGAAAGAAAAAATTGGTTTTGTGAAGTGTAATTACTGTACGTTAGGAAAGCCGAAAGTCACACAACACCAGTGTACGTTTTTCTGCATTTTGCACGTATTAAAGCTGTCTACTTTTTTCCTATATTCCTGCACCCTCACATCCAAAAATACCAACAAAGTCCCATTCAAAATGTTCAATGAATAAAGCCCATCTCCCTTCAAAAATGGTCCATTTAAAAGCATCTTCCCTCAAGCGTCTCAAGCCTAGCCACTGCATTTTTACTACAGGCAATGCACTTTTCCTATTCAACTGTACTGTGTCAAATCTGGTTGTTTTAGTCAGGGTTATGCTACAATATATTTCCCCAACTATATTTAAGATCCAAGGGCTCCAGCGCTCCCGCGACCCTTGTGAGGATAAGCGGCTCAGATAATGGATGGATGGATATTTAAGATCCCTATGAACTGTTTTACTGCCGTGGACGTTTAAATTCATCAAGTGGAATCCAACCGTTTACTGCCAACGACGAACATATTCATCAAGTGCGTTTTTCAACGGGTAGGCATGGAAGAGGGTCTCGCCCAGCTTGACTGTAAAATTGTAAATGACTGTAATGACTCACTGATCCCTGTAGATGGCGGCAATGCATCACTTTGAATTCGAACTCAGCACAGCTTTTGAGTAAAAGGTAACGATTAGGCAGTGAATCTTGGCTTGTCACGTCGATTATGAGGAATAGAAATTCCAATACGCTGGAAGTCGGACAGGTTTAGGCACCTATGGTATGAACAGAGTACGTGTCGCCGTAGGTAGTAGAAAGTGTGTGTTGTGATCGTGAGAAAAGAGGACACAGTTCATGCAATCAATGGCAAACGGCATGTAAAAAAAGCCATTGACGTTCAACTCGAGCTATGCGGTGAGTCAGCGTCGTTCACAAAGCGTTTCTTAGTTTTACATCTGTGATCATTTTGCCATCAAAATCTCTTTCTCAGTCTTCTTTTTGTTGTCAAAACTTGTATCAATGTCACCGTTCTGCCTGTCATGTTTCTTTTCACAAAAACCTTGTTTTGTCCTATTTTTAGTCAGAAACCAGTGTTTCTGGTGAAACCAACCCATGTTCTACGGCCAATTACAAAGAAACGGAGAAAGCTAGAAACAGACTTTTTTGTTGGTTTGGTGTTCTTATTGTCACAGAAAACAGTAGCATGTGGGTTTTGAAAGATCAGTCAAAATCCTGATGAAAACGGCTTGCAATAGGGGGAACTCATATATTCCCATCAATTCCCGTGGTAAAATTCCTTATATTTTGCAACCCTGACACGAAGCCAAAATAATTGCTAGGAACTCAAAAATCTCCTTGGATGGGGCACTTGTAAGTCAAAGTACCACTGTACTGTGTATGAATGAAGTGACGGTGGTATTTGTGCAGGGGGGCTTGTTGACAGGTGACTTGTTTTTGACTTGTTAAGTGCTTGAGGAGCCTCCTTACCTGTCCTTCTGTTGCAAGCTTTGGTCAGTGGAGGGGCAGCAGTACTGATGGAGACTGACGAAGCTGTGAACAGTCAGACTGGTGGAGAAGAGAGCGGCGAGGGCAGAGCTGCCCGTCGCCGTGGTGGGAGTGCTGGGAGCTGAAGTGGGCTGCTGCCCAGAGATGGACGATGGTCGCACACTGACAGCGAGGAGCGGAGATGTAGGACAAACACACACACACACGCGCACACACAGAGAAAGCAGAGACACACGAAAAGATCAGCACCAAAGCAGCGACAAGGATGTGAAGTGAGCAAAGCAGAGGGATCGTACAGCAGCAGGGTCACAATGAATGGCACATTGAAAAGGAAGTGTGACAATTTACAATCTGTGGATGAACTGTGAGGAAAAGGCCGCGACTGGAATGGAGAGAAAGGCCAGCCCATCCAATACAAAATGTGCTATTGAGGTTCAGCTATTACTTTTGTCCATTTGGGGGTCGCCATCCTCACGTTCTACACCGTAGTATCTGTGACTTTGAATGCGTGTGACTTTAAAGAGGACTTTGCAGCTGACTTGCCCGTCCGCTGCCATCACTGGATTATAACTCTCGGGGGAACGGCCAAATGTGAGTCCAACAAGGCGACACATCTTTTTTTGTCTTCAAATACATTTACAGTCTGTTTAAAAATTGTGTTATCGTTCGTTTCAAGTTTGTGGGAGGGGTAAAACTATTACAAAATATATGTTATGGTCTCTTTATATCGCAGATTTTCATCGATAGTGGGTGGGTCTACAATCTATCCGGGGGTTCACTACATTTCTAAATATTCCTCCAGGATGAAAAATGTAAAACTGCATGCAAAAGTGCACATCCGACATGAAGCTACTCTCCATTTCCCCTTCATCCTGACATGAATTAAGCAATGAGAGCAGTGGTGGAGATTAACATGTAAATGCTGGGCTCTCGCTGCGGCCAGATGCTGTCAAGGACACGCAGTCCCCATCATTTGAGCAAAGGAAAGCAGAGCGTTGGGCAAAGAGAGCGATGGCGCACCACTCCACTCGGCTCGCGGAATGGGCATCTGTGCGAGATGCATCGACCAAATAGAATTAACTCTTTTCCCTCAGGCTGGCGGCATGAAGGGAAGCAGAAATTAAATCCCATTTAAGGAGAACTTTGGTGATTTGGTGTTGTGGAGCAAGTTTGCTTTTTGAAATGTTAAACTACAGTCACGAGAGTGCTTTTAGTCTCATTCGCTGGCGGCTGTTTCAGAGCATTTTGAATGATCTTTGAAGACCCAGAGAATAGGGTGTTCTGCGACAATCTAAGCAACCAACCTACCAAAAAGAAAGAGTAGAATCTCTTCTTTCAAGACTGAGAAAGGGTTTTTGATGGAAAAATATTCATTTCTAAATATACAAATATACAACTAAATAACATACCGTGAGCTACGCTGACTCACCGCATGCCTTGGGTCGAACGTCAGTGGCGTGCCATCTTTTCTCACGATTGCAAAACACACTTTCGACTATTTACCGCGACACAATCTGTTTGTAGCATACATAAGTGTGAGGTGCCTAAACTCGTCCAACCTTCAACGTGTTGGCATTTCTGTCGCCACCTAATCTTTGTCTTCTACTCAAAAGCTGCGCTGATCTCAAATCCAAAGCGATGCAATGCCACCATCTACAGGGATCTGTTGGTCATTACAGTGGTTTACAAAGCTGAAAAAGTTTTCCTCTCGCCTCCTCCTCTTCTCTGCTCCAATGGGATAACTCTGCTTGATTTTATCTCACAACCCACCAACAAGATTGTTTTGCTTCCCCCATCCTCAAGTCTGCACAATGTAGTAGAAGATGGAATAGTCCATTGCATGAGAAGGGAGGGTTACAATAGATAAAACATTTTCATGAATTTTAAGCACGTGTATTAATACTAAAACAACAATAATTACTTTAAACCAATGAAAACTTTATTGAATCAGTTTTTATGAGACTGGAAATCTCATCATTGAAGTTTTTATGACACATATTGAGTCCTCCCCGAACATACCCGAAGCTCAAGACAGCTGTGGTTACTCTATCCACTGCAAAGGCTACCAGAAGTGACATTGCAATTGCCAAACACAGCGCGCTACACACTATACGCAATGGCGAGCAACGTGTCGGCGACGACGAGCAGCCGAGTAGCAGCTGTACAACAGAAAAAGACAGTGGCCACTGGCTCCATGTGACGCTATGTCAAAAGCATGTCTTTTTATACGCTCATGGCTTGAAATGGCATTATTGGCAGGGGTGCCAATATTTTTGAGCACGAGTATACGTATTATGTATTCATATATGTTTGCCAAGACATTTGATTGACATAAGAGGTCAAACGTTCACCTTTCACCCACAGTCATCTTGGATACACTCCAGCTTGCTCATAATCCTGAACAGCATATGTGCTTTGGTTGACACAAAATGGGAATTAAGATATGTATATATAGATATATATATATAAACATCGGGAATATAAAAATCATTTAACCTGTACTTCATAGTCACTGTAACAATATTTGATAAGCGTGCTAGCAAGAAGTAGTGTGACGGTATTACAGCGTGTAATCACGTAGGCACAGCGTTCTCTGCTTAGCGGCAGTGATATGAAATTCTAATTAAAATGTGATTACAGTAGTAAGTTATTTTTACAGTGTGAAACAAGGCAGATCACGCACAGATTATAAACCTTGAAGGGACAAGTCGCAAGATATGATCTGTGTCGCAGATGAGCCGGTGGATGCGCTCAATATTGGTAGCGGAGGTGCTGTTATGTAAGCCTGAGCTGCGCTTGCACACATATTTGTCTTTCACCAGCGGCTACTGTATAACATCTCCACTGAGATTGTCTCCTCTGTGCACAGCACCCATAGGAGCGGATTTCTGCTTCATGAGCACGTGTGCTTGAATTCCTCAGTGCCTTGGTGCGAATGGCGAATATCTGGGAGTGGTAGGAAGTATCAACACCATGCATCTAGCATGTACACAACCATGAACCCATGTTACATAAATGACTGGATTCAGTAGTTCGGTTATTTAACACAAACAAACCACTGTCACATGATGCTCATCAATAGTAATAGTACGAGGCAAAATAAAGCATGAACTGGCGTGACGTCGCGCATGGGCGAACAAATATGCGCACTGGCACTATGTCACTGAACTCACCCTTTGGCATGTAATACAAATGACTCACGTTCTATATCTCTGCAATTAGCAGGTCAACACAAGCACGAGTTCAATGTACAAAATAAACATCAAACAGGTCACAAGATTTGAGTCAAATGCAGGGCGGACACAGGAAGTAAGGCCGCGCATGTGTGAGGTGGCGTGTTCTGGAAGAGTTGACAGAGGCTGCAGGCAGGAGCAAGAGTGGGAGGAGAGCGAGCTACGCGAGAGTGGGAGAGGTCGAATACGGAGGAGGGCAAGGGTGAGCGCAATCCGGAGAGGCGGGAACGCCGTACGGAACGTGAACACGCAATAGGATGTGCACGGCACGCTTGCCGGTGTCAGCGTGCATTTGGCGTGGGGGCGTCGGCGTGTGGGTGAGGCTATGTATATACTTCACCTTCGCTCAAATGTCGCCATCCAATCTTTGTCTCAGTGCGAGCCACTTGAAAAGATGCTTTCACTATTTTGTTGCCCCCATGTCTGTGAACGAGTGGGCGTACACTGCGTCATCCACCTCCGGCGCGTGACCCGCCTGACTCCTGCTGTCAAACAAAGACGGTTGATTACCACACACGCTCCGTCGTGGCCTAAAGTTAAGGGTTGGGTTTGTACACCCCCCCCCCCCCCCGTCGCCTTCCACAGCTTCAGCCCCCCCCCCCCCTTCCAACACCAATACACTTTTCACTGTACGCTTGAGTCTCCTGCTGCTTGGCAACAGTGTGGACTGCCTGTGTGGGCGTACGGCGATGAGTGCCAGGCGAAAGCTCGGAGAAGGAGGGGCAACGCTTACAATTGCGATTGACTGTAGCGGGCACCTGCGAGCTTGTGCGCACGTGCGAATTGGACACCCTACGTGAAATATGAACGTGAATGACAAAAGCGCAGGGAAATGACCTCACGAAGCGGCCCAACTTTTCAATTCACCTGCGAGGCATCTCCCGCCACGAGTGCGTCTCCTCGTGTTGTCATTCAATCCCGCTGGATGTCTTTCATCACGCTCCTGCTCCCACTCCGACCATCGCCCCTCCTCTCCTCTCTCTATTCTGTCTCCCACAGAGTTTTTCATGGAAGAGCTTACGGCGTTCCCACGGTAACCAGTCTCCCTATTTTGCGCCGTGGAACGTGCAAAAAGCATCCCGCATCCAAAGTCAGACATGCATCTTCGGGAAATGACCCCTGAAGATTCAAGGAAACAATACGGTGATGGCGTGTACGCCTTCAAATGGGTCGTGATGAGATCCACAGTTGTGTTTTGGATGCAGACGTCAGCCTCCTACCAAATAACTAAGCAAAACCGCTCATTTGTCACGTGATGTACGCACGTGCACAGCTGCAGCTCAGACACAGATGCTGTTCAAATGTATTGTTTCAATTTTCATTGGCAAAAGCCATATACATTTTGCACATCTGAGGTCATTTAATTGGATGATTTTATTTGAAATGTCAACAATTTATGAACATTTTGAACACCTCATGCCATTACAATGTGTTCCTTAAAGGTCCCGTGCCAACAAAATATTTTTTTTTTGCATTGTTTTATGCATAACATAGGTCATAATGGGTCTGTGACAGGGTTTAAATTTGACATCTATGTGGTTTGTCGATTGAATGCAAAAGGCAATAAAGATATCTGTGTTTGTGATATGGATAGTGACCAATTATTCAAGTAGCTGACCACGTTAGGGTTTGTACCCACGCATTCAACTCATTTAAATATGTCATCTAAATTTAAATGTGCACTATTAGTGTACATATTGCACGTCTGTGTTGTTGCTGGAGGGAGGAAAACAACCTTTCAATTCTTCTGCATTGCATGCCCTGAATATATTGACAATTAAGGATCCTTAAATTCCTTTAAAAAAAAAAAAAAAAAAGGAAAGAGGCTGTTTCTAAACCTTGGCCATCCCTCCCTGACACAGGTGAGTAGAAGCTGAATACTGGGAATGCGTTTTCACTGTTTCCACAGCAACTACAGTATTGCGTTTCTCTCGCAGCAGTGAGCGCCGGTCCAAGGACATGTCACTTCCTGTGAGCAACTTACATATTTACTTGCATGCTTGCCAGTTCAAGAAGGACAATGACGGTGATGGCAAGTCTGTCATGCAATCCTGGCTTGACACTCTAACCTTTGCTTGAAACCCAAACTCTAAAATGTAACCCTCACCCCAACTGGAAACCCTCATTTTAAATCCTATCCTTCGCTTTGAACTCTTCATTAAAACGCTAACCCTGACTTAAAACCCTAATTTGAAACCCTTACCATTGCTCCGAACCCTTCTTTGAAACCCTAAACTTGGCTTGAAACACTTAACTGTTTTTGAAACCTTAACCAGCCTTTGAAACCCTAATTTAAAACCTTAAACTTGGCTTCAACCCCTAACCAAGGCTTGAAACCTTAATTCCTTTCCTACGAGTTTATTTTTCTCTCTCTCTCTCTGTGTACCGTTACAAAGGATTATCTTGTAAACAGCTTCAACTGAATCCAAGTTCGTACGAGGAATGCTTGATTTGAGTGCAAAACACCACAAAGCCCTGCACACTCCGAAATGCCGAGGAGAAGTCATATAAACACCACCCACACTCAGGTTGCCTCCCACCCACACACATACACGCACGCACGTGCACACACACTCCCGCTCAAGCGCATGATTTCAATTTAAGACATCTCCTTTTGCAGCATTGCAACATTTTGATTCGAGCTCAAAATAAACACCATCAATCTGCCGCCCTGAAATGGAGAAAGACAGCGGCTGCGGGAAAGTTGCGAGGGGCCCCTAAGAGAATATACGAGCCACGTCGGCTGGGGGCCACCTGCCACTTGCTTTCCTGTATCCAAGTGACTGTATGATTTGAAACCCTGGTCATCCATTATGAGGGTGTCAATCAAGCCGCCTATAATCATAAGTGCGCAGGCAAAAAGGGGAAAAGGAAAAGAAGGAGCAGTGGAAAAGTGCAGCTTGTCTGAGTCATAGCCGCAGCGTGCGGGTGGGGGTGGGGGGCAGCGAGGGGGAGCGCAGCGACTGTACATACGTGGGTCTGCATGTGTGAGAGTGAGCGAGAGAAAGAGGGGGGGGGGGGGGGGGAGTTTTAAATTTAGCAAATTAAGCTCCTTGTGAAACAAGGGCCCATCAGTGTTCTCCATATTGGCACAATTAATATCCATTCCCGAGAGCGCCGAGCATATAAACGGCAGGCTCACGCGAGCACCTTCACGGGGCCCATTTTGCCTTAAGCTCGAATCCTTTTTTTGGGGTGTTACATAACAGTTTTACTCTCCGTATCAGCGCCACTGAGGCCCCGACCCGACCCCCGATGCACATAACAAGAGGAAACGTCACATTACTCGGAGGGTGACTACAGGGTGTCTAATAATAGCAACGTGACAAGATTTGCCGAAAATGACAAAATGCTGAGTCTGCTTGGCACGGCCACTTCAACTTGAGTACAACGCACCAAGAATTTCGAAAATCAGACGATGGGATCTGGAGAAAATTCAATAAACACTGTAACATCGATATTTCGCAACATTTCTCTTTGACCATTCTCTTTCATCTGCTACTCTTCTCGGATTGGCTGGCAGAGTTTCATTAAAAAAAAAAAAAAAAAAGATCCACCAATAAGCTGAAATTCCAAGAGGGGTTCTCCAAATGGACGAGTCAAACTTACTGTGCCCTAAAAACTCAACTTAAATAGTGCAAATAGAACATAATTGGTGAGAGGAGCAGTGTGGGTAGTAGAACAAGTCATGTACAATATGTCGGTAATCAATCATTTTTCGTGGTATTATTTTAGATTCCATGTTTTTTTCAGAAAATTCCACAAAGATGGTGGCAGGTAACAGTGCACACATATATGTTTACAGTGGTAACATTCACCAGTAATTACAGTATACTGCGGTCACACTAATTATTCTCTCGCACACTCAGTGTGCAAATTGCGTCCCTTTTAATACATTTTGGGCTCACAGCAGCACATTATATAAAGAGACACTTTCACTGGCTCATCTGAAATGCACCCGCATGACGCCTCCTAAAATGAACCAGAAAAAAAAAAAAAAAAAAAAAAAAAAAAAAAAGAACTCTCGACCCTGCTGCTTCTTAGCGGAGGTGCTTAAGGACATCACGTCAGCCCGAGGCCTCGCATTGTTCACACCGCTATTAGCAGGAGGAAGAGAAGAAGGAGGCAGGCTCAGGACAGCTGTTTCAAACAGAGCCGCCGGGACACCGTAGCGCAGAGGAGCCACTTTGTCTGGGTGCAGCTGCTGCACGCAAACATACAACAGAAAATAATCAAAAGGCCACACGATTGGCCAATTCTATTTAGGGGTGGTGCGAGTTGCAAGAGGGCAAAGGAGCAGACGTGAGCAGGCCAACCGGAGGAATAAAAAGTCATTAAAGCTGCAAACACACAATCGATTGCGAAGGACACGATTTACCGTTGCGCATCCGTCTGGTAGCAATGGTGCAAATTTGTTAATAACTATACAAGTTCACGTTCGTTTGTGAAGGACACCTGGAAATCGTCAAAATGACTCCTTTGTCTATTCAGGCGTATTTTTATAAACTTTTTTTCTGGCTCGCTGCCAATCAAAGCGGCTCCTGTCGTTCCCCTTAAATGTGGTGCAATGAGTCTCACATGGGGACAATAGCACGATGCCTAATCGTCAGTGGGATGATTTAAGAAATATCATATATTTTTTTAAAATCTTTACTTAAGAATCTGAATCACTAATTCTACTTTTATTAGTCTCATTGTTTTAACACACTTAACTGTAGCCTACCTCTAACTTAAGTACAGCGTAAAAGTACTTTTGCGACCTCGAAGGAAAGCCCTGAAAAGGGTGATTCATTTGGCCTCAGAAAGTCGTTTCAAAAACAAGGCGTCTCCCTATGTGGCGCTCTCGCTGGCTCCGCTCCACACCCTGTTGACAGATGGCAAGTCAGCGTGTGTTCCACCTTTTCTCTTTTACACACTCTGCGTAAGATCAGAACCCGTTCCTGTTTCCTCGATCTAATTTTATTACACACTTGTGTTGTGTTACGATCAATTGGCAGTGAAAAGGCTTTTGTCACTGAGCTCAGGCCAAGGGGGAGCGACTAGACGCTTCTACCAGGCCTGAAACTTCCTCCAAAGGAAGCCACAGGTAATTACCAAAGGGGCAATGCATCACAGTATTTAACAGCCACAGAGCTAATATGTGCTTCTGTGTAATGACTAAGCACCCCCCCCCCCCCCCCGCCCCCCTTCCCCTCTGGGTCTGGTCGATAAGGGGTTGGGTTGAGTTGAGTCTAAATCAGAGACTGATAAGCGCATTTGGGACCTTGGGAAAACAGATCAAGTCCAGAAATGACTGGAAAGATTGTTGTATCATAGAAGACTGTCACATTCCATTTCACTGTTTGCCTTTTGTTTCTACACCAATTGCTGCCTACTCACCAAGCTTAATGCTTCCAGAACAAAAGCAGAGCGTGTGCGCGTGCGTACGTGCGTGCGTGCGTGCGTGCGTTAAACGAGGACAGATGCACTTGGTGTTTGCCGAAGCCTGCAGCACTCTAACTTAAGGTCAGCCTTGAGTCGGAGGGAAACATCGCAAGCTTCTAGGGCCTCGCTTTGACGGCAAAGATGAATTACAAACAAAACAAAATGTATCACAGCCAAAAAACAGGTTTTTGTACAAGTTAAACAAACAAAAAAGAAAAACGCTCAAATGCACATTAAAGGTGTTAAAACTGCGAGCAGGATTTGAATGTAACCTCACTCCACTAATCCCCGAATGGAATTTTGCTCAATAAAATCAAAATGTAGAAAAACAGTAAAAGTGCTTAGTTTACACACCGCTGATCTCATTAGAGTCACGGATGAGCTGGTACACCTTGGATTAGTCACCAACCAATCACAAGGCACATATAGCCAAACAACCATTCACAACTGAGGACAATTTAGAGTCTTCAATTAACCTGACATGCATGCATGTTTTTAGGAATGTGGGGAGGAAGCGGGAGGAAGTGGCTAAAACCCAAGTGCCGGGAGACCAAGCAAAGTCCACATCGGAAGGCCAGAGCCGCATATTGGAACCCCAAACCAGGTCACCATTGTGTCAGGCTCAAAAGTAGTTGGACAACTGACCAAGAGCAGAAAAAGACGGCCACATATTAAGTGCGACAAGACCTCAATGCAAGTAAAGGAGGCCATCATTGGTGTGTGCCAAATCAACAGCTGCTGCATCCTTAAAAGGAAAGAAAAGCACTGAGGCGCTCAACAACTTCAAATGGCCTGCAGAAGACCACTTAAGTGGACGTCACGGACTCCTTGACTTAGAGAAGAAAAAGGTGCGAGATTGTATACTGTATTGTTCTAGACGCACTTTGCCAGAATGTTATTATTATGATTATTAGGATTATTTTTCCCCTTAAAGCCTGCCTGTTCTGAAAATAAAATCTTTGGACAGGTGAACTTGTATCCCAGCGACGGCAAAGTATATCATATCATGTGTTAAACGCGGAGGATCTACTCTATCTATGCCAGCAACATTTAGTGACAGGCAAATCAATGAAACAGCCTAAATGTCAAGTGACGCAATATCGAGAAAAAGGTACATATTTAAAAATGATCTTCTTTTGTACAGGTGCTACAAAGTTTGCATACACTGAGGCCATTCTGCATCAAAAAGGACCCAAGTCTACCAAAATGGATTTTAGAGTGCTAAAAGAAGAAAAATGGTGTTAGTGGTCAGAATCTTGAAACTGTACACGCCGTGAAAGTGTGTATTTGTTGTTTTAATGGGACAATTCCACAAAGTGTCTGTGTTTCATCACATTTGCACAGGTTCCCGTAGAAACATTCACATGTTGTTTTTGGAAGCATCGTGGCTGGGGCAAATCTGGCCCGTAACGTACTGTACGTATGTGCGCATGAGAAATGAGCAGTAAGGGTAAAGCGAAATTGGACCATTTCCATTCTTTCCTCAGCACGTAGCTGCACGGTGCAGGACATGAATCATTCAACGGTGGCTTGCTCCACTTACTTTCTGCGAACGGTGGAGCTGGTGTTGGCGTCTGTGCTGTCGGTGCGTTGGAGCCGCTCTCTCTCGGCGGCGGACGAGCCGCAGGAGAGACCTCGGGTCAGTCTGGCGTGGGTCCTCCTGTCCCTGCCGGGCGCCGGCACGGTCGCGGCTCCGCCTTTGGTCTGAGCTGAGGATGCGCCGCCGTCCCCGCCGACGCCGTGATGGACGGGGAGCGACAGAGGCTGGCCGTGATTGCGGTTCTGCTCCGGGGTGTCGGAGCCGGGGGTCCGAGGGCTGCGATCCTGTCTCAGGTCTTTGTTCTCCTGGCTGACCCGGTCCAGCTGGCCTTCCAGCTCGTCGATGCGCCGCCGTTGGGTCTCCAGGAGCTTGGCCTGGCTCTCGATGATGTTGTTGAGCTCCAGGAGGTACTCCACGGCCCGGTTGGGGCTCTCCGGGCTGGCCTCCATGGCGGAAGCCCGGATCCACCCCCCCCACCAGCCCTGATGAGTGGGGGGGAGGGAGGGAGGGAGCGACCGAGACTCTGGATGAGATGAACGTTTAGCTTCGGGTGTTCAGAAACAAAAAAGTCACAGAGTTGACGGTTGTCGGGATGACTACATGTCGTCCGATGTGAGGGCACGCATGAGCGCTAGAACATCTTACATGCACTTTGGGATGTTGCGATGTGGAGAAGAACGCAGAAATATGAGCGTGTGAGTAGACTGTGGATTGTCTGATCATCTACCGCCATGTTCCGAGAGGCTGCCGAATAAGCATGGAATGGTCTCGTTTGGGCCATCATCGTGAACGAGAAACAAGTCGACAACCTAAAACTGTCCGTAAAAAAAATAAATAAAAACATTAATGATACAATGTCATTGAATGTAAAACATCTCACAATTTTGAAGCTACCAGTTTATAATCCATCCGACAATCCGACGAGACAAACAAGAGGGTACAAAAACGGCCTCTCTATTTCTGATCTCCCACCGATGGTCAGGCAGTGTCAATCATCACATAACTCCCACACTGAAGATCCCCATGCACCGTGCACGGTTGGCTCTTTCAACCCATGGCTGGAAGCGTCTTCACGGCACAGAAAGTAAGCAAAGTTGCCTTACGAAGTCCATTTCTCCACTCAGGTGCTCCACAACTCCATCCGTTCATGTCACGGGCGCCTGCTGCAAAGTGAGCGCGCGCGGGGGCTTTTTTTCCCATCCAGCAGCAATGCAGACTTTACTTCCACGCCGCGCGAGTTGGCAGACCGAGAGACAAGAAAAGAACTGACAATATTCTGAGACTTTTGTGACTTCTCGATGCGTCACGCGCGTGCGGTTCGCCGATCCAACCCAAAATAGAGCGCAGGTTGCGCTTCGTGCGCCGCGGAGATGCGTTCGGGTTTTTCCTCTGGAGCGCAGCACCACTGTCAAGTTCACCGTGGTGACGAGGAGGATGATGACCAGCGCGACGGTGACGATGGAAGACTTCCGTAAAGGACTTTCAAAATAAAACGGATCGCTGCGAGAATAAACGTCCGGTCCAGACTTTCAGAATACAAAATTCGCCGTTGCGTAATCTTCATCAACCAAATATTTTCAGCGTTATTAAACAAAGCCTGCTATGTCATTTGAAAAAAAAAATAATAATAATAATAAATAAAATAAAAAAAAAGGTGAATGGCTTGAATGATTATCATAGCCTTCTGTACTTCCGTAGTTTGAATGTGGGACGTGTCAGCAGTGCAGTGGCGAATCTGAAAGGGGTGGGGGCAGTGCCCCCCTAACGATGTGCTTGCCCCCCCCCCCCATGGATGGATTTCAACTATGTGACTGGCATTGTCAGTCAAAATTTTCTGTCAGACGCTAAATTGGATGCCGTCGGCGGATGGACGCGTGAGCAACAGACATGTTGTATAGAAATTTGTAACATTAGCCATATCATATAGGACTGAAACATCTTTTACACAACCCCAATGTTCTGCTATACATTTATACAATGTGAAAAGATTCTTTTCATTTGACTTATATATCGATAATGCACTAAAAATTTTTTGGGGAAACGGGCATAATATTTGAGAAATTATGGTAGTTAACATGATCATTGAGGGACTGGCTAAATAATGAACTTTTTTTGGTGGTGTCGATTAGGCGATTAGGCATTTCAGGAAGAACCGAGTTCAAGTAGAACAATGAATGACTGTGTGTAGGCATTTGTGTGTGCATACCCCTTAAGAAGCACAAAAGGAATGTACAGCAAGCGCTATTATTGCATATATTGAAGTGAGCTTTTTGCAAAAATTGCCAAAGCTGTCAATGAAATGAAAAAAAAGAAGCAAGATCACATTCGCAACAGGGAAAAGTTTGCACACAGGGCTGCTGTTCGAGAAAGAGCAAAACTGGTGCCACCTAAAGAAGTGCGGGGGAAGTGACTTCATGCACAGCACCTACTTTCAAGGCTTTTTTTTTTTTTTTTTTTTTAAACAAAAAAATATCTTTCGGCGACGTGAACCGAGCTCAGTCCCCGCAAGCCAGGAACCAACCGAGTTGAGTCACTATCTACATACACTAGGCCAACGCCTGTGAGAGATATAAAAGACCCAAAGAAGATAAACAGGCCCCACTGATGTTATTATTTTTAGCAGCATGCCTTAAGTGCTCTGAAATGGGGACCCTCTTGTCTTTGTCGTGGTCACACAGTGAGCTAATATTAGCGTGCAGGTAGTGGTGACCCCATGGCAAATGTAAAAAAATACCTGTTGTGGTCAAGAGCAGGTTTCGTAATTGAGGTTTGAAACATGATCAGGGTTTTATCTGTTGATAAATGTGGCATGCATCAGCTCAGCTTCTTGGGCAAGTCTTCGAGAGGAATGACAAACAATTACTCACACTCACATTGACACTGATGGACAATTGATTAACCTAACGAGCATGTGTGAACTTTATTTTCAGTTAGCAATTGCCAAGATCAAGCTCTGTAGAACTGGAGAGCCGGCCAATGTGGCGATTCCGCCCTGCCGTGCCCCAAACACATGCTTAGAAAGTTTATCCGCTCAGCTCACTATGACAATGTCTTCATTTCCTTCTAGTCCTGATTAGAACCGGGAAATATGAACCTGTTGGCCCAGTCCTGAAGTCTCTGCGCTGGCTTTCTGTTGCTCAGAGAATAGACTGCAAAACAGCTCTGCACCTTCGTTTTGTTCAAAGAAGACCATCGATGTTGCCCTTACCGAAAAAGAGATCAGTACCAAGATATAACATACATTTTTTTGGCCGTATTTTGTTCTATTGTGATACTCTTATTTACCTTTTCTATATTATTGTTGTACATGCAGTTGTCATGGCCATCCTCAATTTCTTATCAAGGTTCTCTGCAAGGCCCTTGTACGCATGTGTAGTTATATATTTTTTAAATATGATATACTTACAGTATGTTTTCAAAGGTTATTTTTGAACGACACATTTTTGTTACTTTTATTGTGAAAAAAAAAAACCCCAAAACAAGTGAGTTGAGAACTAATGCCTCAGATTAGAAAGACTCTGGTGCACTGTTGCTGCCATCTGCTGTCCAACTCTCAAAAAGCAATAAAACATATGATTTGACCACAGATGATGATATGAAGTCAGAACTTTATTTGAATGTGTTTACTCTTCAGACATATAATCTGCTTCGTGAAGTGAAAGTATTAAAAAAATGAAAATTGGTTATAAAACTCAAGTGATACTTTATGGACATGGTTTGGGGATTTGGCTGTGTCACTCTGTCAGGATTTGATCGTTTTAGGGGACAAATCCAGTAATGTATAAAGGGGACTTTTCCAGAACTAAATGAGTGTATGTCCCCTGATGTTGCCATTAAGGTCATATGATTGCCTCGTCGTAAATAATATAAATCTGTTATGAAAATGTGCAACTTTCCCTCCAGAATGGCTTTTCAATCTAAAGTATCTGATAACCTGAGTAATTAAAAACAAAAAGTTATTTCATAGAAAAATAACATCTCACAGTATCTCTTCATAATGCTTTTCGTATTGTCGTAACACAAAACAAAAAGTAATCTCAGATACAACAGAGTGACTAATGAAGAATTGCAGACTGATTTACAGCGAGGGCCACATTTAGTTGATATTACAACTTTCACAGTAAGACAGTGGTCAGGATGAAGGAGTTTGTGTTACCAAGGCAATGGCACATGGCACAATGGGCACAGCACTCTCCAGACTCCAGACAGTGCTTATCTTCTGATCCCAAATCTTACAATATGCCCACCTGCTGCATACTTTTGGCATTTCTCACTGACTAAAAAGTGAGCATCCAAATTCACACTCAGGTTGCGTAAAAGAAATCTTTCATAAACCCAACAGGCTGGTATGATCTACTAGGTCCTTCACAAAAGCTCTATAATATTTTTCATCACGCAACAAACAACATGAATGGATATCTGTTGCGTGAACTATAGATATTCAGGGATGATTCATTATATATTCTACACATAAACCTCTCTACGCATATTTACAGAATGTACATGACTGCAGAATATCACACCTGTAAGAAAAGGGGATTTGCGTGATCACAATTACATAGAACACCAGCATATAGTCAAGTGTGTACAGACTACACGCCAGACTGACACAGAAACGGATGGGTGACAGTTGCAATATTATTGCTTGGAGTTGTGATGAGGTAAAAGTGAACATGTATGCAGGTTTTGTAGAGGAGCATATACTATATACAGTAGAGGAGAGGACAGATGAGAGAAATGGGAAAAGGAAAGAGGTACAGTACGTATTAAAAAAGAAGAAGCATTTTCCATTGTTAAATGTAAATAAATACAATTCAGTTGAAAAATGAACTGAAATCCCAAACTGGGAAAATGAAAGTTAACACATTCACTGCCATTGACGGCTTTAGAAGTCAAATATCCATGTTAACTAGGAAGGCTGGCAGTGAATGAGTTAATATGAAAACTACATGGGCGGATATTGTTGAGTGAATGTTGCGGCATTCAGAAGGTCGCTAGGACCTCAAATGCTCGCAGCACATAGCGAAACAAACGTAACTCAGAAAACTCATATGTTGGTGCACGCGTAAGTCAAGATACTACTGTATATTGCTGTTAGTGTTATTTTTAGTATTAGCATAAATAGTCCATATTTGGCGGGAATGCCTTCTTTGATTTGTTTTGACAGTCAGTAACAATTTGGACACCTGACATCTAGTGGACTTAAGTGGGACAGCAACATCTGTTTAAGTTCACATACAATATGTCTATACTGTTATTGTTATTACCCTGGAACAAATGTTAAGACAGGAGTACACCAGAATGAGGGCCATATTGACCCAGAAAAAACATGAAAGTACCTGTAATGGGCCTTGACTGTACAACTTGAAATATCAGCCAACACTCAGCTGTAAAAAGGCACAAAGAATGCAACGTCAAACTTTGGGAAGGAAATCCAGAACGGCTTCCCGGTAAAGCAGCAATTTCAATTTGTCCAATCCATGTTTGTCTTTTTCTAATTTTGGGGGGACAATGACCTCCGACTCCAGTGTCAGATCAGACGAGGAAACAGAGAGAGGACTAATTGGACATGGGAGGATGACGATCTGTCAAACGAGCAAGGACACTATCTCACAACCTGAGAATTGCATTACCCCATAGATGTGTCTCATTGCATCTTTGAAATGATAAATTCATCTTGTGCAAATATTCCACTCTGTAGATGACTGTAGAGCCAAACTGACACAATGGTTCCACATAAAAATATCTAAGACAGTGAAACAATTGGACCGACAAGCAGAATACAGCAATGATTCCCAACCACTGTGCCGCAGCACGTTAGTGACATCAAATGAACCGCGGGAAATGATAAAATTTCACTTAATGGGTCCGAAAATTATTATTTTACCTTCCTTCAAATGTGGCTGCCACTAAGAAAAACTAAAAAAAGAGAGGGACTTAGAGTTGACATCTGTGTGTGTCTTTCTTCAATTTCCGCGAGTTTGATCAGTTTTCTTTTTAGCTAAACAAGTCCAGATTACACATTTGAATGAGTAAATTCGGGAATGAATTGAGACCAAATCATCATTACTTCATACCGTTTGTGACATTTTTGTTTGGTTATGTGCTGTGAGCTTTTTCTAATGTAAAATACACAACAGTACTCACAAAACGTTACCTTTAATCTTTACAGGTCAACTTTATTTGACCTTCTAATGTTTTGAATGCACATGTACGTGCATGTACATCTGTTCAATGTTTTTCAGTACAATGTTGGGTCCATGAATGGACTAATACATCAAAAACCAGTTTTTTGGGTCGTTTTTTTTTTTTCAACAGTTCATCTCCATGTTAAGGCCGCTGCACACCGAATGATACGTTTGAACCCGACTGGACTGTTGCACAACGTGCGGGGTTGGGCAGCTAGTTTTCATGGACGGCTGATGGTCCGATGGGCGGCCACTGGTTTTTGAGGCGATTCAAAATTATGATGTTATGACATTGAACTTTTGGACACGTGTAAGTTTTGAGAACGTCAAATTATGTTCACCTGTATAGGTTATAGTGCATTTTAGGTTCATCCAGAAATTTCACCTGAAAGCCCAATACAACCTTTTTTTGTCAGCAGTGTTTTGCATTGGCTCAACAATAGTTGGGAACCACTGGGAATATTGTTCTGGATTATTCTGTTATATATAACTTCCTGTTGCAGTCAAGAGGCATCCTCACTCCTCTCTGCTTCCTGGCCCGTCCGCCCCAAAGACAGCCCGTTCTCCACAACGTCCTGAGCCACTCTCTGCCGGCTGGGAGTGAGCCAAAGGCCCGGCAGCACGACGGCCCTGTGCCTGGCCGCTTCTGCAGAAAGGCCGGAGATGCTGGCGGCAGACACGCTGCCGTCTGATTGGCTGCCTCCGGAGTCTGACTCATCATCCCTCAGCTGATTTACAGAAAGCGCGGAAGCGAGGAAGGCGAAGGGCTTCCTTTGAGAGACGGAAAACGTCACGGCGTCACTAGATGTTGGTGCCTCTTGTGCATCACCTCCACTCTGATCTTCCTCAAACCCTTGGAGCCTTTCTTCACACTGGTCATCATCATCATCATCATCATCATCGTCCAGCAAGCCCTGGAGCCACTTCATCTGACGGTAGCCTGCTGCCACTTCCCACTTCTCATTTGGCTCCTCCTTGCTCTCCTCTTTGGGCCAGGGAAGCCTTTTGTAAGGACTCGGAATCGGCAGCAAAGCTTCCTCTTTGTTTTCTCCTCTCTCCAGCTCTTTCTTTATCTCTTGGGCCTTTTCTTCCGGCCTCTCCTCAACAGGAGCTACTTCCACCTTCTCCTCTTTTCTCTCTCTGCTCCTCCCTCTCTCCCCTTTCCTCACCCTCCCTGCATGGCTGTCATCGGTCGGCGGGGCTTCTCTGGGTAAACTCCGAGACGCTCTTTTCCGAGAGCTCTCTCCTTTCTCGGGCTCAGATTTGGGGCTACGCAATGCCGAGCGACCTCCGGATCCCTGCCTTCGCCTCCTTCCTGTCCCTTTGTCCCGCCTGTCCAAAGACCTGCTTCTCCTCTTCTGCTTGGAGCGGTGCCCCCTCTCCCTTCCGGTGTCTACTGCAGCCATACCCTGCTCCTTGGGGTGACGCAGGCGGGAGGGGGAGGTGATTCTGTGCTCATGGCCTGGAGAGATAATGGATGGGGAATACGGGGGGAGGGAAGGGTTGAGAGGGAAACATACATGTTTGAAAAGTGCGTTAACAATTTGATATGTATGAAAGTGTGTTTTGTCATGCTTGAGATCTGTATGCAACTCTGCTATGTATCTCTGCCTTGACTTACAAGTTTAATGAGCTGTGTGACCACACTCAAAATGTTCGCATCTCAAATTGTCTTTCCCCATCGAAATGAATTGAAATGCCCCCAATAAGTTCCAGTCCCCCATAAAACGTCAACACCCCAAAAAAAATTTTAATCAGAAAAATAGCATTCTACAGCAATGTACTTTACAAAAATGGACAGTAATAACATGATTAAATAGAATGTTACGAATTCAACTGTTTGTGCATCATGATTTCATGCATTCATTGTACAGCTCCTTTTGGTACGTATATGCACAAAGAAGACGGTCACAACTCCTCAGTTACCTTTCGTAATATTAGTCGTTTTTTCGCAAAATATTAAGACTGTGAGTAACGTTATATTTTCTGTCTACAAATGCTGCTGCACTGTTTGTCTTCAAATATCCGCTGCTTAAAGGGATATAATTACCGCAATATTGATGTTAGTTTTGTTAGCATTTTGTGGTAGCATTAAGCTAGTGGACTTTCATCAGACAATGATATGTGGTCATAATAAATACGCAACGTGTAATTCTTTTTGTGTTATGTTTAGTTTTACATAAACTTCAACCGCGAGTGGCAAGAAACAGCTCGAAGCCTCTTTTACTTTCCCTTACTTTACTTCACTATCTGCTAAAGTGCTACTTGTTGTGAAGTTCGCTGCAGCCACCTAGGGCTCGCAACTCAAATTTTTGTTCACGACAAGACCAAAAAAAATAAAATAATTGGCCGAACGACAGCTCGTATATTGAAAACCTCACAAGTTGGGTCACTCGTAAGTGGAGGTACCACCGTACAGTATTATTCAGTGTTGAGGTAAAGTTGAAGAGAAATTTGAGATGTGCAAGCCATTACTCCACAGTTAGGACATTAAGAACAAGTGTAAGCTTTTTGCCAGTGTATACAGTTGTATTCAGAAAATAGAAAAACAGAAAGCCTTTATTGTCATTGTACGGTGCAGATAAAACTAAATATAGGAAACAATTCAAATATTAAAAACTACACTAAGACTAAAATATGCAGTGCAGAGAGTAGAGAGAAACAGTGGAATAATGTTTATAAGCACAAGTAGCAGTGGAGTCAGGAATATTTTACAGTAAAAAAGTAGCAGGAATATAAAAAATAAGTGTTCAGTGCGGTGATATCTTGTGGGAAGAAGCTATTGTTGAGTTTGTTCATTCTGGTTCCGATGCCAGAGGGCAGCAGGCCAAAACTGGTGGTCTGCATTGTTCTCTACAAACTCAAAACATTTACTGTATAAACCGAAGTATGCGTAAAGGTTTTGCTTTCCCATGAATCACTGGATTAATATTTTGTTCCATTAGCACTATGGAGCTGACCAACGTTTGGCATTTGTGAGCAGCCCAATACGATTGGACGAGGAGATTTCGCTTAAGGCCAGCAAATTCTAACATGTTCATGCAGCACATGTTGTTTTGTTCAACAATGGGACTTTCAAGGGGCTTCTTGCCAACATCTTGCCTTTACATGGGGTTTTGGATGGACTCGAACCGGGAGGAAGTGCTTTGACCCGTTTTGTCGAATGCGGAAGTATGTTGTGTATGTACGGATTGCGGAATATTACACAATGGTCCTGCGCTGGAATATCAGTTTACAGGTGCCACAAGACGTGAAAGATAGTTCTCAAAATTGATTCTTATTCAACTAAATATTAGTTCAGCGATTCACGGGACAGCAAAATTTTCAAGCATGTTTTGACATTTGATAGATCTTTTGTATTCAGAATAGAATGTGCAGTGCATTTGTGTCTGCGGAAATGATAAGGAGCTGTACTCACATGTTTTTAAACACACTGTTATTATTCTGAACACAACTGTATATGAGGACACAGTGGCAACTGAGCGCAGGAATGTAGAGAGACAGAAAATGGGAGAACTAACAGGAACCATTACCAACCGCGTATTCTCTGTCCGTCCAATCACATAGAAGCAAGGCTCGCCTAATTTGGAGTTGGTCATACAAAGAGACAAACTGGAGAGCTCCACTGAGAGAAAGAGAAAGGGTGGAATAAGGAGGAAAGACAGGAGAAGAAAGAAGAAGCAAACACATAAAACCAAGAAAGTGTGTGGATGAGTCACAGGAAGGAAAGTGTACCCAAAAGACAAGAGTTAGACAGTATTCTAGTAAGCATTCATAGAACAAGGACAACTGTTTTGGTTTCACATTTCTTGCTAATTTCCACCGTCGTTCTCACCATAGTCTGGCACATATCCGTTTCCTCTCTTGAGGACCAGGTGGATGCGGTGGCCTCCTCTGCGGATCTGCTCCACCGCCTGACTGTGGGTCATCCCCGCCGTGCTGTCGCCATTGATCTCCACGAGCTGGTCACTCACCTACGCAGTAATGAAAACAATCTGAATATACAACTATTGACGCTCACATTCACACCAATGGGCAATTTGAATTCTTCAATGAACCTATCTTGCATTTAAAAAAAAAATAAAAACCTTTCCTTGTATTTATCATACTTGTACATGTACGCATAGTAGAGAATCGTTTATTGTATTTCTTGTTTGTGTTGTCTGCTCCTGTTGTTGCATTGTCTAGCTACTGTTGTTTACTTCTGTTTACTTCCGTTTATCCACATGAACATTTTTGTCAATGTTGTTTTTTGTTGGTGCTTTATTTTTGTTGCTCACGCTGCCATGCTCGCTTGTTTTAATAAAACCTTGTGTTTTTTGCTCTGATGTGGTTGTCTGCTTTGAGGACCGATAGCGTATTCTCTCATAACACTAAGGGCTCTATTTTTATAGACGGCACATCTATGGCAGAGTGTAAAAACTGGTGTATCTTGATTTTCGTGCAAGCGGAAGGTTCACTGGGCATTTGGCACAACGAGAGTGTGTCCTTTGACATGCAACCGGCACAGAGATCACCAGCCCGTAGAGGTCTGCTTGCAATTCCGTATAAACATACTTTGCGTGGGTCGACCTCATGGACTCACGGCGCAAATCAGTTTCTTTTTCCGCCGTGTCAAAGACTTCCAGTCATTCAGGCATTTCAAGGGAATGAGAGGAGCCACTTAAGATTGGACAGGGCTGGTGATGGCTGTGATCACGCCCAGAGCACCACAGATTTTAAATTCCGTGCAGAGTTATGCCACGCGCAGTGCTGGATTTACGCCAGTCATGGAAAGAGAGCCGTTCAAAATGTTCAAAAACAATCAGTTGTAAAAGATTAACTGCAAATGTATTGAACTTAAAGTTAAATATGCTTGAAGTGCACTTAGGCAGTGATTCTTTTGTGACCCACCGGAACAGGGGTCACCAACCTTTTTTAAACTGAGACCTACTTCTTTTGTACTGATTCAAGTGAAGGGATGCCAGTTTAATACACACTTCTGAAATAAAAAAATGTTTAAATTACCTTTGATTTTATGTTATTATTAATAATTAATTATTTTCATCTATATGAAGACACTAATGTTCATGATTTCTTACAATGAAGTTTGAGTAGTAGCGGTCTAGAGACTGAATCCAACCGCACCGAGTGGTCACCTGTATTTTCTGGCTGCGTGAAGCGGGCCCTCCCTCCATCAGCCCCAGGACGTAGAGGCTCATGTTGTACTCACTGCCCCCTCGGAGGCTGAAGCCGAATCCTGAGGGGCCCCGTTCCAAGTTGACACTGTAATACCTGGAATCACGTTTGGGACGCGACCTCTGACCCTTTCTGCTTCTGTTCCCGAGGTCATGCTCAGTGGGTTCTGAAAGGCTTGTCGAGTCTGGAGGAGATGACACCGCTGAGATCAGAGCAATGAGACCCAACCACATTTGTATGCCGTGGGAAATTTGATTTCACTTCCATTGTTCTGGAAATTATTCGTTAGTTACAACAAATAATATATCTTTCTTCATCTATCTATACCTGCGACGTGTAGTGACTGGCAGAACATTTCAAGGTTCTTTCAATAGATGGCAGAAGGGAAAATTAACCTGTCTTTCCACCTGTTGCCATTCTTACATAAGAATAATAGCAACGTTGTTAACTAAATAGGCCAACATTTCACACTGAGTATGTAACATGTATGGGTAAAGATCATCATTATTTCAGTATAAAGCTATGACAAAAATTAAGAGACCCAAAAAACACTGGACCTTTTTAGTATTTTGACCATTTTCTGCAAATAAATGCTCTAAATGACTATATTTGTGTTTTGAGATCAGCAGTTATCGTAATAGAATTTTTAAAACAAAATTCTTTTGACTCAGACATATACCCGTAAATAGCTAAATCAGAGAAACTGTTCATTTTGCAGTGATCTCTTCATATATCCAAAGATATATAAAATAAAATAAACAAAAAAATATACAGTGGTGCCTTGAGGTACGAGTTTCATTCATTCCGTGGCCATGCGCGTAACTCAAAACACTTCATCACAACTCATCTTTGCACAATGAACGGTAATGCCATTAATCCCTTCCAAGTGCCACAAAAAGAAAACATTTGCCATGTGTTTGTTGATAAGAAAAATAGCACTTGATAATATTTTACTGTATTTTACAAACACACAGTAATTATAGAATTAAATAGAATGTAAAGAAACATAATTTTTGCCATATTTTTTGCTTCACCTCATTGTACATTGTGCTGCTTCTTACGGGCAGAGAATAAAGAATATATGTGACCCTCCAGCAGCAAACTGATCGGAAGTCGCACGTCCGTCATTGCGTGCAGCAGGCGCTTAGCAGGGGCTCGCTTTAGGCGGGCTGTGACCGTTTTCGGGTGGCAGCTGGTTCTTGCGTTGGGCCCTGTTGTGGTTGGGGCCCCCATGCTCTCCGGGGGTGGTAGGGGTGGTGGCAGCGGTGGGGCACACTACGTGGAGAGTGGGGGGTATTAGGCGTGGGGGGTGATGGTCCGGTACCCATATCCCTCCATTTGGGACTTGTCGGGGCCTTTCAGTTGGGCTTGGGGACCACCCTGGGTCCTGTGGAGTGGGTGGCGTCACCCTGGCTGGGTCCCCAGTGGGATGGGCTCACTGCCTTGCCCCCCCCACCCTTGTGGATAAAGGGAGTTGGGACCACCCTTCCTCAATGTGGCGACTCAGCTACTCCGTACACCAGTTGACTAAAAAGCATGTGATATGGTGTTCATGCACTAATAAGCTCCATAGACACGCTATAGACTTTAATTGTTGTGCTGGGACCGCTAATAATAACACACATTATATTAAGATATCAACTCACAGGTTCTTACAGGTGTTTAGACACTATAAAAGCATCCCACCTCGCCACTCATCAGTAGCACTGCCTTCTCCATTTCCCATCATCCTGCCCTGCCCTGCCATTTTTCTGTCCCCTCTCATTTTGTCCTAATGGTTAGTTGTTGCATGTCCACATTGGGTGTGCCCCCCGCCCACAAATAAGAACACGATTTGACTTTTGTAACGTTATTTGTGGTCAAATCTCGAGACGGTCTAACCATTGTTCTGCTGTGGTTCGCACCCCTATTCTCCTTGTCCGTTCTGTCCCCCTGTCTTTCCCCTAAAACCCTTTTCTGTCTGCCTGAATTTTCAATAAGTATCAGAAAAATAAAGAAATGAGCAGGGGCTCAGCAAAACTGTTCCAGCACAAAAGGATCCACAGATCCACCTTTCTAAAATGGCCATGCAGCTGAACAGGACAGGTGAAAAAAATAAATAAAATTTTTTTTTTTTTAAAAAGATGCTGCACGGCTGTGTTTTGGACAACATGCATTTTCTGAAAAAGCATTAAAAATGCTTTCCAACGATGTATAGATTGTGGCAATTGGGTAACATTTGGTGAATATTTGTCCATTTCAAAATTGGAAGCGGCTTTTCAGCGTTGCCCTAGCAACAAGGGTGTTTTGTTCCCACCTCCAGGGACTCTATTACGGGCTTGTTAGCTCGTACGTGTAATGACGTGCATTTTAATTAAATCCAAGGCTGCAGAGAATCCCAAGCTTTCTGTTGATACCAGACAAGATGTGGTTTTCCTTGTTTTGCGTGCGGCAGCAGCCGATTAGTGTCGTTGATGTCTCGTTGTTGTCTTGACTTTACTTATGGAGATTTGGCTGTACCCTCTCAATAAAACATTAAGGTCAGAATTTCACATCAGTCCCAACTGGGAAGTAATCTTTACTTATTTTTCAGGTGTTTGAATCACATCTGAAAATGTATCTTTTTCACGTAGTGAAGGCTTTATGGACTGTAGCTCAAAACACAGCCGTGCGACTTCCAATCAGTTTCGTGCTGGAGGGTCACATATGCCTGTGAGTATTGTTTTTCATTTTTGTGTTGTTTGTTTTCAAATATCTGTCGTTGAAAGAGTTATAACATCCCAACACAGATGCTATTTGTTAGCTAGTCTATGGCATTGCTAATTATGTGTTCGCAATAAGCGAGCAAGGGCAATCCTAAGACAAAGTTGTTTGGTTGTATTCAATACAAAAAGTGTAACTCTCATGTTTTATGTTTAGCTTGAGAGTAGACGTTAATTGGGTGTGGCAATAAACAGCTCATAGCCTCTTTTTTGAACAATTGCTCACTTATTTTATCTGCCAAACTGCAACTTGTTGTGAAGTGAGTTGAGTTCACTGCACCATACAGCACTCGTATCTTAAAGTTTTTGCCTGCAAATCAAAGCAAAAAAAATCTCCAAAAACTTGTAAGTCAGTCATTTGTTGTTTTCTAATGTAAAATATGTGTTTTGAATCAATAAAGGTTGGGAAGAACTGTATTAGTAAAAAGGTATCATGTGATGAGTGGGGCGTTTAGCTTACAGGTGCTGGGCCGGGGGACAATGGTGAGGCGTAGAGTGTTTCCTGCACGGCGAAGGATCTGCGCGAGCTCGTGGTGAGGCAGAGTCACCACTGAGCGTCCTTCCACGGCCTCCAATCGATCTCCGGGCCGGACCTGACCGCTTTTGGCGGCCGGGCTGCCTCGCCGCACTGTCACAAAGCGGTGCGGCAAAAGGGATGCAGCTGTAGAGGAAATAAATAAATTAGTTTTCATGTTTTGTTCCTTGAGATTATAAGCCTTGGCAGAAATGGCGCAAGCCTCCAAGATTGTAAGGGCCCCATATTTCTGCCAATAATATTCATTATTGAATATTTATACACCTACTATAAACTCACTGCATTAGATATGAGTTTAATTCGTTCCGTGACCATGCTCGTATCTCAAAACATTCATATCTCAAATCATCAATGGAAATGCTATTCATCCGTTACAGCACCCTTCAAACCACCCCAAAATCTACCTAAAGGTAAAAAAACAGCTCAAAACTTGCTCAAAAACTCCTATGTCAAGGCAATCGCATCTCAAGGCATCACTGTGCTTAAAGTAACTAAACAAAGGTACCTGAAATAAGGTGACAAAAATAGATGAAAAGAAAAACAAGTATAAATTCGAATAATTGGGTCTATTTTGAGTCACTGATGGTGTAGTGGTACACTTGCCTGACTTTGGTGCAGGCAGTGTTAGTTCCACTGAGTTCCCACTCAATGATGGTATGAATGTGAGTGCGAATGGTTGTCCGTATCTATATGCGCCCTGTGACTGACTGGTGACCAGTTCAGGGTGTAGTTTGCCTTTCGCCCGAAGTCAGCTGGAATAGGCTCCAGTGCCCCGTGACCCTAACCAGGATAAAGCGGTGTTGAAAATGGATGGATGGATATTTTGTCAAAATGTGTAAACGCTTCAGTTAAAAAAAAAATAAATAAATCAAATCAAATCAAAACTCACATTTGAATTTTTGATGTTAGGCTTTTCGGCAGCTGAGTGGTTAGCACATTGGCCTCACCGTTCTGAGGTTGGGGGTTTGAATCTGGGCTCTAGCCTTTCTGTGGGGCGCTCACATTTGTACTCTTTTTGAGTCTCATTTTAAATAGTAGAGCAAATAAGTGAACGAATTCTTCAAATGGCGATACAAGCTGGAATTTTGGTAAATACTCCTCAAAAATCTCACTCTTTTCAAAAATAGGTACAGTATGTACATGCTGTATCTAAAGAACTGTCAAGTTAAGGCTCATAATCCCATTCTTAGCGTTCCTGAGTCTGTAAAATGACCTTTCTGCTGTATCTCAAGGACTATAATAGCTACAGCCATGCTTTTGCCATCAAACTGTCCGCAATAGCCATATTTATATTTGACTTTTATACATTTATAAATAAAGAAATCAAAACTTTTTGAAGTTATGGTTCATAAACCCATTTGTTTGCTCCCCAGAGTTTGTTAAACTACCTACAGTATACAGTATGCTCAAGAACCATAATAGAAAAATACGTACTTGGTTCCAAAATATGCACAATACCCAGCTTTACTACTTTTATGGCGCTTCAAATCAATGAATTTAGAGTTATAAAGAAAAAATTAAATACATTTGCAATTATCTGCTCTACTAAAAAAACAGTTGATTTAACAGTGCAAGTCATCTGTGAATGGTTTCAGGGCAGGTTTACATTATAAATGAGTTGTCTTTCTTTACACCTCCAACCACTGTCTCCCTGAAACACATCTTGTCTTTCAGAGCATCTGCCGAGCCATCTCCCCATCATCTGCACTGCCTTATTTCTTGGGCACAAACTACCTTAGGACACAAACTTTCATGTGATATTTTGCTATCCCAAATGTGTCAGAACCAGAATTGTGATGTTTACTCTTCTCTTTAAGCGTGATGCTTATTTTCATGCGCCAATCTGGAGGGATTCTCCGACCTGCAGCGCCCACCAAATGTATTTTCCTTTGTGTGAGATTCTTTGACAGCTAGTGAACAATTCTTCAAAAAAGAAGCTTCAAGCTGTTAAATGCCACTCCCAGTTGAATTTCACTATCAAAGTAAACAGAAAAACAAAGATAATTACACTTTGTGCATTTAAAACAAACACACAATTTTGCCTTCCGCTAGCTTCACGCTAACGCGTTGCAAAACGCTATTGACGAATAGCATCGATAGTTGCAATGTCCTAACCCTTAAGCTATGGCTGTTTGAACACAAATGATGCATCAACGTATGCAGACATCGGGCCGAAACCTCCTATGTCAAAGTTCGTCAAATTTCATATTCTTTCACAAATCTATACTGTTGGTCAGTCCCCACGTGTGTGTGTGTGTGTGTGTGTGTGTGTTATTTTTACAAATGATTGACCAATCTAAAGTCTTGAAAATGGTTTGCGCTCCGTGACTATGCAACATGAATGGTTCAACAAACTTTTTTTTTCAAAGTCTGAGGATTCCGCCCGACACCAGCGTGATACTTTCCATTTACTGAGTCACTTCCAATAGTTGTGAAACTCATCTTAGTTTCTGTCTTCATGACTGTATTATACTGCCTTCCCTG
The DNA here is from genome assembly GCF_024500385.1 of Phyllopteryx taeniolatus. Taxonomy (NCBI): domain Eukaryota; kingdom Metazoa; phylum Chordata; class Actinopteri; order Syngnathiformes; family Syngnathidae; genus Phyllopteryx; species Phyllopteryx taeniolatus. The sequence goes on along the minus strand of NC_084502.1, from coordinate 11,016,785 downwards.
TGGCCAAGTTACATACACCAGAAGGAGTTGCAATTAATGAATTATGACACACAAACTGTTTAATTGTTTTCATTCTTTTTAAATGTTATTACTGTTATTAAAGTGCTTTGTAAAGTTAATATTATAAAGTGATTTCCATTCAATTCAGTGGGGAAAGGTGATTTGAGATGCAAGTGTTATAAGATACTAGCGTGGTCAAGGAACAATTTAAACTAGTATCTCAAGGCACTACTGTTTTAAGTTTTAAAACATAAAAAAAAAAAAACCTGTATGGACATTAGTAGTTAATGCTGAAATATGACAACGTTCAGCACTTTGCGTTTCAATTTTTGGTGCATTTATTCGAGCTGCTTGAACTTGTTCTGAATCATCATTTCAAGTTTTGGTTATATGTGTACTTCTCTACAACACTCCTGCTGGCAACAACTGGCCCCTCTCAGCGCTTACCAGCAGTGTCCCTGTCTAACCTATACAGCAGCATAAACTATTCATTCAGATGAGGCACAAAGCTTTCCTCACACAATGGATAAAAATAGCTCGTTTAAAGGCTTCTTCACAAATCTAAGTCTCCTTCACGTTTGTTATCCAGGTTTTTATGGCTCTGAAAAAAGAGACCCCAAAAAAAAAAACTTGGACCATTTTGAGTTTTTGGACCATTTTTCATTTTCTGCAAATGAATACTCTCACTGACGATTTTTGTACAGTGGTGTAATGTAATTTTCGGTTTGATTTGTTCCGGGACAACGCTCATGACACAAAATTATTGTATCTCAAATCATTGTTCCTCATCGAAATGAATAGAAGTGCTGTTAATCCATTCCAGCCCCCCATCCAAAAAAGAAAAGGAAAAGAGCACCCAATAATATTATTATTTATAAAAACATATAGTAATAACAGAATTAAATACAACCCCAATTCCAATGATTTGCAAATCATGTTCAACCTATATTTAATTGAATACACTACAAAGACAAGATATTTAATGTTCAAACTGATAAACTGTATTGTTTTTCGAAAATAATCATTAACTTAGAATTTTACTGCTGCAACACGTTCTAAAAAAAGCTGGGACGGGTGGCAAAAAAAGACTGAGAAAGTTGAGGAATGCTCATCAAACACCTGTTTGGAACATCCCACAGGTGAACAGGCTAATTGGGAACAGGTGGGTGCCATGATTGGGTATAAAAGGAGCTTCCCTGAATTGCTCAGTCATTCACAAGCAAAGATGGGGCGAGGTTCACCTCTTTGTGAACAAGTGCATGAGAAAATTGTCGAACAGTTTAAGGACAATGTTCCTCAATGTACAATTGCAAGGAATTTAGCGATTTCATCATCTACGGTGCATATTTTCATCAAAAGGTTCAGAAAATCTGGAGAAATCACTGCATGTAAGCGGCGAGGCTGAAAACCAACATTGAATGCCCATGACCTTCGATCCCTCAGGCGGCACTGCATCAAAAACCGACATCAATGTGTAAAGGATATCACCACATGGGCTCAGGAACACTTCAGAAAACCAATGTCAGTAAATACAGTTCGGCGCTACATCCGTAAGTGCAACTTGAAACTCCACTATGCAAAGTAAAAGCCATTTATCAACAACATCCAGAAACGCCGGCAGCTTCTCTGGGCCCGAGCTCATCTAAGATTGACTGATGTAAAGTGGAAAAGTGTTCTGTGGTCCGACGAGTCCACATTTCTATTTGTTTTTGGAAATTGTGGATGTCGTGTCCTCCGGGCCAAAGAGGAAAAGAACCGTCCGGACTGTTATGGACACAAAGTTCAAAAGCCAGCATCTGTGATGGTATGGGGCTGTGTTAGTGCCAATGGCATGGGTAACTTACACATCTGTGAAGGCACCATTAATGCTGAACGGTACATACAGGTTTTGGAGAAACATATGCTGCCATCCAAGCAACATCTGTTTCATGGACGCCCCTGCTTATTTCAGTAAGACAATGCCAAGCCACATTCTGCACGTGTTACAACAGCGTGGCTTCGTAGTAAAAGAGTGTACATTAAATATCTTGTCTTTGTAGTGTATTCGATTAAATATAGGTTGAACATGATTTGCAAATCATTGTATTCTGTTTTTATTTCTGTTTAACACAACATCCCAACTTCATTGGAATTGGGGTTGTAGAACGTAAAGAATTAAACCGTTTGTGCATCATGATTATTTCATTGCAACTGCTACTACTTCTACTTGCCCCAGTCCCTCTCCTTCTTCTTCCAAAAACCTGACATGTTCACCTCCATTGTTATTATTGACTGTGTTGATTGGGTTAACAGAAATGAATACATAAGTTAGAAACATATTGCAGTACTGTTTTTCTTTAATTGTATGAATAATTTTGGCGATGGGTGCCCTTATTTTGGCATGAGCACCTGCCCCCAAAAATGTCCGTGCACATGCCTGAATGTTCATTTCCCTCAAACATCTACAGTACTGTACCTACAAATAGCTAAATCTGAGAAACCGATAAGTTTGCACTTGTCTCAGTGTTTTTTTTAACTCAGAGGCCATGAGACACATGTTCATTCTGTGCCTATAATCTGTGTGGCCCGGGCAGAAATGGCAATCAGGTCAAAGCGAGTGCCAGGGCAGCTTTGCAAATAGTCTTCTTATCGCATATAATACAACAGTGGAACATCAACCTCTGCCAAATAACGCATTCCTATCCCCATGCACGAGCCTTGCACACGTGCACACAGAGTGACTCACTCAACACACTGAGACAGATGTGCTGAGCCAAACACACCCATACACACACACATCAGCACGCACACGCACACACACACACACCACTGCACAGCTGCATCCAAATGGGCCGCTTCCTATCAAATTGTCTTTCCCTCTGGCGTTCCACGTTGGCCTGTCCAGAGTAATCCCACTGCAGCATGCCCAGCCGCCAGCACGGTGACAATGTGCCGCACTGAGAACTACTACTGACCACCACCACCAGCACCCTCCTCCACCTTCATGAAAAAGCTGCTATAGGACCAGATCAGCTCCTGAAGCCTGCTCATCGCTGGCACACGTCTGGGATGACAAATGGCTGTTGAGCCTGAACAACCAGCATCTGTTGTATCTGGTAAATGCTTTTTTTTTTTTCTTCTTTTTTTTTTACAGCCCTGAGTGCCCACTCCATTACTGAAAGCCTGCATTACATCACATTATACTTAAGGACATTTGAATCTCTGGAAAAAAATTAACAAACCAAAAGAACACTGGACCTCCTTTGGTATTTTGACCATTTTTCATTTTCTGCAAATAGATGCTCTAAATGACAATATTTGTATTTTACTCAAACATATACATATAAATATAGCAACGTTTTCTAGTGGTCTCTCAACTTTTTAACTGTATGTAACCAACTCTTTCTTCTCCTTGCTAAAATCCACCAGAGTAAAGTGAAATAACATTTAACGCAGCTTATTTTAGATGCAGTTAGTCACGGCCATGTGAGCATGTTGATCCAACTTACACATAGCAAACAGTCAACACGTCTGGCTGAGCAAACTTCAGACTCAGTGCAACACACAAATCAAAGCTTCCAGCTGATACACAAAATGGAATAAAAGGAGAAAACAATGCAGCAAACCAGCACCTACTCAACCTGTCTAGCAAAAAAAAAAAAAAAAAGAAGCAAATGAAGCAAATCATTACGTTTGGACTCCTTCACAGTTCTCAAAGCGGATTGTAGTCTCTCCAGCATGACTCTTGGAAGAGTGAATGTATAAAAAAAAAAAAATCAGTTCCTCGTCATGTTCTTCAAGACGCCGATGTTCACATGTAACCTGGAGCTAAAACACGAGCTGTCCCTTCTGTGTGTTTTCCCCTCTGTACCACCGGAGCATTTCTCTTAAGCATTCAGCCAGTGACGGAGAGAGCAGGAGGAGGGTGGGAGGCAGGGAGGCAGGCTGAGTTTTAATCTTTTGAAAAACCAGACCGGACATTTTTACTGCAGAGTAAAGGGGTGGCGAGGGAGACGTAGAGGGAGCGAGGGAGCGAGCAAGTGAGGGCCAGTGAGGGAGGGTGAGGGGGTTGAAGGAAAGAAAGTAATGTTGAGTGACAGAGATGACTTCTTTCTGTGACATGACAGGAGAGTAATGAAGGAGAGTGAGTACACAATAAAGATGGAGGTTATGTGGAGACAGGTGCACTTGCAACATCAATCTGGCCGTGAAAAGATGTTCTAAATGTGTGTGTTTGCTTGGGCCATAAAGTAAATTGAAGTGCATCAGAGTGGAACAGAGGGCAGCCAATAGAAGACAAAGGATACATAGACTGGACCCATACATCACAGCGATGCGCTTTAAACAATCAAGGCAGGATGAGATTTCCCCCCCCCCCCCCCCCCACATGGGACATAAACTGTCTTGTCAGGAGGTAGTGCACGCAAACATTGGTGTTGGACCATCATAAAAAGGTCATTCTGTATGCTAGCCCATGGATGTTTAAATCTGAAAACATTGGGCAATAGGAGATTCCAGATATTGATCCAAAGATAATCCCTTTATCAGGCATAGCCAGATGCGTTAACATGAGTGGCTGTTCAATATGGACCATGACCACTAACAGGCAACCTCATGCGAGAGAATCTAAAGCTAAAAAAAGATGGCATGCAAAACATTACTACTATTACACTATTCACAAAAAAGGTTTGTGATATTGGGCTGAAATTTCAGGATGAATCTAAAATGCACTGAGAAAGGGCTTTTGATAGCAAAATATTATAATTTATTTATAGATTTACAGTGGATCTCTGCTATTCGTGGAGGATAGTGACCGGTCTTGGTCGCGGATAGCCAAAATCTGCGGATAATTTCATTGAATTTATTTATTTTTTTACCTAAAATATGTACACACTCTGTTCCGAGTGTGAGGTACCTAAACTTTTCTGACTTTCAAGGTATTGACATTACCTCCCCTTATAATCGATGTGAAAATCTTAGATTCACTCCCTAACTTTTATCTTGTACTCAAAAACTGTGTCAATCTCGCAACGTCGCCATCTACAGGGATCATTTGTCATTAGAGGGGTTACAAACTAGAATTTCACAGACAAGCTGGGCTAGACTCTTCTTTCTAAAAAAGAAAAACTGAAATATCACACAGTCATAAGTATTCAGACCCATTGCTCAGTATTTAGTAGAAGCACCCTTTTGAGGTAATACAGCCATGAGTCTTTTTGGGAATGACGCAACAAGTTTTTCACACCTGGATTTGGGGTTCTGCCATTCTGCCTTGCAGATGCTCTCCAGTTCTGTCAGGTTGGATGGTGAATGTTGGTGGGCAGCCATTTTCAGGTCTTTCCAGAGATGCTCAATTGGGTTTAAGTCAGGGCTCCTTTCTGGGCCATTCAAAAACAGTCACGGAGTACTTCTTAAGCCACTCCTTCGGTATTTTAGCTGTGTGCTTAGGGTCATTGTCTTTTTTGAAGGTGAACTTTCGGCCCAGTCTGAGGTTCTGAGCACTCTGGAGAAGGTTTTCGTCCAGGATATCCCTGTACTTGGCCGCATTCATCTTTTCTTCAATTGCAACCAGTCTCCCTGTCCCTGCAGCTGAAAAACACACCCCCACAGCATAATGCTGCCACCACCATGCTTCACTGTTGGGACTGTATTGGACAGGTGATGAGCAGTTTTCTCCACACATGCCACTGAGAATTAAAAGCCAACTATTTCTATCCTGGTCTTATCAGACCAGCGAATCATATTTCTCACCATTTTGGAGTCATTCAGGTGTTTTTTTTATTTATTTGGAAAATAAAATCAATTTCACCAATTACGTTTTTTTTCCTGTCAATATGGGGTGCTGTGTGTAGATTAATGAGGGAAAAAATGAACTTAAATGATTTTAACAAATGGCTGCAATATAACAAAGAGTGAAAAATTGAAGGGGTCTGAAAACTTTCCGTACCCACTGCATATGGTGGGGGTAGTCAACAGTTTGATTCCAGTTAATGAATATAAATGTAACTTGCTGTTCGCTAACTAAATGACAAAATTCACAACAGCTGTTTTAGCCATCCGAGCTATCTAAAAGCGCAAAACCCTCTTTTAAATACAGCGCTCTCATCCACTTTTAAATTTACTGCCAACAGCACACGCAACAAGCTAGAATGAGGGAACACAATATATTTGGGATTTTAGTTAATCAGGCCCTAAGTTATCCCATTGTGGGACGTTAAACGTCACATATTTTGGCTATTTAGACCTCCATAGAGTGACACTCTAACATGCACTTAGTCTAAAAGTGTCAATTTAATAAAAAATAAAAAAAACACCTTGGTTCGTCATACGAGTGTCAGAAAAGGCCCCTCTGACAGCTACTTCTGTTTGACCCAGTTTTGTATCCGCTTTGTCCATATTTGACTTTCCTCTGATTGGTTGTCTCCGTGTAGAAGACCCACTAGTGAGAGCATGTGTTTGCTATGTTGACAGCGCTGGCTCTGGACCAGAGAGGTAGGCGGAGATCTTGGATAGTGACGCAACATAAGCTCGAGAAATTCAAATGACCTGATTTCTGGCCTCTCGGCAGAAAAAAGTCTGGAACTCAGGAATGCGTGGACCATTTTAATTCATATTTCACGTTTGCTGAGGCACCATAGAGCGAATATTCAATACCAAATACTTAAAAGTCGTTTTGGTAAAATATGGCATCTTTTACTGTTCTTGCCAAGATGCAACAAGTACAAAGGCATCCATCCATTCATCCATTTTCGAGTGCTTATATGAGAGTGTATCCCAGTTGACTTCATTATGTGTAAACAACTGAATAAACCTGCAGTCAAACAAGGACTGCATGGATCTGATTTGCCTTCCAGTTGGCTTTCAACATACCACAATGACAATAGTAATAACATTTATATGCCTTATATCGGTAATGATTGTCATGCTTTACACAAAACATGGAAAAAGTATCGTTTCTCCAGTGTGACAGTATACTATGTTTTTGTATCATATTCAAACTCATGTTAACTAGGAGTCAACACACCTGCCCCCTTTTAAAGTGCCTCTCATTAACCCCAAATAAAGTTCAGGTGTTCTAGTAGGCTTTTCCTGATAATTTTCGCCGGGTGGGTAGGCTTTTCATATCCACTTTGTGAGACACATAAGAAATGGCACGGGGGACAAGAAGAAAGTACATCCGCCTCACATTTCTGAGGTCGGGGGTTCGAATGTGTACCCTTAAGAACTGTTCTCACGTGGGTTTTCTCCAGGTACTCTGGGTTTCGCCGATCTTCCAAAAACTACTATTAGCCTTTGCTTCTGTGGGTCTGTTCAAAAGGCCAATCCAAATGCAACCAACTTTTTGTACTGAAATATTTCGCAATCACATCCTTGTTGCCACGTCCACTGCTCAGTTTTAAGACTTCTCACAAACCAAGTCACTCGAAACATTTATCACCAAGTTACCTTTTATGTTCTCCAGATCCTGAGAAGCAATGACAAAGCCGAATCCCTGCCCTGGCTTTCTCCTCAGCTCCACATCGAACCCTCTCAGGGGTCGGGCCCTCTCTTCTTCTCGCATTTCCAGGCCTGAAGCTGGTTCTGTGGCTCTGCCGGTGTCGTCCTGAAGGCCTGCACTGATCCAGTCCTTGGGCTCCATGGTCAGAGTGACCGGAATTGACTCCAAGAAGCTGGTGCTCTGGATCAGCGAGGAACGTATCTGGGCCGGGGATGGCGGGGTGCCGATTGAATTACGGGGCACAGATAAGGCATCAGTGTGATTGGCGCTGTTGTTCGAGCCACCAGGTGGGGGAGGTGGGCAAAGCCGAGGAGGGGGTAGTCTCCGAACGTTGCCGGGGGAGATGTTGGATTGGTAGATACCTGACGATGACGAGACGAAAAGATGGGGAAAAAGTAAGAAATAACCACTGAACACTGACTTTTAAAGCAAATGTTTCAAGTTTTTACCTCCCCTGTACACCAACAGGATGACTTCTCCCTGTTTGGTGTGCTCCTGAAGAACTGTTTGTACCTGTGAAAACGATATGTTGTATAACATGCCGAGCTGGCAAAAGTACTCAACACTGTACTCATTCACTGCCAGTCATTTTCAAAGCAGAGTTCCCTATATTGCCATTCAATTTAGAGCATTTTTACTGATCTCAAATGAGACCCACAGAACACAGTTCGGTTTAAGCACCAAACATAGCAAAAGAAAAAATACTTTTTCTCAACAGAAAAAGTTTTATTCTGCATTATTCCACCCTTTAGTCATCAGCAGTACAACATGGGTTGGTTTCACCCAAAACACCGAAGTGGAGAAAACAAACTTTATGTGAAGAGAAGCATGTCAACCAAACAGTGACTTTAACGGTACTTTTTGCTTTAGTGACACCTCCAACTATAAAACAACAAAAAGAGGACTTAAAAAAGTCTTTATGGTGGCGATATAATAATGTATTTATCGATACATAACTATCAAACACACCGTGAGCAATGGCTTCTCATCACATAGCTCAGGTTCAACATCAATGGAAAATCAAAAAGTAATACACTGGATGGCGTGAAATTTTGGAATGAAAAGCATTCATTGCCAGCATTCATACAATAAATGCTTCAGCCTGGCAAAGCATTTACCTGAGCAAGGCTAAGACTCTGGACGTCAGCTCCATTTATTTTGACAATAGCATCCCCTGGCTGTAGAGTGCTGCACTGCTTCCTGTCCCAGACTCTCCTGACGACGGTCATCCCGCCCCCTGGCCCACTTGCCATCATGCTGAAACCCAGGCCTCTGTCTGCTTCACTTTGCGCCAAAGCCACCGGCACTAACTCCCCTCCGCTGAACCCGCCGAGTCCACCGCCCGCCCCCAGTAAGACAGGAGACGACATCTTGCTGGGACTGGCCGTCGGGCTGCATTTTCCGTGAAAACCGTTTAAGCTCCGGTGATGGGGGCTCTCGGGTGTCGGAGGAGGTTGGAGGTGAGAGGGCTGCGGTCTGAAGAGGCGGGCGTGACCGCTGCGGGAGCCGCCCGGGGAGGACGAGGGCCTTTTGGGGGACTGAGGCAGGGGCAGACGGGACATGGGCAGCGTGCAAGTGGATAGGTCGCTCTCCGATGACTTGGTGGATGTGCCATAACGTAAAGGATGTTGGGGCGTGGACAGGGAGTTGTTGTTGTGATTACGAATCATTGATGCCCTGAGGAGGAAGAAGAAAGAAAAGTCATTCGGAAATTATTCTTTTTACATTCCTTATAAAATCCCATGTTGAATCATTATTACAGTGAACCCCCACCCATTCTCGGTTTGCTGTTCATGATTTATCACCGGGGTCACATTCCAGAAAACGAAGCGATACATAAAAATCTGTGAAGTAGTAAACGTATATTTATTTTATTCTTTATATATTTTAAAGTTGTATGCATAATACCAATACAAAATATGCATGTGAGGTGCAGGTATTCTTTTTGTCCACTTGGGTTCGCCATGCTCATGTTCTACACTGTAGTATCTGTGACTTTGAATTATTGTTGCTTTAAAAGGCAGGGCGAAAAAAATCTGCGATATCAAATTTTATATGTATGATTTGAAAATCCAGAATACAGTGAGACCGCAAAAACTGAACCATGATACGGTGAGGGGCGACTGTGACCTCACGCTCAAAGACCTGAGATGGACGGTGTTGGTGCTTTTATGATCCTTTTCTGGCATCTGTACATAATTACAAACTCCTTTTAGGGAGAGGTGTCTATTATTTGTGGATTTTCACTATCCCTACCCCCACCACTGTATGTATCCTAGATTCTGTTATTGGGTGTGTATTTACCTGTGTGAACCGAGAGCAGAGACAACTTCACTGTCACTCTGGCTGGCCAGCGTCGGGTCAAGTGACTGTAGTCGGGCTATACTTCTCAAGAAACGTGGCGGACGTGTAAGGGGTGGAGAGGCAGTGTTGCTCAAACTGGAGCGTCTCAATGAGGACTGTCTGCTGGCAAAGGCAGTGGCGTTTCCATTGGCGTCAAGAATCACGCCGGGCTCCATGTAATCGCTGTGGAGCCCGTTAGAGTGATGGATCTGGGGAGTGGGCGTCGGGCGGCGAGATAAATGGTGAAGAGGCTCAGGCTGCGAGGTGGTGGGAAGTAGGATGGGGTCCTCACTGGGGGTCTGTTTGGGGCACCCGTCGGGGTTATATAGCATGGGGTATCCTCTTCTGACTGCTATATCCACACTGTGGCCCACGGGTATTGACTTGAGCATCTCCACCACCTTCTTGTGAGACACTCCCAACACACAAATGTCATTGACATACACCAGAATGTCCGCTGTTAAAGCACAAAGACACACATTAACAATGACTTGATGATGGGAAGATGATGCTTTCATTTTATTTTCTTCCTTGGCGGAGCATTTGTGTGAGCCTTCAAGGCCACACTTAAAGCGTCATACTGTTCATTTTCCATGCACACAAAGCACAGTGCTGTGAACAACTATTTGCCCCCTTCTCAAATTCTTACTTTTTTGCATAGTTTCCGAACTTTAATGTTTAAACTCATCAAACAAATGCAAATGGCAGATAAATATAGTTTGAATTTATCATGGAAAATCCTACTTAATACATTGCAGTGTTCTCAGATTTGACATTGACGCAATTGTCTCAATTTCTTATGCTTACAAAGAATCTTACTACATTTTCCTTTCTTGACTCCAGAAGAAGGCAATTTACTTCGCACCTGTTTAGACACTTGACTCTTGCTGAACTAGAGCACTCCTGTTGATTGTCTAGCATTCGGAAGTGTGCTGAAGAGCGTCGCTACTAAATAGGTCGTCGCCTTTCGTATTTTGTGTGGGTGTGTGCGGACAATCCAAGCGACTAATCCTCAAATGCAGGCTATTAACAGATATCGACTCGATCAGTCCCTGTAGGCTGTCTGCACTCTGCTTCCCTTCAGTGGCGATAGCAGCCTGTGCAGACATTTCTGTGCGAACGTGTTTACGTACATCGGTGAGCTACATGCGTACCGTTGCATATGCGCATGATATGATAGCCAGATTAGAGTGCGGTATCCAGGGGGATTAAGGACCGATTATGATACACACTTGCTGCAGGAGATCAGCAATTTCCAGTATAATCCTGAACTGTTTGGACAGAGAAGGGGAGATACAAAATGTTTAGCAGTTTTTACAATACAGAATTGCAGGTCTGCTGTTATGGCAGGTTTCTTTTAAGTATTAGTGTGCCGTGAGAGATCATCAGGTGTGCCGCGGGAAATTATCCGATTTCGTTGAAATGATTTGAAAATTATTACAGCTCGCGCCTCGCGATACGAGTGACCGGACTTTTCAAGATATGAGCCGTCCTATGGCCGACATTTACTTTGACGTACGAGCATAAATTTGAAATACAAGCTTTGTGTGCTGGGCATGACCTCTACACAACTCCACAACAAGCAGCAGTTTGGATAATAGTGATCAATACTTAAAAAAAAATTAAAAAAAAAAAAAAAATATATATATATATATATATATATATATATATATTTAATGCCACTCCCAGTTGAAGTTTACTACCAAACTAAAAATAAAACAGAGAGAATTACAGATTGTGTATTAAAAACAACCGAACAACTTTGTCAAGAATGCCCTCGCTAGCTTAATGCTAATAGGAAACACCATAGACGGGCTAACAAATAGCTTCTATGTGCTGGTGTTATAATGTCAAGTGATATTTGAACACATAAATGGTGCGGCAACACATGTAGACATACAATATAGCAATACTCAGAGGCATGTATTCTTTATCCTGTGGAAAACGCCTAATATTACTGCATCTTACTGAGTCATTTACAGTAGTTGTGAAACTCTTCTTCATTTGTGCCTACATGACTGTATTATACTCCCCCTCGGTGGCTGCAATGAATTAATCATGACACACAAACTGATTCTATACATTCTACTTAATTATGTTATTACTATACGCATTTACAAAGTGCTACATTATAAAGTGCTATTTTCATTACTCAAAAACATTACCCAATTTTTAGCTGAGTTTTTGGGGAGGAATGAAAAGATTAATGGCGTGTTATGAATCCCACTAGAGACCGAGGCATGTCCTCCCTGCGGTCCTTTTGAGGTATGAGCATGGTCACGGAAATAATTAAACCCGTATCTCAAGGTACCACTGTATTAATTTATTAAAAAAAAAACATTCATCTATCTATGCCAGCAACGTATAGTGGCAGACAGAACAATTAAATGCTCTTCCACTAGATTGCAGAAAGTACAATTATGCTGTACATTGCCATTCATACAGAATAATTGCTTTGTACTCCACTAAGCAGGCCCAGATTTTACACCACGTAAATCAAATTGCGAGTAAACTGAGACGAGATCATTATTTCATCACACACTGCTGTCCTGACTTACAAATTTAATACGTTCCGTGACCACACACGCAACTCCAAACACTTGTATCTCAAATCAAATCATCTCTCCCCATTGAAATGAATGGAAATGCCATTAATCCCTTCCAGTGCCCCACAAATTGTGATGTTTTTAAAAATTGCATTCTATAGTATTGAACTGCATTGAAGCATACTGGAACGACATCATTAAAGAATTAAGCAGTGTGTGCATAATGTTAAGTCAATGAGCGTTGTGCTACTCGTTCTGGTGTGCACACCTTGGCCACCAGGGGGCTGTAAAATATATCCAGGTGTACTATGCGGCAATTAGATGATGTAACACAAAAGACTTGCAACTAAGGTGCAATAATATAAGTCGTTTTTTCGCAGAAGATCAAGAATATATGCTTGGGTATTGTGCTATACTCTGTATACTCATGTGTTGCTACCACGTGTGTAAAAAATGTGAGTTGTTTAAAGGTTCAAAATGACCGCAACTTCGATGCTAGTTTTGTTAGTTCTTCTATGGCACTTTGCCTTGTGTGTTAGCATTAAGCTAGCAGTTTCGCATAAGAAAATGTGGTGGTTTGGTTAAATACACAATAATAATAGTTTTACAGTAAACTTCAACTGGGAGTGGCAATCAACAGCTTAAAGAAAGCCATTGCAGTCTTTTTTTAAATTTTTTTTTTTTAAAGAATTGTTCACTAGCTACGAAACTGCTGCTTATTGTGAACTTCGCTGCGACCATAGCTAGCGTTCTCAAACTCAAAGTCAAGTCACTCTTAAGTGGCGACACAACTATATATACATTTAGTGACATTTTTGTTTGGTGGTGTGCTGTGATATTTTTTCCAATGTAGAAAAAATGTGCTTTGGCTCAATAAAATTTGGGAAACGCCGATTTAAAGCAACACTCGTGAGCCAAGATTTCGCCCGCAAAAAACAAAAACATGGTTTTTCAAGCACAACATTAGGTACACTTGCAAAACAACTCTATAGCAGTCTTAGATTTCAAGATAATAATGCTTAGTTTGGATGGAAAACTGTCAGATAGTTAGGTTAAATATAGTTGTACCTTTTATTACGAGTGCCCCAACTTCGAGTTACAATAAGCCGTTTTTTTTTCTCGCTTTGTGTTGCGAACAACAATTTAACTAACAAGTGACCTTCAGGCGTTACGCCACTAGATGGCAGCAGTGAACTTCACAACATCCGGCTACTATCAGTTCACGTGGTTACCTCGCAGTGAAAGTGAATGTGTCTTGATTTGTGCTTACAATTTCCTTCTTTTGTCTCAGTATTTTTTTTTTCTAACCGTGGGTCCTAATAAATTGAGTACTAAAGAAGCGGATGAAGGCTGTCGAATTAAAACTTGAAATCACAGAAACAACGAGCGATGTGTGCATGTAGTCCACTTGGCGAAGTAGTACTTGTACGATATATACGAGACTGAAGCAGAAGGAGTGGATAAATGCTAGAATAAAAATCATAAATAAATAATAAAATAATTTCTAAGTTTTGAACCTCTGTCCATGAAAAGACAGAAAAAGTGTAGCGAAAACGGCAAAAAAATAAACGTGGAGAGGTTCAGTTAAAGTGAAGTAAAAAAAAAAAAATGTAGCAATTAAGGATAAACAGTTTCTTTGCATTTTATTTTATAATGTTATTACTGTTTGTTTTTATATAGTACAAAACTGTACAGTGCTATATTTGGGGGGCTGGAATGGATTACTGGCATTTCCATTTTTTTTCCCCCAATGGGGAAAGTTTCAAATTTAAAAACACTCAAAATTCGAGCAAATTTAGCATGGTCATGGTAAAAAAAAAATAAAATAATAATACTTAAAATAAAAAAAAACATCAATAAATCAATGTAGCACTGTATTACGGTGGTGGTAGTGTAAAGCTGTACTGCATCACACCGACGTTCACCTTTCATCCTTCCGTGACATACCAAGCAGTACCTAATCAAGTGGCTGCTGAGCACATAGTCACCTGTCTTGAGGTCCGGGGGTCCACTTGAAGTCACACTATAGACCTGAAGGAACTCTCTTGGCTTACTGCCTCCAACAATGTTGAAGCCAAAGCCCCTGGAGCCCTTGATCAAATGTGTGTGCACAAGAAAACCCTCAAGCTCCTCTGGATACTCTGTGAACCCTGGAAAGATAGACAGTGACACAAACAGGAACGTGAGATAGTGGACGTTTACCTCCTCAGGTAAGTCAATCTTAAAAAACTCCGAAGGGTTAGTAGCGAAAGGATGGCTAAGGGGATATGCATCGGAGCAAAAGAGCAGTAAAACAGTTTTAGTTCTCTGCGTTTGTGCGACTTAATGGTTGTTGACAGGTTTTAAGCGTGAGGGAGAGAGAGAGAGTCAAAGTGCGCCAGATGGCACTTCCCAAAAATAGTTTACTAAGTTAACATGCACATAACTGAACCCATCCATCCATTTTACACAGCACTTATCCTTATTAGGGTCACGGCTGAGCTGGAGTCTATCCCAGCTAACTTTGGCCGAGAGGAAAGTTAAAAGAACTTCGAGAAAGAAAGAAAATATAGTTTAGCGTGATCCTTCTAAGTGCACTGGTACGTTGCATTTTTCAAGTTAGGAGTCACTTGGGCCAATTTGTTTTTTTTCTCTTTGCATTGCAAGCCAAAATTCGGTTTGTGTGTGACCTACAGCTCACGTGAAGGGAAACAAAATTGAGCAGTTAAGGTACTGGAATGCCATCACATGTGGGCAAGGAGAACTACATATTTTGTGTAGATCTAGAAAATTATAGTCATACTTGACTATAGTAGGTTTCCATTAAATTACCCTCTAATCCCGTAATTCCGATGGAAAGTTCCCAATTTTGTATACAGTGGACTCCCACATACTGTTCGTACGTGTGGCTCTGCACCCACGGATTCACCTATTAATGGAATAATAACCTTTTTTTCCCTTTTATATTCATTTTTATCATTTTTCTTTCCATTTTATCTTTTTTTTTTGTTTTTTTTTGCGGGGGAACCAAGCCCTAAAATGCTGATTTGTGGTTTATGCACACTTATTCAGGAATTTTGGGAGCTTAAAAAAATAAAATAAACATTTTCAAGGCAACTATAATTGGAGTCAATTATTTGCAGATTTTTGCGATTCGCGGTCCGTCCCATTCCTACCACTGTAGAGTGAAATGCTGCATATTCATGGTTCAGAATTCGCAAATTCCCACATTACTTTGTTGCCATATTAGTGCCAAGGAACTGCAGTATATTCAAGTGCGGACTTTCATTTGAGACATAATGAAAGTCATTTTTGCCATCTTGTTGCATCTATAGGCAATTACGGGGGGGATCACTCATTCGCGGGGGTTCACCAATTTACCAGAAATGTTACATCGTTTTATGCAGCAAATCATGTGACGGGCTCATGTAATGTCGCCCGTCATATGACGTACAGCAAGTGTTGACCCTGCCACCAGCCTCGGAGCCAGGGGGTGGCCAGGGGTTTCCTCGACGGAAACTCAGCCGCCCCGATGGCCACTCCCCTCGTGTGTGTTTTTGTTGCAAATTTTCATTTCGTTTCTGAAGAGCCACAAGGAAGAACGGGCAAAAACTCCACCCTACTGAATATTCTCTGGCTGCGCCACTGCACGAGCCTGGCGCTGTGCCATCAGGGCCGAGCTTTCGGCCTTAATCACTCGGTTCAGCCAAAATCTCCTTCCATCTCATTTGACTTCAACCAGCTGGCTGTGGCTGTTATTTCCGTACTTGACAAATACGCAGCGTCGTTTAGGCTGCTCTGCGGTGACATGTGCCACCGGTGTCCCGATAATAACATGCAAAAGAGGCAAAGAAAGAAAGACACAAAGAGGCTCACATTCATTTTGGTAGACCGACTCCCTGCTCGGAGCTCGAGGACTCTGCCAGCTGGTCGTCTTGTGGCTTTTGGAGACAAAGGGGAAAGCAAATGAAAAGAAGCATCATCACATTGGCTGCACGCAGACACACGTGTGCCTGGAGGAATAGACAGCATGTCCGAAACGCCATCATTGAAGTCACATACAGCTTTGGAAAAAAATGAGAGACCAGAAAGATCCAGGAAAATTTGGGGTATTTTCACCACTTTTCTAAATGACGATATTTATACAGTTGTGCCTTGACATACGCGTTTCGATGATGTAGCTCAAATCCTCTTTTCCCATTGACATGAATGGAAATGCCAGTAATCCGTTCTCGCCTTCCCCGAAAAAAACAACAAAAAATGTTGTAATGTGATTTTTAAAGAGTTGAGCTCTTCAGTAATTAGACATTATAAACATACATTACTTACATAATTATGTACAACGTAGAGATATTAAAGAGTTTTTGCCACATTTTTGCCTTAATTTAATGGACCTTGTGCTGCTTCTTCTGGTGTGATATATGGATGGATGATATACAGTATATATATATGGAAAGGATATATGCCTGTGAGCATTGTTATATTGTCTGTATTCATGTGTTGCTCCACTGTTTGTTTTCTGTTTTGTTGCCATTTTGCATTGTTTGTTAGCATGAAGCTAAGCAGACTTTCCTAAGGCTAAGGCGGTTGTTTTAAACACACAAGGTGCAATTGTCTTTGTTTTAGGTCGAGTTTGACAATAAACTTGAGAAACCTAAAGCCTCTTTTTTGAAGATTCGTTCGCTAACTGCCAAACTGCTGCTTATTATGAAGTAAGTAGAGTTGAGTTCGCTGCCACTATGCAGCGCTTGTACCTCAAGTTTGCGCTCACGAGTCAAAGCAAAAAAAAAAATCAGCTGAATGACGCCTCTTACCTGGAAAACATTTGGGTGGGGTTTCTCGTATCTCAAAATATATGTATTAATTCTCAAAAATAAAGCTGACTGACAGGTTGTAGCTGATAAGAGCACATCCTTTCGATTGAAATTAAAGCACTCACTCTACGTAGTGACACTCGCCCGGATCGCTGAAGGCCTGCTCCCAATGATCTGCCATTACACCTCTGCCTCTGGCTACGGCCCTGTTGCCGACAAACCCGTTTTCCAGGACGCAACCGACCCCACCGTTTGATGCCCGGTGCTCCCCAGGTAAGCGATGTCCACCTGTAGGAAGGGTGATGGGTTTTTAAAAAAATGAGGGGAAAGGTGACGTCTTTAAACACATGCAGCCCATGCTGAACAGGACAGTAAAGACCTGATGCTGGCGTTTCTGCAGAGGGTGAAAATACCCAAGGTCAGCATTTATGTCGATTTCCACCTCCATCTCAAGAGGCAGAGTGTGTGACCGTGCATGTGTACCACACATTGGAGCATATCTTTTTTTTTTTTTTTTTTTTTGCCTAATTGTCCTTGTAGACATCCTTCAAGGTGGATCTAAGTGATGTTAAACGCAGGTCGACACTGATCCGCCGACCCATAAAAAAAAACAAAAAATATTAATTGTGATTCTTAATAAGGAAAATGACACTCTCTAATATTTACTTCACAAAAAATATAGAGTAATAACATAATTCAATAGAAACGTAAATAATTAAACAGTTTGTGCATCATGATTAATTCATTTGTGACTCCTTCTGGTGTGCATGCCTCGGTCACTAGGGGACGGTATAATACGGTCAAGAAAAAATACCTGCGAATATTGTTATTTTGTCCGTCTACATCATAGGTGTCAAACTCAAGGCCCGGGGGCCAGATGCGGCCCGCCACATCTACACACATTTATGTGGCCCCCAAAGGCAAATCATGCTGGTCAACTTCCGTGATTTTTACTCAAATCTGTACCCAAATTCCAAATTGTCCTAATAATAAACAATAAGGTTGAGATATTGAATTTTTCTGTTACCAAACCTTTCTTCTACACTAACTTAAACAATACTTGAACAAACTTTTATCCTTGTCTTCTGATTTCAAAACTAGTTATCCCTCAATTTGTTGTGTAATGGTAATAATATGAACTATATGTGGAGTTTGCATGTTCTCCCCATGCCTGCGTGGGTTTTCTCCGGGTACTCCGGTTTCCTACCACATCCCAAAAACATGCGTGGTAGGTTGACTGAAGACTCTAAATTGCCCGTAGGTGTGAATGTGAGTGCGAAAGGTTGTTTGTTTCTATGTGGCCTGCGATTGGCTGGCGACCAGTTCAGGGTGTATCCCGCCTCTCGCCAGAAGATAGCTGGGCTAGGCTGCAGCACGCTCGCGACCCTAGTGAGGAGAAGCGGTACAGAAAATGGATGGATAGATAATAATAGGAGAGGTTTTGAAATTTCAAAGGCTGACCAGCTGATAGCAATATATAGGACGGGATGATGTGCAACTGACATCAAGATTCATGCATATACAGCTGTGAAAAAAAATGAAGAGACCACTAAAAAAATATCAGTTCATTCTAACAACATTTTCTTTGAGATGCAAAGAAACACAAGTGATTGTCATTTTTTGCATGTCAACTGTACTATTGTGGCACAAGAACAGCAAGCTGCATTTGCCAAACAGTCTATACTTGATTATTAAGTTCTCTCGTTTTTCTTTTGCTTAATTGTTGTTAATTCATTGTTCAATCTTGCAGTGGTCTCTTCTTTTTTTTTCCAGAGCTGTAGAAGAAAACATCTTTTGAATAGGTGTTCTCTTTTGGGAGTTTCTATGTTTTTGCAACGCTGCAAATTTAACAGTATTGGAAGATGTTCAAATGCGTGAACAAATTAGTAAGGCAACATTTAAAAACGAGGTAATCGTTTAAATACTATTCTTGCAAACATAGTTCATCATTTAAAAGTTCAAATGTGGCCCAGCCTGGTGGACATGTCAACTCCTTGAAAAAATTGAGTTGGAAAAGTAGGTTTTTTTTTTTCATGCCTAAAAAGTAACACTTAGGATGGGTGGAACAACAAAGGGTAAACGATCATCCCCATCTCGCAAGGGTGTCAATCCCCCTTGCCTTCATCACCACTCTACACTGATTTGCAGGGCTCAACCTGCAAGCCATCAAATGTACAATAAAAATGAAAAATTAAGAATCAGCAATAAATTCTGTGGCCAGGCGGACGTTACACAATCTGCTTCCTTTTCAGATGCCATTTTATTTGATTTCCCCTTACACCCCTTTATGGAAGTGCAGGACTTATCTGGTTCCCGCCATGCTTACTTGCCCTAAGGGCAGCCTGACCTTGCTGTGGAGCTAGTCCGCCAATCGATGAAGCCACAACCCCACTGAGAGTTTTGAGCATACTAATCGCACTAATGATTGATTCATTTAAAACACACACTGGAACTACTGCGACGGGTCGTGCTGCACAATTGAACAGGCCCTGTATCACTTTGCAAAAGTGGCAGGTTGTGCATTTGGTACAACGGCACGCAACTGTAACATATGCATCATCTGGAACAGTTCGCAATTCATATTTTCTTTATAACAAAAAACAAAAAAAATAAATGAAATACAATCATATTCAACACAGATGCGGGAAAAATAATTTAAGATAACATCTAAAAACAGTAATATACAATGGTGCCTTGACAAACGAGCTGAATTTGTTCTGTTAGCACACTTGCAACTCAAGACACTTGTAGGTCAAATCATCTTTCCTATTGAAATGAATGGAAATGCCATTAATCTGTTCCAGCAACAATTTTTGTTTTTAACAGTTACATTTTTTAAGGAAACATTCTACAATATTAAACTACATCACATATACATTAATAACATAATTCAACGTAATGTAATGAATGAAACAAAGTTTGGGCCTCATGAATAATTCATTACGACTTCTGGTGTGCGTGACTTGGCCACCAGGGGGTAGCATAATACAGTCATGAAGACACAATCGAAGAAGACTCACAACTAGAGTCCAGTAAGTGACTCAATACGCTCCTGTAACATTAGTGGTTTTTAGCAGACTATAAAGAATTGACTGTACGCCTGTGAGTATTGTTTGCCTACATGTGTTCGTACTCTGTTGGTCTTCAGATATCCATTGCCTTAAGGCTTATAAATCCACTACGTAGATGCTATTCGCAGGGCATCACTATGATAATTTTGATTGTACATGTAGGTCAGCGCTTTAGATAGTAGACACGCCTCGGTGATACTTGCCCGGGAGGCCCAGGTCATCGTCACCATGCTCTGCTTCGGCCACAGCTTTCTCCAGGTTGCTGAGCGACTTGCTGCGCGTGCGAAAGGTTCTGAGGAGCTTGCGGTGTTCCTGGTACGTGATGGGGGGGCTCTCAGTGCTGATGTGAACGGGGCGAGGCGTGCCGTAGTAATTCCCTGAGACAAACAGAGCGACTCCTTGGTTTAAGAGATGCAACTGGGAGTCACCAGCATACACAGAAAACAAACGACAATAGTGATACATTTTTCTGCAGCTACAAACCAGAGATGAGGAACTTACGTAAAGGGTTATAGCACCACAACAACAACTTGCTTGAAATTTAGCGGGGACTCGCCTTGATTTTTGCTACAGTAACTTTGGACTGACCCAGAACTTGAAGGTTAAGACGTATGACTTGCATAATGGGACTTACCCCTCCCTCTACTTCAAACCTGCAGGAGCTAAAATGACGATGCAAAACATTGTCGTATCTCTGTAAATAATTACATTACGTATCTTATGAGACCATATTATGTACAGGACAGTTAGTTCTAGAAATCTGTTTCAGCTTCTGAAGAAAAAGTCACCTTTAAAAGCAATATCTCAACATGAGGCGGACTGTTATGAAGTGCCACGAAGCCGCTCGCCCCGACGTCTTAGCAGAAGCTATGTGTCTGTCAATTTCACATGTGAAGCGCACGTAAGTGCATTGCTCCCATTAAAGTATCATAAATTATGGATGCTAATACATGCAGCCATTTTAATCAGACACAGCACACTTTAAAAGGTCTGCAGATTGAGCGAGCAATGGACATTTGTCATGCAATGTCTCTTTTATAACATAACAATAAGACGAATGATCTGGCATCTTTTTTCTTTCTTTCGGAGCAGTAAATCCCTACGAAATGGTTTCGGTCCTGAATACATGAAAGAAATGCAAATGTAATATGAACTCAGTAGGGCTCTGAGATGTACAGACTCAAGTCAAATAGTGGAGCACAGAGTCCAACGCAAACGTGGTGAAGCAGCACTTAGCTGTTATGCTGCAAGCAAGTGGAAGAAGTTGCCAACAGAAGTGACGTCAGTGTCAATGTTTTTAAATCCAGGTTAAAAACTCTCTCTTTAAAAACTCTTCTCATGCCTTTTAGAGCATTTCCACTTTTAAATGATATTTCTTGCACTGTACGTTTTTGTATTGTATTGTTCATTTTTATTTGCTGTTTTTTTCCCTTTGTTTCTAAATGCTTTTAATCATGTATGAAACGTGCTATATAAATACATTTGTTTTGTTTTGCATTACTTCAGTAGATTTTTCAGCTAGGTATACTTTGCGTATTTATTTTTCCGGCGACTTTTTCTTTTACTCCTTACATTTTAACACAAATATCTGTACTTTCTACTCCTTACGTTTTAAAAATGAACTTGTTACTTTTAAAAACCTTCCAAGGCGAGCGACAACACGACATACGCCGCTGTCACAGACTGTGTATATTCAGTATTAGGGTAGCTCTCGTTGTGATCGCTTGACCATAATGAGCACCGCAAACTTAACAAAGGAAGGCCGGTGCCGAGATGCGAATCCCGAACCTTAGAACTGTTAAGCAGAGGTGCTAACCACAGGTTCCCCGTTGCTGTCTTGGCGGCGTTCGTACTGCTGTAAAATAATCAAATGTTTACGTTGTATAGTGCTGAGGCAAAGCAGTTTGAGGGGTGAGTCACGATGCATCCCAAATGTAATAAAGCAGTTGTAGTCTACCTTTAAATTTGCCACTCTCCAGCAGCGCTCCTGACTCCTCCAGAGAAAAAAACTCCTCAACGGAGACAAAGTTATAGTCTGTCCCGGAGATCTCTCCCACTCTAGGCGGTCTGGTCGTACCTGGGAAAGGAAGACGACATGAAATATGGAGTCGTACACTGGAAATGCTGTAAGCTCTTAGGTGGATGATATGTCAATTAATCAAGGCCGTTTGCTTTCATCTGGGGTCATAAATCATCACAAAGTCACTGAGCTCACTCTTTAAGCTAAATAGCAACTCAGTAAGCTATAAATAGTCCCGAGAACATGTTTGTTACCAACAAAGGCTAAAAGTATCCATCCATCCATTTTGGGAGACGCGGGGTACAACCTGAACTGGTCGCCAGCCAGTCGCAGGGCACATATAAACAAACAACCATTCGCACTCACATTCACACCTACGGGCAATTTAGAGCCTTCAATCTAGCGGTTGACAAATGGACCGTATCTGGTGTAAAAACTTCAATGAAGAAGCCCTTTTCCTACGGAAAGTCCGGTCTGCCTGGCTTAGTAATTATTTTAACTAGTCAAATGTGAACCAAAAAAAAAAAACAAGTCAAAATTGACTTTTTTTTGTTGTTGTTTTTTTTTTAATCACAGTGCTTTGTTGTTGTCACAGGTCCCAGTTCGAGAGCACAGTCATCAACAAACAAAATGTTTTGTGCTTTTCAGGCTCACAATGATGCAGGCAATTCATTTACTGAGGCTTTCAGCTTCTGGCCAGATCAATAGGAATTGAATAAATATTAATGAGGCACTGTGAAAGTCTTTCTACTGCCACTGCAAAGATGGAGCACTCCGATGATGATCTGTCATCATAATTGATTCGCATTGACCTTGGCCTGAAACAGAGCAAGGAAACAACAGCGCCGTATCATTACAGGACCACTGAGGTAGGGAGCAAAACCAAACGGTTCATAATGGAGTTTTATAATTTGCCAGTCGTACAAATCTGCTTAACAAAAAAAATATTTTTCATTTGCATCCGCACTTGCTATATTACACTTCATCTGACCTCATGAAGAGTCATTTGTATCCCAAGACAAAATCACCCTGAGCCTGTTCGATTCTCCTGAGGGACCACATGTGATGTTGGAGCCGAACACCCAGGCAGCCAATAAAAGTGATTAATGCGCCGTTGTCCTGGCAGCAGCTCGACTGGGTACAATGACACATGTAGGAAGTGAGAACTTGGCAACACACACACACAGGCACTGGACACAAACATAAACCTTTGTGATCATCATCCATCTGAGCACTCTTACTGTAGCTATTATTGTGTGGTAGCCAGAACTGTTGCACATCATTTCCCAGTTCTGACTGCAAAAGGTTATTTGCAAAAGGGCCGAAGACAATGAAAATAACTCGATAGTATGACTGAATTTTGGGGATGGGCTACAAAGACATTCTGAAAAGCATGGCACTCTAGACCATTGACGAAAGACACGTTCGAGGAAAGGTGCACTCCATTTTCTTACCCAGACATCCAACTTGTTCATGGGAATGATACCCATAATTATGTCTTTCGCTTGCATTTCATACCTATTTTGTGGGCACACATTAGCATTTTGTGTGCACGTTATAGCTGTATTGTAGCCACTTTTTTTTTTTTTTTTTTTAACATTTCATGTCAGGGGCTCTGTACTATTGTGCCGCATTCAGTCTAGCACGTAACAGAGGTCTTACTCAAGGAGAAGCTTGAAATCAGGGGGGATAAGAGAGAAAGATGTCTGAGGAAATGTGCAACACAAGGCATACGTTATCTCAGTCTGCTCCTGTCCCCGGGCTTATTAGCACTCTTCCTGATCCACCTGCTGATACTGTAGCTAATTATAATGTTTAGATTCTGTCTTTTCTCACATCCTGTGCTTACAGAATGTATCAAGGTTGTTTTCTCCTCGTCGCACGTGACATCCACCTGAACTTTCTCTGCCCACCAAATAACAAGTAAAGCAACCTTTACGTAATGTTGATTTTTTTTTTTTTTTTTTTGCACGCATAGTATGTTTCTCACAATGATTGAATTCATGAAATTACTGTATGAACTACAGATGGGTTTTTTTTTTTTAATTGTATGAATAACCTGTCTGGCATTAATAAATTGATGAATAATGCTCAATCAATGTTTCAGACAATAGGGAAAGTGTATTTTTTATGTTTGACATCCCTCATTTTTAAATGAAAATACTACAGATGTTTTTTATAATGTATAAATAACCTGTCCGGCATTAATAAATGGATGAATAATCCTCAAGCAATGTTTCAGTGAAAATGGAAAGTGTAGTCTTTGTTTTACACCACTTGTCTGTTTCCCAGAACCAAGTCGATTAAAATATAGGATAGATAGGATTACTGCTATAGGATAAAACCTCAAAATAGATATACATAACAAAATAATTATATGGTCATTACTTGGCGGACTTTTGGAATGTGACCTCTTCAGTAAACAAGGGACTACTGCTGTACTTGTTTTGCTGGTTCAGATCTCATGCCTGTGTCAAGGCACCATTTAACCTCTGCGTTCAATTAAATTAGTTTCAGTTGTTTTTGCAAAAACAAGAGGTGCATGATTCGTCGGGAACCTGTGCAAAAATAACAAACAAACAAACAAAAAAAACAGGCAGTTTTCGGGACTCTTTTAACTCCGTCTTGAACACTTTAACCACTGTCCGATAAAAAAAACACACACATTTATGGCATGTCCAGTTTCACAGTTTCAAGATTCCCAACACAACCACCATTTTCTATTTTAGTAGATACAGAACAACCACAGTGTGCACAAACTTTGTACCACCTGTACAAAAGAATGACATTTTTAATGTTTTCTTTTTTTGCATTTTGGGTCACTTGAGGAAAAGTCATCAAATGTTAGTGTGGTGAAAAACGACATTTAGGGGATTTTTATCGCTGTCAAATGTCAAATTTGAACCAGTTTGACCCGTGTAGTAGATAAGGGTTAAAATCCTACATCAAATCCCCATGATGACATCTGACGTGAGTAATTCTGCTCTTCCCCTCCGGACAAGCGCGACGTCTCCAGCTGATACGGCGCAAGTCTTGGACTCATTATCTATGCACCCTCCTAAGAGATATATATGGCATGTCAGTGCCGACGGGGCTATGGGAAGGCTTTCAGGACAGATTATTGACATCGTCTCTGTCCCTTGACTGTCCCTGTGGATGCGTCTTGCTGATCCTTGGGGACAGGATTGAGATAGAGATTGACGAGGTAATTACACAAAAGTCTGTATCAACCGGCAGACAAAGCTGTCCGTCAAAATCATTGCATGCAAACCGCTAACGATGAGCGCCACAGTTGAAAAGGCCACATACGCTCTATCTCCCTTCTCTCTCATGACAACAGAGCCAGCATACGCAAATAAGCAAATGATAATGATTTGTATCTCTGACTGTAATTAGAAGTCTTTTATAGTGGGGAGGTGAGACGCCGAGGGCCTTAAAACGATGACTATGCTTCGGAATTGGATGAGAGCACTGTTCAAATTGCTGTGGTGTGGAAGCAAAAATTCAGGAGGGCTCTATGAGGTCGCAGACGCAAAATGACAACAAAGGAGGTTCACTGGCATTCTGTTGTGCTGTGGACCCGAGACATTACGTCTACATCCATCCGTATAAGCATATTAGGCCACAGACAGTCAAAGCAAGTACAGTGGTGCCTTGAGATACAAGTGACCTGATTTGAGACACAAGCCATCATTTGGAGGATTTTGTTTGCTTTGACTTGGAAAAGGCGAGAAATTATGTTTTTAAAACAACTAAACAACTTTGTCCCCTGCTAGCTTAAGCTTCTTATTTTCCTTTGGGCTTGTCCCTTTAGGGGTCGCCACAGTGCGTCATCCTTTTCCATGTAAGCCTATCGCCTGCATCCTCCTCTTGAACACCAACTGCCCTCATGTCTTTCCCTCACGACATCCATCAACCTTCTCTTTGGTCTTCCTCTCGCTCTCTTGCCTGGCAGCTCCATCTTCATCATCCTTCTACCAATATACTCACTATTTCTCCTCTGCACGTGTCCAAACCATCGAAGTCTGCTCTCTCTAACTTTGTCTCCAAAACATCGAACCTTGGCTGTCACTCTGATGAGCTCATTTCTAATTTTATCCAACCTGGTCACTCCGAGAGCGAACCTCAACATCTTCATTTCCGCCACCTCCAGCTCTGCTTCCTGTTGTCTCTTCAGTGCCACTGCCTCTAATCCGTACATCATGGCTGGTGGCCTCACCACTTTGCACTTGATCCTAGCAGAGACTCTTCTGTCACATAACACACCTGACACCTTCCTCCACCCATTCCAACCTGCGTGGACCCGTTTCTTAACTTCCTGACCACACTCACCATTGCTCTGGACGGTTGACCCCAACTATTTCAAGTCCTCCACCCTTGCTACCTCTTCCCCCACCACCCCTCTCATTCATGCAAATTTGTTTCTGTCTTTCTCCGGCTAATCTTCATTCCCCTGCTTTCCAGTGCATGCCTCCATCTTTCTAACTGTTCATCCACCTGCTCCCTGCTTTTACTGCAGATCACAATGTCATCTGCAAACATCATGGTCCACAGGGATTCCAGTCTAACCTCATCTGTCAGCCTATCCATCAACACGGCAAACCCGAAAGGGCTCAGGGCTGATCCCTGATGCAGTCCCACCTCCACCTTAAATGCATCTGTCACACCTACAACACACCTCACTGCTGTTCTGCTGCCCTCGTACATGTCCTGTATTATTCTAACATACTTCTCTGCCACTCCAGACTTCCGCATGCAGTAACACAGTTCGTCTCTGGGTACTCTGTCATGGGCTTTCTCTCGATCTACAAAGACACAATGTAGCTCCTTCTGACCTTCTCTGTACTTTTCCATCAACACCCTCAAGGCAAAGAATGCATCTGTGGTACTCTTTCTAGGCATGAAACCTTACTGTTGTTCGCAAATAATCACTTGTGTCCTTAGTGCTAGCCTCCACTACTCTTTCCCATAACTTCATTGTGTGGCTCATCAACTTTATTCCTCTATAGTTCCCACAGCTCTGCATCAACCTTGTTCTTAAAAATGGGCACCAGCACACTTTTCCTCCATTCCTCAGGCATCTTCTCACGCGCTAGAATTCTATTGAACACGCTGGTCAAAAACTCCACAGCCACCTCTCCTAGATGCTTCCACACCTCCACAGGAATGTCATGAGGACCAACTGCCTTTCCATTTTCCATCCTCTTTAATTCCTTTCTAACTTCCCCCTTACTAATCATTGCCACTTGGCTCTTCTGCTCTCCCTTCTCTCTCATTTTCCTAATTCATCAATTCCTTGAAGTATTCTTTCCATCTATCTAGCACACTACTGGCACCAGTCAACATATTTCTATCTCTATCCTTAATCACCCTAACCTGCTGCACATCCTTTCTATCTCTATCCCTCTGTCTGGCTAACCTGTATAGATCCTTTTCTCCTTCTTTAGTGTCCAACCTGGCATACATGTCATCATATGCCTCGTTTGGCCTTTGCCACCTCTACCTTTGCCCTATGTCGCATCTCAATGTATTCCTTTCGCTTCTCCTTGGTCCTCTCAGTGTCCCACTTCTTCTTAGCTAACCTTTTTCCTTGTATGATTTCCTGTACTGTGAGGTTCCACCACCAAGTCTCCTTCCCTCCTTTCCTTCCAGAAGATACACCAAGTACTCTCCTGCCTGCCTCTCTGATCACCTTGGCTGCAGTGGTCCAGTCTACTGGAAGCTCCTCCTGTCCACCGAGAGCCTGTCTCACCTCTTGCCGAAAAGCTGCACAACGCTCTTCCTGTTTCAGCTTCCTCCACATGGTTCTCTGCTCTGCCTTTGTCAGTCGCTAACCTCCTTCAGATTACATCGTCTGCACAAGATGTAATCCACCTGCGTGCTTCTACCTCCGCTCTTGTAGGTCACCCTATGTTCGTGCCTCTTCTGGAAAAAAGTGTCCACTACAGCCATTTGCATCTTTTTTGCAAAGTCTACCACCATCTGTCCTTCCAAGTTCCTTTCCTGGATGCCGTACTTACCCATCACTTCTTCATCACCCCTATTTCCTTCACCAACATGTCCATTACAATCTGCACCAATTACGACTCTCTCTCTGTCTGGGATGCTCAGAACTACATCATCTAGCTCCTTCCAGAATTTCTCTTTCACCTCTAGGTCACATCCTACCTGTGGGGCATAGCCACTCATCACATTACACATAACAACCTCAATTTCAAGTTTCAGCCTCATCACTTGATCTGATACTCTTTTCACCTCCAAGATATTCTTAGCCAACTCTTCTTTTAAAATAACCCCACTCCATTTCTCTTCCCATCTACACCATGTTAAATAATTTAAACCCTGCCCCTAAACTTCTAGCCTGACTGCCTTTCCACCTGGTCTCCTGGAAACACAATATATCAACCTTTCTCCTAATCATCATGTCAACCAACTCCCGAGATTTTCCCGTCATCGTCCCAACATTCAAAGTCCCCACATTCAGTTCTAGGCTCTGTGCTTTCCTCTTCTCTTTCTGCCGAAGAACCCGCTTTCTACCTCTTCTTCTTCTTCGACTTCGACCCACAGTAGCGGCGATGGCAGACGTTAACCCGGGCCACGACCGATCCGGTATGGAATTCTTTGGATGAACGCTCATATTTGTTTGGCAAAGTTTTAAGCCGGATGCCCTTCCTGACGCAACCCTCTGCATTTATCCGGGCTTGGGACCGGCTTACAGTTTGCACTGGCTTGTGGCCCCCATAGGGCTGCACCCTGCTAGCTTAATGCTAACACATAATGGAAAAAGCCAGTGACAAGCTAACAGATAGCATCACAGTGTTATATCCCTTTAAGCAACGGATATTTGAACAAATATTGTGGAACAACCAACATAGACAGACAATATCACAATGCTTACTTAAAGGCATATTGCTGGTGTCGGGCAGAAACCTTGCATCTCCAAAACCATAATTTTTCAGAACTTTAGATTGATTAATAATTTGTAAAACTAACATAACCATGTGGGGACTGACCAATAGTATTGATTTGTGAAAACATATGGAACTGGAACCGTGAGAGTAATGGTGATTCTTATCCGTTTGGGTCTGTATGACTGTATTATATTGCCGACAGGTGGCCAAGGTGGGCACAACAAAAGGAGCAGCACAATTGCCATTGAATTCAAGCAAAAAAAATGTGTCAAAACCTTCAATTCTTCATTCGTTTTCCCTACCGCTTAGCCTCACTAGGGTCGCGGGCGTGCTGGAGCCGATCCCAGCTATCTTTGGGCGAGAGGCGGGGTATACCCTGAACTGGTCGGCAGCCAATCGCAGCGCACATGTAAACAAACAACCATTCGCACTCACGTTCACACCTACGGGCAATTTAGAGTCTTCAATTAACCGACCAATGCATGTTTTTGGAATGTGGGAGGAAACCGGAGTACCCGGGGAAAACCCATGCAGGCACGGGGAGAACATGAAACTCCACACAGGCGAGGCCAGACTTGAACCCGGGTCCTCAGAACTGTGAGGCAGACGTACTAACCAGTCCCCCACCGTGTCGTTAAGTTCTTCACATTCTATTGAATTATGTCATTCATGCATGTTTGTATAAAGTACAATGAAGATGATTTGGGGTATGAGGGTTTTGCGTTACAAGCAAGGTCACGGAACAAAGTAAACTAATTTCTCCAGGTACCACTGTACATTTTCCTTCTGTAGCGCCAATTCACAACAGACGCTTTCTCGAGGCCCATTCCCCTTCCAGGTTATTTGTAGCGAAACGTGCATTTCCTTGATTCTGTCATTCATTCCATTTTTATGCACTGCCGCCACCACAGAGACTTTGTAATGCTATTTCCTGGATCAAAGCACATCGTCTCATGACAAGCCTTCAAGAAATAAGATGCTCTTTAAATAGCTCAAAGGTACATGAAGCACACATTCTGGAAAACAAACAGGATCAAAATACTCGGAAGAGTCTCATAATTACGCAAGCATTTCCTTTTCCCTTAACCAGTAACTTAGAAGGCTAACTGTGTTTAAAGAGCATTCTGTCCATCCAATCAAATTCTATAGCACTTATCGTGATTAGGGTCGTAGGTGAGCTACACCCTGGACTGGTCGCCAGCCAATTACAGGACACATAAACAAACAACCACTTACACTGATATTCACAACAATGGACTATTTAGAATCTTACATGAACCTAAAGTGTATTTTTGGAAGGTGGAAACCGGAGTACCCAGACAGGAAGTCGAGATTTTAACCCAGAACTTCTCAACTGTGAAGCAGACGTGCTAACCACTAGGTTTGTGGAAAATTCATGGTAAATTTCCATTGGGAAGTTAAGATGAGGAATTGTTGATATATTCCAAAATGGGAACTCTCTATGAGAATTAATTGGATTTAACTGGAAATTGAGGATAATTGAGTGGAAACGTGTCATATTCAAGCATAACTATAAACATTTAGTTTTGTAATTGGTAGATATCCATAAAAAATAATAATAATAATAATTTTTTTTTTCTTCACTCGAGCGGCAGGCTATCCAAAGCACTACCAAATGACAGCTCGTAACTTGGTACAAGTGTACATGCATGAAATCTTTAGTTAGGATTATTCTAAAATATATTTTCCCCAACAATATTTAAGTTCCCTATTAAGAGCCAACTTTCAATTTTGGGAATTCCTGCTGTGTTCCCGTTAATTCTCCGAAAGTTTCCAACTGAAAATTGCCAGAATTTTGCACCCTTACTACCGCCTCGTCCAACCGTGCTGCCCTAAGCGAGCATAAATAAAACTAAAAGTCTACTGAAAGAGGAGAAACATACAGTAGCAAAGGTCCTGAAGAGGGCCACAATGAGCCACAATGACGAATCCTCTGCATCAAGTTCCAGTAGTCTCATCCTCAAGGAAAATCAAACAAATTGTGATTTCATTACGAGTGCGCTACAGGACAGTTCCCAAGCTGTCCCCGGGATCAGGAGAGTTGTGCGTGCATGGTATCGGCATGACAACAACAGAATCTTACGGCGTCATCTCAACAGATCAGAGGATTAGGCCTACGCACTACTCAGGGGTCTCAACCTGCCTCACTGTCACTAAGGGAAAGCGTTTCGAGGTGGAGGCAGGGTCAGCGTGGCGTGGCGGACTCACCCGGGGCTCCGTTCTGATATAGCCCCACATTGTAAAGCCGCTGTGTGCTCGTGAGTAGTGAGAGAGCTCTTTGTACGTTAGGGGAGATGATCGGCGGCGTACTGCGTCACATGACCTACTTCCTGTCCTAACAGGGAGGATTAGAAGACGCTCCATGCTGCCACAGAAAGGTTAAGACTACTGACACACTAGGTGGTCCGTCGTGTTAACTTAAAAAGGAGAAAAATACAGGCTGACAAGCTAAATGGGAGAGAAAAAAATGAGGGGGAAAAAAAAACAACAACTCGGCCGATTCCAGTGACGTCATGCATTGGAGGGGATTAAGATGTCAACAGATGTACTACAACTAGCCGCCTTTGGCTGCCATTGTACATGATTTCATTTATGAACACCCAAATTACACTGCGTGCACAACCTCTTTCTCAGGGGCTTGCAGAAGATAGTTCATGAACAGCTTTACAGCCAGCTCACCAAAAGAAGAAAAAGAAAAAAATTACATGTACCCTGGAGCCGATGCATGACAGCCAAAATGGGGAGACAGCCTCGGAGAATAAACACAAAAAAAAAAAAAAAAAAAAAAATGCCACGGAGATGTCCCAAATGAATATGCTTGTTTTGGCATCCATCTAACTCAATGTCAGTTCTGTTTTATTTACTTTTTTGTCATATGATTAATTGTTCTTAGTAGAACAAGGCTGCAGCTGTAAGCATTTGTTTGTTTTTACTTGATTGTGCTGATGCAATAAATGTACTGTATTTAGTTTCACATACATAAAGAACACAATGCTTGATTGATAGATAGATTTATTGATTGATTGATTCATTCATTCATTGAATTATACAAGTCAGGGACTGTTTCGTTTATTGATCAATCAACGTTCCAATGGGGGGGAAGATTGGTCCTAAAAGACAGTGGGAGTCGGAGCATCTGTCTTTGGGCAGGATGTATTGTTTGCAGGAACAAATGGCAACAAATGCGAGCAGATGTGACCTCCACTGACACGGGATGGAGGCAAAGGAGATAGAACAGAAGAGGAACACAAGAACGATCTTCAGTCTTCACCAGGAGCTGAACCTACTGCAGACTGTTCTCGAGACTATCGCTTTTGCCATACCATCGTTTCATTTTTTTGTACCGGTAACTGTTATGTTCGTTAAAAAAAAAAATGTATGACGTTGAAAACAAAATCTGACCAAGCGCTAAATTCATTATTGGACTACATGGACAATCAGCAATAGCTGATAGCAATAGCCGACAACTAACTCGCAAATGATCTTTTCACACAGTGGAAACAGACACAATATCCGAGCTCATATAATAGGAACAAAATGACAGCACAAGACGAAATAGGTAGCTAAAACACACATAACAACGACTACTATCATGGAAGGATAATAGACAATAATGTCAATGATAAACAAGTAATTCTGAACAGTCTCTCAAGACTCAGGTGCCAATAAGATATACAAAAATGCCATTTGGCATGCTGGGAAGTTCAGCGTCAACTAACTCTGACACTCCAATATATTCACATAGCAACAAGTCCTGCTAAAATGATTTATTCAACGCTGGCTAAATTAGTAGAGATTTAAAAATGAAGAACACCCACAAACAAACTACAACAATGTACTGTATTTACTTCTCGATATGTGACTGTTGGCCAAGGTAATGAGACAAATTTTATTTGAGAGAAGACCACTGCAGCAAAGTACAAGCAAAATCTAAATTAATAAAAGACGGAAACTATTTGGTGGACAGAGAAGTATTTTTGTTGTGCCATTTTTTTTTTTACTTAGGAACAGGAGTTAAATCAGTTCTTCTACTATTTTATTTATTTTTTTAAACACACATGTAACATACATGTATCTGTGCATGGTGGGTTAATTGAAAACTCTAAATTGCCCGTAGGCGTGAATGTGAATGTGAATGATTGTTTGTTTCTATGTGCACTGCGATTGGCTCGCGACCAATTCAGGGTGTACCCCACCTCTCGCCCGAACATACCTTGGATAGGGTACTTAAGTACGGAGTGTGAGTACTTTTGCCACCTGCGCTGTAAGTCAGGTAAGGCACACCATACCATACCAAAAAATGTATTCTGGGCTAGTCCACCGAATCGGCGTCCCCAAGAAATAAAATGTACGAATGCATGATAAGATTAACTGTAACATATATTTTTCCGCATATCGATTGGATTATATTTTTAATAAATACAATTTAAAAGATGAATTTAAATGGAAACTACCTTTGTCTCCTGACCTCACTTCCTAAAATGTGACTTGAAATACGATAAATCCTTTAGAAATGATACAGTACATTCTTTATATATTTCTGCCAGTACTTATTCCAACTACACTTTAAGTTTATTTTCTTTAAATAAACAAAACAAATATTTTGTTTAAATTCACACTTTAGTCATGTGTTTAAGTCAAGCAAGCGATTAATCGATTATCAAAATAGTTGTTCGTTAATCGATTAATTGCTGCACCTCTCGAATATGTACATGAGCAGATTTAAAGTTTGAAAAAAAAAATACAGAATTTAAGTTTATTTGAAAAAGCGTTACAACAAGCAAATAGCATCCATTCGGTGCAAAGGCTTTTACGCAGCCGGGTGGAAATAGGGCCTAAATAAAAGGTGGTGCATATCAAGCAACGGCAAGATGAAGAGCATAAAGGGGGACTTACAAGGTACAGCCCGGAGGTAAAGGTTCTCTCGGATGACCTGCTGAAGTGTGCTGTCCACTGAGCCGGGTGTGAAGCACTTACTCAGATACAACCTGAGATCCTTGCACAATGTGGTGCCTGAGGGAAGGGCAAAGGAAACAAGCATGGCATGAAGGAAAGGAGAGGAGGCAGCACACATAAAAAAATAAAAAAAAATCCCAACCGGAATGATGAGATGTGTGATTGTTTGCATCTCATCAAATCTGGCGACAGATGAGGAGGAAATTTGTTCGCTCCGCAAAATCTTTGAATGACGCCCATCTCAATTTAGCACTTTAATACCTACGCTGGCGTATTCGCACAAAGCCATCTTGCTCTCTTATCACCTCGCATTGCACCTGAGAATCGCATGCATTTTCCCAGCTCCCTCATGCATACCAAACAATCTCCTGAAGTTAATTGCCGCAGACTTAACAACTGAGGCTTTCACCGGGGGAGGTAGCGCCAATCACCTGGGCCTGGATTCCATCTCTCTGATCTCTTAATATCATCTCAAGCGCTTTACACGCTCTGTTGACAGGCCGCTCGGCGTTATTGATGGACTGAGCGCATCTCCGGCCTGTCAGTCGCGCTGACATATGATGCTTGCCGCGTAGAAAGAAATGTCAGGGTGCTAGAAGTTTAGTAGTTAAGGAAGTCATCTGCTTCTATATATAGATATATATGGGGGCATGAATCCCGTATGCCGTCTTCTGCTACTTTCTAATGTACTACGAGGGACACATTTGGCCAAAATATCAAAACAGTGAGCTGAAATTTAGAAAAATATGGAACTACTGCATATGCAGACCAGTGTTTTTCAAAAGGTAAAAGAAGTTTGAGTTACTATGGATATTCTAATCATGGCAAACATATAATGTGTATTTTGCAGTTAAACGCTGTAGCCATTTTTAAAATAATTAAATGTTTATTTAGACCAGTATATCATTAAAGGATGGCACTTATACTAGCTACAAAAACCTGCTATGCACTCTCATCCTAACGGCTATAAATCAGTTATTATTGGCCCAAAACAACCTTCAACATATTCCGCGCCTAATAAAGCTGAACATCATTTGTTAAACATTCTACCACCCCAGCTCCATTACTTTAATTACAGTTCACCCTTTTTTTTTTTATTTTCCCACTAATATGTTAGATTTACTCAAGCAAATAGTTACGAGTGTTTCACTATTAACAGCTCTGCTTTATTACCGCGAGCACATTTATCTGGTTTAATGGGTCTGAGGGAGGCAAGCTTAAGCATTGTTCTGAACGAGAGAGCTCCAATACTGATTTGGGTTGTATGCTGCCATGAGGAGGAATTGTTGTCTACCACTCACTAAAAAGAGATATTCGGCTTTCGGGTTGAATTTCAAGATGAACCTAAAATGCAAGATGAACGTTACAGATGAAAAGTTCACCCTATCTAACATTTTGAGTGCACACGTCCAACTGTTCAATGTTACAGTACTTTTTTTTTTTTTTTACAGAAGGTCAAATGAAGTTCACCTGTATAGGTTTTATTGTGAGATTTTTTATTTTTTTTTGTCCAATTAGATTTCAGGCTCCATGTGTTGCCACATTAATCTAATCTGCCCAGGGCCTTCAGAATCAGTAGTGCTGATGTAACTTCAACAATATTAGCAATCGCACCGTTTCACCGTCAGATTTCAAGCGAGCATTTTTCCATTCTCTGGTTGGCTGGTCACAGCAAAACGTGTTCAAACCAGTACTATTTACTGTCTTCCTTTGTCTGAAAGGTTTTCATTTGCCTGACCATTTACCTTTCTACTCTATACTTCTAACAAAAATAATACTGTACGAACCTTGTTACATTATTACAGCCAAGTTCGACCAGCAAAACACATCTGTGATGATCTGCACACATTAATCCATTTGGTGAACACCTGCTGAGTACGATGTATGTTATATAGTTAAGTTCAGATGATGTACATGAAACAGTTGTGTGCTGTTATTTAGAATTTTTGTATAAGATTGATGGTTTCTATCATATAACAAATAATGGGAAAGACCATAGATGTGCTGAGCACCTATGTGGCATTGTTATAACCCTTTAAGCAACAGCTATTTGAACACAAATGTTGGAGCAACACATGCAGACAGATAATATAACAATACTCACTCTTTATCCTATGCTAAGAAGTCCTAATATTACTGCTGAGGAGTTGTGCTGCCCCCTCTGTCTCCATGTACGTCCTTATGTTTGTATTATACTGGCTGAGGCAAAATATCAATGGCATCATCGATTCATCGACTTTGACTCGACTTTCATCACATTATTGTCGGCTACAAAAAATATGTTGCTGTTCATCCCCCAATTTCAGTCGGTAAACCTCAAACTGGTGCCTAGTATTGCAAAACTTGAGCAGAGGAGTTGACTCAGTAGTAAGAAGGGGAAGGAGGTGTCGTACAGTGACCCATGTGCATCAGCTCATCCATCACTGTCAACGCAACACGCAGTCACTCTGACAACAGAGGCTTCAGAAATGATAACGGATGCGCCCGGCCCGTGGCAGTGGGAGCGGGAGCAAAGGTCCTCATTTACACCCCCGTGGGCAAATCAACTATCAATCAAGGCGGCAAGGCCACGGGGGACCTTCGGTCAGGTGACACGCCGCTGACATATTACTCCGCTCTGAACCCACCGAGGCATCCGTTAGCCGTGCCCCGTGTTGTTATCATCAAGGTCCCTCGCCAGTGACGGTCAACTATATGGCCACGCTGTTGTCACGGGGCATTCAATTGTGACCTGACCGCCTTGGCATCGCCACGCTAATCGACGAGTGCAGATCAACATCGGAATCCTACGGACGGCAGATTCGGCCTGTGAGAGTGGAGCGACAGGGGGCTGCTGTGGAGGCGCTGCAGCAACAATATTAAGGATGACAGATCGGACACTGGCGTGACGGATTGTTTGGGTGCAGTCTGTTGAAACAAGTGCAATGGAGCAAAACAGTGAAAGCAGGAAGTCAATAACGCACATAGACGTTTAAATCTCATGCTCTCCTCAGATATTTTTGTACACCTTTTCTCGGATTTGCCGATCGTAATAGCTTTGCTACAGCTTGTGGACTGCAATTGTCTGTACCCTGCCTCTTGCCCAAAGTCAGCTGGGAATTGGCTTCTGCTCACCCGTAACCCTCATGAGCATGAGCGGTATAAAAGATGGATGGATGAATACAGATTGTGACATGACAACAATTGTTTTCTTCTTTTTTTTCTTTTACTCTTATCTGTGTTTTATGCTCTGTTGATGCATTTTGTACCTTCTGAAAACCTTCACAGCCAAAAATTTACATGCACAAAACATGGCTGTGAAATCATTATTCATGAATATTCTTTTCTCATTTTTCTTTCATAAATCACGAAAAGTCCCTATTACTTGTAAGTGAAATCATAAGTTTGATTCTCAATATAATATGCATTGTTTGAAGATTGAAGATAATTGCTGAAACCGTGCAAAGACTAAGAACAAAGTAATACTTAATTATGGAACTATAGGGCTCAATTTTCGTAGACGGCACATCTGTGGCGGGGTGTAAATACCGGCGGATCCTGATTTTCGTGCAAACACAAGGGCCGCTGCGTGTGTTTGCCAATGTGGCATACCGCTCTGCGTCAAGCTGGGCGTTCATGCGCGGAGGAGAGAGTGTTCTTGAAGATGCGCCTGGCAGAGTGACAATTTGGTCGCAGAAAGTCAATGTAAAGTTACGCCTGCCTAGACCACATCTAAGTTCTGGCGCAGGGTAGACTGCTGGTCTAACATGATTTTAGTGAGTTTGATCAGGGCGCAGTAGAACCTGCTCATGCGTCCTCAGCAATAGCTCTCACAGCCTCCCCTCCTTCTTCTCCATCCACCTCTCAGCAGTAATGGTAAGTACAGCATCTTATTTTTGTATTTTAATGTATTTTCGTTTCTTTATACGAAGTATTTCGACGTAAATTTCGACTTTAACGGTGAAATCCGACTTACGCGGAAATCCGGGTTACGTCACCAGCGTAGGAACGGAACTCGTTCGTAAATCGAGGACTTCCTTGACTGTAAGTACAAAGTGACATTTCGTTTGGCTGCTCAGTTGTGAGTTAGCTGTGCTAAGCGTTCATAACAAGGCCCATTTACCATGCCAGCTTGCAGTTGCAACAGCAGCGAGCTAACCATGGCTACACCCCGAAAATTCGCCTTCGCTGGATGCCTCAATTTACAGAACAGCTCGGTGACGTTTTTTTTTAAGCTCCCAAAAAATGAGGAAATAAAAAAAAACGATGGATTGACTTTTTAAAGACACACACAGATGGTGAGCTGAACATCAACGCTCTGCAGTGCGCATTTTACAACGGATAGTTTCACCAGAGACAACATGGCTTCGTGGGTAACTTGATACTAGTGAACGGGGCAGTACCGACTGTCTAACTACCTGGACTTCCTCCTACCGTCCCGCTGTCGTCAGGTGCCGTGTTCGGCTGTGACATTATGTCACCAACAACGAGGATAAGTACATTTGTGTGGTTATTTTTATGATTATAGTCCACAATAACCATTCAATTTTGAAGTTGAGCATTCTAACGTTATTTGACATCATATAAACTATCACCCCTTCAGTATGTTTGATTCCTTTTGCCGCATCCATTTGGCACGCCCACAGCGTCTAAGAGCTGAGAGGTGGCCCTTATTATTCCAGTTTTGAAGCCTGATTTTATATACTTAGCGATTTGCTTAATTCATTCAAATTCGAGAGGGTTGTTAACATTACTCTTCTCTGTGGTGTGTCGAATTTACATGATATTTTCTGGGCCTGCTTTGTGCCACTTTAAAGACTAATAAGGCTACATTTACAACCCCAATTCCAATTAAATTGGGATGTTGTGTTAAACATCAATAAAAACAGAATACAATGATTTGCAAATCATGTTCAACCTATATTTAATGGAATACATGACAAAGACAAGATTTGTAATGTTCAAACTGATAAACTTTATTGTTCTTAGCAAATCATTAACCTAGAATTTTATGGCTGCAACACGTTCCAAAAAAGCTGGTACAGGTTCATGTTTACCACTGTGTTACATCACCTTTTCTTTTAACAACATTCAATAAACGTTTGGGAACTGAGGACACTAATTGTTGAAGCTTTGTAGGTGGAATTATTTCTCATTCTTGCTTGATGTACAGCTTCAGCTGTTCAACAGTCCGGGGTCTCCGTTGTTGTATTTTACGCTTCATAATGCGGTACACATTTTCCTTTTATACCCAGTCATGGCACCCACCTGTTCCCAATTAGCCTGTTCACCTGTGGGATGTTCCAAACAGGTGTTTGATGAGCATTCCTCAACTTTCTCAGTCTTTTTTGCCACCTGTCCCAGCTTTTTTGGAACGTGTTGCAGCCATAAAATTCTAAGTTAATGATTATTTGCGAAAAACAATCAAGTTTATCAGTTTGAACATTAAATATCTTGTCTTCGTTGTGTATTCAATGAAATATAGGTTGAACATGATTTGCAAATCATTGTATTCTGTTTTTATTTATGTTTAACACAACATCCCAACTTCATTGGAATTGGGGTTGTAGACTGCAGGTCCCACAAGTGAGTTTGCTGTACAAACCCATTAAAAATAAAACGATGGTATAACGTGGGAGTGAATTATATACCGCGATATAACAGGGCAACACTGTATCACTTTGACAAAGGCTGCTTCACAGACTTTTCATACTGTTTGTAAGTAACAGGCACCAAGCGGCAGAGCAAGAGTGATTACCACCGACTTGAAGTGAAAATGATAACAAAAAATGGTTGCGTTTGGAGTTGTGCTTAGGTACTTTTTCCATTTCCTTAAAAAAAATAAATAAATCTAAATTAATCCAGCAAAATTCTAAATAGTTGTCCTGAGAAGATCGCAAGACGAAGTCGATTTGTCCTCCGTCACCCATTGTGGGTGTTAGTCAAATCGCTACAGACTATTTAGCTCTGATCAACCAATAAGAGGACAGAAAAATTCCGACGTTGGTGTAAACTGACTATCAGGCCTTGTTTGGTGAATTCGAAATAAGATTGGTTTAAAAAAAAATTTTTTTTAAACCACAGCCATTGCTTATGGTGTGTATTCTGAAGGCCCTGGGCAGATTACATTGACATGGCAACACAGAGAAGCTGAAATCTGATTGGAAAAAAACCAAAACATCCAGTATACACACTACTGGAAGATGGGCAGACAAGAGAGACGCTATGAAATTAAGATAATAGACTGTTGGAATTATATCAATGAAATTTCATTTAACTTGTAAATGTAGGTCAGTGCTTCTGATAGTGCTCAGGCCAGCAGAGTAGGCCTGGTCACTGGTCAAAGGAGGATGTCCCATTAATCCGAAAAGTCAGTTCATCAGCCAGTCCCTCAGTGATCCTGTTAACTATGGCTGAATTTCTACTACCTCTATTTATGAATCAACTTACCTGTTGAAATTAAAAATTACAGCCAGTGTAATATCTTTGTTTTGACTAATACTTCACACATTCAAACTGGAGAAGCAGGTTAAAAATCATCATTCAAGTTATTTACTGTTTTCTCAATCTTTCTGCCTTGGCCTAATGATATTTTACCACCCGGAAGTACATGTGACATTCTGGTGAAAAGGTCTCGTGTTCGCTAGCTTGCTGAAAGCAAAGTGCACTGTTTTGCCGAGTCATACCTGGCGACACAGTTTTGATGCGGACAGGATGGGGGCAGGAGTTGAGCACCCCGCGCACGTCTCCCAAAGTCATCCCCAGTACAGGCGTTCCGCCGATCTCCAGGATGATGTCGCCCACAGTGAGTCCATCCCCCGGGGCGGCCGTGACAAAAGGGAACTCTCCGTAATCAGCCCCTCCTCCGACGGCGACGCCGAGCTCCCCCGATGAGCCTATCAAGGGGACGAAGGTATCCTGCATCCTGGAACGCCAGTGTTGCTTCCTCACATTCGTCTTAGACATGGCAAATGAGCTGCGAGGGAAGAAACACAACTTGAAGGTGTGATGTCGTTAAAAAGAATGGGAAATCGAGTGCAAATTACTGTACAAAACAAGCCTATCAAAGAGGCTGTGATTTCAGGCCAGGCAATTATAATGCTGTGAACATTGGCACTTATTCCACAGGTCTGGACTTTAAAACAGATGTCTGCAGAAAAAGAATTACCCCCAAAATAGACTGGGTAGTAATTTTAGGCTTGTTTGGACAAGGACATTCCCTCATTAAACTAATACGCGTTCTGCAACTTAATCCGGTATATACGCAACCCATTTCTACATTCGGGAAAACTGGTCTAAGCACTTCTTCCTGGCTTGCGTAACTGGCAAAGGGGATCGTGACAAAGCACCCGTAGGAACTTTAAACGTCGACAGTGTCTTTAAAAAAAAAAAAAATGTAACACGTCACCATAGTGACACCAAAGATGACAATTTCCAGTTTTTAGGCTTCATTCATGCTCATATATATATATATATATATATATACAGTATATAGTATACTTGTATAAATGAATGATATAAATGGATTAAACTTTTGTCCGAAGACACCTGCCATAAATTATTTTTGATGTTTGTTTTTAAACAAGATCGGGTTCAAACTATCATGTCATCAACCCGTCGTGCTGCTAGTTACTGTGGCATACACAGGAAACCCACTAACCTGTGTTCAAAATGGCGCCCAGTGATGCGCTTGGATATCCAGCGTGAGCCGCCCCTCCCCCACGATATAAAAACTCGAGCTGCCCAATGACGTCTTTGGGACCAGTCTGCAGTCACATTAAGTCCTTATCAATGAGTGTAAGTTTGCATAGGTGCTAATTTGATGATTACAGTCCACGGAGTAACTATTCAAATTTGAAGGGGAGCCTCCTAACATGATTTGACATTGTGTAAGGTACCGTTGTTTTCACAGTGAATGTATGCACTGCTATCTACAGCAGTGGTATTTTACTTGGTTTCATTCAGCGGACACACCCAAAGCATTTGAGAGTGGAGAGAGCACCTGAATTTTCACAGTTTTAAAGCCTCATTTCAGATACTTGACAATTTTTTTTGAACCATTCCAATTTGGCAAGGTTGTTCATAATATACCTCTCTGCGGTGTCAAATTTACTTTCCAGGGAGTTTAATCGAAAAAAAATCAAGGCAATTTTTTTTTTTAACTGTTTCATATCTTGCAACACTGTTTTTTTTAACAATTTAAAACATAATATTTTTTTTATTTGAAAAAGAAGAAAATATTTACGTCAAATGAAAAATCATGCAACTAATTTTCATCTAACCTTTTCTTTTTTTTTAATAAAAAGTGTGATGTCTGGTAACATTTAAAGTTTGTTACATTTTCCTTTTTTTATTCCAGAAAATAATCTGCGCTTGAACTTTTTATCATAACCTCTTGATTTTATTATTAAAATATGCAACAGGTAAATTAAAAAATAAAAAATAAAAAATACATACAGCAAGTGGACCACACTTTCAACACCCCCGCTCCAAGGGCTTGCTTTGTTTCACATGACTTTCCCACTTCTCGTGTGGGAACTGCGTCTGTATGTTTGAACACAAACACAGGGCAGCACAGGGAATGGCTGTTCACCACACAGCGCACACCAAAACGTTCCCTCATGCTTGCTTCAGGCCGACGTTGTGTTGTCATGTAAACACATAGCAGTTAGTGCACATTCCGGCCAATCTCCGATCACGTGGGAAAAAGCAGACTACAAAGACTTGGACCACTTTGACAAATAATACAAGATTCTGTTGCAGCTGCAAAGCATGTTTTTCTTTTTATTCACAACAAAGGTGAGATAAAAATTCAGTGGAAGTTGCTGAGTGGATTTCTTTGAGCTGACAGTGATGTCCGCAGAGAGCAGACGATATTCCGGTGTCACCTTGACACACAGGGAAGGGTGACAATGTATGACACGATGTCGGCAGTAAAGCATGGAAATGACCAGACATTTAGGAAATGTGCCCGAAGGAGAAATGAGATGAACTTGGTAATTCAATATGAAGCTGGAAGCAGGAGTGAGTTAGTTGAGGACACCGGCACCTCTGCACACAAAATCCATTCCAATCCATTCCAAATTGTTCATCCCTGAAAAACCTTACCAGAGGAATATTTTGGCCATCTTTTAAGCTACCAAGCTAACACT
This sequence comes from Phyllopteryx taeniolatus, assembly GCF_024500385.1. Classification (NCBI taxonomy): domain Eukaryota; kingdom Metazoa; phylum Chordata; class Actinopteri; order Syngnathiformes; family Syngnathidae; genus Phyllopteryx; species Phyllopteryx taeniolatus. The sequence continues at coordinate 10,973,516 of NC_084502.1, read as the reverse complement.
ACATCTCAGGTAAGGAGTGTTAGTCATGGTGAGAGTGCAGGCGAATGAAGGAAACAAAAACACTAATAGGGCTGTCCTGTTTTAAGGGAGGTGTAGCACCGGTTATCTATTGTGATGACATTTCAAATAAGCTTGCTAGATGTGTATTTAAACAAACTTTGCTGCACTGAATAATATCACGCCACCACCGTTTTAGCCAGGAGATTAGCCAATATACATCACCACATTCCAATCCTCTTAGGCAAATGTGAGACTACCTTGACCCTCGGCTATGAGAAGGATAACAAGGCCAGCGCTTTATGGTTAGACCAAGCGGCGGCACCCCGAAGGCTGAACGAGGCACCATTAACGACTAAGAGAAGGACACCGTACATCTTATTTTTTCTTCTTGATTGGCAGACGTGACAGAGATTCTCTATTTCTCTTTTGGCTGTTTGGGATTTGAAGAAAAGAAAAAAATGAGACAAAGGCGGTGTGAAAGATGGACGGATGGTCTCTCTGGCAAGAGTAACAGGAGAGGAGAGGGAAAAGACAAGTGCAGAGGTCACATGGCGATAGGGAGGCGCCACTCAGCCTGGGGTTGGCACAGGAAGCTACTGTCTGACCTTGGCGAGGGCAACATGAGTCCAAGCTCTGCAAATCGAGTCGGTCACCCAAAAAGCAGATGACACACAAGTTGATTTTCTGGACGTATTCGCACCAGGCCAGTGATTCTCAAACTTTTTACACCAATTACCACCATCATGACCAACATTAAAATCGATTCGTTGTGATTCGAATCCAACAATTCTGAGTCGGCAATGGATTTTTCGGCAGACCCGAGTTCTAATTAGAGTCACAGCGGATTCGTACATCACACACAAAATGTTTTTTGAAATGAAACAGAAAATTGTGTGATATATTTTTATTTACAAAATGCGACAAATTTTCAAAACAAAAGTGTGATATCAAATTTGTTGACAATTTTAAACTTTGTGATAATTGCTGGTGACCTATATACTTCTGCAGACCTCAGTATCTTTCTGCCTGCGCCCCGATCAAATTCACCAAAATCACGTTAGACCAGCTGTTGACCTTGCACCAGGACTTAGACGTGATCTGAGCACGTGTACCCTCGGTTTAGATCGACTTTCTGCCAACAAATTGTCACATGAGCTGGGCGCATCTCCAAAGACACTCCCGTGTTGCGCCGGAATGCCCAGCTTGGCACAGACAGCATGCCAAATTGTGACCCTTGCGCTTGAATGAAAACCAGGTTGTGCCAGCATTTACGCTCCATCGCAGATGCGCTGTCTGTGAAAATAGAGCCCTATGTCTATAACAACTCAGATTTTCCTCCTCACGTTCAACCTTTGTTACATCCATTGATCCAGTCATTTTCAATATTACTTATTCTGTTCAGGGTGGTGCTGGAGCCTATCCCAGCTGACTTTGGGCAAAAGGCAGACTACACCATCAACTGGTCACCAGTCAGTTACAGGGACAGACAACCATTCTTTCTCACCTTCACACTATCAAAGAGTGACATAACTTTTTGGACATTTTTATTTCAAATTTGAAAATAATTTGCGCTATCTTTCAACACTAACTTTTTCCCATCGCCTTTCGATGCGCGCTGGGTTTAATTGTATTATTCGAATGTGCAGCGGGCCAATAAAAAACATGCAGCGGGCAACAAATGGCCCCAGGGCCACAGTTTGGACACACCTGCACATGCATGCCATGCATGGAGAGCAAAAACAAAGGCATCATCTTCAAGAATCTAATCACATACTGTACGTACAGAGCGCTCCCATGTGCATGAATCTTTATTTATATTCCATCAACCACTGCTCATTCTGAGGTTTATCTTAAGAGTTCTCCAAACATCCGTGCAGTCGTCTGTAATGATTGAAACGCTAAAAATAAAACTACTGATTGGTGCTTGGTATTATTCCAATCCTGTTGAGCATACTCCGGCGCGCTGTGTGCCGACGTTACACGCACTGAGTCACATGAGCGCTTGCTGTTGTCTTGACCTTGTGTGTCTGATGTCGCTTTAATGAGCCGCAGTCTGTCAGGGCCGCCTCTGACACACTCCCTGACATCGCTGCACTCTGTGCTGGGTAGCGCACTCATCAGTCCATTCAAAAACACAGCACTAGGATACCATCAGTAGTAGGAGGGCGGAGACGCAGACATGACATGTTTGGGAAGAAATCAACTGTGGACACAATATAAATGGAATGTGTGGGGGGAAAAAAATGCTTATTTTTAGCCACGAAATACAGTGGAGTCTTGAGATACGACTGACTTAAGAGTTTTTCAAGATGTGAGCCGCTGTTTAGCTAACTTTTTTGCCTTGACTTGCAAGCAAAAACTAGAACTACAACATTCTATTTATGTCGTTACTGTATGTTTTTTAAAGTACATTATAGAGTGCTATTTTTCTTTTTAAATAGTTTTTGTTTTAGGCTTGAATGAATCAATAGCCTTCCCATTCATCTCATTAGGGAAAGATGATTTGAAATATGACCAATGTGCACCCACCAGAATGAGCAGCACCATGTCCATTGAGTTGAAGCACAAAGTGTGGCAAAAATGTTTTAAAATTTATTTTAAGTTCGATTTAATTATCTCATCAATGAATGTTTTAGTGTACAGTATTATAGAGTACGATTATTCTTATTAAAAAACACATTGCAAACTTTTTGGGGGGGGCTGCTCGAACGGATTAATAGCGTTTCCATTCATTTCACTGGGGAAAGATTATTTGACACAAGTGTTTTGTGTTACATGCATAGTCACGGAACAAATTAAACTCTTACCTCAAGGCACCATTGTACTAATTTTTGGCCCCAAAGCACCTATGACTCCGTACTGAACAGTTGAGTCAGCAAACCGAACGCACCTTCTTTAGAAATGGCAGAGGTGGCAAAATTAAGCAAAGCAAATTTATTTATATAGCGAATTTCATACCCAAGGTAACTCAATGTGCTTTACATGATTAAAAGCATTTAATAACAAAGAAAAAAACAGCTTATAAACATTTAAAACAGAGAGGGAAACAAATAAATAAAAATAAAAATACAATCAAAACAGCATACAGTCCAAGAAATATCATTTAAAAGTGGAAATGCTGTAAAAAGCATGGGAAAAAAGAGGAGTTTTTAACCTGACGTCACTTCTGTTGGTATCTTAAGGCATCATCACTGTATTGACAATAAGTCAAATTGTAAACATGAGCAGAAGTATCTCTTGGGCTTGGAACCAAAAACAAGAAATTGCAACTACTTCGTGGAAGGCTGATCTGCATCCTGACCGTCGTAGCGTGACAAAAAATAAAATAAATATAAATAGTTTCAATGTGTCGTGAATATGATGTAAAGATGAAAAAAGAAGACACAATGCAGTCAATGTTTGCTTCTAATGACAACGCACCGCCGAGATTTGTGACCTTCAGGTCATGAAAGCGCTGACCAGTGCGTATCTTGTTTCACTGACTTCCTCTCCAACAGAATTCTGCTCGGGGTCCCTGTGGCTTGCGACCCATCCAAACCCTCCACACTGAAACTTCAGACAACAACAGTCAGTCAGTGCCAAAATGCACATCCTGTAGTCTATTCTTAGAAATCTGTTTTTTTTAATCCCTCTTTCATTTTACTTCTGTTCAGAGAGGTAAAAAAGCATATGGCTTAATATAGCACAGAGACGATATTAACAGCTGTGTCACATTTTTGTGAAGAAATTTTACCCATTTCACAACATTTATAGTGCCAATACAGTGATCCCTTGAGATACAGGTTTAATTTGTTCCACAATCATACTCGTAAATTAAAACACTCTTATCTCAAGACAGTTTTGCCCATTAAAAAGAATGCAAATTCCATTAATCCATTACAGCCAAAAGAAAGGGTAAGTTCTTGGACCCCTCCTGTTCAGCCTGCATATGCTACCCTTGGGCCAAATTCTTCAGAACATTAACATTCACTATCATAGCTATGCAGATGACACACGGTTATATCTAGCAGTGTCTCCAGATGACTACAGTTCAATTGAGGTGTTGTATCACTGTGGAAAACAGATAACTGGATGAGCCAAAACTTTCTTCAATTAAACCACAACAAAACAGATATAATTGTTTTTGGCAGTAAAGAAAAGAGGACTGGTGCTAGTAAATACCTGGAGTCACTCTCTTGAAAAACCAAAGACCAAGTCCGAAAACCTTGGCGTACTGATAGATTCCGACCTGACTTTCAACAGTCATATCAAATCAATTACTAAAACTGCCTTCTACCATCTGAAGAACATACTGTATGCAATTGAAGGCTTGCATGTGCCAAGCAGACCAGGAGAAGCTCATACATGCTTTTATCTCAAGAAGAATTGACAATTGTAATGGTCTTCTGACTGGACTCCCCCAAAAGAGCATTAAACAGCTGCAGCTCATTCATTTACTCCAATTCTAAAGCCTCTACACTGGCTCGCAGTCATCTTTATAATAGATTTTAAAGTTCTGCTACTGGTCTATAAATCACTAAATGGTTTAGTTCCTGAATGCATGAAAGAAATGCTAAGGGAATATAAAACCAGTAGGGCTCTGAGATGTACAGACTCAAGTCAAATAGTGGAGAACAGAGTCCAAAGCAAACATGGTGAAGCAGCATTTAGCTGTTATGCTGCACACAAATGGAATAAGTTGCCAACGGAAGTGACGTCAGCCCCAAGTGTGAATGTTTTTAAGTCCAGGTTAAAGGTTTTGGTCATGCTTTTAGAACATTTCCACTTTTCAATTATCTTTTTTGCACTTTATGTTGTTTTAGTTTTAGACTCGCAGGGCGCTGGAGCCTATCCCAGCTGATTTCGGGCGAAAGGCGGACTACACCCTGAACTGGTCGCCAGTCAGTCGCAGGGCACATATAGACCCAGACAACCTTCTGGTGTGCAATGGCCACCGGGGTCAGTCTAATACAGCCATGTTCACACAAACAAAGAACAGCGGACCGCTAATACTACTACAAGTGACTCAGTAAGATACTGTAATATGAGTCTTTTTTTGTAGAGGATAAAGAATATATGCTTGTGAGTATTATTTTAATGTCTAAATTTGTTGCTCCACTGTTTGCATTCAAATATTCATTGCTTCAAACCGTGACTATAGATGCTAACTGTTAGCATGTCAATAGCATTTTGAATTGTTTGTTAGCATTAAGCTAAGTGGCTTTTCTCATAAGGCAAAGCTATGTTGTTTGAAAGGTGTAATTCTCTTTGTTTTATGTTAAGTGGAACAGTAGACTTCTAACTGGAAGTCGCATTAAACAGCTGGGAGCCTCTTTTTTAATATAAATTGTTCAATATTTGCCAAACTGCTATTTGCTGTGAAGGGAGTTTAGGTAGGGTCACTGCCACCATACAACCACCAGCTCATTCTGCGTTTAATAAGGGTACCTACTCATATTGTCTGCTGCCACAGCGGCCAAGAGCAGTGACAATGCTTCACCTTCACGCAACGGATCACTGTGATTATGCATTGTCCTCTTCTGCACAGAGTATCTGTCGAGACTGTCATTGAGGTACATTTAAAGGGAATGACAGGAGCTGCTTTCATTGGCGGCTAATGAAGACTTTGAACACACCCACAGTGGAGCAGCCCGCCTACTTTCGGATCATCCGGGCTGCACTGGTCTGCAAAATTACCAACGCCAATCTAACCTTCCCGTGGCGCACAGTTGAGCCGCCCACCACACCGGATTTACGTCAGTCATGAAAAGAGGGCCCTAACTGTTTGTTTTGACATATTCGCTAGAGATATAATGAATATCAATTAATCAGTTCATCCTTAAATGCATTCACCCTGAACCAGCTAGAGAGCAGTCCAAATGAATCTAAACATCTACCACTACATTATAGCAGCTCTACCTATTGTTATGCTCCCCTTGTTCAGTATCCGTGACACAAGTGAGGCGGTGTGGTCAGGGCAGAGCCTGTCAGCTTCAATGATTTTCCCACACTCCTGTCTATCCACATACTGTCCGCCTTCCCAATCAAAGGTGCCTCCGCTGGCAGAGAGCTCTCTGACATAACTGCCTGTGACCACAACACTGTTTTTGTACAACTTCTGGAAAGACCACTAGCTTATGAAGCGGATTCAACATTTAAAAGCTCAGTCTGACTATCCGGAATTAACATTACAGATATTAACAATGTCTTTATGACAAGTGGTTACATTTTGAATTGTTGGATTTCATTCATGGAATTCATTCAGGATATCTGTAATGGAAGTGTGATTAGTCAAAATGACAGAAAAAGATCTGTAATTCACTTTAGACTAGGCTGCAACATCATTTTACCTGAAATAACGTTGGTTTCTCGTCACAGATATCTACTAATCAGTCGCCAATTTCTGCAAGTGAATTACGGATATTCATTCATTCATTTTCCGTACAGCTTCTCCTCACTAGGGTCGCGGGCGTGCTGGAGCCTATCCCAGCTATCATCGGGCAGGAGGCGGGGTACACCCTGAACTGGTTGCCATCCAATTGCAGGGCACGTAGAAACAAACACCCATTCGCACTCACATTCACGATAGAATGTCTTGAAGGTGCGCAAGAGCTGCGAAGCAAACCTAAACAAACATGTCAGATCATACAGCCAATAGCATTCACCATAAATAAATGGAAACATTTACAGCTAATAGATATGATCATATCGGCAGCGATCGGCAGATCTGACTCACATATTATCGGTATCGGAATCGGCAGCATAAATCCCTGATCGCATTACCCCTAATTATGCATAGTATGGGAACATCCAAACACAAGATAAAGCATTGTTGGAATGTCAGTGCTAAGTGAATATTTTAATAATTATGTCATTGATTTATTCTTTTAAGCATTATTATTAATGTGTGCAATTGCAATGCCTTGATTTTAGTGAGGTTAGTACAGTCACCTAACACGTTACGTCATGAATATATGGGGCCGGTACAAGTTCTTACAGGGCCACCACAACATGGCTCATGTCGGGCCAGCACTCAAAAAGGCTTAACGTCGGACCCTGCACACAAGCCACAGCCATTAGACATTTGAGGTTGCTGTGATCTAACTCTGATAGTTCTTCTTCTAAAGGGTTTCCACGTCGACATTCTGTTTCCACACAAATGGGATCCACGATAACGAAACTAGTCAGTTAGCTCAGCGAGAATCCTCGATGAACTTATACGAGCCGAGTTGATATTTAATGTTTTCTCGTGAAGTTCAACTCGTTGTCTTTCCAAAATGTGCAGTCGGGTAAATATTGATGGGCTGGCTATGTGTTTTGTCAGCTCGGATGTGACCAGCGTGCCTAACAGCCCTATTTGTCTCTCTGGGAGGAAGCACTCACAACGAATGACCAACCGAAAAGATGGAGGACTTTTCTTATGTCTGAATAAGCAGGACCAAAGTCAGGATGAGCAACGGTTACATAATGAAATTATTGCAGACCAGTTACCGCACATTTAGAGGTAAACAAAGAGAACAGTCATCAGCACACATTTTCATCTAAGTGCATGCTCATTTAAACAGTGCACACATCTGGATAATTAAAATATTCACTGAATCATCACATAACAACAACTGGACACATGAACAAACAAACAGTAGCATATATTTTCACATGTGAAACATCTACTTAAAGGAAAAAAGCAAGCAAAAAATTCAGTTCACTGCTCACATGAAAGAAGGGAGCTGACACCACAAATATGATCATTCATCATGAGGGAAAAAAAACAGGCACGTCAACCACAGCTGACATCCATCGGGAGATCTAACATGGATACACTGCAAATACACAGCTATTTGATTGCCGCTTGCAGCTAGTGTCGTGCGCTGAAAAATGTTACGAAGTCAAGAAGATGCATGAACACAGCAATGTGTTTTCAACATGTTTTGACATTAACTTACATGTGGATGGCGATAGGACTTTCCTTCTCATCGTTACCTTGAAATAACTGTAGTAAGGAGAAGAGAATCTCCGGCATTGGCATGGCAACGGCAGTTCACCTGCTCTGGTGATCTATAGAATTGCTGGACCAAAAAAATAAATCAATAAATAAACCTTGTCGCAATGGATCAGTAATTTCTCGGTAATGATGACGAATGCAGCGTGGCCTCGGATTTCACAACAAAAGGCATTATTAGTTTAGGCAGTCAAATTAAAAACAAAAAGTCTTGGCACTGATGAAAACAATGTAGGGGGAAAAAGGGAAAAATCAAAAAAGGAAAAAAGACAAACAATATAATAAATACACAACCGAAAAGAACCGCAAAAAAGAAAAATAGTGAAAACAAAACAAAAAAAACTGAAAAAAAGAAGAATAACAATAAAAGAATAATGAAAACAATTGTGAAAAGAATTAACCAAACCAGAGAATTAATAATTAAAGAATAATGAAATAAAACTCTGAAAAATAATTAATTGAAAATAACGACAAAAATAATGAAAAAAGGCCCAAAAAGGCCGCATAAATTTGGAAGAAGGAAAAATACCATAGTACTGAAAAATTATAAAGAAAAGCAAAATTGGCAAAAAAAACACACCCTCATTTTGTGTTAGCATGCACTTTGCTGTTCAGAATTGTGTGCATTGCATTGACAAACATGCACAGTCAAATCATCCAACAATGCTTATATCCACATATGAGATCATAATTATTCAAAATATTTGGTCCAATGTTTCTGTTATCGCAATGGTACGCACATCTCTGTTGTGGCTGCACAACACAATGCCAGCATTTTCACATATTCTTTTTTCCTGTGGAATCTATCCCCAGCTATGTTTTTAAAAGCTCACCTATTCACTTTGTGCTCTTTCTAATAATCCCTAAAATTCCACAAAATGGTGCCCAAGCCCTGTCTAATAGGAAAGTAGTACAATGGTGTCAAGGATGCATGTTGAAGTGATCTCATTGCCACATGTACACCGAGCTTCTCACCCTATCTCTAAGGGAGAGCTTGGTCTTCCGGGAGGATCTCAGAGTAGAGCCGCTGCTCCTCCACATCGAGAGGAGCCAGATGAGGTGGCTGGGGCATCTGATTCGGACGCCTCCCGGACGCCTCCCTGGTGAGGTGTTCTGGGCACGTCCCACCGGGAGGAGACCCCGGGGACGACCCAGGACACGCTGGAGAGACTACGTCTTTCGGCTGGCTTGAGAACGCCTCGGGATCCCCCCGGAAGAGCTGGATGAAGTGGCTGGGGAGAGGGCAGTCTGGGCGTCCCTGCTAAAACTTTTTAGAAAATAGTTGGGGATAGATTCCACAGGGGGAAAAAAATATGTGAAAATGCTGGTATTGTGTTGTGCAGCCAGAACAGAGACGTGCGTACCATTGCGATAACAGACACATTGGACCAAATATTTGAATAATTATGATCTCATATGTTGTTATAAGCATTGTTGGATGATTTGAGTGTCCATGTTTTTAAATGCAATGCACACAACTCTGAACAGCAATGTGCGTGCTAACACAAAATCAGTGTGTTTTTTTGTAAATTTTTCTTTTCTTCCTGCGGAGGAAACTCATTTCGGTACCAGCCGGTACCCATCAGCTGCCTCAGGAGTCCCACAGGCCAAAAAGGCCCTTCCTCCCAATCACGCCCTTCCAGGTCTCACTGTCATTGCCCACGTGAGCATTGAAGTCCCCGAGCAGAACGATGGAGTCCCCAGCGGGAGTGCTCTCTTGCACCCCCTCTAAAGACTCCAAAAAGGCTGGGTACTCTGAACTGCTGTTTGGTGCATAGGCACAAACAACAGTCAGGACCCATCCCTCCACCCGAAGGCGGAGGGAGGCTACCCTCTCGTCCACCGGGCTGAACCCCAACGTACAGGGGGGCAATAAGTATACCCACACCTGCTCAGCGCTTCTCACCATGGACAACTCCAGAGTGAAAAAGAGTCCAACCCCTCTCAAGAGGACTGTTACCAGAGCCCAAGACGTGCGTGGAGGCGAGCCCGACTATATCTAGTCGGAACTTCTCGACCTCACGCACCAGCTCGGGCTCCTTCCCTGCCAGAGAGGTGACATTCCACATCCCTAGAGCCAGCTTCTGTAGCCGGGGTTCAGATCGCCAAGGTCCCTGCCTTCGGCCACCGCCCAGCTCGCACTGTACCCGACCCTTATGGCCCCTCCCACAGGTGGTGAGGCCATGGGAAGGGGGACCCACGTTACCCTTTCGGGCTCGCCTTCGAGCCCCACCTCCAGGCCTGGCTCCAGATGGGGGCCCCGGTGACCCGCGTCCGGGCAAGGGAAAACTAGATCCATTTGTTTCTTTCTTCATAGGGGTTTTTGGAGCCGTGCTTTGTCTGGTCCCTCACCTAGGACTTGTTTGCCATGGGTGACCCTACCAGGGGCGAGAAGCCCCAGACAACTTAGCTCCTAGGATCATTGGGACACACAAACCCCTCCACCATGATAAGGTGACAGGTGGGGAATTTTGAAGATGAGCCTCCTAAAGTGATTTTTTTACATTGTCCAGCGTCTGAGAGTTGAGAGGTGGCCCCTATTCAAGTTTTGAAGCCTGATTTTAAATACTTAGCGATTTTATTTTTATTCATTCCAATTTGGCAGGCTTGTTAACATTACTCTTCTCTGTGGTGTGATGAATTTACATGATATTTTTTGGGCCTGTTTAGTGCCACTTTAAAATTGTTTTGGTGTAGTGTTGTGTTGATGTTGGTGCGCAACAGTATATGATAGCAAAATAAAAACAACTCAAACAATGCAGTGTAAGCAAGATCCCGAAAGGGGGAAATTTTGGAGACGACAGCGAAGATATGTCCCCTTCGAAGGGATTTTTTTTTAATTAAATTTGGCTGAATTGCATATATATATATATATATATTTTTTTTTTTTAAAGATTTGTATTTAAATTGTTTAAAGCAGGTGAGGGGATGAATTTCCCCATCACGCACAGCCAACGCAAAGCCTCTCTATTCCGCTGTGACGTGTCGTGAAAAATGCTGCTTCTAATCTTCCTCCCAGGGGTGACATTGAGGTCATCCAAGTAAAGCATCTTAAATAAGCAGTGACCTTAAGATCATCGGAACTACAAGTAGAGTGTGCGCAAAAGCCTCCTCACACCTCTGACTTCCCCACCCGACATCTTTTCAGGCATCTGTATCGTAACATCTCCCTCCCAACATTCCCACCAAACTGTGCGAGTCAAAGGGGCTGAACTAAAGCTCCGTCCTGCTCGCCCACTTCCAAATCTAGGGCACACGAGTGCCACGCACAAAATGGACAGCAGTGGCAGATTTAAAAATAAAAGATTAAATGCTTGTGGCTGGAAAAACATACACTACATATCTCCCCGCTTACACAGTGACATGGAAAAGCATGGGCGCGTGCTTACACACTCAATGCCGACCCAGTACATGAAAAAGCTGATAAGAATACATGGAATGAAAAGTACTGTAGCAGTTGTCCGCATGCCAGCAACAAATCTCAAATATGAATTCTACGCCAATGAATGACTGTACAGTTCAGTGTATCACATAAAAACATTGCAACATTGCAAGTGGAAAGAATCGATAGGAATCTACTCATGACATTGATACTTGAAAGTCCTTATAAAGTTTCAATTTGACATAGCACAGAGAACCCTTCAAAATTTGAACGATATAAAAAGAATTGCCAAGTACAACTCCAATTCCAATGAAGTTAGGACATTGTGTTGAACATAAATAAAAACAGAACAACAAACATACAATGATTTGCAAATCATGTTTGACCTATATTTAATTGAATATACTACAAAGACAAGATATTTAATGTTCAAACTGATAAATATTATTGTTTTTAGCAAATGATCATTGACTTAGAATTTTATGGCTGCAACACGTTCCAAAAAAGCTGAGACAGTCATGTTTACCACTGTGTTGCATCACCTTTTCTTTTAACAACATTCAATAAACGTTTGGGAACTGAGGACACTAATTGTTGAAGCTTTGTAGGTGGAATTCTTTCCCATTCTTGCTTGATGTACAGCTTCAGCTGTTCAACAGTCCGGGGTCTCCGTTGTCGTATTTTACGCTTCATAACACACATTTTCAATGGGAGACAGGTCTGAACTGCAGGTAGGCCAGTCTAGTATCCACACTCTTTTACTATGAAGCCACACTGTTGTAACACGGGCAGAATGTGGTTTGGCATTGTCTTGCTGAAATAAGCATGAAAAAGACGTTGCTTGGATGGCAGCGTATGTTTCTCCAAAACCTGTATCTACCTTTCAGCATTAATGGTGCCTTCACAGCAATTTTCTGAGCCGCTTCTCCTCACTAGAGTCGCGGGTGTGCTGGAGCCTATCCCAGCTATCGTCGGGCAGGAGGCGGGGTACACCCTGAACTGGTTGCCAGCCAATCGCAGGGCACACACAAACAAACAACCATTCGCACTCACATTCACACCTACGGGCAATTTAGAGTTGTCAATTAACCTAGCATGCATGTTTTTGAGATGTGGGAGGAAACCCGGAGAAACCCAGAGAAAACCCACGCAGGCACGGGGAGAACATGCAAACTCCACACAGGCGGGGCCAGGGATTGAACCCTGGTCCTCAGAACTGTGAGGCAGACGCTCTAAACAGTTGCCACCATGCCGCCCTTCACAGATGTGTAAGTTACCCATGCCATTGGCACTAACACAGCCCCATAAAATCACAGATGCTGACTTTTGAACTTTGCGCCCATAACAGCCCGGATGGTTCTTTTCCTCCTTGGCCCGGAGGACACGACGTCCACAATTTCCAAAAACAATTTGAAATGTGGACTCGTCGGACCACAGAACACTTTTCCACTTTTCATCGGTCCATCTTAGATGAGCTCGGGCCCAGAGAAGCCGACGGCGTTTCTGGGTGGCTTTTCCTTTGCATAGTAGTTTCAAGTTGCACTTACGGATGTAGCGCCGAACTGTGTTTACTGACATTGGTTTTCTGAAGTGTTCCTAAGCCCATGTGGTGATATCCTTTACACACTGATGTCGGTTTTTGATGCAGTGCCGCCTGAGGGATCGAAGGTCACGGGCATTCAATGTTGGTTTTCGGCCTTGCCGCTTACATGCAGTGATTTCTCCAGATTCTCTGAACCTTTTGATGATATTATGGACCGTAGATGATGAAATCCCTAAATTCCTTGCAATTGTACGTTGACGAACATTGTCCTTAAACTGTTCGACTATTTTCTCACGCACTTGTTCACAAAGAGGTGAACCTCGCCCCATCTTTGCTTGTGAATGACTGAGCAATTCAGGGAAGCTCCTTTAATACCCAATCATGGCACCCACCTGTCCCCAATTAGCCTGTTCACCTGTGGGATGTTCCAAACAGGTGTTTGATGAGCATTTCTCAACTTTCTCAGTCTTCTTTGCAACCTGTCCCAGCTTTTTTGTAACGTGTTCCAGCCATAAAATTCTAAGTTAATGATTATTTGCTTGCGATTGGCTGGCAACCAGTTCAGGGTGTACCCCGCCTCCTGCACACCCGCGACCCGAGTGAGGAGAAGCGGCTCAGAAAATGGATGGATGGATGATTTGCAAATCATTGTATTCTGTTTTTATCTATGTTTAATACAACGTCCCAACTTCATTGGAATTGGGGTTGTATATAACAAGGCTTCAAAAAGTGAAAAATCAAGCCATTGTCTCCGCTCTCAAAGGCCATGGGCATGTCTGCTGAATGCGCTAAAATCCCGCCCCTCTCAACGGTCAACTGTCAATCAAATGCCACTTCTACAACCTGGAAAAATGGATGCTATATCATCTAGCATCTTTCTAACGACTACACATAACTAGACATGTTTTAGCCGGGAAAATATATCCGCTTAAAGCCTCCGGTGGCTGGAATATATCCCAGCGGGTTGTCGCAGGGCTTTTCCATGCTGGGACAACGAGGCGGTCTAAAGCGCCCGCGCCAGTGCAAAGCCCCTGTCTTCCTAGTACTAACTAACAATCAGCCCAATATTTGGATTTTATGTATGTCACACATGTTTCTTTTTCTCAAATGATTGTCTTTGGAAAGACAATTGATCGCAGTTTTGGGATATTAAGCCATCTAAAGCTCTGCCCGAGAGACCCTCGTCATCTAACGTTATGACAGCCAGCCCAAGTCTGTGTCAGTCACACAATGCCACCTACAGAAATGCCTTTGTCATCAATAGGAACTCTTTTCAAACATCTTGGAGGCATTTGTAGGGCAATCAATACAAAACTGAGCTGACGAAACCTGTTTATATATGCGGAAATGAAACTGCAAAGCACAAAGCAATGGATGACGTATGGCTGATGTTTAAAAATTTACATCCATAAAATTTTTAAAAACGGGTCAGTTGTTCTGATATTTTCGGAGGTGCAAGTCGTCATAAATAGGGATGTCCACATACATTTACATTTGCTGTTGCTGTAAGGATTCTGTATCGACCAACTGGGTCAAAATATGAGCTGGACCACTTCCCCGGAAGCGTTGCTGTGGAGGATTCTGCATCGACCGACCGGGTCAGGTCCTGAGGAAGAACCACTTCCCTGAAGGTGTCTACCTGTGGCGCTTTATTTCATTAAATGGATTGTCATGCTGTTTTCCATACGATATGGTAATGTTGCCCACTATGTATCCCCTGTCTGTGGTCCCTTCTCAGTGTTTATTCCTAGGTTCCTAGTTTTTCCCGGTTGCGGGGTTTAGGCTAGGGGATGTCGTTGATCTTTGTCAACTGTGAGCCTGTTTAGCCCTTCTAGACTCTTATGATTAAGGGCCGTACAAATAAGCTAGACTTGGCCAGACTGGACTGAACAAGAGTTCAGAGCACGACTATAAGTGATACACACCTGACAGGAAAACAGGGTCGTGGTGATGTTCACATAGACGACATTGTATCGTTCGGGATCAAGGTCAAGGAAGGGTGCAAATTGTACTGTGTACATGCATGCGGCTATGGTGAGGAATACCGCTGAGACAACAGGTCCTCTCACTTAGTCTGCCATGATGCATTACGCCTCACACCGCGGCCAGAGATGAGCTCTCGGCAGGAAGCGCCAGTAATTTAATCCAACTACCAGCTGAGAAATGCAGATGGAAAAATGGAAAGTACTCGGTACTTTTCAGCTATCTGTACTTGTGTATTTATTTGTCTGATGACTTCTTATTTTTACTCCCTACATTGAAAAACAGCTGTACTTTTTGGTCCTGACTTTTTTTAAATAGGCTCATTATTTGTTTTCAACCTCCGCAGATGACGACATAAAAAATGAGAGAGATTGGGATGTTAGGGTCTTATAAGGCAGACAAACAGGGACAGCAGCGACATGGAGGAACATGAATAAGGAAACATGAATGACAAGAGCAACAGAGTCGGAGAAGCAAGATATTTCCCATTTACTTGATATTATCAGCTCCAAGAGTGATTCGTGGCAAATGCCATGTGTCTTGTGCCAGCCGAAAAACCACCAGCTTCTGGCGTGCAAAAATTATTTCTCTAACCGGAAAAAACATACGAGTTAGATGTGGGTTGATTTTTCAGTTGTTCTAATTAGTTATTTTAGCTTTTTTTTTTTTTTTTTTTGTCAGTCCACAACATTAGCAAAGATATTATATACACATTTTAACAGTGTGGGGGAGGACGCAGGAGGAAATGATGGTGGCCTTAATTGGGACTACTTTTTTATGAAAAAAATCCAGAAGTAAAAAAAGAAAAAAAATAACGGGGGCGGGGGAGCAGTCAGATTATCTTTATGTGTGCACCAGGCCTTAGCCACGCCTGCAATATTAGGAAAACTGAACTGGTGAAAAACAGATTAACACCAAATCCCCACAACTGAATAGAATACTACTCAGTTCTTAGACTTTGAACATGATATCAGCAAATCTCTGAATTCACTTTACAGCGACTTTAAATTCAGAATGTGCGTACTTTTGCTACCTCTGAAAATAGTAGAGTCACCATATTGCATGTAGCAAAGGATGTGGTAACTTTGTGCAATTGTGGCTTATATGGTAACAAAATTATTTATTCACAAGGAAGGTCACACCTTTGCAGGTCTTCCAAAGTGTGATCGTGCTGATGCAGTATAGCGCCAACTGAAGGTGACCCCCTGCCTCGCCTGCTTCTGCTGCCTGTCTCACCACCTCATATCGATCCCACGTGTTCAACTCACATCTGACTCAAGGATACACAGATTCATTGCCTTCTTGACATTTCAGATTTGGGCCTGTGTAAATTGTAACACCGCACATCACTATTGATTTCTTTTTTATTTGATCACTCGGTCCGAGTTTAACCACTTGACGGCAGCTTCTCTGATCCAAATGTATTCACCCTGGAAAGGTGAGCATGGGAATGCTGTTACTATTGTTGTTGTTGTTGTTGTTGTTGAGATTTCATGAAATGTTGAGAGGACCGAGAATAGATCAGACTACAAGTGCAGAATCTAAATGCAGTGGCTGGGAGCAAAGGTTTGGACCACAGATGGGAGAATGTGCCTGCGCAGCCCTGCCCTGTCAAGGGTAAACTGCCTTGCACACACATAAACACGCACGCATGCAAACACACCGTTTTTGCCTCACCTTAAAACAGCAGCATGAATATGCATGACGCCGAAGGACACAGGAGATACCTAATTAGCCAATCAGCAAATCCCCGATGCTTTCGTATGACAGAGGATAGATGCACCTCGCTTTCCCCTCCCATCTTGTTAGTCATGCTCCCCGTCCACATCCATTTCCACTCACGGGGTGATAAGAGGGTGATGCAAACTTGGGGACAATTATCAGCGTATCATGGGAGGACAAGAGCCAGCTTTGCTGTGTTATTCTGACCCCCCCCCCCCCCCCCGACCCCCTCCCACACACACACACACACACTCTTAACAAAATCATCACAACATCCTTGACTGCAAGAGAGGAGAGCATTGTATAAAGTCAGGGTCATGCATACTCATCCGTCACTCTCCTGTGCCATGCAGGGACACGCCCTCAACAAATAAAACATACCTTGAGACATTTCTACACATCCTCGCACAGAGTGTGGCTATCCAGCTGCCAAACTTCTACTGGTCGCCAGTCAATTGCAGGCCCCATATAGACACACAACCATTCACACCTACAGACCATTTAGTCTTCAATGAAGCTAATATGTTTTGGATTGTGCGAAGATCATCACATAGGAAGGCCGGAGCCATCGGCACAAAAGGCAGCAGCATATAACAATACTGTACACTACATGCGTTAAAATAAAATTAAATATAGTGGTGTCTTGAGATTTGAGCGACCCGACTTACAGTATGAGTTTTGCGAGATATGAGCCGACTTCTTGCTTGGACTTACGAATGCAAACTTGAAATATGAACACTGTATGGTGGCAGCGAACTCGACTCACTTCACAATAAGCAGCAGTTTGGCTGCAGATAATGAACAACTCCTCAAAAAAGGAGGCTTCAAGCTGTTTATTGCCACTCCCAGTTGAAGTTCACTGTCAAAGTAACCATAAAACCATTTAGAATTACACGACCTGAAAAAAACCTCACAACTTTGCCTTCATAACGCCCCTGCTAGCTTAACACATAATGGAAAACCAACCGCCATCGAAGGGCTAATAAATAGCATCAATAGTTGCTGTTTTATAACCCTTCAAGCGACATATTTAAACACAACACAGAGCAACACACGCAGACAGACAATATCACAATACTCACAGAAACATATCCTTTATCTTCTGCAAAGAAAAAGACACCATAAGGAGCAGCACAATGAATTGAATTGAAGTATTAAATCACGATGGCGCACAAACTGTGAGTAATTATGTTATTACTCTGTTTTTATAAAGTCCAAAAATTTAGCATGGTATTTTCCTCATTTAAAAAACACATTACAAACATTTTTGGTGGGGTTTATTGGGGGGGGGGACATTCATGTCAATAGCGGAAGATGACTTGACAGATGTTTTGACTGACGAGCGTGGTCATAGATCGAATTAAACTCGAATCTCAAGGCATCACTATATAAGAAACATTTGGACACCTTCACAAGAAACAATATTGACTGTTTTATAAGGTGCAAAGTAACTTTGTGGTAAAAAAAATAATAATAATAATAATAACACATTCATTAAATAAAATAAAAACACCTCGCAAGCTCAGGCGGATCACCTGCTGTGGCAAAACTTCACCTGTCCACGTGACTCGCAGCACGCCCATCCTCGGCACACCCACAGCGCATTGGCATTTCACGCATGCACGCGACGGATGCAGGTGGAAATACTGTACCCGCTGTACTGACCTGCCGTGGCGCTGACACACACACATTCTTTTCAAGCAGTTGAGCCGCTCAAAGAGGATCCGTTTGAACGCGTCTATATACATCGGCCCGGCCGGTGGAGGTTTAATCCTGCACAGTGAAATGTATGTTCTGATTTGGGGGAAGCACAACAAGCGCGGCGGCGGCGGCGGCGGCGGCGGCGGCGACGGTTGATGATGAGTGTGCCACCGCAACCGTGTCCCGGGGAAAGAAAAGTCAAGAGGATGCGCGCGGGATATTTGGACACTAGTAAGAGATGTTGGAGAGAGAGAGAGAGAGAGAGAGAGAGAGAGAGAGAGAGAGAGAGAGAGAGAGAGAGGAGAGGAAGGGGAGAGGGGAGAGGGGAGGGGTGCACATTGACATGCTCGCACACACGCGTACACAATGTGGCAAGCTGCTCAGAATAAACGTGTCGCTCTTCTAACTTGTCAGCCTATGACGTTGTCATAATGGAACACACTTTTCATTCGGATCATCCCTTACCTCCATCGCTCGCTCCGCTGCAGATAAATTCAATAAACGGACCAATTTCCTCTGGCACTTTTCATTGAGCTACAGTTCTGTTTTCTTTATATGTATATATATATATATATATTATATATATATATATATATAATATATATATATCCTTACAATCAATTTGGCCCGAGGTGTCATTGAAGTGCAGGCGTGATGCGGTCAGGACACCGCGAGCGTCTCTTGTTGGACACGGCGAGGTATAAAGCCCCCAACCCACCCCAACCCACCACCTCCGGGGATGCACGAGGATCGCCTACGTGCATGTCCACGCGAGAAAGAGATCATTCCACGCTGCTCCTCAAAGTCGAATTAGTGGACAAGACGTAAAGGCAAAGGGGCAAGTGGGTTAAAAGGGAATTTGAGGGGCGGAAGGGAGGGAAGGAAAGGAGTTGAAAGTACCGCCCCCACCTCCCACACCCCATTTGTCTCAGGAGCTCTATACCTGCACCGGCATCGCTCCTCTCCAGCGAAACAATTCGAGACCAAAACAGAATTCTCCCTTTTTCTACATCAGTGCTTCTCAAACCTTTTTTTTTTTTTTTTTACAATCAGTAGACTAAAAACTAAAAATAAAATAAAATAGGCTTCTGTAATTTTCGGTTACATGTGGTTAAAATGTGATAAACTGACGTAATGTTCCCCCTTTTCCTCAAAAATAAACTAATATATGTTAGGTTAACACAGGTGTCAAACACACGGCCTGCGGCCCAGAACCGGCCCGTCAGGGGGTCCAATCCGGCCCGTGGGGATAGAGAACACATTCATGGCTATTTTTCCAAGAAAAGTCACTTTTGTTGCTAATTTTGTCCACTGGAGAGTGCACTGACAACACTTAAATGACATCGATGCACTTGTGAAGGCCAAACGATGCCGAGTTTCAGGAGCACAGTAATATAAAATGGTGTGCCATGTTCACAACACAATTCTGTGAAAATAAATACCTCCTGTAGAAATTTTTTAAGACATTGAATATTACAAAATTTCAGTCAAAAGATTCACTTAAAATGTTTTATTATATTTTTAAAAAAAAGTTTTTTAAAGGTTGGTTTGCTGGAACCTTTTTGGGTTTTTTTCTTTCGATGCACTGCCGCAACTTAAAATTTTATGTATACATTTACAAAGGATTCATAACTGGATGGTGCACGCTCACTGATTCATAATACTGTTGAAATAATGTTTGGTTAAAAATTTCAGACTGCTCATGAGTTGCAACAAAATTTGCAACAAGACAATAATGAATGAATGAATAAATAAATATTTTCCGAAATA
This sequence comes from Phyllopteryx taeniolatus, assembly GCF_024500385.1. Lineage (NCBI taxonomy): Eukaryota > Metazoa > Chordata > Actinopteri > Syngnathiformes > Syngnathidae > Phyllopteryx > Phyllopteryx taeniolatus. The sequence continues at coordinate 10,953,437 of NC_084502.1, read as the reverse complement.
AAAATTAAAAATTTGCTGTGGTCTCAAACATGGCATATTTCTTTTTCAAAATATTACCCCAAAACACCAATCTACAATTTACTGGTCCAATCTATTAGTTTGTCTGAGATTTTGAAAAGTTTAGACTCATAGTAACACTTCTGAACACATACTTTAAGGGACATTTTCATCTATATAATTTTCAACTTTTTTTATGGAACATGCACTTATGTGTGTTGTCATATGAGGCGATATTGTCTAAATTGTGCACATTTGTCATTAGGTCAACATGGTATGGTGGTTTTTCACATGCTGTACACGTACGCTATAATGCAAGAAACACCTTATTTATTTATTTATTATTATTAATGTATTTACTTATTGTATGTATTTATTTACAATTCATCATGTTTTGGTATTGGTTTATTACTTGTGTAAAGAAAGAAAAGTGGTTATTTACAAAATAGTGATCTATGCTGTTAATCCCCCCCTTTTTTTAGAGGAAACATAAGGGTCCTTGATGGATTCATTCAAAATTTAAGAAAGTATTCCAAATTAATTAATGTAATTAATAATATTACATTGAGAAATTAATTGAAATAGTTACACTACGTTTACATTTGCAACAGGGTTGTAATTGTAACCAAACAAATACATTTCCAAAGTAATCAAGAGTATTCGCGAAGCAAACAGAAGAAAGGGGGGGGGGAACTACAACTCCCATGATGCTGTTCTGTCTTTTGACGTCACCAGACCACAATGGCGTCGCACGGAGATGTTTCTTGCTCCCCCTCGTCTTCTGAAGACCATGGCGAGAAGAAAAAGACCTCATTGTCGTTCGGTTTCGCTAAAACGGTGAGCAAATTCAAACCTCCCACTGGCGACGCCGTGACAACGAAAGACGACATCGATTATTTGACCGGAATCACCAGGAATGAATTGCAGAGGTAGGCTAATGTTAACCATGTTGTGTTTGAAACGCTAGCCTCAAAAATGACTTCAACTTCATCATTCAGATGTAGGGCGCAGTATTAATATTTTAGAAATCTGCTGAGTGTGAATTTGAATCTATCTATCTATCTATCTATCTATCTATCTATCTATCTATCTATCTATCTATCTATCTATCTATCTATCTATCCATCCATCTATCTCCATCCTGTATGTTTGTAGTACGAAGCCATCTGAAGGTCCATCGGAACGTGTCATCCCTCTGATCCTGAAGAACCGCTGGCGTGTCCTCGACCAAGAGGACCAGATTCTTGGAAGTGGAGACAAAACTCACAAATCGGCGCAACGTAACGGCGACGCAAGTGGAGACAAAAGTCCCGAGTCGAGTGACAAGAATGACTCCGTGGAGGCACAGGCTGTCAAAGAGCTTATTGAAGGTGTGTTTACTTGCAGGGCTTCACATGGCACCTTGTGTTCAGAGCACCTTGTCCGTTATCACCGAGTCTTAACAGAGATGGATAGACTAGCCAAAAATTATACTCAATCAAGAGTACTGTTACTTTCAAATAATATGACTTAAAAAGAAGTCCCCCAAATAATTACTTATTTAGTGAAAAAACTACTCACGTACTGATTAATTTCTGATATATATTTTTGATTCAAGCGTGAATGTCAAATTGATGAAAATGCAAATGAGAAATGTGCAACTTCAGATATTGCACAACAATATCACTTGAACTAAAACAATACTTTTTATCTTTGTACGATAACATTAATTATGGCAAATTCAGCTATAAGAAAAAACAATAATAAATGAAGTCTTAATAAAGTAACAAAATAGGACAAATTCAGCCACAAATGGCCTTAAATGAACTTTCTTTGTAAAACAGCACAATAGGCTCACCAGGGAGCGGTTCCATAGAAAACTATGTGTTTTCTTAAGTTCGACTTGGTATTCTTGTCGGCGGTAATGTGGACATTTTTAGGCAGACACAGTGCGTGACATATATTGAATATGAGCCCTGGGGTGGTGTGTCTGTTCTGACTGAGAGTTGCACGTCGTCGTTTCTTCTGTCATTTCCACCATGCTTCACATAATTTCGTCACTTTGAAAACGTTGCCTCTGTGTGGAGCGGTGGAGATTTTGTGCGCGGTCATTTGACTGCCTGGCTCGGTTTGTTTGGTGAAATGTAGTCAAATGTTGCCAGTGGTTATGTTGATTTGGTGAGACAGTCTATCTGAAGAACTAAAACAAATGGCTCATGCAAGCAATAATAGACCACGAATAAAGTAGCGAGCGGAATGTGGCTCAGTATACCAGAGTAACAGTAGCGTTTCTTTCCAACAAAAATACTCAAGTAAAAGTAAAAATTATTTTGCATTAATACTACTCTTAACAATACAATTTATCGTAAATGTAACGCATTACTTCCCACCTGTGGTATAAGTAAAAGTACAGATACGTCCATGCATTCATTTTTTTATACGGCAATTTTATATAATCATGAACAAATGTTTTTTTAAAAATTAAATAATTAGGACGGGTGGTACGGTGAGCGACTGGTTAGCACTTCCGCCTCACAGTTCTGAGGACCCGGGTTCAAATCCGGCCTCACCTGTGTGGAGTTTGCATGTTCTCCCCCGTGCCTGGGTGGATTTTCCTCAGTTTCCTCCCACATTCCTAAAACATGCATGGTAGGTTCATTGAAGACTCTAAATTGCCCGTAGATGTGAGTGTGAATGGTTATTTGACTGTGTGTGCCCTGCGATTGTCTGGCAACCAGTTCTGGGTGTACCCCGCCTCTACCCAGAGTCAGCTGAAATAGGCGCCAGCACGCCTGCGACCCTAGTGAGGATAAGCGGTACGGAAAATGGATGGATGGATAATTAGGACTGACACTGAGTTGGGCTTGTGTTCATATTGCCGGCTGAGCTGTGTCACAACTTTATACGCTTGATTGTGGTAGATTCCAGGAGAAAGATGGAGGAGTTGCAATCGGAGGCTAATCTCAACCTCACCATCCCGCTGTTGGCGCAAAACAAGGTGCCTGATGGCTTTGAGGATGGAGCCCATTTAAATGTGGAGCTGCGGCCTCAACCGGTAAGTAAATGGAGCGAGCACGGTCAAACTGGTCAGGCAGAAATTTTTAGATTTTTTTTTTTTTTCCAACTCTTGGATTGTATCATTAGATTTTGCAGATGTACCCAATGTTGTGGCTGGCAAATTAATTAGCTGCTAAATTACATCGTTATAAAGCAATTCTGCACGTAACACTCAAATGCAAGTTATTTCAGAAGAACCTTTTGACCGACCAGTCACATCACTATCTGTTGATATCCAATACAAAAATAAGGGTTGGCGATTAATCTATTTTATTACGTTTGTGTCTAGGGCTGCATGATGTGGCCCAAAACCAATATCTCAATATTTTTAGGCTATATCGCGATACACAATATATATCTCAAGATTCTGATTTCTTCTGTAAATCAATATATAAATGTTAAATTCAACCCTTTGATTCGTAAAATGATACCAATATAATGAAATAATTAATTTCTTTGTAAAACCTAAATATTGATAATGCTTTGTTTTGAGCATATTGATAGCAGCAAATTGATATTGCGCATTATACATAGGTAGAAGGGTTTTCCTGATTTTTGCGGTCAATTTTGGGGGTGCGCGTTATACTCCTCAGCGTATTATACATAGGAAATTACAGTAGCTCTTAAAACCCCAATTCCAATGAAGTTGGGATGTTGTGTTAAACAAATAAAAACAGAATACAATGATTTGCAAATCATGTTCAACCTATATTTAATTGAATACACTAAAAAGACAAGCTAGTTAATGTTCAAACTGAAAAACTTTGTTTTTAGCAAATAATCATTAATTTATAATTTTATAGTTTTTATTTTGTTTAACACAAGGTCCCAACTTCATTGGAATTGGGGTTGTAGTATTATGCAGTGCAGTTTTACACCACTGCAAACTACAACCTCAATAATAAACTTGGTGTTAAAATGTAACCCAGAATGAACATTATCTTTCAGAATATCATTATTGTGCCAAGTGGTCAAAACGTTGCGACTATTTATGTACATCTCTGTGTACGTGTGTTACAGTCCACAGAAGATGATTATGAGAAAGTTCCTGTTGAAGGGTATGGACTCGCTATGCTGAAGGGGATGGGCTGGAAGAAAGGGGAAGGCATTGGTCGAACCTTTAAACAGTAAGTCATCACCTGTCTTGTCTTGTCTTGAGACCAAAATCATTTCTTACAAAACGTTTTCCACCATTCAGAAAATAAATGCTTATACAGTAATGCCCGCAATTCCTAGGTACTAGGGACCGAGCCCTGCATGGAATAACGGAAAACCACAATTGAAACTTGACTTGCCACCAATCTAATTGGCTGCATATTTTGCATTTTATCCAAATTTTGTGATTGTCTGTAATGTCACAATTCGTCGATCTGATCAATGACATACAGCGTTGTGTAGTTTTAGTCCGAAAGTTAGTTTATTTTTAGCCGTGTCGCGTGTGTTGTGAGCGGAAAGCAGTTGTGTATGGAGGCTGAAGTTGCGCCCCATGCATCCTCAACCATCCAATCACAAATCGAATAGAGTCCACGTTAGATTTGTGATTGATATGGTTAAAAAAAAAAAAGTATTATTATTATTTTTTTTTTCTTCTCCTTTCATAAAAAAAATGCTATCTACAGTATGTTATATATTGAATTGTAGCATATTTTTAATTAGGGCAACGAACGGTTATGTCGCCGCAATCACATCAAAGTAGTTGTCCATGCATGTTGTCTCTTCGCGGAAGTTTCGCCAATGCACATTCACCCAATTCCCTTTGTTATTATGGAAGAAGACTGCTTCAATGAGGACCTGTATAGAGTTCTTTCCCCTCCTTAGATGAAGTTAATCAGCAATGAAAAGTTATGTTCATTTAGTGTGTTATTTCTTCATATGTTTTCACATATTTCTATGTTGCACTATATTTAATTTTAACCACACACTAATAAAAAAATGTTTTATGTTTTGGGGCTGGAACAGATTGATAGCGTTTCCATTCATTTCAACAGGAATAATTACCTCAATTTACGAACGTTTCGGGTTATAAACGGAGTCACGGAACGAATCAAGTTCGTAACCCATAGGCTCCACTGTATGTAGAGTAAATAACTTATTTAAATAGATATATTGATCCATCTTGTGATCGGATCGGTGATGGATTCATTAAACTTGCTAATCGGTGATCAGCCTCAAAAATCCTGATTGTGTAAAGCCTAATTGAAACCCCTCCAAAATCTTTGTTTATGTTAATAGTTTAAATGGTAAATATACCACAAACAATGATCCCAAAATAGTTTTATATCATTTCAACAGCACAAGCTAAACTTAGCCCCCTCCCCGATGTATCACTTGAACAGACGTCCTTGGCACCAATTCCTATTTAGAAAGGGCTTTGACGGCATCTTTAGGATATGCTACACTGACTCCCTCTAGTTGTACGTGATAGACTATGTGCAGTTTGAACATTTAAGTTAATGTTACGGTGGCGTAATAAAAAAAAAAACAAACAAAAAAAAAAGTCCAGTCAAAAGTCAATCCAGTGCAGTACGTTTTTTTTAAGTACTGTGCAGTTGTTGTTGGTCATTATGGTGCCACATGGAGAGCTAATTTTCAGGTGGTAAAAAGTTTGAGAACCCCTTTTCAAGTTATAGCAAGTTATATATCACAGTAACGAACGATTTGACGCTGTGTTGCCCTTTTCTTGTTACAGAGATGTCAAGCCTTATGAATACAAGCCCCGTGTAATAGGCTTGGGTCTAGGAGCGGATCGCTCGGCCATCAAGGATCTGGAACCCGGTAGACGTCGGCGCCCGCCCAAGCCCGGTGAGGAGCGGAACAAGGAGGAAGAAGAGGAGCACCTGGTGTTGGGTCGTGGTGGATGTGTGCTGTTAGAGTCGGGGGCACATAAAGAGCGCTATGGAAAGGTCAAATATATATTTTAGAATTTCCATGAGAAGACGTACAACGAACTATTTTGACCCCTTCTCTCCTGTGCAGATTGAAGCTCTGGACACGGACAACGCTCGTGTTTTGGTGAAATTGGCGATTGGCGGTGATGTGGTGTCAGTTCACCAGTATGCTGTTAAACTGGTCGGGCAGAAGGAATACGACAGATACGGCAAAGACCTTAGTAAGTGGGGGAGCGGGGGAAATAACTCAATAGTTTTTTGGGTCAGGAGTCACACCCACTATGTACATTTTTGCCTTGGATACAAGTATCCTGACTTAAGAGTTTTCCGAGATACAAGCTGTCGTTTGGATTATTATTATTTTTTTTTGCTTTGACTTGCAAGCGTGAACTTGCTCTAGAGAACATTAAAATAACTTGTGTTAAATTCCATATTAACACATTCACTGTCAGCTGGTTTCAAAGCAGAGTTACCCATATTTCCAACTGGTGTAGAGCATTTTGACTTTTTTACAGATATACCACTAAGAAACACGCTGTGAGCGACGCTGACTCACCACATGGCTTGAGTTGAATATCAGTGGCCTTTTTACATGGTTCCTCATTCACTCCATGAACTGCGTCATCTTTTCTCACAATCGCAACGCACTTTGTACTACCTACCACGACATATACTCTGTTTATATGAAAAAAAACCGAATTTGAAGAATATATACATCGGTGGCATTCAACAGTTGGATTCCAGTTGACAAATTAAATCATCCACGGCATTGAATGAGTTAAGAGCCAACCTTCAATTAAGTCAATTCCTAGTTAATTCACATGTGAAGTTTCCACCTTTTTGAAAGTTCCCGGAATTTTGCAACCATGCGAGGTCAGGGATCATCAGGGATAGCACCACTGCGTCAACAAACACTGTTCCCCCCCCCCCCCCCCCCCCCCCCAACAGGTCGTCTCAGTAAAGCACATAAAACTAAGGTAAAAGAGGAGCGTGAGCGTGACGAGCGACGCAAACGGGAAGAGAAAGAGAGGCGGCACACAGACGAGGTCAAACGCACGACTTCCGAGAGAGACGGAGGAAAAGATAACAGGAAAAGGAAACACAGAGAATCCAGCCATGACAGGTGCGTCCAGGACGCATAGAAAGCATATACTGTACAATGCAGCATTGTTTGTGCTACCCACCTACAGCAAAGAAAAAATGTTTCTCCAGAGAGAAGCTACTGGAAAAAGAAGCAAGGCAACCTAAGGCGCCGCCCTCCTGGCTCCAGAGAGACTTGAAAGTTCGTTTTGTCGACCAAGCTTTCAAGGGGGGCAGGTACTACAACTCAAAGGTATTACGCCCATCAGCTTGAGGGTCATCTATTTCCCAACCGTTCATTGTGCCAGGGTTACATTTACTAAATTCTCATGGCATGCCACCTGACCAAAATGGCACAAAAAGTATGACTCCATGTTTGTTATATGGCATTGTTTGGGTGACTTTGGTGGTCACTTTATATGCAGTACTGTTCTTTATCAACAGAAAGTCTTAGGTCTTTGATGGAAAAATAATGTACAGATAATAGCTTTCAGAAATGTATTACTGTAGCCAGTGTTTAAAGTGACATATCTCAAACTACATTACTTATGCTATTTGTTTTTCAACTCTACCTCATGTTTCCTAACATGTTAATCAGTTTTGCATAAGTTCTTTCCATTCACAAAGATTTACAAGACATGACTTGACTTTTCCCTATGTAAGCATAACCATACGTATTTATTGTAATGTTTGTAATACAGTCATGTTTAAATCTAATAATTCAAAGTGTTTGAAATTCTTTTCTGTGGGAAGATTCAATCCACGCTTTGAAAGTGATAGTTACATAAATAATAGAACTACTTGTATTGCTGTTTTTGTGGTTAACAGAATGTTCAAAATAACAAAAGAGGCTCCAGTCTGACCCATACAGGATTTTTGGGGCTGATGCCGATACCAATACTGGGGGTTACAAAAAGATGATGTATTGGCCGATATATGAAATAAGAACCTTGATGTACACAGGATATATACTGTATGTGGACACATTCTTATTATACCCAAAATATGATTCTGACAAAGTAGCAGAACACTACAAAATTAAAAGTAACTCTGTCAACATAGGGACTGTAAGATGGATCTTATATTAGATAATAATGAAAATGGAAAGGCGACGCGGTGGACGACTGGTTAGAGCGTCTGCCTCACAGTTCTGTGGACCGGGGTTCAATCCCCGGCCCCGCCAGTGTGGAGTTTGCATGTTCTCCCCGTGCCTGCGTGGGTTTTCTCCGGGCACTCCGTTTTCCTCCCACATCCCAAAAACATGCATGGTAGGTTGATTGAAGTCTCTAAATTGCCCCAAGGTGTGAATGTGAGTGCGGATGGTTGTTTGTTTATGTGTGCCCTGCGATTGGCTGGCAACCAGTTCACGGTGTACCCCGCCTCCTGCCGATGATGGCTGGGATAGGACGCCCGCGACCCTAGTGAGGAGACGCGGCTCGGAAAATGGATGGATGGATGAAAATGGAAATTCAATTGCATATATCTTTATTTCACACATATGCAACTTACACCATGTTAAAATGTTGTAATAAGCTCCCTAAAACAAGACTGCTTTCCTTGACGTGTCTTAAAAGCATCTGTTCACGGGGACTAGATGTCATTGGGCAGCGGTTACATTATGACCAAAGTTGATATATCGGTGATATGCTATAGTCGTGGTCTAAAAGAGTAATGTAATCCAGTAACATTCTTTTTAGTCCTACGAATTTCAAGTACAGTATGCACAGTTGGATATCTATGACAAATTTCTTAATGTTTACATGCTTGTAATGTCACTGTGTGGGGCGAAAAAATAGAACGATTACACATCCGTGGGGGAAAAATAAATACAGTGGACCTGAACCCCCTAGTTGCAGAGTGATCGGGATGGAGCCTCGCCGTGAAGTGAAAATCTGTGAATAATTGACATGCCCTTAAAAGTGACTTTGTATTTCTCATTTCCTTATACATACTGATCTTAACCATAATTGGTCCAAAAAAAAATCACCCACCCCGCTAACATCATATCGCGTTCTTCCAGATGCGCGTGGAGGATGTCTTAACTCCGTCTACTTGCATTTGTCGAACTGAAGAGGGAAGACTGATAGATGGTAAGTTATTTTTCTTTTTTGCTAATTCTTTTATTCGATAATGTGATTCTCAAAGAATAGTACATTAAATAATCACTGCTGAAGTACAGCTGTATTGTCCGATTGCTTGAATGAAACTGAAGTCAGTGACAAAATGTTACTCATTTTATCAATGAAGGTTGACATAAACACCTTCTACCTTGCAAGGCGAAAAATGTCAAAAGTGTTAAGATATTTGTCTAAAAGCTTCATCACTCATGAGGCGGAAAACTCGCTGAAAATTATGCGCATAAAGCGAGCTAAAATCTAATATGTTGGTAGTTAAGTATTGTTAGGAAGAAAAAACAGAAAAAGCACACAGAAAATTCTAATTGCATATCGCATCGTAATTACAGTCTTGGGGGAAGAATTGATATGACATTTTTTTTTTACAAATTGTTCAATCGTAGTATGAAATATACAGGAAAAAAGGTTATTGGCTATCGTTGATGCCAAACAATAGCAGTCCTGAAAACAAGTTATTCCTTTAATCGTTTAACATGAACACATTTTGTCCTGTGATAGATGTGAAGCAGAACATGCTGGAAACAATTGTGCCCAAAACTGAATATGATGCCATCATGGTTGTACTTGGTGAGCACCGGGGGCAGGTGAGTCCAAAGTCATCTGGATTTTCTGCAGGATCGTTTGAATGTGTTTTAAGTCGTGTGGTTACTGACTCACCTACATATCTAAATGTGCAGGTGGGTCGTATTCTGCAGCGGGACAAAAACAAGTGCAAAGCTATGGTCCAGCTTGACAGATATGAGAAAAAACTCTTCACTTTGGACTATGACTTTATTTGTCACTATTTGGGCGCAACAGACCACTGCTGAACTTCCAACAAAATATCTTTTTGTAATGTTTGTAATAAAATCATGACTTTGCACAAATGATAGTACGAGAGTGTATGAATTAATAGCTTGATAGAATTATCTTGGTCTGGAATCGAGCAACACTCCAAAAGAAACGGACAATATACAACTGGTGAAACTGGTTCCACTAAATTAAGATAACTAGATGAAATAAATTGGCCTTTTTCAATTATTTGACCAACAAATCAGTAGCGGGGGAATATTTGCAGTCTCATTCATATCCTTAAACTTACAGTAGCCTATAGCAAAGTGTGTCCTCAAATGGCTCGTGACAAACATCCCCCTTATATTGGGTCATGTAACATATTCACACCTGATCTTGTTTTAAAAACTATAATGAAAATTAAAAAAAGATGTCACCATGGTAAAAACCTTTTGTAGTGGCAATGTTTGGGGTCACAGTTTAACAAGTGTAAAAATGAGGTCACCTCTGTTAATATGTTAAAATAAAATAATGGAAATCTATTTATCATTTATTTGCTCAAGACAGAACATGCTCTTCCTCACTGACTTCAATCATCAGCGAGTCACTGTCACCACTCTGTTGGAACAATTGCAAGATCAGAACGCCTGGCTTATGCTCATTGCCTACAAAATGACCCAAGATGACTCCTTTTCCAATATTACGACAAAAATGAAGAACTGTTATGTCAACCAAAATACATACAGCGTAGGTACAGCTGGGAGTTGGCGTTACTCCTTGACAAATTGGTTAGCAGCGTTAGCGCGCAGTACAGCTCCTGGACTCGGGTACGGTCGCTGCTGGAACAGAGGCCCGGCAGCTGTGGTATCGGCTCCTGTCTTTGCTTCGTTACGTTTGGGAAGGCCACTTGACCACAAGCCCCTACAAAGATGAGCCCATTTTGCTCAACTGTGATTACATCAACTTCGGAACAAACAACAGGGCCAGGAAATCATGTGATACTGTACCTTGGCGCATCAGAATATGCACTTGGGTCCATGGGGTCCACTTCATCATCTTTTTTACCTGAGGAGAGGAGACAAATTGTTGTGGCACAAAAATAGCTTTCAGATAATTTTGGCAGTGGTGTGCCGTTGAAGGCCTTCAGAGCCTCCTTTGTTGTCCTAAACACTGACCTATAATTACAACTTAATTATCTTTTGTCTTCATTCATAGCATGTGTGCATGTGCTTTGCTCAACTTCTAGTCGTGTCCAGTCCTGTATATGTATTGTTTTTTGTCCAATCAGATTTCAGCTGCTATGTGTTGCCATGGAAATGTTATCTACTTTAGGCTTTCACAATCCCAAGGGATGGCATCAACCAAGTCAAACACACACCGGCTGAATCGGATTTTAGATGCACCACTCTGCGCCTTCACGCAGGCTGAGTCACGTTGGTATTTTTCCCGTCCTCTGATTGGTTGAGCTGCATATGTGCATGAAAATATATTTACTGAAGAGGATGATTTTGGACATGATTAAAAACTCATTTTAAAGGCCACTTTAAAAAAACAACTGTGAGGGTAGGTCAACCAACATACAGTGGGTACGGAAAGTATTCAGACTTTACAGATACAGATTATATTGCAGCCGTTTGCTAAAATCGTTTAAATTCATTTTTTTTTCCTCATTAATGTACACGCAGCACCCCATATTGACAGGAAAAAAAAACGGAATTGTTGAAATTTTTGCAGATTTATTAAAGAAAAACTGAAATATCACACAGCCATAAGTATTCAGACCCTTTGCTGTGACACATATTTAACTCGGGGGTGCTGTCCATTTCTTCTGATCATCCTTGAGATGGTTCTACACCTTCATTTGAGTCCAGCTGTGTTTGATTGTACTGATTGGTCTTGATGAGGAAAGCCAGACACCTGTCTATATAAGAACTTACAACTCACAGTGCATGTCAGAGCAAATGAGAATCATCAGGTCAAAGGAACTGCCAGAAGAGCTCAGAGACAGAATTGTGGGAAGGCACAGAACTGGCGAAGGTTACCAAAAATATTCTGCTGCACTTAACACATTCACTGCCATTGATGGCTTAAGTCAAATATCCATGTTAACTGGGAAGGCTGGCAGTGAATGAGTTAAGGTTCCTAAGAGCACAGTGGCCTCCATAATCTTTAAATGGAAGACATTTGGGATGACCAGAACCCTTCCTTGAGCTGGCCGTCCGGCCAAACTGAGCAATCAGGGGAGAAGAGCCTTGATGAGAGAGGCAAAGAAGAACCCAAAGATCACTGGGGGGGGGGAAAGTTCTAGAAAGTCAACCATCACTGCAGCCCTTCACCAGTCGGGGCTTTTTGGCAGAGTAGCTCGACGGAAGCCTCACCGCAGTGGAAGACACATGAAAGCAAGCATGGAGTTTGCTAAAAAAAAAAAAAACACCTGAAGGACTCCGAGATGGTGAGAAATAAGATTCTCTGGTCTGATGAGACCTGATCTAAGCGGTATGTGTGGAGAAAACCAGGCACTGCTCATCACCTGTCCAATACAGTCCCAACAGTGAAGCATGGTGGTGGCAGCATCATGCTGTGCGGGGTGTTTTTCAGCTGCAGGGACAGGACGACTGGTTGCAATCAAAGGAACGATGAATGCGGCCAAGTACAGGGATATCATGGACGAAAACATTCTCCAGAGTGCTCAGGAGGTTCACCTTCCAACAAGACAATGACCCTAAGCACACAGCTAAAATAACCAAGGAGTGGCTTCTGAACAACCCCTTGACTGTTCTTGAATGGCTCAGCCAGAGCCCTGACTTAAACCCAATTGAGCATTCCTGGAGAGACCTGAAAATGGCTGCCCACCAACGTTCACTATCCAACCTGACAGAACTGGAGAGGATCTGCAAGGAGGAATGGCAGAGGATCCCCTAATCCAGGTGTGAAAAACTTGCATCATTCCCAAAAAGAATCATGGGTGTATTAGCTCAAAAGGGTGCTTCTATTAAATACTGAGCAAAGGGTCTGAATACTTATGGCTGTGTGATATTTCAGTTTTTCTTTTTTAATAAATCTGCAAATATTTCAACAATTACATGTTTTTCTGTCAATATAGGGTGCTGTGTGTAAATTAATGAAGGGAAAAAAAAAAATTTTCAGCAAATGGCTGCAATATAACAGTGACAAATCTAAGGGGGTCTGAATACTTTCTGTACCCACTGTATTACTGCATGGCTTGTTTTCAATCTGGAAAAGGATTTTACGGCACTTTCAGAGCAGCATGTATGATGAGCACAGGACAGACAGGCAGGAGAAAAGAATGGAGGTCTACTGCGTCTCCATCAGCATCTCTGGTGAGTACGATGTTTTATTTAAATCGACGTTTTTTGTCATGTTATTAGATGACGACAGAAGTAGTCACTTTGGTAAGATAAAACATGTTATGCAATATTTCCGTGCATTGAATAAAAAAATAAATACATTTTTTAAATCAAGGAAATAGACAAAAACAAAAAATACAATGGATCCAATGTCCCCAAACCTTTTGAGTTGTGCATTTCTTAAAGTTTTCCCTTTTTTTTGCCATTAATATTATAATATATATATTTTAAATCATTAAATGACATCAGAACCATTTGGTGTATACTAGAGGCTCATATTTTTTAAATTGCCCTGTAGGGGCCTAAATACAATTTAGGTTTATTCATAATTGAATGAAAGGTGATTTATGTTTATTCTTATAAAAGGGGGGCAGTTACATTATTATGAGTTGCAATATTGATAGTTCACGTTAACAGTAAGTTAAGTCTTTATTGATGACATACCTACATGCCCTAAAGAAATATAAAATATTGTCAAGTTTTTTGTATTAGTTAAGTGTTACTGGCTGTAACTAACTGTGAGTTTACCTCTTTTTCCCTTGTTATACGGTGCCGTGTCTTCCCTCCTCTGCTTTCTTCTGTCTCGTTCCCGGCGCTCATCCCTCTCACGGTCGCGCTCTCGTTCCCGATCTCTGTCTCGATAGCGGTCGCGATCTCTGTCCCGCTCTCTGTCTGGCTTCTCAGACTGACGCTCAACTCGATCGTCCCCCACCTCAGCTGAGCAATTCAAGGCAAAGTTCGGTCAAACCACAAAAATATACCAAACAGTGTGATATATATATTTTTTGTCCACCTTTTTGTTTCTTGGCAGCTTTTGTTATCTGAGCAGATGGGTCGTTTGGGGACAGCCAGGCCACCAAGTCTGTTTCCACGTTCCAGTAGTAAGGAAGACCACTAGATTAACAAAAGATAAAATATATATAGATATATATACAGCTCTGGAAAAAATAACAGACACAAAAGAAAACCCACCCAGGCACGGGGAAAACATGCAAACTCCACACAGGCAAGGCCGGGATTTAAACCCCGGTCCCGCCACAACTGTGAGCCAGATGTGCTAACCAGTCGTCCACCTTGCCGGTGTAGTTTATACAATAAACAAAAATGTTAATTTTACTTAAAAAAAATTAAACAAAAAATCATAGGAACTGACCATTTTGCAGTAGTCTCTTATTTTTTCCACAGCAGTATAATCACAAAACCTGCAATTTATTATTCTTTGCTGTTACAATGACTAAAAATATGACTGCAGGAGCCCAGTGACAGCACATCTTTTTTTAATTGTCCATCCAATTATTAATGGTAAATTGCTCCAATTATCAAAATTTGCATTTGTTTAGAGGAATTTTTATAGCCAAAAATATTGTTTTATGAAAAGCATGATTAAATGTCAACAATGTAGCCATATTGCAGATATTAACCTTACGTACCAAGCAGGGTCAAAGACTTTATACCAGTTTGGCGGCAGATTTTCAACCCTTGTGGCTTCATAATCAACATTGTTGTCGTCGTAATCTTCAGCAATAATCTCCTCATCTGCCCCTGGAGGAACAAAATGGCATATGGCACAGGAATTAAATACATTGAAATAGGGCTGGGGTATTTTGTCCAATGTGGTTACTATCCTGCCTACCTTGTCCTGTCGGTTTTACAATCCCTCTCTTGGCCAAGCGGGCCAGCAGTGCCGCAGGAAGAGGCATCCTGCAATATGGAGGACAAAGCACTTTAACAAACTAACTTTTAGTTTCAATTATTTGATTGTGTTAAAACTATTACAATGAAATAGTATCATGATCTAAAAACACTCAATGGTGCAATTAATTTGCATGTGTCTGACAAAATGGAAAATTTGTATTCTGCATCTGGTATTTAGATATTTGCATAGAGTACACTTAAATAACTCAAACAACTATCAAAAATGTACAGTAGTAAGACTCTCAGGGGCTAGCAACACATCGCAAACATTTTATCACCTATTTATTGAAGGCTAAATCAATTTGATCATATAGTTAGAGGAACATTATTCCACTTGTCTCGCTTATTTAAGGGACTGTGAGAATTACATCTATATTGGGGAAGAATGTGTGTGCGTGCCGGGGTTATGTATGTTTAAGTGTTTTCTGTTGTATGTGTATTTTTTAGGTATGTGGACATTATGCATATTATGTATTTCGGACTGCACTTGATAATTCATCTTGGGCAAAAATGAAGGGGTAGAATTTTCACTTTTTCCTATAACACGGTGTTCCAGTATGACGTTGTTGTTGTTTTTTGTACCGCATGTTCGACATAAAAAGTTCAGTCAATACTGATGTGAAAAATGAAGGTAACAGTCGCTCGACATTCGAATGCAAGTGACGAGTTTAGCAGTGTAGCAGTGCAACAACATGGTGGTAAAACTCAACAAAGGCGCCGAACTGATCAAGAAGGAAAATAAAAAAAAGCTCTGCTGAAACTCGTACTCGAAAGACACAATAAACAATCGTTAAAGCATAAACTGAAGTTGAAAATTAAAGGCAGACTTAAACTGAGCATTATTTACCTGCTTTGAGACAATCGCCAGCAGAATTGACGAAACCACTTCCACTGGCGCACGTTGATGACGCGTCGTATTACCTACAACTTTGCACTAATTGTCTATCAAGGAACAATTTACACGATATTGTTATTAAACAATTATTGACAATGCAACAGAACTGATCATATTAAGAAAAGTCAGAGTAATTTTACAATGTTGTTCAAACCCTTACATACTGTTCGAAACAAATTTGACCCGATTTTAAATTTTACAGCTATAAAAATACCATAAGTGTTGTGAAATTTGGTGATTTCCCCCCCTAAGGTGACCCAAATTACACGAAAATGAAAATAAAATAAAAAACATCGCTGGCAGTCATTTTGGGAATGGAGTTCTTTGTCGCCTGAAAATTACGTCATTACGACAGCGTTTTTGTCGCCAACCCCCTGTGGTTCTGCAGAGACAATGGTTATATATGGAATATACATTTTCCTCTATGGAAAATGGACAGTATGTAAGGGTTGTACTCCAAACCACTAGATGGTACATCATCTTAAAATAAAAATAGGAAGCCGAAGAAGACATTTCAACGACGACCATAAGGACATGACGTCACACAGTTATCCACCACAACAAACATGGAGGAGTATGCTCGTGAACCTTGGTAAATATTACCTTCAATTAAATTTTTAATGATTTTTTTTTTGTGTGTTAAA
Organism: Phyllopteryx taeniolatus; assembly: GCF_024500385.1. Taxonomy (NCBI): domain Eukaryota; kingdom Metazoa; phylum Chordata; class Actinopteri; order Syngnathiformes; family Syngnathidae; genus Phyllopteryx; species Phyllopteryx taeniolatus. The sequence goes on along the minus strand of NC_084502.1, from coordinate 10,936,928 downwards.
CTATTCGACCCACGCTTTGTTTTGTGTGTGTATTGTGTCGAAGTATTTTACAGAATTATCAACTGTGAGGACGGCCAGTCGGCTGGTTAGTAAAGAGATTAGGATAGCCAAAGATCTAATTGTGGTCAGTGAGCGCTGACAGAAATTAACGACTGACATCTTAATTCTTCAGTGTAATTTAATATTAATAGCGAATTAAGAACGAATACCAGTAGTGCGACGCAACGATGTACAAATATTTACTGCTAGATTTTTTTTAAATTAATTAATTAATTATTATTATTATTATTATTTTTTTAAAGTAATCTTGACCAGAGTATTTATTTTCGGACAACTTTTGACTTTTACTGACTCCCTATCCTTGAAAACATTTGTACTTTCTAGATCTACTACTCTGTCGAAATTAGGCTTTACACGATCAGGATTTTTGGGACCGATCAGCGAGTTGAAAAAAAACGATAACCGATCACCGATCGGATCACTAGATGGAAGAATGTGTCTATTTAAATAACATGTTCATTTACTGTATATACTTGTGTACTTAATTGCTCCCAAAAATTCATTTGTTCATCTATTTATGCCAGTGAGGCATAGTGACAGACAGAACAAATGATAGATGGTCTTCTATTAGATGGCAGGAAGTGCATACAGCAATTAATGTATCCACTTTTTGTGACATTTTTGTTTGTTGGTGTTCCGTGAGCTTTTTCATCCATCCATCCATCCATTTTCTGAGCCGCTTCTCCTCACTAGGGTCGCAGGCGTGCTGGAGCCTATCCCAGCTATCATCGGGCAGGAGGCGGGGTACACCCTGAACTGGTTGCCAGCCAATCGCAGGGCACATACAAACAAACGACATTCACACTCACATTCACACCTATGGGCAATTTAGAGTCCCCAATTAATGGATGTTTTTGGGATGTGGGAGGAAACCGGAGTGCCCGGAAAAAAACCCACGCAGGCACGGGGAGAACATGCAAACTCCACACAGGCGGGACCGGGGATTGAACCCCGCTCCTCAGAACTGTGAGGCTGACGCTCTAACCAGTCGTCCACCGTGCCGCCGAGCTTTTTCAATTGTAAAATATATTTCTTGGCTCCACAAAGGTTGAAAATCAGGTCAAACCAACATTCCATGACAGAAATAATGGTTGCAAATGTATTGTAATTAAATTACTTTATTTCTAATTAAATGGCCGATCAGCCAATAAGCATAAAATGCGAAATATCGGATGATACCGATCGGCCCGATAAAATCGGCGTAAAGTCTAGTCGAAATAGGCTCATTACTTTTTTCAACCACTGTGGATGACGACACGACGTAAAGAAAGAGATTTTACTTTGTTAAACACAAGTACAAGTACCTGTACTTATAGAGTATAAGTACTTTTACCACTTCTGACCAATACACATAACCTTTACACTACCAAGATGTTGCCCAAGTATTGGATGCCTGCTAATTATACCCCAAAAAAAGTTATTTTGTCCATTTTCCCGGAGCTCCTCTTTTAGTCTCACAGTGAAAGAATTCAAGTTAGACCATGAAAGAGCAAAAAACTGTATTTGCATGTGATTGTCATCGATCTATACTTAAACCTGTGAATAATCCACTTAAATTGTCCTGTGGTGTAATGTTGCTCATGTTTTTTCAGCCCTTGGAGGATAGTGGATGACTGCGGAGGTGCTTTCACCATGGGTGCCATTGGCGGAGGTGTGTTTCAGGCCATCAAGGGCTTTCGAAATGCCCCGGCGGTGAGTGCGCCGATTCATTCTTTTCCTCTCTTTTACATTTTCATGTGGCAATACTGTAATATCTCAGGGAGCTGCACACCGACTGAAAGGGAGTGGAAATGCAGTGAAGTTAAGAGCGCCACAGATTGGAGGTAGGAAAGTCATTGAATCCAGAAGGTGTTTGAACTGATAGGTTAATGTCATTGTCTTGATTTGTTTTGCAGGTAGCTTTGCGGTATGGGGAGGCCTCTTCTCCACCATCGACTGCGGTTTAGTTCGCCTGAGAGGAAAAGAGGATCCTTGGAACTCTATAACAAGCGGTGCTCTGACAGGGGCCATACTGGCTGCACGCAGTAAGAGAAAACTCAAGTAGACTCTACAGGGGTACATTGTTGTTGGACCACAATCCGTTCCTTTTCAATGATGCAAACTTGGATTTGGTCGACTTTCAAAGCAAAAGTTGTCGTTGAGGTCAGTTATCTTTGGAAGAATTTGTTCCAGAGTCCAAGCTGTCAGCATAAAAAGCTTTATGAACTGTGCATAATAATAATTCAGGTAATGTGACATTGTTAACTATCATGCACTTATACACAGAAGTTACCCAATTGAATGGTAATTAGTTTAAACAATAAAATACCGCCCTAACTACTGGGTGTCTCAAAAGTCCAAGCAGCCCTCCGGATAGACTTTCCCTGGCTTTACGCGAACGCCGGCTGTAGGAGTTCAATGTTTTCATCAGTGGTGGTCGTAGCAGCCCTTCCAATGTGTAGTTTGTCAAGAAGAGGCCCTGTTTCGAGAATACTCCATGTTGGAGCAGTGTGCCGGCCATCAAGTCCTTCAAACTCGCACTGAACTGCAGTCGGGAACTGAAAAACCTCTGGCCAGGCGGTGATTTCGCAACTCTGCTCCAATGTCAATAGAGCCATAGGCAATGAATGATATACTTACAAAAAAATGCAACGCTTAAGCTGTCAAATCCTGATGATTGCACGTCTGATATAATAAAATAAAAAACCCAAAAAAGAAACATCACAAACAAATATTTGGTTAAAGTTGCTTATGCTGGCTGAGAGTCGTATCAGGCTCAGGACAAGCTGAGAGCAAAACAGGAAGTAGAAACCTGCCAAGAACACCAAAACTTTTACACAGCAATTTGAATGGCCCCATCAGATTAAATGCATTTTTGTTTCTCCAGGTGGGCCATTAACCATGATGGGCTCCGCCATGATGGGGGGAGTTCTGCTCGCTCTAATTGAAGGTTTCGGAATCCTCCTAACAAGATACACAGCGCAGCAGTTTCAGAACCGTGAGTACCATTTATGTTATCGTTGGTGCTTCTACCACTCGGGTACAGGAAAAAAAACAGAATTGTTGACATTGTTGCATATTTATTAAAAAAGAAAAATTGAAATATCACACAGCCATAAGTATTTAAACCCTTTGCTCAATATTTAGTAGAAGCACCCTTTTGAGCTAATACAGCAGTGAGTCTTTGGAAATGATGCAACAAGTTTTTCACATCTGGATTTGGGGATCCTCTGCCATTCCTCCTTGCAGATCCTCTCCAGTTCTGTCAGGTTGGACGTTGGTGGACAGCCATTTTCAGCTCTCTCCAGAGATGCTCAATTGGGTTTAAGTCAGGGCTCTGTCTGGGCCATTCAAAAACAGTCACAGGGTTGTTCTGAAGCCACTCCTTTGTTATTTTAGCTGTGTGCTTAGGTTCATTGTCTTGTTGGAAGGTGAACCTTCGGCCCAGTCTGAGGTCCTGAGCACTCTGGAGAAGGTTTTCATCCAGGATATCCCTGTACTTGGCCGCATTCATCTTTCCTTCGATTAGAACGAGTCATCCTGTCCCTGCAGCTGAAAAACACCCCGCACAGCATGATGCTACCACCACCATGCTTCACTGTTGGGACTGTATTGGACAGGTGATGAGCAGTGCCTGGTTTTCTCCACACGTACCGCTTAGATCAGGTCTCATCAGACCAGAGAATCTTATTTCTCCCCATCTTGGAGTCCTTCAGGTGTTTTTTTTTTTTTTAGCAAACTCCATGCAGGCTTTCATGTGTCTTGAACTGAGGAGGCTTTCGCCGAGCTACTCTGCCATAAAGCCCCGACTGGTGGAGCGCTGGCGTGATGGTTGACTTTCTCGAACTTTCTCCATCTCCCGACTGCATCTCTGGAGCTCAGCCACAATGATCTTTGGGTTCTTCTTTTCCTCTCTCACCAAGGCTCTTCTCCTCCAATTGCTCAGTTTGGCCGGACGGCCAGCTCTACGACGGGTGCTGGTCGTCCCAAATGTCTTCCATTTAAGGATTATGGAGGCCACTGTGCTGATTCTGAAAAAAGTAGTCATTTGAAAATGTTGGTGCATATTAACGCATTTCACACCATTTCATTGGGGGTTTTTTTTCATTTCAATTTCAAGTGTAACTATGAGTCTTAATTATAATGAATCAGTACATCACTAATATGGTGGCATGAAATGAAGTTCCAATACGATGACTGCTTACATCCCACCAAATCTCTCATATGCATGCTTGTTGTTGTCCCCCTCCAGAAATTCCCTTCACAGAGGATCCCAGTCAGTTGCCTCCAAAGCATGAAAACCATGAGACGGCACCACAGAGTCACTTTCAGTAGCGCCGCAGAGGACGGCTGTCGGCACACTTGTCACTCTGTTCATTCAGCCTGGCGCCACATGAACTTTGCAGCAGGTACCACGATGATGAAGAGATTGAGAGAGTGGCTCCTACTGGTGTGAAAATCGATTGACCGCAGATGAAAATGACCGTGAATTGTCATTAGGCAAGATGGAAATATTTTGGGGTGAATAGAGATGGTAGATATTTACGCAAATACTGTATGTCGTGTTAACTTTTCTACCTCAGGTGGAAATAATTGTGAATTGTAGTTCGAGAAGATGCAAATATTTTTGGGTGAATACAGGTGATATATATTTACACAAATATGCACTTTTGACATTTAATAAATACAATGTATCAGGTCATTCAATGATATCGGTCCATCCGCTGAAAGCCTTTTCGACATGGTGGAAAATATTCCTGTCAAAGGATGTCAGTGTCACATTAAGAAACTTGAAAAAATGGTAAATGGAATCTTTTTGGAAAGTTTGACTTATTTCTAAAAGTTTCTAAGTATTATTGATAGCATTGAACTTGTTAACAATAGATAAGAAATCTCGTGAGCTTGTGTACTGGACTTCTTGTCATTGTACTTACATCAGTTTTGTCCATCTGTATACAATACGCAGTGTTTCCCAACCTTAATTTAGTGATAAGTAAAATCCTTGAAGACCCCTGAAAATGTATCCACAAAGGGATGCCATTCCTATGAGCACCAATGATTGACATGAACTTAAAATGCTGTTTTTAAATTATTTCATTTGTTAAAAAAACTATCCAAGCCCTGTGTGGAAAAGTAATTAGTCCCCTTGTTAAAACATGAATTCATTGTGGCTAATCACAACTTTTTGTTGATTTTCACTGATCACACACAAGGCTGGTTACCTCCAGACCTGTTCAATCAAGAAATTACTTCAACAGAACCTGTCTGGCAAAATCAAATCAGACAAAAGATCTAAAAAAGCTGCCACAAATGACACGGTCCAAACAAATTCAAGAACATTCAAGATATAAAGTAATTGACATCTATCAGTCGGGAAAGGGTTACAAAAGCAATTTCTAAAGCTTTAGGATTCCAGCGAACCATAGGGAGAAAGCCATTAACCTCAAATGGAGAAATTATGGAACAGTGGTGAAGCTTCCCAGAAGTGGCCGGCCTACAAAGATTAACCCAAGAGAAAAGCAATGACTTATCCAGGAGGCCACAAAGGAACTCAGGACAACTTCTGAAGAGCTGCAGGGCCTCCCTTAACTCAGTTAAGGTCAGTGTTCATGACACAACAGTAAGGAAGAGACTGGGCAAAAATGGCATCCATGGCAGAGTATATTTGTCTGATATTTACATTTGTTTGATTATCTTCAACATTAACGTGGGGAAACTATGCAAAATGTAGGCATTTTAGAATAGGGCCAATACTTTTTCACAGCACTGTACATGTAACGATGCCAATAGAAAACACACTGGGAATCACTGCACGACACTGTCCATTGTGCTGCTGAATACGATTGTGTTCTCCGAAAATCCAATCTCAATTTATAGCAATGTGATTTGGTTTTCCTGTATTGAATGTCTATTTTCTTAAGATATTTAGTCAAGTAGCTAAAATTAATAAATACATTAAATGTTGTTTAATCAGAAGATTGTGCTTCCCCCCCCTCCCCCCCCCTGTGTGCATTGCTTCACTGATGCACAAACAGAAAAAAAATATAGTAATAAGATAATTAAATGGAATTTAAAGAAGTAAATAACATAATTAAATAGAATGTAAAGAAGTAAACAGTTTGTGCAGTCATTGGGACTCCTGGTGTATGCGAGTTGGCCACTGGGGAGCAGTATAATGTGGCTGCAGTCATATTAGTTAACATTTTTTTTGAATTTTTTTTTTTTATAGAGGATGATTTCTGTGAGAATGTTTAGATATTTTCTGTCTGCATGTGTTGCTTGTGTTCAAATATCCGTGGCTTATAACACCGCCACGTAGATGCCAATTTGTTAGTCCGTCTATGGCGTTTCACACTGTGTGTCGGCATTAAGCAAGCGTACCTATGTAAGTTGCGGTTTGTCTACAAATTGTCTTTGTTTGACGTCTAGTTTGGCAGTATAGGAGTGGCTTGAAACAGCTTGGTATGTCAAGGCACAACTCCAGTTTGTCCAAATGTTCCACTGCCCCTCCTGTCGTCTCGTCTGGGTACTGCACAGCGGCTTTTTCAACGAAAAAAAAAAAAGAAAAGAATCCAAAAGTTGAAGAAGCGCCTCCAAATTGAGGTCACTTGTCAATATTCGAGTTTTTTAATTTTTATTTTATTTTTTTTAATCGCCGTAAAGAAACTCCTCCGGCGTTTATCTCCATCTACCCCTCGGGAGATTGCCACGGTCATCCCTCTAAACGGCTCAACTGGTTTAATCCCGACGGTTGACCACCGCGGAGAGCGGACACTTTTATCCACTTCTCCGCTCCGAGCTTGGAGGAAATCAGCTTTCGTTGGATTCGCACCCATGCATGCGGACGCACCTTGCTGGCAGCTCGTTCGCGCGCATGCAGCGAGGATGACGATGATGATGAGAGGCTGCTACGCACACGCCCAAACTTTTCGTGTGCTGTCTTTGTGTGTCCTTTAGGCAATCACGCGATCCCGAGGTGGAGGGGGGGGGGGGGGGGGGGAGGTGAGGGTGTTTGTAAACTACGGACATGGAGGGGGCGAAGAAAGGTAGGACCCCTGCTTCAATGCTCCAAAAAAAAAAAAAAAAAAATAATAATAATAATAATCAATGTCCGCACATGCTGCGCGAAGCAAATAGCGGATAGTGACAAATGAATTTCCAGAGACTGTGTTTGCTTCAATAGTTTCATGGGCTTTTAGTAGTCTGACGTAGTTTGTGATTCGGTTTCCACTTGCAGGGTGAAGGAAGGGTCTGTGCGGGGCGGGGGCTGGCTTTTGGAACCGGTGTAAAATGGACCTGAGCCGCCTCTTGGCCACGTTTGCCCCTATTAGCAACTAGGTCACATCCGGTCTTATCGTCTCATAGAGGCCTGCACCACTCAATGTCAGTCTGCAGTTGTTCATATCAACCAATGAAAAGGGATATTTATCCGACTAACTCTCTCTGTTTATTGGTCTGTTTGTCCACACCATGGCTTTGAAATGAATGATTAGCACACACACAAAAAATGCAACTTCCAACGATCATTTGATGAAGCAGCGCTTCCCCAGGCTGCTCAGATTGGCGCCGAAGCGATAACAAATGGCATTATTAGTGTTTTATAGCATACTAGTTGGCATTGTTCAAACTCTTACTGTGGCACTTATCTGGGTTGTTCATTTTCCTGAAAAGAAGACAAACTCTTGATGTTGCACTTTTCTCAAAAGAAAAGATTGAATCTGTTGGTGTTTCATTTAAAATGTCACGAAATCTGTTCCCTCTTATACAAAAGATGAGCAGTTTATTTCGCATTCTGTTCGTTTACTGTGACACATGTGAACCAAGCCACTATTTTCCAAGCATGGTACGTACTGAAGAATGAAATGGGATTTTTGCCCTACTGTTACACTCCTAGCAATTACATAGTCATAGTGGATGTCAAAAGTCTACACACCCTTGTTTGAATGCCAGGTTTTTGTGATACAAAAAAAAAAAAACGAGACAGCAATAAATCATTTCAAAACTTTTTCCAACATGAACATGAATTTCTTTTAGAGAGTGTAAGTAAAAATAAATAACTGCCATAATGTAACTGCACAAGTGTGCACACCCTCTTATAACTGAGGAGGTGGCTGTGTTCAGAACTAACCAATCGCATTCCAACTCATATTTATCACACACCTGCCACCATTTAAATTGCCTTTGATTAACCCCAAATAAAGTTCAGCTGTTCCACTATTCATTTTTGTATACCACAAAAACCTGGCATTTGAACAGGGGTGCGTAGACTCTTCGTATCCTCTTTATGTGCTTTCATGTATATTCCTTTGAAACACATGTACTCGCTCTCGCTATTTTTGGCAGAAGCCCCTCCATCGGGCGATGGAGGGAAATCAGACACCCTGGGGTCGACCGGCTCCACCAAAAAAAGAGGCGGGGGGGCAAAGAAAGCGATGCAGGCCAACAAATCTGCCCTCCGAGCCCCCAGAGCCCTCTGCTGCCTCACCCTCAGCAACCCCATACGCATGGCGGCACTGGCCCTGGTGGAGTGGAAATATCCTTTTCTGTGTTTTGTTGCCATTTTCACATTTTCAATCCCACACACACGATGCAACTGTTGCAACCATTCCTTAACCACTATCTTCACACCTTTTGATATCTTCATTCTTCTTGCCATCTTTGCCAACTGTGTGGCCATGGGGGTCACCAAGCCATACCCAGATGATGACTCCAATGTGACCAATCACAAACTGGTGCGTTCTCACAAGAGCCAACTCAGTGTATGGGTGTATTGTAAATATGTACGTAAATTTGACAAACCACAGGTGATAACAATTTGACCAGAATTTTTTAACAGGAGGTGAGTGGCCATCGGGGTGGCCACCCTTAAGTCTATGACCACCCCCTTGCTCCGTCCCTGCTGTCAATCAAATACCACTTTCACGACATGGGAATTTGTTGTCTACTTTTTCTACCATCTTTCTCATGCCTACACATAACTACATGTTTGAGCTGCAAAAATATATCTCTTTAAAAGCCTGCGGTGGCTGGAAAATATCCCACTGTGTCGGTCGCCGCGACAAGGAGGCGCTCTAAAACAGCCACGCCAGCCCGAAGCCCCGGGCAGCCCACATGTTGGCTGTCAAGTCTGACTTAAAAAAAAAATACAAAATAAATAATCACCCTCCTCGCTTTTCCACCTTTCTGTTGGTGACGTGTGCACTCATGGCTGACTATGAGGCACTCGAAAGCGGCCATGCCAGCAGACTAATGTAAAGAAATCAATAAATAGTTCAAAAGGATATTAAGGCAATACTGAAAAAGGGGGAGGGAATGTATTCAGAATTTTTCTCTTCAAAAGATGATTTCATTCTCATATTACAACTGTTTTGCTTGAATAAATACAACTTACTGTTCTTGTAGGATGATAGCTTCTTCCCCATTGCAGGGTGGCCCTATAATTTTGCATTAATTCCCCATGTGGTCCCTTATAAGATTATTATAATTATTATTATTATTTGTTTGCACACTTGCAAACAGCTTACTTTTTTTTTCCAGTGTATTTTTTTATTTTTTTTACATTTTGATTGACTCATATTGGTGTGAAAATATTTTTTAAATGATTTAGCAGATGGATCAGAAAGATCCATTTCATTCTCCATCACCTGTATTTGATGAGTAAAAAAACTAATGAAGAACCAATGTTATTAAAAGTACCATATTAAAATATAGCAGCAAAGGTGTTATATTGAATACCAGTTTAAGCAGGATCTCGGCGTCATAAATTGTTCACCCAAAAAAAAGGCAAAAGAGTGAGTTTAATATAATGGAATATGAATCAAAGACCTGTCAGGTGACCAAACTATTGGGACAAAAAAAAATAATTCAAGGTATTTCTTTTGGGGCCTCTTGTACAAAAAAATAAAATAAAAGGGAGGGTGTGAATAATTGCTGAGAAGGTAATACTGGTGTGTTCAACAGTCATTGCATTAGAGGGCGGGGGGGAACCCTCAGCTGAGTGACTTAAATACCAACCATCTGCCTTTCTGGCTTCACTATAGACTCCCTGGTCTTCTGTCCTTGTGTAAGCATAATGAAGTCATTGAAGTAAGTCAATTAATAAGTACATTAAGTGGTTATTGTTTTGTAATCAATGCATGCTCAAGCATTTACATAATGCTTTATTGTACAAGGTCATCAAGGGAGATGCCAGTCGATCTCTTTATTGGATTTAGGCTAAGATGACTTTTAAACATACACATCAACAGTTGGATCAAATTCAAATCCATTTTTTTTGTTTTTGTCCGAATGCCACTCCTCCGTGTGTCAGCCTGAGGCGCAAGCCAAGTGGTTGCACTTCAAAGACGACTTAAGCAGCAGGTTTCACAAAAAGGATTGGGTTACTGGCTTAAGCAGGCAGTGGGTTAAGAGGTTAGAACGCCAGCACACAAACAGCCCTTTGACAATGTATTTCATACATAGGCTGAGCAAGTTCACATTTGGGCCTCCAATGTTGTTGTAAAATTGTGTTTTTTAAATAAGAAAAAAAGACCTCTGTAATATTTTACAGAAAAACACATATAATAACATCATTAAATAGAATGTAAAGAATGACACAGTTGTGCATCATGACTTAGCGCTGCATTTCCATTTATAGTGCTGCTCCTTCTGGTGTGCCCACCGTGGCCACTAGGGACAATACTGTATAATAGTCATACAGCCAAACGAAGAAGAGTCGCCACTACTCTCAGTGGCTTAATTAGCTGCAAAAATATTAGTCGTTTTTCACAGAGGTTAAAGAATATATGCCGTGAGTATTGTGGTATTTTCTGTCTATCGACGCTAATCAGGTAAATGCCGTTTTGTATTATGTGTTAGCATTAAGCTGGCAGCGGCATTCTTAAGGCCAAGTTGTTCGGTTGTGTCGTACACAATGTCCAATTCATTTTGTTTTGCATTTCGTTCGACAGTAAACTTCAATTGGGAGTGTCATTAAACAATTTGAAGCCTTTTTTTTTTTTTTAATGAAATTGTTCTCTATTTGCCAAACTGCTGCTTGTTGTCAAGTGAGTTGAGAGCACTCGTATCTCCAATTTGTGCTCGCATGTCAAAACCCAAAAATCGGTCAAATGATGGCTCACAACTCCCAAAACTTGTAATTCGGGTCACTTGTATATCAAGGCACCACTGCATGACATTTTGCGGCGTCTGATGCATTTAGTGACAATCCCTGCATGATGTTTTTATATGCTTTCAGGAACAAGTGGAGTATGTCTTCCTCGTCATCTTCACCATCGAGACGTTCACAAAAATCCTCGCCTACGGTTTAGTCATGCACCCCAGCGCCTACATTCGCAGCGGATGGAACTTGCTTGATTTTGTCATCGTCATTGTCGGGTAATTGAGTGCTTGTTGATGTCTAAGACACATAAAGTATTGAATGACTTTAGATGTTCAACAGTCTATCAATTAATCAACAACGAATCGATTTTGAATTAATTATTTTGATCATCGATTAATCATTTAGACATTCTCTGGTTTCTGTAGTCCTCCATGAAAGCAGACCGATTATGTTTGTGTTGAGTCAAAATAAGACATTTGTAAACATCTGCTTTTACTTTAGAAAACAAAGAGAAACATTTTTCACTATTTTCTATGTTCTGGACCGAACCAGTAACCGAATCATACTTCATTTATGGAAAAAAATATTGCAGTCGGTTTGGCTGGCAACCAGTTCAGGGTGTAGGCTCCAGCACGCCCGCGACCCTAGTGAGGAGAAGCGGCTCAGAAAATGGATGGATGGATGGACGAAATTTGATTCGATTAATCAATGCAATAGTCAATAGAATATTAGATTAAAATAATATTCAATAGCTGCATCCCATGATGAATTGTGTTTTCAATAGTTTGTTTCTATTGTTGTCCGTCAAAACATATCTTTACGTGAAACTGGTGCATGGTGCTAAAAAGGTTACGGTTGCTGTGCTGAAAAAATATCAATGTCGTCATCGATAAATCGACTACGACTAGACTTTCTTCACATTATAGTCGACTGCAGTAAATTCTTTAGTAGTTCAAGCCCTATAGTCGATGAAAGTCTCATTCTGTTGAGCGAGGTCCTTTGCTAATGTTGTGTTTGTGCAGGCTGTTCAGTGTCATAGCGGAGGGCATGACAGACCACAAGCCAGGAGAGGCCCATCACGCTGCGGGAAAACCCGGAGGCCTGGACGTCAAAGCTCTGAGAGCCTTCAGGGTGTTGAGACCACTCCGACTCGTATCCGGAGTGCCGAGTGCGTTCACTTCCGTCTCGCCTCACTTCTTTTGTCGCGCTGCGAGCTAAAATGTGTTTCTACTCTTTGCCAGGTCTACAGATTGTTTTGAATTCCATCATGAAAGCCATGGTCCCGCTCCTTCACATCGGTATGCTGGTCATGTTTGTCATCATCATCTACGCCATCATCGGCTTGGAGCTTTTTATTGGCCGGATGCACAAGACGTGCTTCTTCTCCAGCACAGGTTTCTGCTCACTTCCTTGGACTGCTATATTCTACAAACATCACTACTTGGCAGACATGGGCTCATAATACTTAGCATCAATAGTTGTATAGGTGTTATGACCCGAACAGCAATAGATATTTGAACACAAACGGTGGAATACCACAGGTAGATACACAATATCAATATCACAATATTCACAGGCATATATTCTTTATCCTCTATGAAATATGACTAACATTACAGCAGCTTACTGCATCACGGTAAAGTAGTACTCTTATTTGTTTGTGTCTACATGACTGACTATATTATACTGACCGCCTGTGCATATGTTTTGCTTCCAGGTATGATGGTGGAGGACGACCCGTCCCCTTGCGCGTTCGCAGGGAGCGGTCGCTTCTGTGTCAGCAACGGCAGCGAGTGCAGGGGCAGGTGGGAGGGTCCCAACGGCGGCATCACAAATTTCGACAACATTTTCTTCGCCATGCTGACAGTCTTCCAGTGCATCACCATGGAAGGCTGGACAGATGTGCTCTACTGGGTAACACATTCCTGCCTTTCTTTGACTGCATTTCTCTGATAAAATACCCACATTCGCTCTTTTCCGGCTTTGTGCAAAGATGAACGACGCCATCGGTTTTGAGATTCCTTGGGTGTATTTTGTTTCGCTGGTCATCTTTGGTTCGTTTTTCATCATCAATCTTGTTTTGGGAGTGTTGAGCGGGTAGGTGGACTGGCACTATTGTCATTGTGTGACAATAAAATCAGAGGTCAGTCTTGACGTGTTGGTTTTTTTTTGTACGTGCACAGAGAGTTTTCAAAGGAAAGGGAAAAGGCTGTGGCACGTGGGGAGCTGCAGAAGGCACAAGAGAGCAAGCAGATGGAGGAAGACATGATCGGCTACATGGACTGGCTCATAGAGGCAGAGGATGTGGATGAAGAAGGAAATAAACGTTAGTTGCAGCATTCACACGTTATTCCTATTTTTTATTGTCACAATTGTTTCGGCATCTAACTACTTCCACATTACTCCACCGATTCAAACCATTCTAACTTGAACATATTCACCGTGTAAAATATGTTCCTTGGCTCCATAAAGGTTGGAAATCAAACCAAAATTACATGACAGAAATAATGGGTGCTAACGTACTGTAATTAAATTACTTTATGTTTAATTAAATGACTTCACGTCAACATACCTCAAGCAAGCCTTAAACGAACGTCCTCTCCTCTACTGAGCACCGGTGACCACCAACACACGTTTTCCCCCATTTTGTCCTTATAATACAGTCGGCACGATCCAGTCTTGTTGTCGTCGCCACGGTAACGAGTGTATCCGGTCGCGTTTGCGTTGACACAATGAAGCCCAATGATCGTAAAAAACGGGATGCAGCGGTATCGGAATACAAGGTTTTTTTTGTAGTAGTCTGACAGTGCAATCGTGAAAGAGCAAATTTGGCCTGTAGTTTGATCCGGGCATTACGTGTTGTCTGTCTCAGACGTGTTGTCTGTTCCACACCACCATCATTTTTTTAAAATAACTTTATTGGCCGTCAGATATTTCCAATACTATGTCAAAAGACACACGACAAGGCTAAAAAGAAACTAGCTTTTGGGTTCAAATATATTGTGCATGCGGTGAGGCAAATCGTCATTGAGGGATGAGTGGCTGCCGCAGTCTCATTTCTTCCTTGTCAAAACCTCGTATATGCCAATCTAGACCCAAACATGGGCACATGCTCTTTTGTTTAGTGACATCTGCCTGCATTTGTTCCCTAAAGGAGCTGCAATCGCCAAGAAGAAGATGATGAAGAAGTTTGGCTGGTACAAACAGAGTGAGGATGGAGGTATGCCAGCTGTGACACCGGGTCGTCACTTCGTCATGTCCATCTCATTCTCTCTAACAGCCTCTACCTTCCTACAGAATCCGACTCGGATGATGACATTGCATACCTCGACGATGACAGCGGCTTCTGCGCTTCACTCATGTAAGATGGCATACAATTATGGCTGACCGGCTAGCCGACAAGCTCTCGTCATCCACTGCGCTGCGTTGGCTATCGCTCAACTTTCTCCCATTCATTCTGCCGCGGTTGCCTTCTTTCTGGCTTCTGTTGTGGCGATGTCATGAACATCCATGCAGCTTCTCGGCCTCGGGCTCGGCTATTCATTTGTGCCAATGAGTGTACTCTACATCCTAAATCTTAACAAACCTACATCTCATCTTGATATAAACTTTATCTGATTATTTTAGTGTGTTGAAAAATGTGTCCAAGCACATCACATACTAGTGCTAACACAACATCAGATGTGTCCTGGCTGGTCCACCAATATATTAGGCTGCTAAAAGAATCACAACATGGTCTACTCAACGATGCAATTCTGAAGCCTTCTCAAGGATCTAACGGTTGGATTGAAGCCAGTCACAAGGAGTTATGCAATATGACAGGAGAAAACGCCTTTTAATGCTATTCAAAATGGTGAAATACAGTAAATCCAATTCCCACGCCCATGGGACAGATTCAGACAGACAAAACATACACAGTATGCAGTTGCTGACTTCCCCAAAATGTATTTTCTGTAACTCGGTAATAGGTGTATCTTCCACTTACACGTCCAATTCCATCACTTCAAACTGCACTTGGGCTGCTCTCCCAAAACCTTCGCGGTAAAAAACTAACAGAGCTAGAGACCAAATTTTTATTGCACCGGTTTTTTAGAATCATAGTAAATGAGCTCCTAAATACAAAACTATATTTTTTATTTCAAGGAAGGTCAAATGTTGTTTCACTCTCATGTCACACATTTTATTTGTTTTTTGTTTTGTTTTGTTTTCCAGGGCCAAGATGATGGCCAACAGCTTCTGGTAAGATCTTGACCCAAACTGCCATGTTTATTTGTTTTCTTTTCAACCACAGCACATTTACACAATCCACAATTTGGCCAATTCTATATGAACTAATTAATGAGCGCCAAACACCACCCAAGTAAAAAAAAGAAATAGCTCGTTTACTTTCAGCTCTTGTAGGTAGAAGACGGAAATTTGTGCAACGATTATCCAATGCAAGCTTGTTTTTAAAAACACATAATTTGCTCTTTCCTTAGCGACCAATTATGCCAGTTGAACCACACGTTCAGGAAGAACTGCCGCGTGGCCGTCAAGACCACCAACTTCTACTGGCTGGTTCTTCTTCTGGTGTTTCTCAACACGGTGGCCAGTGCCTCCGAGCATTACGGGCAGCCAAAGTGGCTCACAGAAATGCAAGGTAGGAAGCATGTCCTTCCATTTTGCTACGACCTTTTCTTACTCTGTAGTTGTTTATGTTGATGTGGATGCTTATTTTTGTCCTGCAAGCTAGCACTTGTCATAAAAAGTGGCAAGAGGAGCGTTATTGATCAAATGTGGGCCAAAAGTAGGCTTAGTAATACCAGTTTAGAATTCTGGTTTGATAATATAATACTACGTACTTGGCACTTAGTGTTAAATAAACATTGCAGTCATGCGTGTTTCTTTCATATTTCATTATATGTTAATATTTGAAAAGTGTTATAAAGCAAGCACATATCTGTTAAGTACAGTATTTTTCATATTTTTTAAGAAAATGGGGATCTATGGTTCAAACACTTGACGTGATAGAGAAAAACTGAGGTCAGTTTTGCATTCCGCACCCAAAAATTAGTTAAAAACAGCTGTCAGACGTAACTCAACAAAAATTGTGTTCCCCAACCCCAGTGAATGCTTATTGAGGCGATTCCTTATCGATTCTCTTATCGGTTCATATCGTGTGATGGGATGATATGTAATACAAATGGGTTTGTTGTTGCTTTAACTCTTCAATATATTTAACTGTGAACAGGTAATAGGTCATATTAATGGGGATTTTGCAATGATTTATCTTGGTCTCATTGTTTTACATCACAAAAACCTGGCAGTTGAACAGGGGTGTGTAGACTTTTTAGATCCACTGCAGCAGGTGGTCTCAAGTGAGCTCAACGGCTTAGTGTGAGTACGCCCTAAATCACAGAAAGCCTCCATGCAGTTGTGGTGTGTCCCCTCAGAGCGAGCCAATAAGATCCTGCTGCTGCTCTTCACACTGGAGATGCTGATGAAGATGTACGCCTTCGGCCTGCAGATCTACTTCATGGCCCTCTTCAATCGCTTCGACTGCTTCGTGGTGTGTGGCGGCATCCTGGAGACGCTGCTGGTAGAGTGGGACTTCATCCCACCCATCGGCATCTCTGTTCTCCGCTGCATCCGACTGCTAAGGATTTTCAAGATGACTCGGTAAGACCCGGCAGAAGTTTTATCCCCTTAGATGTCCCATGTTATCTTTTCTGTCATTCACATTATCCTCTTCACCTTTCCCTTTTTTCATTGCTGACTAACAAGGTACAAGCCAAGGAACAAAAACCTACACGACACAAATTACTACTCATTCTTCATCATTTCCATTGCTTCAGTGATCCGTTCTTTCTGAGTTGGTGTCTTCACACCATCCAGTTCTTCATGATTACCTTCTTTGTGATCATGCAGAGCTGTCTGGCCCCTTAGGCGATGTGGGAAAATGGTAAGGGTGCAGTGGCCTTTAGGGGGCGCCACAGAATCAGGAAAAAGTTCACTTCAATGTAGTTAAAACTATTATAAGTATTAACTCTTAAATTGAAAAGATAACATACTGTATATTCAAATGTAAACCATGCCCAGTTAATATAATACAAATGATACTACCATACCAAATAAGATATAATAATAAAATGATGCATCAGTTGTACTGCGTCAGTCATTTAGCACAGTGTACTGTTATGGTGAGAATTTAGCCTCAACATACTGGATTCATAAACAGTAAATAACCGGTTTTATATTTATGTTTCTGTAGCTGGGCGGCATGAAAGGGTCTTAACTGTTCTGGCTCATTTGTAGAGATTAGACACTCAGGAGGCATCTACATTGGCCTAGCTTTTATTTTGCATTGTATTTACATCTGGCTAGCTAATGTTTTTCCTTCTAATTGTCAATCAAAATGCAATTCCCAGTTTACCTGTCAAAGTGAGAATGGGGACACAGACACCAAGGCATACATTTGGAATATTTCTACAGAATTTGCAAGATATACAAACGGACATTTTTATCTTCCGTTAGCCACATAGTCTCCCCCAAAATGGTTGGGGGAGACTATGTGGTTAATATTCAAACCTCACGTGCAGGTTTGAATATTAACCACATAGTCGCTCCCAACCATTTGGTGCGGGAAGGGGTCTTTTGAAGACAAGAATCAAGATTTGACGGGAAGTTGCTAATTAGGTTAAGGTCCACTTGACGTACACCAGGCATTGTCATAGTCGCCGTCTCACAGGAGGACTGTGTGGAGGAGTAGGGTTCTCAAGTGGTTGCGATTCTCTGTGGCGCCTCAATTTGCGGAGCGCATGTCCGCTACAGTAAGTATATGTACTGTAATTTCTCGTGTATAATGCGCACCCATGTATAATACACACCCCCAAAGTTGACCTCAAAATTATATGGCATGCGGCATGACCACATATTCTTGCGCTGCTGCTAAAACTACGTAGTTTTTTTCATGTCGTTCATTTAACTTGAAATGTCGTCTGTAAACTGCACTTTTAAAAAAAAAAAATTTTTTACTCTCCGCAACCCACTTTTGGGTCCAGTTAAGAATCACTGGCCTGGATGATGCAAGGCTTTAAAAAATAGGGTTCGAAACATTCCTTGGAAATCAACAGAAATTTATGGGAGTTAATGGTAATATTGAAAGTTGGCTCTAATATTGTTTCAAAAATTCCCCAGCTTCATTTCCAATGAAAATTTACTAGAAACCTTTCAGAAAGTTACGATTAATTTTCCATTATTTTACAACCCAATAAAAAAAACCATATTAAAGTGGAGCTTGAAGCATCCCTAATCTCTCATTCTCTGCCGCATCAAGATGACCGAATACTAGGTGGCGCTGGCTTATTATAATGAAAGTGTACACCTTTCTCATAACCTCTAGGTGGCGATGGCATTTTGGAATGAAAGTGTACAGCTTTTTCATAACCACTAGATGGCGGCATACATTTATAATATGTGAAAGTTTTTTCCATTTGCCCTTATACCTATGTATAATGCGACTTTGACAATTTCTTTAGGGAAAAAATGCGCATTATACACGAGAAATTACGGTAAATCAGTAGGGCTCTGAGGACCATACAAGTAAAGTATGATATTTTTACTCTTCGAACCGAAGTTGATCAGATCTCGCAGTATACATGTTTGCGGTGTGGGTGGAATATTACTCTAATCGTTACTTGCTGTGTTATGCCCAACCAAATATGTTTGATTTTATTCCAGCCCCACAATAAATGGAGTAGATTTCCTTCACCAGCACTGCATGTACTACATTTACTGTCATCCTTCACCTTTCCTGATGTTTGTCCACGTCTTGTTCTTTTCAGTCACTGGGCTGCCTTGTCTGACCTGGTCAACTCTCTGCTCAACTCCATGAAGGCTATCTGTTCCCTTCTGCTACTGCTTTTCCTCTTCCTCATCATCTTCGCCCTGCTCGGCATGCAGCTGTTTGGAGGCAAATTTAACTTTGACGAGACTCAAATGAAGAGGAGCACTTTTGACTCTTTCCCTCAAGCGCTGCTCACTTGCTTTCAAGTGATTTCACACAGCCACACGTTTTTTTCCCATCTTGTATGTTTGATGGTTATTCCATGATTATCTCTGGTCTCTTCAGATCCTCACTGGAGAGGACTGGAACGCTGTTATGTATGATGGCATTATGGCCTACGGTGGACCTGTCTTTCCCAATATGGTGGTGTGCATTTACTTTGTCATCCTGTTTGTCTGTGGTAACTGTATCCTTTTCCGCCGAGTAATTAGCATCGAATGGAATGTATGCGTCTGTTGGACCGAGCTGAACAAGTTGACTTAATTTATTGCTTGATCAGACATCCTGCTCAATGTCTTCTTGGCTATCGCCGTTGACAACTTGGCTGGAGGTGGCGAGCAGAACAAAGTCGAGTAGGTTTGAGGCTTGTTCTGCGTACTTGTGATGTGAAAAATAAAACGCATTCAGACAAAGCTCACTTTGGGCTTTTCAGGGAGAAAAAAGACGACGAAGAAGACTGGGATGACGACGACGAAAAAGAGGACGAAGATGCAGGGGTAAAGTCTTTGATCGCAACAAATGTAACTTTATGATCAAAGTAAAATTAGAACGGCGTGACCTAAATGATTTCTTCTCATCTTGTGTCTGGTGTGCAGAACGAGGACGACGACTGGCAGGAGAATGAGGAGCTGAGGGCCATTGAGGGGCTGGAGGGTAAGTAGTTAACAGAATGCGCTCCCATTCACGACATGTTGTGAGCCTCTCGCACATTTCCCAAATTTTTAACCATGTTTATGGAAAAACCCTATCCCCTTTGAATAACTTAAACTTTTTGCTGCTCGCCCAGTCCCTATTTGATCCTCTAAAAACTACTACTAATAATAATAATAATAATTCCTGCTTTGTACTTGTAGGAGTTGCCCCATTGAAGCCTGAGTTCTCCGGTCCCAAAGAAAAGATTGTGCCCATTCCTGACGGAAGCTCTTTCTTCATTCTTGGAAAGAAGAACTGGTGAGCTCATTATGCTTTGCTCATCACCTTAAAATGCAAAACGAATATTGCAGCGAACACAGAAACCAACGTCAACACTAGTAAAAACAAGGCTCACTTGTCTCAGTCACTGAGAGAAGACATTTGCTTGGTTCTGACAGCAATTTCATAGCCTGAAGTGGAAGCAGAGTTACAACTGCTTCCCCAATCTCCGAGCAGTTTTTTAGTCACTGCGACTGTGTGAAATGTGTGACCAGCCAGCGAAAGTAGCCTATTGGCCTTCTTAGTCCACAGACCATGGAAACGTTTTCTTCTGGATTTGTCGTGACAGTCAGCAACAGTTAGTTGTTTTCTCTACAGACACTTTCAGGACTTAAGTGGAACAGCAATGACTGTATTTGAACTGAAAGGCACGTATGTTTTCGTTGAGCCCCACCGCTAGTTGAATTTAGTTTCTTGTAATCTCCTTCCAAATCTCAGCTTGCGAGTCGCCTGCCACAACCTCATCCATCACCCCTACTTCACCAACTTCATCCTCATCTTCATCATCCTCAGCAGCATCTCTCTGGCCGCTGAGGACCCCATCAAATCGCACTCGTTCAGGAACATTGTAAGCGAGCAGAGAGCGCTGTGCATTTCGCCACGCTGTCATCACCTCGGCTTTCTCTCACTCAACTCAGTCGATCCTGATCCTCGCCGTGTCATCTTCAGGTGCTGGGTTACGCCGACTATGTTTTCACGTCGGTGTTCACAGTGGAGATTGTGCTCAAGGTAAGAGTGGTTCTCCAATGTTGTTACCTTGTTGTCACCCATTGCTGCTCTTACAACCAACTTTGATAGACGTTAAGAAGAATAAAGAACATGTATTGTTAAAAAATAGCCTTTGAAAAACAGGAATATTACGCTGTGTGTGGCGACTAAACGACAACAAGTGAATTTGAGTGTCTCTGTGACTTAAGGTCTAAATTTAGTAACATAGCCTGCTTGTGAAAAAAAACCAATTAGCTCAACAATGAAGCGACCCGATGCAACAATGTTTTATAGTTGCGTACTTTGACTTCACTAGCATACAAAAATGTCCTTTCCAATTGATTAACTTTAACGTGTTGTCAAGTTGACATGTTGTTTTTCAATCAGTGTTAGCCCAAATACCATTGATTTATAACTGCTAAACGTACCGGTGTTCCCAAAACTACCAATAGTTAAGCAATTACAGACATTATTTAAATGTGTTGTTGATCTTTATTCTCATTTTCCCATTTCTTGATGTCAGTGGACCATTTCCCTGTGTAGAGAACAAAATAAAAAAAAAAAATATTAAAGTGGAGCTTGAAGCATCCCTAACATCTCATTCTTTGCCGCATCAAGATGACCGTATACGGAGCTTTCCTGCACACCGGCTCCTTCTGCAGAAACGCCTTCAACCTTCTCGACTTGCTGGTGGTCAGCGTGTCGCTCACCTCCTTCTTTCTTCAGTGAGTCCATCTTACAGACATTTTCCGGAACCCAGCGTTAAGTTTCCACAGATCGTGTGAACATTCCCAAAATCCATCTTTGCCCCCAGTTCCAGTGCCATTTCTGTGGTGAAGATTCTCAGAGTGCTCCGTGTTCTCAGACCTCTCCGCGCCATCAACAGAGCCAAGGGACTAAAAGTAAGTGGCTTCCTTTCATTTGATGTGATCCTATGAATGATGTTGCTGCTCTTATAAAGAATTTTTAAAAAAATTATTATTTGAAGTTTTTTTGGTTTTTTTTTTTGTCTGCTCTAAGAATGTGGTACAGTGCGTGTTTGTGGCAATCCGCACCATCGGCAACATCTTGATCGTCACGACGCTCCTTCAGTTTATGTTCGCCTGCATCGGAGTGCAGCTCTTCAAGGTTCTTAGCATTTTAACGGCCTTGTCTTTCCTGAAGGAGACAAACATGTTCGTTGTTATCTGTCTGATGTTTCAGGGCCGGTTCTACAGCTGCACAGATGAAGCCAAACACACTCCTGATGAGTGCAAGTTAGTTTTCCTATGTTTTGCCCCAACTTTTTTATGTCACAGTACTGTTGATGCAAGGATGCAAGGTCTGTTCCACCATCAAAGTGGTATACTATGTTTCAGAATACAACACTACTCACAAAATGTTTGGAATACTGGGCTTTCAGGTGAAATTTCAGGATTAATATAAAATGCACCGTACCGGGATGTCAAACAAATTTTAGTCCTTGGCCACATTCATCCAGTTTGTTCTCAAGCGAGCCGGAGCTGTATTTTCCTTTTTTTTTCCAATTACAAGTACATTCTGAAAATATTCACATTTATCGATTATTATCTTGTTGCAAATCGTATGAGCAATCTGAAATTTCTTAACAGAACTGTGTGCACTTTCAACAATATTATGCAATCAGTTTTTCATTTGCAGGCGCATCTTACAGGTCACAGCGGATCTATATATGTAGCTTTCATAAAACAACTTGGTCTAGAAATCATTTTGAATTTACATAAATTTCCACAGCCGTCTGGAAATCTTGACAACCTCAACTGACTCATCACACTATAAAAACTGAAGTGGGAACTTTTCAGAAAGAGGGTGCAGTGATCCCTCTGCATAGTAAATGTATACATAAAAATACATATAAAAAAATAAATACCTACAAGTTGCGGCAATAAATTAACAAAACCGACCTCTTAAAGTGAAGCTGTTGACTGACATTTTGCAACATTCAGTGTCTTCAAATATTTCTGCCATATGTATTCGTTTTCACATAAATAAAAAGTAGCATTAGTATGACCTCGAGTGGACAAAATAAGTAAACAACAGTTACTTTTATTGAAAAATTGCAGTGACGTGTTCTGTAAGTTTTGCACAGGGGCGGAGCTATGCGGTGGTTAGGGGCGCGGCCACCCAGTTGGTAGTGTTTTTCAAGATGAAACATTTCTATCACAGGCGAAATTAATTTGAGCTTCTCTAAACTTTTAAATGTACATTCTCACTGTTCAATTTTTCATTACTTTTTGTACAACTCAACTAAATGGCAAAATTCACAACTGGGTTTTTGATCCATAAAAAATTCCAAGGATGTCCACTTGTATGCCTTTCTGTGAGTCTTTCAGTTAATCACCCACAGCAAGTTGTAAAGTACTAAAACATTGAACAGTTGGCTTAAAGCTTAAATGAAGTACACCTGTAAAAGTTGGTGTATTTTAGATTCATTCTGAAACTTTACCCGAAAGCCCAATGCCCTTAACTTTTTGTGAGATGTGTAGTTTGTCCCTGTAATGAAGACAACAATCCATACCAAAGGCCTACAGTCTTGGAAACCAGTTAGACAAAAAAAAATTCCCAGTGCATCTGCGATCAAACAACATTGGCCGCTCAGTAGCAGCTCACGGCTGGAGACCACGCATTTGCATACACGCAACAGCGCCTGGTCAATAGCGTACAAGAAGTCGATTGGTTTTACAGGCTGACGAAAGGTGCTTAGGGTAGCACGGTGACAACTTTCAAACAATCTTTATGGAACTCTCCAGAATTATGGCACTCTTTCACAGCAATCGAAGAGTTTAAACGCAAAAGCAGATTTGCAGATCTGCGGTGAGTAAAGTGAGTTTTTACATTTTTGGTTCCAGGTTAAAGCTATTCATTTTTATTTAGTTTATATAAAGTAAGCAATCCGCTTTACGCAGAATGTCACATGACAGGTTAGGAGACTTCATGTGTGCGCTGCGGTAACTATGGTAACTACGGGCTTATGACATGATAGTTTGAACCTGAACTTGCTAAAATCTTGTCTTCTGTATGGCTGGTGTTTTCGCACAAACGTTAAATGCATGTACTGTACAGTATAGCATTTATTTATTTATACATCTATATCTAAACACGGACGCAGGCCAAACATCTTCGGTAACGCTTGAAGACTTGTCTTGGTCTACTGCCGTAGGGCTCGGAAGTTGGTTGTGCGTAAACCCTCTATTAAGAGACTAATTTAAATAAAACGTTTTTTAAAAAAGACAATTTTATTGAAAACGTCTTTCAAAGAGGTCTTTCTTTAAAAACCGACATCATTTTAAAATGGCACTTAGATGGTACGTATTATGCTTTGTACTAAAGGTTATGAGTGTACTAGAACTACATTCTCTTGAACTAACCCTTAACCTTAATCGTAGCCCTTCAAGTCACGTTAAATTCGGCAAAGTCTTCCTCATAGTATCTGCCGACCTGGTTGCTAACTAACGCTAATCTCACCAACATGCCTCATCTCTCTTGGACTGTTTAGCACAAATATCAGATTTTATGCTCACATTCAAGCAGAGTCAGTCTGCTACTTGGTGTGGCTCTCTGCTTTTTTGCGCTGGAACGCCTCAATTGTTTCAGGTTTGCGTTTATCAAGCAGTTTTCCTCGTTGTCATTTCCGAAATATTCACAGCGCCGTCTTGCGTCCGTCTAGGGGAACTTTTGTGGTCTACCAAGACGGGGATATGAATCATCCCATGGTGAAAGAGAGGATCTGGGAAAACAGCGACTTCAACTTTGACAACGTGCTGATGGGCATGCTGGCTCTCTTCACCGTCTCAACATTTGAAGGCTGGCCACAGTAGGTCGTCACACGAACAACATTCTTTTGTTCCTCGTGTCTAAGTGGGCCGTCTTCTCCTGCGTAAAGGCTCCTGTACCGCGCCGTGGACGCCAACGCTATAAATCACGGACCCATTTACAACTACCGAGTGGAAATCTCCATCTTTTTCATCATCTACATCATCATCATCGCCTTCTTCATGATGAACATTTTTGTGGGTTTTGTCATCATCACCTTCCGAGAACAAGGAGAGGCTGAATTCAAAAACTGTGAGCTCAACAAAAACCAGGTTGGTTCTTCTCCCAAATAACTAAGTACAAAAGTCAAAGTGAATTTTTACTGTCGGTCATTATTCTGAATACTGAGTACCGGTAGATATGCAAATTGTTTTCTCTTGCTTCCCCCAGCGCCAGTGTGTGTACTACGCGCTGAAAGCTCAACCTATAAAGATTTACATTCCCAAAAATCCATCCCAGCTCAAATTCTGGAGGATTATAAACTCCAGCCAATTTGAGTATGTCATGTTCGTGTTGATTCTGGGCAACACGCTCACGCTGGCCGTGCAGGTAAGCGTGTCTCTGAGGGCCGTCGGGGGAAGTAATGCAGGACTCGCTCTCATACACACAACTGAAAATCTCACACACACTACTGTAATCCTTGCTCTCACACACTGTTTTTTTTTTTTTCTTCTCCTATACACTGGTTAAACGCTCTCAAGCACACTACTGAAACACTCTTATTCACACGCTACTGATGATTTTCTCCTCACACACAACTGAAACACACACTACTAAAATGCTCTTATACACACTACTGCGATGCTCTCACACACTACTCAAACACTCACACGCGCCTGAAGCACTGTCATACACTACTGAAACACTCATGTAGACAACTGAAATGCTTTCTTACACACTACTAAAATTGAAAAAAATTCACTCCCATACAGAAATAGAATATACTGAAACTGAATTTTATTGCTCACATCCACTACTAAAATGCTTTCATGTAAACTCCTGAAATGCGTATTTCAGTATATTATCTAAGCGCATTTCAGTATGATGTGTGAAAGGATTTCAGTTACGTGTGGGGGAAGATAGTGTAGTATGAGAGCGTTTCAGTTGCGCGTGTGAGAGGTACTACTGAATAATGTCCCTGAAGGCCCTTCATACTTGTCTGCAATATTCCTAAAATAAGTTGATGTTGAGCTCGTTGTCAGTGTCCTGACTGGAGATCTTATATCGTTTCTCAGCATTACGAGCAGTCCAAACTGTTCACTTCCGTCATGGACCTTCTCAACATGATCTTCACGGTGGTGTTCACTATCGAGATGATCGTCAAGTTGCTGGCTCTTCGGGCTCATGTGAGGTTTCTCTCGTTTCACCTGTGCAGCATACAATCATCCAGGGAGTTCTTGACACTAACCTGTGCTGTCTTCCTCTTCAGCATTATTTTATCGATGCGTGGAATTCCTTTGACGCTTTAATTGTGGTGGGGAGCGTGTTGGACATTGCAGTCTCTGAGCTTAGCGTAAGTCTGTTGGGTTATGACTCAGGAAAAATGTCATTGGTCAGGGGGGACCAAGATGGGGATTCAGTTGCAGTTTAAGTTTGGAAAATCCCATTTTCCTCCTTTTAGCTCCTTGAATTAAAGGCAGGTTGACGTATGTAATAATCCATGTATAGGTGTCTGATTTTGTTATAATTAAGAGTAAGAAAAGGCCAGCAATGATAAATAAAAAAGATTTCTAAACTTTAAATTGGGTCTGTTTGACCCACGACAAATCCATACAAAAAAACAGCAATTTCACCCGTGCGTGTGGCGAGCTCGTCTGGCTCACAATCCAAGGTTCTGCGTTCGAATCCCGGGCTCTCTGTGTGGACTTTGGATGTGTTGCAGGTGTACTCTGGTTTCCTCCCACATTCCAAGAATGCAGGAACGAAATAATCTTATAATACTAAACCTAAATGACCCATCGTACAAATTCCCTGGTCCCTGTTTAGCTCATTGGCAAGACCCCACCCGACCTTTGCCCACTGCTCACCAAGCATACCAGCACCCGCATTCTCCCTTCTCGCAGTTTTATGAACCTCTTTGTTCCCAAAATCCACACTACTTTTGGTCGATCTTTTTTCCAGTTTTCTCGCCCAAACGACTGGAACACTGCAACAAATAATCAAACTCACGTACATGATTGCTACACTTGTGTTTAGCCTGTTTTGAACCTTCTATTTCCCATGCGCTATGATGAGATGTCGTGTTATTTAACTATATCACACTGTAGTTTGTTGTCTCTGTATGTATATTTGCTTTTGATTTGCTTTGTTTTGATTTACTGCGCTGTCTGCTGCCAGATCAGCATTGCAAATGAGAATCTTTTCTCAATTGCCTTGCCTGGATAAATATATATTTTTTTTTTAAATCGAACCATTACATCATAGAGCCTACAGTTATTGATTTTTTTTTCAGTGTTTACTCTTCACTGATCTGTGTCTGTCTCTCTCTCTCCTCAATCATTGCGGACTCCCTGAAATTTCGCTTCAGGGTGGAGGAGGTCACGGTGAGGTAAGATGAGAGACGCAATCTTGTTTGCGCGTCTTCTCTCGTTCCAGCATTGTTTCACGTTCTCATTTCGTTTGTTCTCCAGGGAAAAGGCGAGAGTGGCAAAGTTTCCATCACATTCTTCCGCTTATTTCGAGTCTTGCGGTTAGTCAAATTGCTCAGTAAAGGAGAAGGCATTCGAATGCTCCTCTGGACTTTTGTCAAGTCCCTCCAGGTCAGAAGAAAACAAGTGGAACATCTTGTCGTTGTACAAAATATTCGCTTCTAAATGTGCTTTTGAAATTCACTCTCTCAGGCTTTGCCTTATGTCGGTCTGCTCATCGCCATGATCTTTTTCATCTACGCCGTGATAGGCATGCAGGTGAGTCTCTGAAATGATTTGATCCATTCAGAAGGGTTGGATTTTGAGTTAACCGCCTTTACGGTGATAAACCGACAATGGGTCGACTCTCTGCATGCATCTGGCTAGATGTTCGGGAAAGTGGCCATCGATGACAACACGCATATCAACAGAAATTGCAACTTTCAGACCTTCTTCATGGCTGTTCTGGTGTTATTCAGGTGAGGCTGCATTTGTTTCAATGTGCTAACCTTCCTTGTTTCTTAATTTGAACTGTGCATCTTCTATGAACCTTGAGTTTGAAATGAAGAATTGCATTGAAAATTGTAGAAAACTCCGTATTCTGCCAGGTGTGCCACCGGAGAGCAGTGGCAGGAGATCATGTTGGCCGCGCTGCCCGGCAGACGCTGCGACCCGGAGTCGGACACCGAGCCCGGGGAAGAGTTCTCCTGTGGCAGCAACTTGTCCTACATCTATTTCATCAGTTTCTTCATGCTCTGTGCTTACCTGGTGAGTGAGGCCAAACAGTATTAACCGCTATTCAGGCTCAAATTCAACCCATGTCTATTAAAACGGGTTTTAATAGACAATTTATCGGCGTGTGTTGAAACAATGACGATGGCGGGAATCTTGAAACTGTGAAACTACTTGCCCAGTATTTTTATATGGGACAGTGGGAACAGTGTTCAAGAACTGTCTGTGTGACCACCACATTTTCATACGGTCGCGCAGCAACATGCCCCTGTTGTTGTTTGAAGTCTCCTGGGGGGAGCATAAGAAGGATTATACATATTAAACATAGGAACAGAAGTCTTAGAGGTCAGAGGGTGACTTGACGCAGGCTGCAAAAACCTGCAATGTAGCAAAATAAAAGTAGCGTCAATTTATTTGATGAAGAGATGTAAAAAGGGGTCATAAGCTCATGAAGCTGCGTGTGACTTATGGCAGACAGTTTGGAAGTACGTAGATGTTTTCCTCCAAAAACAAGTGGTGGAAAACATAAGACACATAAACAAACAAAAAAGACATACACGGTCACAATTTTACAGACAAATAATTTTCAGTTAGACTCTAATAAGACACAAAGTGGATGGTTCATGTTTTTGAGAAACCTCTAATGAGAAATGCCAACAGCTGTAAGCTTGAATTCTCTAGAAATAGAAACCTGCACTGAGTTCCTCCTCGTATTCACTTTACATTTTATTGCACTTCCACGTTTTTCATCCTATTCTTAGCCTGTACTAAAGGGGGCCCTGTTGCTCACACACACCCCCCCATAAACTGCAGGGGCCATTGACGAGTATGGGTTTTGTTACCATAACAACAAGGAGCGACGATAGTAATGCCTGCGTGTTGAGCCCTCAGTCTCGAAAAAGGCGAGTGCAAACCTCCGAAGCACACGCAGGCCGCCACACAGGATTGCATTTTCCTTCATGGAGGTAGCACTTCATCACCAAGCTGCTGAAGTACAGTTGTCGACGAGTTTGTGGATCTGTGTATGTGGCGCATGCAGCAAACACATCACTAAACCCCCGCTCCACATATGTTGAAAACATCACTGTGAAATTAAGCATCTGCCGCTTATCAGAAGCTAATGCTGTTAGCTAACACTCAGCTGTGCATCCATCTGCCTACCTTTTGGCTGCTGGTGGTTCAGACTGTGTAGTCTAGCTGTGGCTTGAAAGTGGCGGATCTTCATCCAGCCTAGCTTCCAGGTCTGAGGGGGAGAGACTCGGTGTGGGGTCTGTTTGAATCATATTAGCCGCACTTGTTATGTCACAAGCTGGCAGAATTCTGAACGGCTCGCTCACAGACACATTTTAGCAAATAGGCAGGTTACGAAAAGATTTACTTGGTTGTTTTATTTTCACACATGATACTTAAGGCACTCCAGAGACCCAACCTTTCTCTTTTCTGTGCCCTTTCTCTCTATCCAGATTATTAATTTGTTTATTGCTGTCATCATGGACAACTTTGAGTACCTGACAAGAGACTGGACGGTATTGGGAACCCACCACCTGGACGAGTTTAAGAGAGTTTGGTCCGACTACGATCCAGAAGCCACGTAAAGAATCATCCTCTTCTCGCTTTTGTGTCCTGTGCCGCCATTGTCCTTATGTGTGTTTTGCTGCGTCGCAGTGGCCGCATTAAGCACATCGATGTTGTCACGATGCTGCGGAGAATTCAGCCTCCTCTCGGTTTTGGAAAACTTTGCCCTCACCGCGTCGCTTGCAAAGTAGGTTCTTGCATTCAACACAGCGTCCTTCCTATTTCACTGATACACTCAAATCTGCCTTCCTTTGTGTCCGCTTCCTCTCAGCGGCTGGTTTCTATGAATGTGCCACTGCACCCTGATGGGACGGTTACCTTCAACGCGACTTTGTTTGCTTTGGTGCGAACGTCCCTCAAGATCAAGACTGAAGGTTCTACCTCTTTCTCTACACTCAATAATAATAATAGCTGAATCTTATTGAACAGTGTACAGAGGGCTAGTGCAAGGAGAACAAAAAAATGAGTTATATGCTCCCTTTTATGTGTTAAGAGGCAAGGGGCAGCGTTTTGAACCAACTGGAGATGTTTGAGGGAGGACTGGCTGACTCCAAAGTAAAATGCATTATAGTAAAGCAGCCGAGATGTGTTTACACATCTACAAGTTTCCATCCATCCATTTTCAACATCGCTTATCCTGGTTAGGGTCGCGGGGCGCTGGAGCCTATCCCAGCTGACTTCGGGCGAAAGGCGGACTACACACTGAACTGGTCGCCAGTCAGTCGCAGAGCACATATAGACACGGACAACCATTTGCACTCACATTCACACCGTCACTGAGTGGGGACTGAAGATGGTCAAAGCAAAACTTTGTTACAGCCTCGTTCGACTTGAAAAACACGTATTTCGTGACCCGCACTCTCAATACGTTTAATAACCAGCATCTCTGGTGAGTATGATGTATTTTAATTTTTGGAAAATCTGTTTTCCTCATGTGATGATAAATATTGATTCTGAACTGCTCCAGATAATATACGTGGTACGTGCTGTTTTACAGCGCTTTTGTACAGTATTGACGGTTTATTTAATTATGACATGATAGTGGTGGATTAAGTCCCCACTGAAGACCCAGGTACCCAATGTACAGCCTCCCACTGTGGCATTTGCATGTTGACTGTTGAAAGGATGTGTTTTTTTGTGCCTCATTCAGGGCCCATCGATAAGCAGAATGAAGAGCTCAAAGTCATCATCAAGAAACTCTGGAAGAGGACCAAGCCCAAGCTCTTAGATGAAATCATTCCTCCCCCTAGAGGTAAATTGAAGTATTAAAGTAGTGTATGGATTTTTTTTTTTTTTTTGCCAGGCTACTTGCTGGGCGACTGATGCCAAAGAAAGGTGAAACTTATAATGTGAAACTGCAGGGTTAAAAGCTTACTTTGCTCTTCATGATCATTAAAATCCCCTTTTCCATCTTAGGGGATGAAGTGACCTGCGGGAAGGTTTATGCCAGCTTCTTGATTCAGGACTATTTCAAAAAATATCGTAAGAGAAAAGAAAGGGAACGAAAGTCTAAAAAGAAGGACAAGGCCGCCTCTCTTCAGGTAATCATTGGGGGTTGCAATGTCAAATTGAGAAAAGGGTTAAAATATCATTCAAGGCATTTAACCATTTTTTTTTTCCAATCACTCTGTCTGTCCACCTTTTCTTTTGTGAAGACTTGCGTGTTCCACTGCTGCTTTCACTGAAGTCCCCTTATTTCTCTTCGTCTGTGCTCCTAGCAAGGGCTGCGGACACTGCAAGATTTGGCTCCAGAAATGCGCCTGGCAATGGCCTGTGACTTAGAAGAGGAGGAGGGTGCGGACGAAATATTCGAGAGCGAACACAGAACCTCGGTCGCCGCCACACCCGCCAGCACACCGATGCCGCCGATAGAAATGCTGGTGCAGCAGACCGCCGTTGTGGTTGAACCGGAGGCAGGCATGGATGTGATCACGCAGCAGGTGACGAGCCTGCGGGACTGCTTCCAGACAAGTGGCCCAGAAGTAGCTCAGGAGAGCGTTGTCGTAGAACAGCCAGGCAGGTCGGAGGCTCTGCCCAGCAGGTGGGTTGCAGACGTACAGTATACAGTGGTACCTTGAGCTACGAGTTGAATTCGTTCTGTGACCACACACATCACTCAAAACGCAGTTAAGTGACCGATTAATCGCATTTCCATTTATTTCACTGGGGAAAGATGTTCTTAGATACGGGTGTTTTGAGTTAAGCGCGTGGTCACGGAATGAATTAAACTCTTATCTCAACGCAACACTGAATATGTCTGTGAGTATTGTTGTACGGTATTTGTATATTGTCTGACTACATATGTTGCAGCACTGTTTGTGTTGAAATACAGTATCAGTTGCTTAAAGGATTATAATAGCGCAACTCCTGATACTATTCGTTAGCTCATCCATGGTGTTTTTCGTCGTGTTGCTGTGAATGTGAGCGCGAAAGGTTGTCCAGCTTTGTATGTGCCCTGCGACTGCCTGGCGACCGTGAGTCCAGGGTGTAGTCTGCCTTTTGCGCTAAATCGGCTGGGATAGACTCTAGCTCCCTGCAACCATGAAGAGGATAAGCGATATAGAGAGGGAGTGAATGAGTGAGTGTGTGAATGATTTTTTATTTTTCTTATTTAAAACATGTTACACTTTTTGGTGTGTTTTGGATAGGGTTGGAACCGATTATTGGCATTTCCATTCGGTGTTTAGTGTTGCGAGCAGGTACATGGAACAAATAGATTATTTTTTTTTCCAATACAATTTTAATAGGCGTCAGTTATACGCAGATTTTCACTATTCAATGGTCCGGCCCGGGCCCTATGTCCCGCGAATAGCGAGAGTCAACTGTATATGTGGTTGACTTGGCTTCTCTCTATTTACATCTTACATTGTGAAGTAAAGTAACAAGCCTCAAGTACTTCCCACCACCGCTACCTTCTAAAGTAACTCCTGTGTTTGCTTGTTAACAGGGAGGATTCAAGTCGCGACCTGCCTCCCCCTCCTGACACAACAGAGTTCATAGCTCAGGAGGCGACGGCATCCACGGTGGCTGAGCAAGTTCATAACAGTGAGGGAGATGCTGCAAATCTTCAAGCATTTCAAGACCAGTAAGGAACAGTAAATTGTGATTGAAAAAATGTGTTCACAGCTGAAGAACCTCGTCAAAGATTGTGCGAATGAAATCTACAATGTTTTTTTGAAGTTGTTCTTAGTGTTCAAAGCGTGAGAACCACTACTATATACTAGAACTGTGGTTCTCAAAATATTTGCACCAAGTACCACCTTAAAAAAAAATACAAAAACAAGACAGGTCTTTTATTCCTAAAAAGTCTATTAGGAGAAAAAAAATCTACCTAGAAAATGATTTAAAATGAATCGCGAGCAAAAGTGAAATAAACACTGTACCTAAACACTGTAAATGTTTAAAAACACACAGTTCTTAAAGATTAAATGCAAATGTATTTAATTTGAATGTTAAATACAACTGAACTGTACTTGGGCAGTGATTCTTTCGCATACCACTGGAGGGAGCCGTGTACCACTAGTAGTATCATTGTGCTACACTTTTTGCAGTTGAATCACAGGCTTTCGTTCTATACCTATATTGTTGTATACATTGGTATGTTGTAGGTATGTGTATCCCGAGACCGCCTCTCCTCTACCGCCCGAGCCAGATTACAACGCCCTGAGCCTCGAACAAGCAAGCAGTGTTGGCGAGATGTCACGTGACCCTCACGACGCCAACAGTTTGGCTAACGGTTACGGTGGAAGCGCCGTGAACGGAGGCAGTGTCGCCGGCGTGCCCTATCCCACGAACGAATATAATGGCAACGGCTACTCGGGTTACAATGAAAACGGCAGCAGCATCTTCAGCGCCAACGGCAACGGAAGCACTGTGAGTGGAGGGAACGACTACAATGGAAGTGACAGCGGTGGCGCGCAGTTTGTCAGACGAAGGCTGCTACCTTCCATACCCAAAGGTGAACCCATTTACATTTCTGTCCCACTTTGTTGAACATATTAATACAGGACGTGAAGAGTGCATTAGCAGTG
Organism: Phyllopteryx taeniolatus; assembly: GCF_024500385.1. NCBI lineage: Eukaryota > Metazoa > Chordata > Actinopteri > Syngnathiformes > Syngnathidae > Phyllopteryx > Phyllopteryx taeniolatus. The sequence goes on along the minus strand of NC_084502.1, from coordinate 10,903,268 downwards.
GCTGATTCACTCTTACCGGTATCTCAAATCATTATTCCCCATTGAAATGAATGGAAATGCCATTGATCCATTAAAACTTCCCCCCCAAAAAAACTATTTTAGTAATGTGTTTTTTAAAAGAAAAATAGCATGTATAATATTGTACTTTATAAAAACACAAATGACATACAGTGTAGTTAAATACAATGTAAAGAAATAATTTTTCAATGGACATTGTGCTGCTCCTTCTGGTGTGGACTCCTTGGCCACCTGCAGGATTTATAATATAGACATTAGCATATACATGGAGCCGATCAAGACTTCTTAGTAAGCTGCAGTAATATTAGTCGGTCTTCACAGAGGATAAAGAATACATTGGACCTCCGCTATTCGCGGGGGATATGGACAGCTAATAGCAAAATTCTGTGAATAATTGGGGCCCATTGTACGTAATTTTATCGGGGGAAAAAAACAATAATACTTCTTTTTTTTTTGTACCGCAAACATTTTTGAAAAGTGGGGAGTAACTGCCAATAGGTGTTTTTGGAATTGGTTCCCCCCTCAAAAAAAAAAAAAAACAAGAAGAAAAAAATATGTGAATCTGCGGGTGCGGAACAGCGAGTATACAGGCATCCACTGTATATGTCTGAGTATTGTTATATTATCTGTCTGCATGTGTTCCTCCACCGTTTGTGTTCAAATATCTGTTTTAAAGCTTTGGAACACAGCGACGCCGATGCTATTCGTTAGCCCGTCTATGGTGTTTTGTATTGTTTGTATTTATTTTTAAGTGAAATGTTGTAGGATCAATTTGAAATGATATTACAGGTTTTGAGGTCATAGTTTGTGATATGTGATGTTACGGTTTAAACTATTATTATTTATAATTCCGAACCTTTTTGGGTGTTTGGTATTACATCAGATAAAAATTACACATTTAGGTTTTGGATTATTACAGATTTTTTTTTTTTAAAGCTTTCAATGAATTCAACTGCTACTGGAACACAATTGTTATCAAACTAAGAAATATGATTCTTATAATCCCTATCATGCTCTTGCTTGTTGTTTTAGGTCCAAAACCCGCCTTTAACTTTCAGTGTCTGAGGCCGCAGAGCAGTGTGGACGAACTTCCCGTCACAGGAAACTACCAAGGCAACACATCCCCGTCCAGGTCTCGCCTCCAGGTAAAAAGGAAGGCGCACACACATACTGTACGTCTACCCGCAGCGTTCCCTCACCGCCTCGTCTGAATGGTGTCGCTCTGCCGTGTCAGACCCAGCACAGCCTGGATTCGCGGCGCAGTAGCGTGTCGTCGTTGTCGTCCATCTCGTGGGCGAACAACGTAGCGGCCGGCAGCACTCCCGGTCCCGGATCGATCGCCCCCCCGGGACGCAGGGGCAAACTAATCTACACCCCCGTGATCTTGGTGGACGAAGCCACGGGGAACAGCCAGCCGCTGTGGAGCGACAGCTCCGCCAGCCTCCCTGCGGGAAGTCGTCCCGACTGGTACTCAGGTCAGACCAGGACCTACACCGGCTTGAGGGTGCCGCCCGCCAACCAGGGCTTTGTGGACAAAGGTAGCGCAGACAGTCTGGTGGAGTCGGTGAGTAGAATTTGTACAGCCTTGGTACACAGTAATGATCATGATGCACACACTTTTTACTTCTTTACATTCTAGTAAATTATATTATCATCTTATAGTTTTCTGAAGTACAGTATTGTAGAGTGTAGAGTGCTGTTCTCACCCGGTATATATATGAGAGAGAGAGAGAATGGATTTAAGGATGAATCACTACTCTGTACATATAAAATACATATTGGAAAGAAAGAGTGTTTTGCATACAACTGTGGAAGCATCGTCTGCATCCTTGTTCTTCTTCTTCTTCATCAGATCCTGATCTCAGAGGGTCTTGGCATCTACGCCAAGGACCCCAAGTTTGTGAATTTTGCCAAGCGAGAAATCGCCGAAGCTTGTCGCATGAGCCTGGACGAGATGGAGAGCGCCGCCGCTGACCTGATCGCCCGCGGAGCTAGCCAGTCCATTTCTCGCTTTGAGGACCAGCTCGCCGACGAAATGAACTGTGTGATTTCTTACTGAAACGGACGGGAGACAAGCTGGAATACCTGCGATCTCGAGAGAACGCGTACTGCCGTTTCTGTCCAAGGGCTGACTCGTTTGTTTGTTTGGCTCCGTTTGCCGGGCGGGGATCAAAGGAGAAGCAGTCTGGTACAATGTACGTTAGTGCAGGGGTGGGCAACGTATGGCCAATCCAGCCCAAACAGCATTTACATCATCAAGAGTCCCGGAATATTTGTTGTATTAATTTAGCCAAAAATGAATTATTTAAAATGCATTTAATATCATATTTCTATTAATCTCTCATTCAATAATTGGTTAATTGATTTACTGTAAATATGAGCATAGAAAGCATTTGTGAAATAAACAATTTTACATATAAATTTTTTATTGATTTGATTAAATAATTATATTAAATATAAATGTTATTTTTTTATTGATTTTATATATTTTTCATTCATTTTTTTCTTTTGTTCTGTTTTTTTCCCCCCCACCTGTCCGTTTTAAAAATCAATTTGCAAATGTTTGTCCACCCCTTACGTACTTTCAGTCATTACAGTGGCAGCAAGATTGTGTCGGGACCCAACAGAGACTTTTATGAACAATATAACAGTAAGGTTTTTATTGTAATTACCTTTTTTTCTTTTTGCAATGGACTGTCATTTTGTACTGTACTTGAATTACCACTTTATTGCAGGTGCACAAAATTGTGTATCCTCAATTTAAGACTTTTTATTGCATTTAATCACAAATACGACGTTCTGGATTTGGGTTTTCAGGTGAAATTTAAGGATGACCCTAAAATGCACTCTAGCCTTTACATATCACGACGACCAATTTCCTTGAAGGATGCATTTGTCTTCTGGAAGAAAAGAAATACTTGGTTCGACTTGCCGAGGGCACTAATCAAGGATTCCAGATCTTTGCTTTGTTTCTTCTTTCTGTAGCTAACATTCAAATATTGCAAAGCGAATTATGGAACAATGAACACAGATACAATGACGAAGGTGAAAGTGAAGAATGTTTACTTTTGGTCTTTCATGGACATTGTCTTGAGATTCAAGACCGTTTCCTCGCTTTCTCCTGTCGTCGAAGTCTCAGAAAGGACCATCAAGGACCTCATAGCTTGACTCTTTGAGAGCTTTTTGACTGAAACTTTATGACGAAGATTATTGTCCTAAATGTATTCGCCATCTCTACCTTGATTCTTAAGTGTCATCATCTGAAAAAAAGGTTTGCTACTGAAGCTTTATGATCTATCCAGAGTACATTTCAAGAGTGACGTTGCCTCACTTACATCTAGGATTGGTTGGTGTACCAATATAAAAAAAAAAAAAAGTACTTGTGATATGATATGTAGCTGTCAAAAATGATATGTAGCTGTCAAAAATGATAGGATGTGACATGCAGTTAAACAGATAGCGAACAGTTCAATTCAAATAACAGATAAAACATGCTTGCTTCAAACTGTTTATTTGTCATTGCTACTTGAGGTTTAATGAAAAAGTTTCTTGTAATACAAAGAATCATGTGCTGGTTTTCACATGACTGTTTTGTGGAGAAAACAAATGCAAATAAGCGGGTGATTGCGTCAAAATACTATTATTTTTAGATAGTAAAAATACAAGGAATTTGAAGTTCCCTGTTTTGCCATCTATGATTCCACTATGTCTGTTTTGTTCCCCCCGGTATCGTTTCAATATCGGTACCGATGTAGTTAATACAGGTATAGTTTCAAAGTCAGAATTTTGGTGTCGTGACAACAGAGCTTACATCACAGATAAAAGGTTTTCGTGCATTTGAGGTTCATGCCGAAAGCCGAATAATCAACTTTTTGTGATTCGTGTATGATGGCACCCCCTGTAGCATTAGCATTAGCACATGATTGCATGCAAAGTCATAACAAGACTGTTTGGAGATTTTTGTCACGCTGGAATAAATAATCATGTTTTCTCTATTTTGTTATGTGATCATGTAAATTATGAAAATATTTCATCTAGGGGTGTCGAAATAATTTTTGAATAGATTATTCCATCGATTATTATTAATTAATCGATTGTGCCATTTGCTTTAATCCCGCAGTGAAAGAAGGGAGAGAAACGTCTGGCTTTCTTTTGTCCAAAAAAAAGTGTCAACTAGAAGTGTATCTCATGTCTATTTTTGCTTCTTTTAGTCATAATTTCCCCATCAAGTAGACTTGTGCGCCTACGAAAGCGTGAAGGCTCTCGGGGCTCTCCTCTCTTCTCCTCCCATCTCGGAATAAAGGCCGCGCCGCGATTGGACGAGCCCCTCTGACGTCACGACGCTTCACGGCACGCACGTCCTCTCCCCAGCTCGTGACGCAGTGCCCGGCTCTTCCTCCTTGAGCGTCTTCCTCCCTGGGCTGTTCCGGATGAGACGCCTCCGCCCCCTCCGCCCCTCTCATCCTCTTATCAGCGAGTAAGCGGCCAACATGGATGTCGTCAACCAGGTAAGGCTTTCGCAAGGTTATCATCAATTTGCTCCTTTTCATTATTGGATTACAAGCGCGTTTTTTGAGTTGGGGGAGGGTTTGTGATTTTTTAATTTTTTTTAATTTTTTTTTCAAGACACGTAATGTTTCTTTCTGCTCCATCGGGCGTCGAAAATGCTTGATGCTGCATCGATGCTTATTTTTTTTTAAATAAAATACTTCCAGTACATTCTATTGTATGATGTACATAGGACATTACGGCGCGATTATTATCATTATTTTCATTATACCCCCCCGCCCCCGCCCCCCCGCTGCAGTGAACGACGAACGAGCGGGCCCGTCGACTATTTGCAAAAAAAAAAAAAAAAAAAGATGTGACGGAAGGATAGCCACAGATGAGATATTCTATGGCCCCCTCCCACAAAACTGTGCCAGTTGATTGCAACTGCACACACACACACCCCTCCCCCTCTCAATTAGCCCCGCTGTTGCTAGGACAACAAGCTAGGGTTCATTTTCTGTACAGAAGCCCCCCCCCCCCCCCCCCCCCCTCCCCTTACTGCATATAGCCGCAGTGTGGGCCCTCAAAATAGAAGCCCCCTACTTGTGTTTTGATGATTATTATTATGATCGAGTCGCGTCGTGAGGATTTCCCGGGCGATGACATAAGAGGCATCCGTCGCGATTTGCCTTTTTTGCTCGCCATCTTCTTCGATCTCGACGTGCGGCCATTTACGAAATAACGCTGCGCCTGTTCTGCGGTGTCGCATTCACCTGCGCACAAATGCAACAAACGACCCCCCCCCCCCCCCCCACACACACACACACACACCCACCACCCACCAGCCTACACACACCGCACCCTTATTATGCTTCAAAAGGACACACATTGCCAAGTGTAGTTTTTGCCTGCTTCTTGTAAACACAGGCTACAAATGGCTGCTGCGACCGTTAATCGGCTTTGTCTAATTGTAATGCTGACAACACACACACACACACACACCTCCATGAGGCCCTAAGCGAAATGTGATTGGGGGACTCGATTTCGAGATGTTTACAGGCAGAACTGACACATTCAATACGGCGGACGCACCGACGTATCCCTGCCAATGGAAAATGGAGCCTCTCTGAACACGGCACTCTCAAGAGTACAGTGAGAGCGTCAGACTGAATTTCCAAACATACCCTAAGTGACTCAGTAGCTGCAATAATATTAGCTGTTTTTCACAGATCATAAAAAAAGATATGCCAGTGAGTATTGTTATATTGTCTGTCTACATGTGTTGCTTCACTTTTTCTGTTCAATTTTTTTCAATGCTTAAGCATTAAGCTGGCGCACTTAAGGCTAAGCTATGTGATTATTTTCAATACACAAGTAAATATCTTTGTTTAGTTTTGGAGTAAACTTCATCCGGGGCTGGCATTAAACACTTCGTCTGTTTTTGGAAAAATTGGTCGGTTTTTAACAAACTGCTGCTTGTTGTGAAATTAGTTCACTGTCACCATAGAGTGCTCGTATGTCAAGTTGTTGCTCATAAATCAAAGCAAAGAATCGGCCGAACGACTGCTGGTATCTCGAAAAACTCATATTTCAAGTCTCTCGTATTTCAAGGCACCACTCTACCACCACGACTGACATTGAAATTAAATATAGTGTTCATCAAAAACAAACAGACCGAGGTTTTATTCCTTAAAAGTATATTTAATATTTTTGTAAGCCACCGTAACATTATGCACAGTCTGAACATTAACTTTGTGCTTAAATGTAGGAAATAAAAAAAAAACTGTACTTTAAAAATGATTCGTATAGACTGTGTTACGCAGAAAGTGACATAAAACGAAATAAAAAATTTTTTTTAAAACAAGATTAAATACAAATTTATTGAACATAAAAGTTAAATACAACAGAACTGTACAGACGTGCTAACCAGTAGCACACCGCACCGACCCTTGTGATACTCTGGTATCAAATAGGTCCAATTATTTGAAGGTTGGAGAACAAAGGTGCCAAGGAGCCACCATTCACTTTGCAAGATGTTAGAAGATTTTTTTTTTACTCCTACCATCTGAAGAACATATCCAGATTGAAGGCTTCCAGACCAGGAGAAGCTCTTCCATGCTTTTATCGCAAGTAGACTTGACTATTGTAATGGTCTTCTGACTGGACTCCCCCAAAGAGCATTAAACAGCTGCAGCTCATTCAGAATGCTGCAGCTCGAGTTCTGACCAGAACAAAGAGGTCAGAGCATATTACTCTAATTCTAAAATCTCTACACTGGTTCCCAGTCAGTTTTAGAATAGCTTTTAAAGTTCTGCTACTGATCTATAAATCACTAAATGGTTTCGGTCCTAAGTCACTGATGGTGTAGTGGTACATTCGCCTGACTTTGGTGCGGCCAGCGTGGGTTCAGTTCCCACTCAGTGACGGCGCGAATGTGAGTGGGAATTGTTGTTCGTGTCTATATGTGCCCTGCGACTGACTGGCGACCATTTCAGGGTGTAGTCCGCCTTTCGCCCGAAGTCAGCTGGGATAGCCTCCATTGCCCCTAACCAGGATAAGCGGTGTTGAAAATGGATGGATGAAATGGTTTAGGTCCTGAATACATGAAAGAAATGTTAATGGGTTAAAACCCAGTAGGGCTCTAAGATCGACAGACTCGGGTCAAATAGTGGAGCACAGAGTCCAAAGCAAACATGGTGAAGCAGCATTTAGCTATTATGCTGCACGCAAATGGAATAAAGTTGCCAGCAGAAGTGATGTCAGCCCCAAGTGTGAATGTTGTTAAGTCTGGGTTAAAAACTTTTTTTTCCTCATGCTTTTTAGAGCATTTCCACTTTTAAATGATATTTCTTGGACCGTACGCTGTTTTAATTGTACTTTGAATTTTTCTCTTTGTTTATAAGCTGTTTTTGTTTTAAAATCCTTTTGATCATGTAAAGCACATTGAGTTACCTTGTGTATGAAATGCCCTATATAAATACATTTTCTTTGCTTTGCTTTGTGTGTGTGTTTCACAGTTGGTGGCCCAAGGGCAATTCACAATAATCAAGCAACCACTGGGATTTATAAAAGTCCTCCAATGGGTAAGTTGTCTCTGTCTTTCTCTGTTTGGGTTGCATATACACTGTATGGTGATGATTTGATCTCAATTAGACATGGGCGTCACCTATTAGTGTCTTTTCGCGCGTTTTCTAAAATGCCCTCAGATTCCACCAAAGGACTTTCCAAATACAGTAATTGCTGTCAGGGAAGTACGTTGAAGTGATACATCACAACTCGGAGACAAATTTGGTACGTCGGGGAGGAGCTAAATTAAGCCTGGGTTGTGATGGAGAGTTTTTGCATCTTGCAGGATGCGTCTTTCAAATCATCTGTAAGATATTTATTTTCAATGTTAATGTTGTAAGATGAGTTTGAAATGCTATTAATGATATTAAACTGTTTGGGATCATGGTTTAGAAATATTAACACAGTGGACCCCCACGATTACGAGCAAATACTTGACAATCATTAGAATTACAATGAAAAACTATATTGGAGGGAATTTTTTTTCCCGATAAAGCGCAAATAAATGGGGGATCTGGAAGAAAAAAATTATGCAAATAAGCGTGTGAATACCATGTGATAGGTTTCTCCCGAAAATATGCAAATAGGTGAAACTGTGACTGCTGACCTGCGAATATGCGAGGTTCTACTAGATAGGCAATTATACACATTTTTAGTGACATTACTCATGGTTTTTCACTATTCGCATTCTTTTGCTGTTGGCGTTTTTTCGTTATTCGAGGCAGGGCTGAGCTATCTAAATTGCACCAACAATAAAACAAACCCTTCCGTCTCATTTGATCAACGCAGAGTAACTGAGAAAACAGCGTAAATTATTTGACAGATGCATTTTTTTTGTTCTTGCTTTCTTTCCTAATTTTAGCTGCTGTAAATTGAATGTGTTGAATGACAGTCAAAAAGATGTTTTGTGAGGTAAATTGCCTGGAAGGAAGACAGAACGCCGTCGATAATTTATGTTTCAATAGGTAAGTTTACTAACAGATAGATGTGGTGGAACTTCAGACATAGTTAACATGATCATTGAGAGACTGGCTAATTCATTGACTTTTCTGTTGCTCGGATTAATGGCTCTTTTGCTGCTGAAATTGATAGCGGTTGTTGTCGACTAGCAGACATTATGCTTTGCTAAATTACCCCAAGACAACAAAGGAAGATATTTTCCTCACAGGGAAACCATCAACCTTTTGGGGTATCCAGTGGGAGGAAAAAGTATGTTCATCCTTTGGAGTTTCTTAAATGTCTGCATAAATTTGTCCTCCAATGTAGTCTGATCTCAATCTGAATCACAGAATAAACAAAGTATGCTTAAACCAATACCACCCCGATACTCTCTTGAGGTCATGTCACAGCAGCTCAATCGGGTTGAAGTCAGGACTATGACCGGGCCACTCCAGAACAAGTATTTTCTTCTTCTGAAGCCATTCTGATGTTGATTTGCTCCTGTGTTTTGGGTCATTGCCCTGTTGCAACATCCATTCTCTTGAGCTTCAACTGTTGCATAGATGACCTTCTGAAAAATACTGTACCTTGCTAAAGAAAAGTGAAGTTTAGCATTGATGATAGCAAGATGTCCAGGCCCTGAGGGAACTAAGCATGCCCATACCTTGATGCTCCCGCCACCATTTTTGTAACATTTTCCAGCTTTATACAAGTTTATATATAAAGTTCGGACCTCAACCTAATTGAGATGCTGTGGCATGACCTCAACAGAGTTATTCACGCCGGACCTCCCAAGAATCTTGCGGAGCTGCAACAGTTTTGTAAAGAGGAATGGTTCAAAATTCATCCTGATCGTTGTGCACGTCTGATCTGCAACTATAGGAAATATTTGGTTGAGGAGGGTCATCCAGTTATTAAATCCAAGGCTTCACTTACTTTTTCTTCCCTGTCCTGTGAATGTTTCCATTTTCCATCCATCCATCCATCCATCCATCCATTTTCTGTACCGCTTATCCTCACTAGGGTCATGGGCGTGCTGGCGCATTATTTTCTATAAAAATTGAAAACGTATTTTTTGTGTGGTATTCGTTTAAGCAGACTGTTTGTTTATTCTTGTGATTCAGATGAAGATCAAACTGTGGAGATTTGGTAAATAATAAGACGGGCATACGAGAACCAGTAATGTCACTTTACTCCGCACATATAAACTGAGTGTTTTCACATCAAACAGCCAACAACCACTCCCTTTGAAGCCAACAATTCCTTTGGACTCTTCCATTTCCTGCGCCGCCCTTGAAGATACACACCCCTGGTGAATGTCTCCCTCTTGTGGGTCAACACAAGAGTACAGTTGATGACCAATGTATGCAGAAATTTAAAAAAAAAAATCCTCAGGGTTGACATACTTTTTTATCTGGTGGGGCAACCCCAAACACAAGTTATTATTATTATTATTTTCAGTTCCATTTTCTGTCACTCCGAAGTCCTCTGGCACCTATTGTTTGCAAACATTATGCAAAAAAATTCTATAGCACATCTGTTTCCCCCCCCCCCCCCCAAGCATTCCTTAGCATCACTATCACTGTGGTAGTGATGGTTGGCCTGTTCAATGGACGTCAACGGTGGACGGGGCTGGTCTTTTATTGAGTGGTATACTGTAGGACGTGACCTCTGTGTTGTCGCTTCATTTCATTTCCTGTTTGCTGAGCGCATCCCCCCCCCCCCCCCCCCCTCGCTGCACGCTGGAGCCAGAAAACTGCGGCGGTCTGTTCTTGGCGGACGCTTCGATGTGAGGATGAAATCATTTATGATTTTGGGGGAGGGGGCAGGGTGTTGTCGGCTATGGGGTGAGCGGCAATTAACAAACACAGCTGTGGTTCTGCAGCATCTCGTCAAAGGTGGCTTTTCCCTTTGGCAAACACTCAGGATGTGTTGGCTCCACAGCGCATGCTCACACTTAAGAGCCTTCGGGGTCCGATGTAAATGTTTCTTCCTTTACACTACAGATGACAAGACAGAGAGATAGAGAGAGAGAAAGAAAGAAAGAAAGAATAGTTCTGGTAATTATTCGAGCAGACCGGCAAAACCCAAGTGAGAGTGAAGATGTGTTGTGCTCATCATATTGTGCAAATTGCATCAAATTAATTACTTGAACGAACGCCTTCATTAACGCATTATTACAACCTCCCTCGGCATTTTGCACCTAAGGGTTTTTATTTCTCTTTATGCGTGATGAATGATGCATATGTTAGAATTTTTAGCTGATTTAAAAAAAAAAACAAAAAAAACAATGACTAATATGTGATTACATGAACACTATGCAATGCAATGGTTAATTTTACTGCTTTGTAATGGGAGCCAAAATTCGAGTTACAAGCGAGCTTCTGATATGCAACTGCTGGAGAAAAAAATGGAGCAGTTAAGGTATTGTAATGCCCTCGCATACATAAAGTATGGGCCGTGAGTTTTCGTAAATGCTGTGGCCCGCTAAAAAAAATTGACATCAAGGCGCAAACGGTCTCCGAGCCGTAGTTTGGACACCACAGATTTTGGCTCCGCAGCGCCGCCTGAGGCACGGCTGCGCCGCATGCCTCTGTGGTCATGACTCTGTCGTCATGACTTTGTAGTCCTTCCCTGGAACTGCGCGAGTGTGCCAGCACCTCATCGCGGCCCTCCCGGGTCACTGCGAGCCAACCACCAATCAGCAGCCTGACTCGCGAGCCGCAGCCTGTGAATCATCTGTCGGAGCAGAGGAGGAGTTGCTCCTCTTTCGGGATTAATATGGGCATGCGTAAGCAGCGACACACAATGTGTGGCGCCAGGAGGGGAAGGACGAGTGAAGGCTTACCACAAACAGAAACAAATATTGTAGGATCTATCTATCTATCTGGCTGTCCGCCCGTCCGTCCGTCACCTATTCACTGTTTTTGTGCTCAAGCCACAGCCATGTCTAATATCAAAAAAACATATAGTTGTGCCTTGAGATGAGAGTGACTCAACTTACAAGTTTCCCGACAATTTATTATTTTTTTTCTTTGACTTCCAAGCATAAACTACAGATAGGAGAACTATATGGCGGCGGTGAACTCAACTCACTTCACAACAAGCAGGAGTTTGGCAAATAGTGAACAATTCTTTAAAAAAAAGCACCTGCAAGCTGTTTTTTTTTTTTTTTTGCCACTCCCAGTTGAAATTTTGTTTCAAACTAAACATAAAACAAAGATAATTACACTTTGTGTATCGAAAACAACCACATAGCTAGCTTTTAAATCTGCTAGCTTAAGGCTAATGCTAACATATGATGGGAAACACCATAGTTGCACGGGCTACTGAATAGCCTCTTTATGAGGGCATTGTAAACCCTTTAAGCAACAGACATTTGAACATCCTTGATGAAGCAACACGTAGACAGATAATATAACAATACTCACAGGCATATATTCTTTATCCTCTGTGAAGAACGACTTATGTTACTGCTTAGGAATTGTGACGTCTCCTGTCTCCATGTATATCTGCATGTCTGTATTATACTGCCCCCAGGTGGCTAAAGCGTGCAAGACAAGGAGCAGCATACCGACCACTGTATTGAGTCAAATAGTGACAAAAACACTTTCATTATTTACATTCTAATTAATTGGAGTGTACAATATTCCAGAGAGCTATTTTTCCGCATTATAATACACATTACAAAAAAATTCATTTTTTTGGGCGGGGAAGCTGTATCAGATTAACAGCATTTCCACTCGTTTCAGTGGGGGGGAAATACGAGTGTTTTGAATTGCAAGCGTGGTCACGGAACAAATTCATTTTGTATCGAGGCACCACTGTATTGCTTTGGCACCATCTGGTGGCAACTTGGTGCCAAGCAACTATATTGAACTGAGGGGAGGAGCTTCATTTACTAGCAGCGTTTGGTTCTTCGCAGCAGGGCTCGTTCCCTAGCCTGACCAGAAGGTGGCAGTGTACAGTATGTGATGACACACAAGCTTCGGCTCTAGTGCCTCACGATTGACATCAAGACTCATGCACATAGAGGAAAACTGATTTTGAATAGCTGTTCTTGTTCATTTTTTTGCAATGCGTTTAACAGTATTAGAATATGTTAACAATATGGAAAACATGAGTTCAACAAAGGAAAAATCCCGAGGCATGTTGTCATAATTCATGCATGAAAGATAAGCGCACTGCAAATGATACTTGTGTGCGTTGCAAATGTGTTTTCTGCGCGAACTAGTTCAAAGTACAGTTCATCCTTCCAAAAATGAACTAGTTCATAGTTCTTTTTTTTAAATATGTTGCTGAGAAGCTATTCCCCTCAAAACACTGGCATTTCATTTCCTCATTATTGGCACCCATTCAGTTCACACGAGTCGCCAGCTGCAGCTTTCAACCTACAATCTCAAAAACATGAGGAAAATCTTGTTCCTTGGATAGTGTTTTTTAAAATGAGGAATTAAAACAAAAACAGGACTTTTGTCCCTAATATGCAAACAAAACATGCAGCACAGTATGCCAGCAACAATGGTGGAAGGACATTGATAACTTTGCATTCCTCGCAGCTCGGGTTGACTATATTAACAAAATAATGTATCTATTCTTATATTCCATCCATTGTCAACGCCGCTTATCCCGGTTAGGGTCGCGGGGTGCTGGAGCCTATCCCAGCTGACTTAGGGCGAAAGGCGGACTACACCCTGAACTGGTTGCCAGTCAGTCACAGGGCACACATAGACACGGACAACCATTCACACCGTCACTGAGTGGGAACTGATCCCACGCTGCCCGCACCAAAGTCAGGCGAGTGCATCACTCCACCTTCACCGACTTATTCTTATATTACAAAACAAAATGACAGCGTGATTGCACTTAACTAAAGCCAGCTGATACAAATAATATTTTTTGTAGTTATCAATTTTTACAATAATGTACTGCATTACAAAACAACCAAAGAACACCTTTGCTCCCATTTACGCAGTGTCCCTGAACGCACACAGGCTGCTGCGACGTGCCTACAAAAATGTACACATGAATGGCGGTTGCCAAATACGGCGTTTATCCTCAGGCATGTGAAGGCTTGTATGTAGTGTGTCCAGACCGGTTGTCCTGGAAGTCCCTAACAAAACCTGGCACTGTTGAATGGAAACGAACTGACGTTCAAAACCCTGTTCTTTGACGCCAGAATGTTCTCAGTAACTTCCATCAGGCAGCAATGAACTACGTTCAGTTCAATGAACGTTCGTTCATTGAACGCGCTCAGGTACAACACTGTGCTTCGCGGTAGGCGTTAGCGTGTATTGCGATCGTGAGAAAAGATGACGCAGTACACGGAGTGAATGATGAAAGGCATACAGTATCTGGAAATAAATGATTCGTCTGCCATCAAAAGCCCTTACACTGATGGAAATTGGTGGGAGGCAGATGTTTTGAAGTTTGCTGGCGCCGTCTAACAGTGGGCATCTGAAGCACACTCATATCTCAAATTTTGGGGCGTGCAGTGGTGCCTTGAGATTTGAGTTTCATTTCTTCCTGTAACTCAAATTATTCCTATCACAAACCATCTTTCCCCATTGAAATGAATGGAAATGCCATTAATCTGTTTCAGAAAAATTAAATGTGTTTTTAATGAGGAAAATAGCACTCCATAATACAATACTTTAGAAACACATAGATTAATGACATTACATAAATACGGACATACCGTACATGGAAACAGTCTAAGCTTCTTGGTACAGCAGTAATATTAGTCACTGTTCGCAGAGGATAAAGAATATATGCCTGTGAGTATTGCTATATTGTCCGTGTAAATGTGTTGCTTTATTTAGTTGGGCAGTTCAATTCAAAAAGGGCAACTCATATTGTAGAGATGCACTACACACACTCAGAGTATATAAATATAATATGAATATTTCATATTTTTTTAAAAATAGGCATTATATGTATACTTTTGAATGATTATACCTTACAGCACCGGTGGCAAATGCAAGGCCCGGGGGCCAGATCCGGTCCGCCACATCATTTAAAGTGGCCTAGTAAAAGCAAACCATGGTTCTTGCGAAAACATCAAAATTGCAAATTATTTTGAGAATTTCAACCCTTTTTTTTGTTACCAGTTCCCCTTTCAAAATAAGATGAATAAAAGTTGAGCAGTTTTCATGAGCTTCTGATTTCAAAACTAGTTATCAATTTGTTGTATATTTGTAATATGAGGCAATTATACATTGACAGTATATGCTTTCACAGTCATAACGGCGCTCGGCAGGAAACCATAACCACGATGTGGCCCGCGCCAAAAATGAGTTTAACACCCCTGCCTTACAGCAAATGAAAACCCAAAATTCGACAGCTCCAGAAATTACAATTATTACATCACAGACAATCAAGAAACAATGAAAATGATTTTTAACGTAGACATTGACCAGGAATTTGCCCTCTCCAAAGTATTTTCCCAACTGTTTAATGAATCTATATAATGTATGAGTACTGAAATAAATTGACTTTTCGACCATATTCTAATTTATTGAGATGTACCTCCACCATCCATTTTCTGAACCGCTTATCCTCACTCTGTACAGTAGAATGATATTTTATTCAAACTTGGAAATATCGTGGTGTCAGCTCAAGGTCGCATCGGTCCCAAGATCTGATCTGATCTATTCTGATGTTTGCCCTCTCAAAAGACCACCATCAGCGTCACATTCTTTGTCCACTCAACCCTTCACATTGATTTTCTTGTATATGTGATTGACTTCAAATAGGCCTATAAAATGTGAGAAAAGCAATAGCAGGCAGATGGTTTGTGTGTGTGTGTGTGTGTGATTATTTTTTTTTTTTTAGAGGGAACTGTGTGTCTTCTCACCACAGTCGAGCTGACATTCATCCAGCATGCCAGCATGGATAGAAACCAGCCTCTTGCTGTGTGGCGCTGCCAATAGCGTTACCATGGTACCGAACACCATTGCTTCTCTCATCCCAGCAGCTCCCCCTTCTCTAATTCACCACTCGTCCTTCCATTCATGCATCGCCATAAAATTTCAGCTCTTGGAATGCTCATGTTTACATTCGACGCGACTTCTACTGTCTATTGTCGCGTTACAGTGACAATGCTACAGAAGGCTCAAGCTCCATGATCCAGTCCGCTCGTGCATACCATTCCATTACTCTTGCACGGTTGATTTAAAGTATTACCTGCTGCCGTGATGATCTCTTAACCAGCAAATCCCTCGCTGTTGAGCGATTTTCTTATTTATTTATTTTTTCCTCCACTTTCAAAATACAGCTGGCGTACCAAATGCTTGTGGTGTGGTTTGACTCTCTTGAAATCTTCACTGTTTTTTGGAGCGATAATGAAATAAAGATTTAAAACTCCAAAGCCATCAAGAGATTAAAACAAAAAAACAGATAAAATATAAAACCAGAACCATGCCTATCAACAGATTGCCTATCACATCCTTGCTAAATGGTGCATTTCTTCACCCTGCAAAACCAAACCAAGAAATTGGAGTTGTAGTAGACTCACCTGTTATGAATTTTTATTTACTAAGCATAATGCTTACCATTTTTCAGTTTAATTTACAGTTATGTGAATTTTTTACAATTATTATTATTATTGCTAAAGGTGTTTTCTGGTTTTGTGATAAAATGACATCAAATATCCTTTCAACAAGTTTAATTTATTTTTAATTAGCGGCTTAATTATTTAATACATATTAATGACCTTAAATTACGGTACGTAAAATAAAAATTAGTATCTTTAACCTGGAACCATGGGGGGGGGGGGGGGGGGGGGGGGGGGAACAAAAATTTTACTCAATTACTTCCCCAAAAATGGAGATGTCTGCTTTTGCATTTGAACACTTCAAATGCTGTTATGCAGACTAGGAAGTGGAAAAACCTTGGAAAACCTTCAAAAGTAACAAACAGGGACGTGACTAAGCTTGTAACTTTTTTTTTTTTTTCATTCATTCATTTCAGGCAATGATATTTCACAATGCAACACTAAGCAATGACAAAGCTTTTTTCACATTATACAAACAAAATAACTACCAATGTGCAATACAAACTTTTCAATTTTGGGCGTGGCCTAGTGGATGACATCACGAGCATATTCGTGTCGATTGTAGGCATCAGGATGTGAGTTGCGGCCTCAAGTAGTTCCTTGTAAATGTTCTCATTTTGTATTTCATTAGCCTAAGAAGTCATATTTGATATTTTTGAAAAAAAAAAAACCCGAAACAATTTGACAAACAAGATGAGTGTAGTTGCCTCAATTCAATCTTTGTGGATTACGTGACCTGGATGACTGAGAAACTACACACGAAAACACAATTTTAAGCAAGCACATGAGTATTTTTTTATTGATATTGTGACACAAGTTAAAAATGACTTGGGTAATTAATGTATGCTTTTAGGCTAACGATTTGTGTGATTTGACCTTTTGTCTCAACTAGTTTGTGGTCTTAATTAGCACAAATTGACATTAGCGTGAGAAGTTAAGCAACGTTAGCTTTTGCCACAATTATCCCTGGGCAACATTATTTCCCCCCGATACAACACTGGCAGGGAAACAGGAGCTCAGAACATTAATCGAGAGATACTCCCATACCAGAATATCAAAACTCCTCTATCAACCGCAGTAATAGTCATAATTCTTCACTGAGGATAAAGAATATATCCCTGTGATCATTGTTATATCGTCTGTCAACGTGTGTTGATGCACCGTTTGTGTTCAAATATCTGTTGTGACGGGTTATAGCAATGCAACAGGGAGGCTATTCATTAGTTCGTCTATGTTAGCATTATGCTAGTGGACTTTATGACAAAGTTATGTGGTTATTTTAAATACACCACGTGTAATTCTCTTTGTCTGATGTTTCTTTTGGCGGTAAATGTCAACTCTTTTTGAAGTACTGTTCACTCAACAAACCGCTGCTCGTTTTGAGTCGAGTTGCCTTCACTGCCGCCGTACAGCGCTCGCATCTTAAATGTTTTGCTTGCAAGTTGAAGCAAAAAATGTTTAAGAATGACAGCTCCTATCGCAAAGCATCACTGTATTTGGATTGAGTGTCAAACCCTTTTCAATGGCTTTTTACCAACAGTGACAAGAGAAGTGGTGTGAAATTCGTTGTAATTCACATGAGCCAATAGTGTGAGGCAAATTGTTTTGGTCTGTGTGGTCACGTGCGTGGTTGTGTGTGTGTGTGTTGTGGCTGGCTTTACAGTGGAGTATTTGGTGACAGATGGTAGAGCACCTCACTCAGATTAATAGCTGGATTTCCCGTTCAATCGGCTCTGGCCTGCAGTGTCGCGAGGCCGTGGTAAAAATAGTCGGCCTCGTCTAATCTGTTGTGTGTCTGCGCAACGCGTGAGAGTTGATCTTTGTGTTCATGTCGGTCCGTGACTCACAACAACGCTCAGCTCTGTGCACCTACTGTAAAATAGAATGGATCAACTGTACGGTGGCAGTGAACTCAACTCAACTCTCATTGCAACAAGGAGCAGTTTGGCATATATAATAGGAAAACGCCATAGGCGGGCAATGAATAGTGTCTACGTTGCAGTGTTTTAACCCTTTAAGCGACAGATATTTGAAACGCTGAAATAACCCTAACGACGTCACTGGTTTTGGAGATGCGAGATTTCCGCCCGACACCGGCAACATGTGTCTGTGACTTTATGGTAGAAGTTACATTAGCCTGCATGTACCCGTTTGAATAAGCAAATGTCTGGCAGTAATTTGCATCGTGGCCACTCTGGCCTTCACGAGCCAAAGGGAAAAGAGTAATCGAAGCAATTGCAGAAAAGCAAAACAAATGTAAGCGTAACCATGACTACAGTTGCGTAAAGTGTTGATCACGCTGTATTTATTTACATTTTTTAACAGCTATCGCAGCCACAGTTGGCGACGCGTCGGGCTGCTTTGTGCCACCTTTGCTCACATGCGTGGCTGCGTGGTCATATTGAGTCGCTGTCAAATGTTCACCCTGTCTTTGCCCTCGCAGATCTTTGCGATCTTCGCCTTCTCGACATGCGGCAGTTACTCCGGCATGTTCAAGATGAGCGTGGAGTGTCAAAACCGGTCGGACAGTGACCTCGCCATCGAAGTAAAATTTGAATATCCATTCAGGTACGCCGTTGTTGTTGTTGTTACTGTTGTTGATCGTGTTCCAAAGACCTCACCCATGAGAGTTTCTCCTCCTGACACCAAGGCCCAATATGAAGTTATAAAAAATCTGAAATCATTGAACAGAATGGGCTTGTATGGGAATGATATGGCTTGTGGTTGCTCTATTTAATAAAAGCAGCGATTCTCAACATGTGGTACTCGTACCACGAGTGGTACGCCAGCTTCCTGCCTAAGTACAGTTCAGTTGTATTTAACTTTTAAGATAATCCTTAAATGATCCCGAGAGGTGGAATTCAGGTCTTTTCTACAGCAGAACACTCAATACATTTGAATTTAATCTTTAAGAACTATTTGTTTTGAAACATTTATTTTATTGTATTTACTTAGCCTTCAGTTAGCCAGGTAAGGCAATTGAGCACAGATTTGAATTTGCAATACCAACATGGCTAAGAGGCAACAGACAACACAGTAAAATATGTGCGGGGGTCAGTTGTCTGATGTGTGGCAGGGAGTCGCCGACTGTAAAGCAATGTTTCTTTTTCTATAATTAAGCGCAGCGTAAATGTCAAAACTGTGCGTAATGTTACATCGGCTTAAAATAATATTAAATATACCTTTTAGGAATAAAACCCCTATCTCAGTTTTCACTAATACGTACGAGGCTAGTCTATGTTAATGCTGGTCACAAGCGTTGACCTACCGGTAAGTATTTTTTAATTTGTAGTTGGTGTAAAAGGTTTGAGAAACTACTTAACTAAATTATTTGTAACATATTGCAGTAAGATACACTAGAGTTCAAAACAACTGCAACCACAGTAATAAACATACCGTTGAATGACAGCAGCAATCAAAGGTGATTTTTGCCTTTGTACAAGGTAATATTTATTGTGTAATAAAGTGAAATTATACAGATTCATTCAACACAAGCAGGCCAATTTTGACAAACTGTAATAAATAGGGGACATTTCATATTTTCTCAAAGTTTATCCGATTTACTATTTTTGTCTTTTCTCAGGCTCCATCAGGTATACTTTGATGCCCCCACCTGTAAGGGTGGGAACCCTGAGCGTCTATTCCTGGTCGGTGACTACTCTTCCTCAGCGGAATTCTTTGTCACCATCGGTGTCTTCTCCTTCCTCTACTCCATGGCAGCCCTCTCTGTCTACTGTTTTGTCTTGGAGAAGTACCGTGAAAACAACAAGGGTCCCCAGATTGTGAGTCTTTCTCATTTTGCACATCTCAGCAGGGGTGGGATGGGTGGAGGTCTTGGACGGTCCTTAACCCTTACATACTCTTCAAGTCAAATTGGACAGCAATGAAAAAATACCTTAAATGTCATTCTTTCACCCTGGAATGTTATTACTTTTCTTTAAGTGACCCCAAAATACACAAAAATTAAAACGTTTCACTTCGGCATTCTTTTGTACAGGTACTACAAAGTTTGTGGACACCCAAACCGTGCCTGGTCAAGTTTGACCCATGCCTACTAAAATGGATTTTAGATTTACCAGTGTGTGCTAAATTTAAAGAAAGTGGTAATGATGGTAATCTTGAAACTGTGAAACTGTACATTCCAAAAACGTGTGTTTTTATTTTAATGGAAATGTGCTAAATGTGTTCAAAAGAGAGCGTGAAACTGTCTATGTTTCCACCACATTTGCACAAGTTCCCACAGAACCTGCACCTGTTAGTCTTGGAGCACATGGGGAAATACGGAAATAGTGAACCAGTTAAGCAGCAAAAGAATGATCATACAAAGTTACATACTAAACATCAGGAACGGAAGTCATACAGAGGTCAGACGGTGCCTTGACACAGGCAAAGATCTACGCCTATAAAAAAATACCTGTAAAATACCTTTAAAGTACTTTTAAAGTAAAAGTACGTACAATGTAGCAAATAAAAAATACAATTTCCATTTTCTTCAAAACGTTGATTAAGGATTACCTATAATTATCCATTTATTATGAAAAAGTTCATAATTTGATTGACAATTATTATGACGGTATTATTGGCCCCGGTTCAAAATTGATCTGGAACTTCCTAAGTGTGTATACATTTTTTTTTTTTTTTTAAAAGACAGTATGTAAGGGTTCTGAAGAGTTATCGCTCTTAAACGTGATGCTTGTTGACTGGCAGGACTTTGTAGTGACGGCGGTGTTCGCCTTCATGTGGCTGGTGTCGTCTTGCGCCTGGGCCAAAGGGCTGTCCGATGTGAAGACGGCCACCGACCCCGAGAGAGTCATCACCCTCATCACAGCCTGCGACGAACGAGAGAATCGCTGCCGTGAGCTCTACGACCCCAAAGTCTCCGGACTCAACACTTCGGTGGTAAGTCAACTGCACAGATCCAGGCTCGAGTCGTTGACACTTGGACTCGAGTTGACTCGACTCCGGTCACTATGTACATCTCCCGCTCTATGTACATTATTCCTATGGGACATAATCGTGCATCTTCGCTTTTCCGCGTTCAAGTTTATCCCCGTTTCTTTCTTTTTTTTCTTTTTCTTTTTTGTCCTGCTCAGCTGTTAGGTCAATCAGAAAGGACGATCTGTACCCCTTTTATGCCGAAACAGTTTTACTGCGCCACAGTGGCTAGCCAGCTTCAACAAAATAGCATCGCTAACAATACTAAGCTAGCATTAGCACTGGACCAAGACCAACGTTAGCTAGCCACCGCTGCTACGTTGATACCGTCACTTATTTGTAATGGTGTGTTTTGTAATTTAGTGGTGTAATTTTTTTCTTTAATGTCCAATTGATAAAAATCAAAAAGAGGTGATAAACTCACAGCAGAGTTGAGGCTAATTCAGCATTACTTCTGAATCCTCTCAGCTGCCTGCGGTCCCTTCGTTTTGCTTCTGTTTGCTAGTCGTTGTTAGCAAACGGGGGATGGACATTGTTTTTACTTTCCAGTGGTGGATATTCCAAAATAGTCATCAAAGCTCCCGAAACTCAAACTAACAGGTCAGCACGAGGCTGCAGGTATGTGCCTAAGTGTGCATGGTAAATGATTGACACCTCGTCATCGGTCACGCCTTCTGTCTCTGATAGGTCGATCTGATTCGAGCGTGGTGGTTTCTTAAAAAAAGAAGAAAAAAAAAAACCTAAAACTTGCAAATTACCCCTTTGAGAGCCAGAGTTTTGAAAATGTACTTCTATTTTTACAAGACACTTTTATTCAAGGTTCAAACATTTTATTTGTTTATTTTATTTTTTACTTTGCTAGTTTCCCTCGACTTATACAAATAATTTTTTGTTTAAAAAAGCAATTATGACTACAAGAAAAGTAAGGGAAAGATAATGTAAAAAAGACAGAAACTTCGCATTTGGTAGTAGATAAGTTAGTCCGAAAGTGTGTATGTAAAACGCAAGCTATTCAAGTTTTACAAAGTAGACAAAAAAGTATTGCATAGTGTGGGTCACAGTTATTTAAGCTGTACTACTTAAGTAGAGCGGATGAGTACTTAAGTCACATATCTCTTCCTCTGTGGCCCTCAGGCTTTTGGCTTCATCAACCTGATCCTGTGGATAGGAAACCTGTGGTTCGTCTTCAAGGAGACCGGTTGGATGGGGGCCTTCGCGGGAACGTACATGCCGTCGCAGGAAAAGCAGCCCGCCCCCGATTCCTTCGCCCAGGCCGGCTACGGTCAACAGGACCCCTACGCCGGCTCCCAGGGAGGCTACCAACCCGAATATGGCCAGCAGGGAGGCTACAACGAGGAGGGAGGCTACAGCCAGGGCTACGAACAGCAGCCCACCTCCTACTCCAATCAAATGTGAGCCTGTGCGCTGACGCCACAGCTGCAAGATGGTGAGTGACTGATTGCAACACAGCACAATGTTTTTACAAAACACATTCTATTTCCTAATTGAGCACAGGAAAATGATGATGACTCTATCCTATTCTTCTATTACAGTAAACTCCTGCATATTCACGGTTTTGCTAGTCACAAACTGTCTTTCTTTAAGGCCCAAAGATGCCACAAGATGGGGCTAAAGCCCTGGGTAAATATGAAAATAGTAATTGGTGTCAAGGAAGTATGTTGAAATGATACAGCTTCATTCATGAATATCTTTTTATGTCAGCGTAGAGCTTAGTTTAACCTGGATTGCTAACGAAGGTTACATAGAGTTTTCACCACGTGCATGTTTTTGCTCTGCTCTGTGGCTATTAAAAAGCAATTTTTTTTCTGTAAGCCATTTTTAAGGGTAATGTTATAAGATGAGTTTTAAATCATATTAAAGGGTTTTGGAATCAAAGTTGGGGTCAACTCATTCACTGCCATAGACGTTTGAATTCATCAAGTGGAATCGAAGAGTTTACTGCCATCCGCGAATATATTTCTCAAGTGCGTTTTTCAACGGCTAGACATGTAAGAGATTCTGGGCCGGCTTGTCTGTGAAATTCAAGCTTGTGTATAACTGTAATGATAAACAGATGCCAGTAGATGGCAGCATTGCATCAGAAAGAAAAGCCACTGCCATTAAACTCGAGCCATGCAGAGAGTCAGCGTCTTAGTTGTATACATGATTTTTTGTTTGTTTTTGTTAAAAGCCCCTTTCTCAGTCTTGTTTTTGCTGTTTTATACTTCGAGGTTTCACAAAATCAAAACATGTTAGCGTCAAAGTCACTGTTCTGCTTGATGTTTCTCTTCACAAAAAGCTTGTTTCTTCCTTTTTTAGTCAGAAATGGGTGTTTTTGGTGAAGCCAACCCATGTTCTACTGCTGATTAGGAAAGAACAGAAAAAGCAAGAAACACAATATTTTCTTGTCAAGGAAGAGAATTTACTCTTTCTTTTGGTCAATTCTTTTTTTTTGGTATTGTTACAGAACATCATATTCTGCGGGTCTTCAGAGATCAGTGAAATTGCTCTTAAATTGCTCACAATGAGGAACTCTGCTTTGAAAACGGCTGGTAGTGAATGAGTTAATATAGCCAATTATAGACATATTTTGGGGTTGTATCAATTAGTTGTGTTTCCCCCTCCCCCCCGCTATTTGCTAATAATCAACACTTTTGGAGTTATACCAAAAGTGATGCTAAAAGATTGCACAATCACCCTTGAGAAAACCTTTGTGTCTGTTGAGTGGAAGAAAAAAAAATCCATTATTAGTCATTTAAAGGGTGAATGCCATACTGTATTTGACCTTTTTTTTTTTTAAATCGTATTTAGGACAAACACACAGATGGTCTGAGGCACAATAAAAGCAGTAACATCTTTGGCGCTTATCCTGATTAGGGCCGTAGGCAGTGTTGTACCTAAACGAGTTCAATGAATGAAATTTCATTGACCGCGTGCGTGCGTGCTTTTCAAAGTCGGCACCAGCGTACACAAAGCTAAGTTTTCCAAGGGAAAGCCGGTAGCTGCACAGTTACAGAAAGTTGAGCGGCATAATGGAATTAGTTTCAAAGCCTAACACCACCGCGACCATTTGGGAACATTTTGGATTCAAGCCAGATGAGCGCGCTAACACAAACAAGCTGGTATGTGAAATTTGTATGAAGTTACAACAAAGACAACACGGCTTAAAACCTCAAAGCCACAAAATCCATTTTAAACACAACCATCCCATCCAATTTCTTCAGCTGGGATTCTGGGAACAAAAAAAAAAACACGGTGGGACATCTCTTGTATTCCGTCAGCTTGCAATTATGGAACCCTTTGCCCAACAATGCAAATACAAACGTGACAGCGTATATGGCGCATGTATGCTCACATTATATACAGTATAGTGTTACTATTGTAAAAGGTGTAGCCATTGAACATGTTGACAAAGCAGCATTTAAAGAAATTAATGTGTAATCTGTTAAACGGAACCCAATGTTTAATGTTTGTTCAAGTGCAATTTTTGCGAACAGAGCCTGAGTGTGTTTTATTTTTATATTTTATTTATTGTTACACATTACAATGCGAATGTTCAATATGGTCTTCGAGTTAATTGTTCTGAAAAAGGATGTACTTGAATTCCTATACTCTAATGTCACTATATCAGTGGCAAAAAAAAAAAAAAAAAAACATCAACCAGTGTCGTTATAGTTTTGGGGAAAATATATTGTCCTGAAAAATGTGGAGGAAAATGTTTGTTTAGAAAAAAACGCGTGTTTTCCAGTCTCGTGACCATCACCTCACTATTCCACTGAAAACTGTGTATTTAAAAACAAATAAATAAATAAAATGAAGCTGACTGATTTTTTGTCATGTTGGAAGAGTAAAAAAAACACTCCTGAGTGAGACTTTCATAAATCATGCATGAAAGTGTTAATGATTACTCTACTTCCTGTCGTCCTCTTTCCAGGGTGACCTTGTGATTCCGGCGCTCAACCGCCGCCTGCATTTCTGCACTCGTCTGTTAGTCTGTTTGTGTACATGTGAGTTGGGGTGGGGGAGGGCTATACGCGGGAGGGTGGAAAGGCCAAAAGTGGGTCGTGACCACCTTTAGGGATGAGGAAGGGGTCAGGGAGGGAGGGCTTGGAGTCTTTGCTGTAACATGATGTTTATTCTCGTGATGTATTTAACTATAGAAGACAACAGAGGATTGTCTGTTTGGTTATACGAGAAAAACTTGAATACAAATACCAAAACATTCATTGACCTTGAACATTTAAGAGGAAATCTTGTCATGGAAAAAAGATTTGCATTTATGGGCGGGGTAAAAACATTGTAGTAATATTTAACTTGAGAGAATGTATTGTCTGTGCTGTGTAAATATCAACATGCTAATATATATATATGTGTATGTATATATATAAATATATATATATATATATATATATATATATATAAATATATATATATATATATATATATGATTCTATGTACTCCGTTGAATAATTGTGCACTCCATGTTAGTTGTTATACAACAAATGTAGAGCACAGAGTTATTCAATTGGATTTATTTGGGTTCTGTCTAGGAGTGCATAGTTTGGCCTTTGCCCTTCAGCTCCTCTCCCGTCCAGTATTCACACCAACGTTGTTTTTTGTTGTTGTTTTTTTAAATTCATGACATCAACTCTTTTTTTTTTTTTTTTTTTTTTGCGGTAGCATTAGAAGCAGGGTGAAGGCCGATGAATTCTTATGGAAAGGACTATAAAGAGAATTAACTGACCCTGGCTTTCTGACGCCCACCTTGGTGGGACACAAAAGCTGGTAGGTGCAACGGGTGGAATTTGAAAGAAATGGGAGTGCCAGGTGTGGCATTGTATTGATACAATTCTCTACCAAATGTACATTTTTTTTTTTTTTTTTTACCGGGATGAACATAAATGCAACATTTTGTGAGGTGATGAATATGGGAAAGGACCTCAAAAAGGTGATTTATTTGGCCTAAGAATAATCATCAGCAATTTGAAGAGAGGGCCTTCACACTGCATGCACCCGAATTAATAACAAGTAATTATGTGTATAAAAGGGGACTTTTAGCAATAGCAGTGCTTTGAAGTAGATTTGTTTTCCACTTTATTTCTCCGGGTGTTTTTTTTCCCCCGTCGCTGTCAAGAGGACGTGCGAATATTTCCAATCCAACACTTAAAGATAATATTAGTGGCATACTTGATTGCATCTTCTAGTTCATGTGCTCTTTCACAAACTGCTGTTGTGTGCTTTGAACATTCTTAATCAGGGCGGCGAGTGTCCGTTTTAGAAGTGCCCGTGTTTATTTGTGGGTATCGGCCAGATTTTGTCAGTGAATTTTGTCCTGTTTGTGCGGTTCAGAAAGTTGTAAGACACAGTCCTATAATTTTGTCCCCCCCTTTACATTAACTTGACCTCTGGGTAAATGAAAATAAGTTATGGTACATGTTTAAGACCTTGCCCTGGTAAACCTTTTAAAGTAGTCCAAACAAAATGCCAGAGATGTTTTTTCCGCATCTAAAATCCTCCTTTGAATGGCAAGTGAAATTACTGCACGCATCATCTTCCTCTTACCCTGAGGTATCCCTAAGCTTATTTGAGAGGCCGGAGGACGGCAGCAGACTCCGCAGTGACACAACGGCATGTTAGATCCATCTACAGTTACACAAAGCACAATTTAGGCAATAAAGATAATTCAACAGCCCTGCCAGTTGTGTTTGAAGTGGTTGCAGATGTGTCATCCTTTGTAGTTTTGCTTCCACAGACCTCACCTGAATGAATCCTTGTCCATCTCCAACGGTTAACACCGAATTCACTCTCTTTATTTCCAACTTTTCTCCTGTTCCCCCCCAAACACAGTTTTATTCTCTCTGTAGCTCTTATAAATATGCTCACATGAAATATACTCTGTTGTTAGTGGTGAATGATGTCTTGTGATACTCTCTACACCTTTGGATAGTGCTGTGTTTATTGTGTATGACGTATACATATTAGTATTTATGATAATGATAAGTCAGAGAAGAAAAATATCCAAGACTCTCCAGAATTCTGCTGTATTCTTACTGTATGGGCTCCATGTGAAACAAAAATGAAATAAACTTGAAATTATTCTGTTGAAGGTTAAAATGTGTACTTCTGTTCAAAGTGATGATTTTTTTTTTAAATTGGAAATTTGTCTGATTGTACTATAAGTATTTATCTTGGGTTTCACAATAATAATATTAAAAACGTTAATATTAAAAAACGGATATTTATAAAGTTGAGGGAAAAAAAGTAAACTTTTGAGTTACAATGTAAATACGACCTACCCGACTACTGCCCACCCTTAAAATGATGCCGTTGTCATCAGTTGTGGGCAACCTTTTTTGTGCAAGGGCCACATTTGATTTTGAAAATGGGCAGTTGGGCCAAGCCACTCGTAGATGAAGTAAAAGAAAAAAGTCAAAATGTAAAATTGTTGGTTTTAATAAAAGAATACATTCATTTTCAGTTTTCATTTTGCTAATAATTCATTTTATTATCATCAACTCTTAATCTTAAACAAAATAAAACATGAATGTGAGAAATTCAGATATTGCTGAACAATATCACTTAATGTAAAACATAATAAATACAATCTTTATAAATAAAATCTTTGTAAAATAACAAATTAAGGAAAATTCAGCTCCAAGACATGGTTGTTGTTGAAGCTTTGTTGGTGGAATTCTTTCCCATTCTTGCTTGATGTACAGCTTCAGCTGTTCAACAGTCCGGGGTCTCCGTTGTCGTATTTTACGCTTCATAATCCGCCTCACATTTTCAATGGAAGACAGGTCTGGACTGCAGGCAGGCCAGTCTAGTACCCGCACTCTTTTACTACGAAGCCACGCTGTTGTAACACGTGCAGAATATGGTTTGGCATTGTCTTACTGAAATAAGCAGGGGTGTCCATGAAAATGATTTTGCTTGGATGGCAGCGTATGTTTCTCCAAAACCTGTATGTACCGTTCAGCATTAATGGTGCCTTCACAGATGTGTAAGTATTATGTTTCTATTTATGTTTAACACGTCCCAACTTCATTGGAATTGGGGTTGTATATTGTTTCTACTTATTAAACAGCACAATACTGTAGGCTCACCAACCAATCCCTTTTCTGTACTGGTTAATCCTCACAAGGGTCGCGGGCTGCTGGAGCCTATCCCAGCTATCTTCGGGTGAGAGGCGGGGTACACCCTAAACTGGTCGCCAGCCAATGACACGGCACATATCAACAAACAACCATTTGCACTCACATTCACACCTATGGGCAATTTAGAGTTTTCAAATTACCTACCATGCATGTTTTTGGGATGTGGGAGGAAACCGGAGTGCCTGGAGAAAAACCACCCAGGCACAGGGAGAACATGCAAAATCCACACAGGCGGGGCCAGGATTTGAACACCGGTCCACAGAACTGTGAGGCAGATGCACTAACCACTCTATCACCGTGCCGCCGTAGGGCTCACCAGGCAGATTATAAAAACAGGAACAAGGCTGCAGTGAACATAAAAAGTATACACACCCCTGTTCAAATGCCAGCTTTTTGTGTTGTAAAAGAATTTTGATCAAGATTAATCATTTTAAAACTTTTTACACCATTAATGTGACCTAGAATTTGTACAACTCCACTGATTTATTTTTGTATCTTTTTGAGAGGGGAGGTGAAAATAAACAACTCAAATAAACTTGAATGTGATTGACTTGACGTTTAACTTGCTGCCTTCTTGGTCAGGTCACCATTGCAAAAGAGATGTTCTGTTGAAACTAAACTTTTACATGGTTAAATAAAGTTTAAATAAAAATAAATCTGGTTGCACAAGGATGCACTCTCTCGCACAGCCAAAACAACAGCAAAAACATCTGCAACTTACCG
Source organism: Phyllopteryx taeniolatus (assembly GCF_024500385.1). Classification (NCBI taxonomy): domain Eukaryota; kingdom Metazoa; phylum Chordata; class Actinopteri; order Syngnathiformes; family Syngnathidae; genus Phyllopteryx; species Phyllopteryx taeniolatus. Next base: position 10,874,384 of record NC_084502.1, on the reverse strand, counting down.
CAAATAAAATATGCATGAATACATTTCAATTAATATGGAAAAAAAACATGCAACTAATACAAGATTCTTGATCATCAGAGCTGGCCGTACGTGGCGCCCGGCCCAGACTTTGCCCACCACTACTATGAATCATAACTTCCACAGAAGCATGCCGTTGAATTATAGCACGCTGCCTTAAAACCAATGGGGGGGGGGGGGGGGGGGGGAGATAAAATACAGTACAGGAAATGGCTAAATGTTGAAGAAGGCGATGTGTCCGTGGATATATGAAGGCAACAGAGAGTACTGTTCCGTTCTGTAAAATTCGTAATTTCATCACAAAACAGCAAAGGGAAAAGACAGCCTGCCTAACCTATTTCGAAATGTAAAATAGAAATAAAAATACGTTATCTAAGTGTAACATCGTAATTTAGTCTTTGTTTCTTGAAAAGTGAGGACGTGGATCGGAAATGTCCTTCTTGGGGTGGCGTTTTGGACTTGAAACTTCCGGGGTTCCCAGTTGATCATGAACGCAGCACAGTTCCCCTGGGGAGAAATGGCGAAAAGTGCTAGCCAACGCCCCAGTGACCGCTCCTCGAGTCTTCTCTCTCTTGCTTCACTCCGCCCTCTCAGCTTTCAAGCAGCGAGCACGGCTTCTTCGTAGCTACTGTGCTTCCCCTGACCGACTTCACCCACACTTGTTGTTTATATATATATATATATATTTTGGTTTTTTTTTTAAGTTAGCTAGCTTGCGTCCGAGAGCAGCGGTGCGCTTTGGGTCGTCTGCGAAAAACAACAACAACAACAACAACAAAAAACCCACAACAACAACAACTTTCAGTTGCTTCCTTTCATTTGCTTTCTCTTCTGACTGCTTTCATTTAAATTTCGACATAAGAATGGCCGATACGTCAGCGTCCAGCTCTGGTGCCAGCTGCATGGAGAAGCTGAAAAGTTACGTGAGGACCCAAAAAGGCATGATCCTCGCGGCAGAAATAGTAAGTGATCACACTGCTGCTCTTCTCTGCAACAATCACTCGTGCGAGTAACTGTTGGGATCATCTTGATAACCATTTGTTAGGATCAACTCGATTACTGTTAGTTAGTGGCTTCCTCCTCAATTTATAATGGAGGAACTATGCAAGACATTTTGGCCTTGCTAGTAGGTAAGTAGGTTGAACGTGAATATTTCCGTCTCCTTAAGAAAGCTACAACAACCTGTGTATATTAGACTAAATTACTCATTTTCGTCGCTGGCTACAATTTTTATAGTTGTGAGTGTGCAATCCAATAAATGCAGTTCTGGGGAAAAAAAAAAAAAAAAAAGTTTGAGACCAATGCAAGATGGCACAAAAGAAAAATAAGAGTTCTTCAAAATCAAGGATGCTTGATGTGCTCGTGTCACAATCATAGACGTTTACAGAAAATGGCATAAACTCTTAAGGTTTGCTTGCATGTCAATGAAGATTTGTAGGCATTTAAGTAATCATTTTGGAGTGGTTTCTTGAGATTTTCCAGGGTTAATACACAACAGATTGATGGTTAACTAGGTTTGAAATCACAAGTATGGCATACCAGTTATTGTTCAAATATTGCTCAAGGAATTTGATAACAAATGCCTGTATTAAAAGTGATTACACTCTTTACAAATTTGGTACAGATTTCTACCAACAAATATGAACGGAAACGCATCATTTGTGGAGCATGGTGACACCTGCGTTTAAAGGAGACATGTCAAGCATTTTTCGTCACAATTTAAAACGTTTCCCTTATGTCTTGCATTCTCTCTGACATTCTTCCGTCAAATTCCACAACGTGTAAAGAATTACAGCACACTCTTACCAGCTTGGTTGAACTGAACTGTTCAGTCAGTCCCCTGTACTGCTGGGCCAATGCAGACTGAGGCTGTCGTTACCATGACAACCAGGGCAGAGCTCGGGCATTGCTACGAGGCTGGCAGGTTCCTGTAAGACAAGAGTGTGAAGATTAAAACGAGCGGCCATTTGTAAAAAAAAATAATAATAATAATAAATTCTATTTAACACCACCATTTCGGTGCCACAATAAAAGTGAAATAGCTCGAACTCCTTCTTGGAAAGTGACTAGTTCACTTTTTCTACGGTTCCGCATCATCGCCGTTGTTCATAATTCATCAGTTTGTCACCACAGCTGTGCAGTCTGATCAGCTATCTCGCAGCAGCCTGTTAAGTGCTGGAAAGAGAAGAGTATTTCTTCTCCAGTGAGAAGTTGCTGATTGTAAAGTGTACTCCCCACCCTTCCCTTCCCTCCATTCCATCTCCACCCTCGTAAGTCAAGGATCTTATAAAAGAGGCTCTCAGATGCAGGCGCTCAGTGTTTCACCAACGTTAATGGCACAAATTCCTCACTGGGTGAGAGTTTTGGGCAGGAGTCGCACCATTTTTGTTTGTTCTACCCTCATCCAATCATCCACATTTGTTAAGTGCTTATGGAAGTAATCTTCACCGGTGGATGGCCAAGATAATGTGCAATGCAGGGAGTGGATTCAAGAGCAGGAAGATGCATATCACACCCTGTTACTGTGTGTACAATCCAGTGGTGGGCGACGGGGCCCGCAAAGACTTCTCTGCTGGCCTAGACTATCTGAAGCAAATAGAGCTACATTTTTAACCTAAGTTCTAATATTTGTTCTTGAAATTGTATGAATTTGTTCTAATCCCTTCATTTAGTAGCATTGCTCTTCACTACTGCACTACTTCCAAGATGTAGATGTTAGATTTTCATGTTAATCAAATCTGATCTCTCTCTTAAAGAGTTGGATTAAAACCGGTAAATCCCTACTGAAGTCACAGGTAGAAAATACATAGTCCCAACATGATATTGTATCTTTTTATATGGCTATAATCTAGTGGAGCAGCGGTTCAAACCAAGTAAACAAATAAAATCTTGTTATAGTGTATCAGTGGTACGACACAAAATAAAGATACAAACAAATTAAATTTAAACATCCTGTCTTAAATAAACCATATCAGAAATCTCACTTAGTGGAGTAACAAAGATAAAGATAATAAATAAAATGGTAAATGAATCAATTTCATAGAGTGCAACATTGTATAAGTAAAATTAGAGGGTTGAACTCCACACAATGAGCACCAATGTTGTAACGGGCTATGCACGAATCATTGGTGACTCGTATTGATATTCGAGTCTGCCGAAAAAAACTAACGGTGAATCAGAATTTTCAGACTCTAATAATAATATAAAAGAATGACATACTACTTAATTATTTTGATAAGAGCTGCAATCCTGCCACACCGCAATGACTTGAAAAAATAAACGATTTCACAAAATGTAGCTTTTGTTATGGCCAACACACCATTTGGACTTACCGCGCATAGTTTCTGTGCATGAAACACATTGTAGCTCCACAAAGATCTTTGCATAAAGTTTGTTTGAAAAACAACAACAATGAAATTCTCGGCGGAAGAAGGCATCCATTAGCGTAGACATGAGGAGTCGCACAGATATTCATGGCAATGCCACAGCCGACACTGTAAGGGAGCCTTTGACGAGGTTTTACAACACCAAATGGCGCAGAACAGACCCGGGCTTTATCTTTGGCCAAGGTACAGCAAGGGATCCTGGTTAATGTAAGCCATTTTAAACTAAAAAGAAAAACTTTTGCAGAAGGAGAAGCATCAGCTAAAACGCATCAGCCAAAATGTGCCCGTGTACACACTTTCCGGTTCAATAGTTTTCAAATAATCAAATTGGATTTTCCATTTTTTGGACTTTTACTACAAGGATTCTGATTCGAAAGTCATTCGTTCCTGTCAGAACGAATAGCGACTGGGGTATTAGAGCGTGAGTCTGACCTGTATTTGTAACCATTGTAACTAAGAGTCGTTTGGCTAATGTCGTTCTCTTAAGGCTTCTTTATACTCGCGCGGGCAGAGACCGCGCTGACGTCACTGCGGCTACCCCGCGCGCAGTTTTCCTTTATACTCGAGCGCAACCCACGCGCGTAGTTCTGAAAAAGTACTGCGGTTCTCCTCAAAAGTCAGGGGTGTCGCTACGGCTGGAATTGACTAGGACACCACAGGGTGGAGTTTCCTCTGCATTTTTTTTTGCTATTTGCGGTAGCCGTTTTTACTTTCCTTTCCGGAACAAAGACACAACAATGGCGACCGTGGAACAGTGTGTGCTAGAACAAATGGACCTAGATGCGGTAAAGAAAACAGATAGCTGGATGGATGGATGACCAGATGATGCGTTGAATTATTCTGAAAAATCGATCAACAAGGTGGCAGCATAGGTGGTATACGGAACCAAGGGGAACGCTGAGTACGTCATCACAGCATGTGACTAAAACGGACCAATCACAAGAGGAGATCTCTGCGGCATTCTACGCGCAGCAACAATTTTTGCCGTGTGCGCGTCACGTGACGCTTCGGGGCCGCGTCGTTCACGTGATGCTATGCGGGCGCTGTCGTCCGCACGAACAGGGGGAGTATAAAGACGCCTTTAGTATGGATAAGCTAGAAGCAACGGCATCGGTAAAGACTGCCGCTTGATGAGCACGCCTGCTATTAGAGGCATGCATTTGATATAGTTCCTCTTTTCTTTTGTCAATCAACTCACTCCGTCATGGTAGGTAATGTGTAGTCTCCTTTTTTGGGGGGGGTTCTGCCGTTTGTGAAGAAATGGGCACCGTACAGTTGGTTCTTTAAAAGTTGCAGCTTGAATAAACAATGAGCATTTTTGTAGAATCCCAGCCCTTTTGTGGATGTGGTTTTCTGCCTTTCGAACCGGAAGGGTTATGCAGTGTAAAACTAAGATATTACAGTTCCATTTGGCAAAATATCTGTGTGCCTCAGGATTATTTTGTTGCTTTATGACCTTTAAAATTAGTTTTTTTTCCCCCACCCGATACAATCACCTGAAAATTACGTGATCGGCTCCAATTTCCGATCACATGATCATATCAGGACTATCTAGCCCAAGGGTGGACAATAAATATTTTTGAAGGGGCCATGTAAGAAACTAACGATTGTTGAGGGCCACACCAACATGCCAACTTCAATTGTGTTAAATATCAATGTCTTTTGTAAAGCAATAACTAAATAAAATTGTGTAGCTATGCTATATGTTGTCACAAGAAAATACAAATGTTAAAATAACGTTTGAAAAATTAACCCTTAGTCAAATTAAAATGACATATCTCTACACATACTAACATTACATCACTATTATCATTACTAGTGAGTTTTCTCCGGTTACTGCGGCTTCAACATGCAAATTCTTCATGCAATACGGGAAACCCGTAGACCACATTCTAGCGCTGAAGCTCAGAACTTTGAGTCAGATGTGCCACCAGTGGTCTCCACCGTGCTGCCTCCTTGAAACATAACAGAATAGTGAATCGCGCCGGGAACGGAACATTCCATTTTGTGCTGAACACATGCTATTCTCTTTAGTGAGCTGCTGTAATTGTTGAAGGGAGGAGGGTGAGAGAAAATGCAAGTGACTCCCCTAGCAACCGTTGCTGTTTGAGGAGCCTCGGACTCACATGTATCTGCGGACTATAATTAGCCAACCATTCAGAGCAGCTCCCTTCCAGTGACTGGGAAAGTGCGGCTGCCGGTGATGCGCACGGCCCTGCGGTGGACCTTTTTCAAATGGGCGCCGCGCCAACAGATGTGCGGCTGTGCTGGCAGCATGAAGGTGTTGGCGTCTCTCATAGGCGCCCTTGTTCTGAGACACCCTTGTAGTGGAGTGGGTTGGTCACAGCTGCTCGGAATAGAGCCTCTTTTGTGTTGGACCGCGTAGGACCTCAAGTACACCCCGTCCCTCTACTGAGGCAGCCTGTGCCAGTCTGAGAACACATGAATGAGCGCGGTGGATGGCCGGGGTGGCATGCTTGTGTAATGCGTGCGTACATGGTGAGCAGTGGTTGAACCAGTCATTTTGGGTGACTAATAACATTTACGTATACGTATATGTGTATATACACGGCGAATTATGACATTCAAGCCGATCAGCCGATCAACCTAAAATGCCAAAGGCTGATAAAATCGGTGTAAAGTCTAATCAATAGTTTAAAACCCAAAATGTACACCAAACTATGAACCTAAAACACTTCAATATCACTTCAAACGCATCTTTTAACATTACCCTGTAAACAATATAAAATAGATTGCCTGTTGATTGTATTTTGAGAAAGTATTATGTTCTACAGATTAATCACTGACACTGGATTTTGGTTATTGTAAATGGTGTTAATTTAGGAAGGCTGCAATATAAACCTGATGAAAATCTTTTCAGCACTGTACATATGAACAATTCAACTGGAAAAAAACAAACGACTGCTTTTATCCAGGTGTAGTTTTAGAAAACAGGGTTGAATGTTCACACATTTATGGTTTTTCAATAAATATCTACTATAAAAAATGCATACTGCGAGTAAAGTCCCAGAACAAAGAATTTAGTTCTGTCCATAAATAGGGAGGTTTTGCTTGTAAGCATTCATCAATGTTGTTTGAATGCATTTGTCCACGCAGTTTGACAAAAGCTCAATTCAAAGTTGGCCGATCATAGGCAGCCGTCTGTGCATGAGTTATGATTATTTTCTTTCCAAACTGGCAGCACTTTCGGAAAAAAGATCGAGAAGAATGCAGGCCTTCTTTTTCCCCTCTTATGGAAAAATATGAGCTTTGATTGAACACACAGATCAGAGTATTCTGGAGTATTATTATGTGTGTGGGTACTCCGAGGACTAGTACATGATACTCAAAGTGTGATACACGGGGTCCTCGAGTAATATGCGAAAGAATCACTGCCCAAGTACTGTTCAGGTGTATTTTACTTTTAAGTTCAATACATTTGCATTTAATCTTCAACAGTTGTTTGTTTTTAGACAATTATTCGAGTATAATTTGTAACTTTTATGTAACTTTTATTTGAATTTACTCACTAAGTACATTTTAAAAAAAATATATTTCTATATTTCGGCGGACTGGTTAGAGCGTCTGCCTCACAGTTCTGAGGTCTGCGGTTCAATCCCCGGCCCCGCCTGTGTGGAGTTTGCATGTTCTCCCCGTGCCTTCGTGGGTTTTCTCCAGGCAATCCGGTTTCCTCCCACATCCCAAAGACATGCGGGGTAGGTTAATTGACGACTCTAAATTACCCGTAGGTGTGAATGTGAGTGCGAATGGTTGTTTGTTTCTATGTGCCCTGCGATTGGCTGGCAACCAGTTCAGGGTGTACCCCGCCTCCTGCCCAATGATAGCTGGGATAGGCTACAGCGCTCCCGCGACCCTTGTGAGGAGAAGCGGCTCAGATAATGGATGGATGGATGGATTTCTATATTTAAGTACTGTTAATGTTCAAACTATCCATAATGTTACAGTGGTTTACAAAATCTTAAAAACTTTTGGTAAAACCTCTGCCTTGTTTTTGATTGACACTTGGACCAACCACCCTACTCTTTTAATAAATAAAATTACAATAAAATATTCTTTATTGATTATCTAAATATTTGCTCACAAGTCAAAAGCTAAAAATCGGCCGAACAACAGCTTGCATAATTTTTTTCCAATCTTTTTTTTTTTTAGATGGTACTTGGTGTAAAAAGTTTGAGAACCACTGATCTAGTGATGATGACGGTTGTCCTCTTTCCTCCACCCTCACAGTTCATCAGCTTAATCATAATCATCTGCTACGCGGCGTCCCTGTATGGAGGCTACTCGACCGTGGCCATCTGCGAGATGGTCTTCGCCATGGTCTTCTTCGGCATCTTCATGATGGACCTGGACAAGCAGTTCCAATTGGTCAACTGGATGTGGAGCGTAAGTGCCAAACGCGTCATGCCGTCACTGACACACCGCTTGTGGGGAGAAAAAAAAATGCTCACCTTCTGTCTTTGCCCATTTTGCTCAGGATCTGTTCAGGGCTGGCATTGGCGCAATCCTTTACATCATCACTTCCCTCGTGTGCGTGATTGGAGGAGCTGGGGACGGCGCTCGCATCGCAGGCGGGGTCAGTGGTGCTTCTATATATGCTTGCAACTGCAATGCATTGCAGTCTTGCCATCAATCTACACTTCCTGTTTCTTTCACATAGCGATGGGCATTCCACTAAATTTACTTGATTGGCTAATTAACAATCCATTATGTTTTCAACTTTTTTACAATATTGTAATTTCAGATTATCAGAAATTACGGTAACATTTTAAATCCTGGGACATCTTGCGTGAAAATCACAGAGAAAAACTATTTTACACGATTTACAAAAAGTTGGGAATATTGGGCTTTCGGGCGAAATTTCAGGATGAAGCTGACTGAACTGTTGCGCCGTGAGCGGGGTTTGGCGACTATTTTCTTAAACGGACGATCAGTCGGACAACAGACAACACGTAATGCCCGGATCAGACTACAAGACAAATTTTCTCTTTCAAGATTGTCAGACTACTGCAGTAAAATCTTGTATTCCGATACCATGGCATCCTGTTCTTTTACGGCTTTCTCTTGTCAACTCACTCGCTACCGTGGCAACGACAACAAGAGTGAATTGCGCCGACTATATTATTAGGGCAAAATGGGGGAAAACGTGTGTTGGTGGTCACCGGAGCTCAGGACAGGAGAGGACGTTCGTTTAAGGCTTGCTTGAGGTATGTGCACGTACTTTTTAATATGATACGGCTCGCAAACAGGCAGCAAAACGTTATGTAGCCTAGCAAGCTACTGCTAGCACTGACGGTTGTACGTAAACATGCCGCCGTTCTGTCGAATCATGCTCCAAAGTTCCGGTGTGGGTGAAGTCATTTAATAAAAAATAAAGTAATTTAATTACAGTAAGTCAGCACCCATTATTTCTGTCTTGTAATGTTGGTTTGGCCGGACTGATTAGAATACACGAGTTCAAGGCTGCCCAAGGTTTTTTTACATTAGCAGATTCATGCTACTGAGCTCGTTTTCCTGGTTTGTATTACTGAGTCATGTTAGCCTTCTTTCACCCCGCCACACACCGAGCGATGCGGCTGAACCAAACCGAACTCTCGCGCAGTGCGCGGCAAATAGTTTTTGCGACGATTCAAACTTTGAATACAAATACAGCTTATACAATATATGTACAGTATATTGTGTTTTAAAACAATACTTAACTATATTTATAGTTTCATATTTACTTGTAATGAAATAGTGAAGCGCCCAGGTACAGTCAGTAAGGTAGCCTCTCAAAATGTCCACTCTCTCTTTTAATCTCACCCACTTCCTCTCTTTGCGGCAACCCGCTTCTTCCTTTGAGCACGCTAGGTTTTTATGGTTTAGTAAAAGTGATACAGTACCAGGGCTGATGTATCTGGACAAAATTTCACATCTCAAATCGTCATACCACATATCTCTATCGATACGGTACGCTACTACTACGGGTTTATTGAAAACTGAGCATGTGGATGGAGCCGTAAAACCCGGTACAGGGTTGCAGTTTTTTTATGGACACATAATTTGGGTGTGTGATAAGCAGCTTAATACTCTGCTCCAACTTTTTAAAACTAGAAACTATCCGCATGCATTAGTTCCATACCGCCGGGAAGGTTTTACAGAATGTTTGATGTCACAAACTTTCAATGACTTTCATTGTTGAGTAACAATGGCAGCTTTATAGGTGCATCGTGAGCTAAACTCTTCCTAGCACTGACATATCTAACACAAACACGAGCTAGTTAAGAGGCTTGTCTTGACGTTTGTCAAGGTGATTAAATGGGTGTAACCGCACATGACTCACTTGTCATAGCGGGGCTGTGGTTAAAACCCTGGCGAGTGCTTCAACAAAGGTCGCCGGATGTTAAACAGAGAGGGCAGAGCTGTTCCCGCAAGTGTAACAATGCCCAATAAACAAAATTGGGCGATTTCACATCCGAAGCGTGTGCGCCAATGTCCGACGAGCGAGTGCGCGATTGAAATGTAAAGACATTTACTGGAGTTAAGCCTTCACAAAGGGAGTGCGATGAGTTGTGAAAGCGTAAAGTGTCATGTCTTTTTACCCGTGCATTTATACCACTCAAGGACGGAAACAAATTCCTTGTGAGCGTTAACAAAAAATATTGTGATAGATTGCATACCGCATAGGAATGCAAAACACACAGCGCTTTGCGTCAGTCACATTAGTTTAGCAGCAGTATATAATGACATATGGTATAGTATAATGATATAGTATATATAACTATCTACTAACTACTAAGTAATTATTGCCAACCCCCTTCATTTTTTTTTTAAATAAAGGATTGCCTATCCCATAACAAACTATGATCCCAAAACACACTAATAACATCATCATAATTACTTTGGAGTCAGCCAGTCTTCCCAGTTGCTTAAAAAATGCTGCTGCTCGCCTCGTAACTGGAACATGGAAGAGGGAGCACATAACTTTTATTCTGGCTGCTTGTGCAATTTAGCGCACCGGAAGTGCACGTCGCCTTCACATCCTGTAAAAATGTTATCAATTATCAAGCATTAACTAGACCTCTGTCATTTGCTAGCTTGATCTTTCTTAACAGCCAGTCAGCATAGCAAAACCATACAGTTAAGAGTCTATGTAACTTCCACTAACAACCCAGGCTAAACTGGTCCTCCCTGACACACCAAAATGTTAAACAGTCGAGATGTGTCACTTCAAGCATACGTCGTTTTCACCAATTACTGCTTTCCTATTAACCAGGGCTTTTGCGGCATATTAGCAACTTAGGGCGTTACAAATCAATCTAAAAAATATGTCAGAAAGGCGCAAATTGGTGAATTTGTGAACAGCGAGCTGCAAATTGGCAGGGGTTGACTGTGGTACTTTATCTGTGTTTTCTGAATTGAGTTCCTCTGTTTCAGGTATTTGGGTTGATTGCTGCTCTGCTGTTCGCCTACGACACCTACACCATCTTCTTGCAAATCAAGAGCACCAGAGAGCACACGGCAGCCGCCACCGGTGAGATGGATCGTTGCACATTGTTGAACTCTTAAGGCTGGATTACACTCAATGCTTCCATGTACAGTATATGTGTATATCCCAGATTCAGGCCTCTTCCCAATGTCGATAAAAGCTAATGCAACTCCAGCGTAAATGAACCGATCGGATCTACTCCATCAACGCTCCCTTGAACTACAACCCTATTTCTGAAATTGTCCGAAATACGGACAGAGCTCTGCCGCTAGTAGTAAAAAAAACAGCGAGTAATTGACGCCCCTGCAAAAAAAGCCTTGTAATTGCCTACAGATGCCACAAGATGACCGTAAAGAACTTTTTAATTTTTTTCCCTCTTAGACAACGCTATGGCCTGACTACATGAAGCGCCCCCCTCATTTCAACATAGGTCTTTGTTACCAGATGGCGCCGTAGCAATATTTTTATGTTAGGCACTGTTTTGGCCTGAGTACGAATATCAGCAAATAGGCGAATTTGTGAATGTTAAACCATGAATATGCAAGGGTCACCTGCAACTGCCCAAACAACACCTAAAACACCCGCTGGTCCTTATCTGTAGGCACTAAGCATACACTTTTATAATAGCACACAAAAGTAATTATCAATAAATATTGTCGTATATGGGAAGACTCCAGTTTTAGAACTACCGGTACTGCATTCAACATATGTTTCATGTGTCCAGATACATGTCATTTGAAGATGTCTGTTACTGAAACTAGATATGGGCACCAAATGGGAAGTGGACGCTTTGACACTTTGAGTTTGAATCCAAACTTAAGAATACTGTATGCCCCTCAAAATCCATGTGTAATATATTTCCCTATTTTTTTTTGTTGTTGTTGTGTGTGTGTTGCTTTTTAGATGACAAAGTCTAAGCACGCCGACGTGTGTGTGTGTGCCTCTGTTGAGTACGCAGCGGAACAACGAGGTCCTTTGAGCAGAAGAGGGGAGGGGACAAAGGACGGTAAAAGGAACAGATCACAGTTCAAAGCCATGTCAACACCAGAAATTGTCTTTACTAGCCGCGCCGAAGAGGAGGATGACGACGACGTAGCGGCACCGCACATCTGTGCCTGTGCGTCAACCACGGCGGGAACGCCCCCCTCGCAAATCTAAACGTCAACGTGGGATCACAGCTAAAAAGGGAAAAGTGTAAGTGATAGGCAATGTCAAACGTCAGCCCTGTTAGTCCTCCACCAGCATGTCTCATGAATTTCTACTTTTAATGGACTACTGTAGTTAGTAGTAACTGTTTCATTTAAACGTGTATGGGTGCCTTAGGGATTATTTAACATCATAATGATCAGCCTCATGTTTTAATTGATGTCCTTCACTGTGTGTTCAAGTGCCTACTTGGTTGTAGTCATTTGAGGTTCCACAATCCGAAACACTTGAAGTCATCTACCTGCTTCAATAGAGTAATTTTTTTACCCAACTGATCTTTTTTTATTTTTATTTTTTTTGGGGGGAACTGTTGACGTCCACTCACCGAAAAAAAACACATTCTCATGTGTCACACTGTCACTGTGTGGTGCCGCATTTCCATAATCATCCCTTTACGTTTTAACTGCTAACACATTTGTGTACATTTATGTTGCTTCATCCAGCCAAGCGCCGTAACCGCTCGTTCTTTCATGTCTTCATTGAAGTTCCCTGCTTCCTGCGACAGGACACATGAAGAAAAGCAGTCATGTGCAAATGTCACCTATGTACTTGTTTCACTAATTTCAGTTAAATCTTTTTTTTTTTTTTTTATGTTTCCTCAACTTCATGCTTGGTAGTTTGTTAAAACAAAAAAATGCCATTGTGCTTTCTAATGTGCTTTACAAATGAAATTTCACAGTCTAAAGCAGCTTTAACTTTGGGAAATAAAAGCCATTGTTACAACAATAAATACTCGTTTGTATTTTTTTTTAAACCACATTTGAAAGTAAAATAGGATACCATAGTATCTATCAGTTTTTTTAATTTTAGCTACAGTATGATTATTGAATTTAAGGGAACAATGAAAAGATGAAACAAAATTGCAATTGAACGTGTGCAAGGCGGAATGTGTATGGGGGGAAGAAAAGCGTTTACTTTTCACTTGTCTTCTACCAGATTGCCAGTAGATGGGAGCAGACGACTAACCACTGTGCAATTTATTGAGCTTTTTTTTTTTTTTTTTTTTTTTTTTTTTGACTCTTGCCCCACAAAATACAGTAGTTATTAGCGGGTTTAGGTGTAACAATTTTATATATTTCTATCATATTTTTATATATGCAATGTCCCGGATAAGTGTAACAAAGCTTTACTGCTGTGAGTTTTTTTTTTTTCTTTTTCTCGAAACAGTATCTGGAAATGTTGCTGTATGGAAGTTACAAAGACAAATTCAAGCTTTTGTTCCAAATGCTAATGAAGTGTGATAGTGTTTTGACGCGAGTGGCGGAAGTAAGTGTTGTGGAGGAGTACAGTCGTAGTACCTCTCGTGTCCGTAGGCCCCAACTGCTCACTGGTGCACAACTGCACACCTCCCTTTAAACAAGGTAAAGCTGGAGGTAACTCAAGTTAACATGAACGTCTCGTCTGCCGGTAATGAGAGGGTCAAATCTTCAAAATAAAAGTAACGGTCATGTCAAACGGACACTAATAACTCCATCAATACGTTCATTAAAAAAAATGAAATCTAAATTTCACAATTACATTGTTTCAGTGTGAATCGTTCATTCATTTGAGTTTTTTTTTTGCTTTAATATTAAACTTGTTCTGTCGTAGCTTTGACATTGAAAAGCAACAGGAAGTTGTTCTCCCTGAGCTACGTTAGGTTGTTAGTTACCGAAGTAGCTAAAGGCGGTGGAAGACTTCTTGGTAGTTTGGTAGCAACATCATAGAGTTTATCACACAGTCTGTAAATCAGACGTTCATGTCTCCCCCTTTTACTCGTTTGGCTGGACACTCGACTGTTTTCTTTAGCACACACCTCCGCCATGTTTCTGCGCGGGTCGAAAAAGCGACGATCCTACCGCTCGGTGAGTGTGATGCATGATTTACTTCTTCACCACAACTTGAATCACGGTTGAGAATTTATGATTTAAATTCGGCGTTTAAAGACTTTTCACCGCCCGTCGTCATTTGAAACTCGCCGTAAAGTCTCTCTAAACTTTCTCCCTCCGTCACCTGGTTTTTGTGCTATCTTATTGCATTGTCATTGTCTTTTTTTTTTTTTTTGAGGAACAAAACAACAAATCTTGTGTTGATTTGTCATACTTGGTACCAGAGAGTTCAGCATTCTTTGTGACTGTAGTCATTTTGGATGTTCAAGGTGAGGGGAGGGGCCATTGACGTCACAGCCGCCTACCTGAGCAGGTTGGGGGTCATGCAGATGAAACACCAACTTCTCATAATGTTTGTAAACGATAGGAGCCAGGGAACTTCCCAGTGATAGAAAGTGACTTCTTATTGACTTGAACTAAAAACAATGACGGAAACCTGTTGTCATTGTTTTATTATTAATTATACATACTTATTTGTGTCCCTCAAGGGGCAATTCAACTCCCACTCCGATTCATACTTGGTGTTGCACGCATGCTGGTGCGCAAGGAGAGATTTGGAGTGAAAGAGGAGTGCTGCTCCACTTGAGCTGGGGTGGTGGGGACAGTACCTTGCTCAAGGGCACCTCGACATGAGCCAGCAAGCAGATTAGCATCTCTCCAACAAGTAGTTACCAATTTTACATTTTTGCCCGTCGTGGGACTTGAACATCCAAAGCTTAAGTCCTTACAGACTAAGCTACTGCTGCCACACATGGCCCTTAGGGTTGAGTTTTTTTTCTCCATTAACTTTAACAAAAAAAAATTAAAAAAAAAAAAATAATCCAGAAAACTTGTTGATGAGTAGAACAAATGGAGAGGATGTAATCAAAAATTGGACAGAGAAAATTGCAAGACTGCATAAAGTGTAATTACCACTTCTAAAAAAGGCAGACTGGAGAGCAAACCTCTATCATTCACCGGGTTTGTGGAAGGCATTTTATCACGGGTATGTATTAAAGATTTGCTTGCGTTGTCTTTGACTAATTAAGCAAAATTAAAAAGTAGTGACAACATGGTATCAATTTAGGTGTTTAAGAGCACATCTGTTCTATTAATCCGAGCAACAAAAAGTAGGGGTGTCGCGAGCCGGTCTTTGAGAACAGAAATCGGTCCGATGTCAGCAAAAAAGAAAACTAGTATCGGATCAGACTGGATCCAAAATCTCCGATTTGACCACTCTTATACAAGCAGTCCATGGTCTGCTCCAGCGCTTCTAGCCAGGAGCGCCCAGATGGCATGCGGAGCTCACGTGATCACGACAACAGGTTGCTCAGGTGCTAACAAAGTCGCAAGGAGTAAGAGTCAATGTTGCCTGCTTTATTCAGTGGACGTTCATTGTAAACGCATAACAAAAAGAGTTACACCTATTGAATGTTCAAATACGTCACTGACCTTGTATCTTTCTTAGCGATTTTTGTGAACAAAAACTATCTCAAAGCTAACACACAATGAATGAAAAACACGAGCTAATGAAAATTAGCATCGAATTCGCGGCACTTATGTCTCTCTGGCATACATTCTTCAGATTCTGTGAAAAACGGGTTATAATCACAATATTCGATCGTGACTTCTACTTTCATTGTTACTGCAAGTGTATCTCATTGTGTGTAACACACTGCCCCTCAGAGGCCAAGATGTGCACAGCAGGAACAGCTATTTTCAATAATACCCCAATTGCATCAAGACGTTCAAAAGTGTATTTATTTGTATGTAATTGTTATTTTGCACTTTAAAAATATTATAAAGTATAGTATTTAGTAATTATTGAGATTATTTTTTATGGTTTTCTAATTAATTTTTCATTTCAAATATTCAAACGTACAATATGCTTATGTTTAAGTTAATTAGTGGTTATGTTGTTATGTTATTTGCCACGATTTCCCAATATAATTTGTATTTTATTTAATTGTAGTGGCGGCACGGTGGACGACTGGTTAGAGCGTCAGCCTCACAGTTCTGAGGACCCGGGTTCAATCCCCGGCCCCGCCTGTGTGGAATTTGCATGTTCTCCTCGTGCTTGCGTGGGTTTTCTCCGGGCACTCCGGTTTCCTCCCACATCCCAAAAACATGCATTAATTGGAGACTCTAAATTGCCCGTAGGTGTGACTGTGATGTGGTTGTTTGTTTGTATGTGCCCTGCGATTGGCTGGCAACCAGTTCAGGATGTACCCCGCCTCCTGCCCGATGACAGCTGGGATAGGCTCCAGCACGCCCGCGACCCTAGTGAGGAGAAGCGGCTCAGAAAATGGATGGATGGATGGATTTAATTGAATAAAGTAAATGCTTATTTTTAAAGTTATTTTATGTAACCCATTGGTTAATAATAAATGGGTCCGTTTTTCTCATACCTACTTTAGCAGATTTTATTTTATTTTTGTATTTTTCCCCTCTCTGAGTAATATCACTTCAGCAAGGCATTTCAAACATTCCATACTACAAAATGAGTAAAGTACTGTTTTTGAATAATAATTAATAAAACGATTTATCCGATTCATTGATGAATAAAAAAAAAAAAATTATTATTGAAATAATCGTTAGTTACAGCGCAGGATTAATAACTGTATTGTAATGAACAGTTAAATACAACTGAACTGTACTAAAAAAAATGCAGTGTGCTGGATTTAAAAAAATTAAAAAAAGTGTAATGTAATGATAATGTTCAAAATTTACAGTAATTCGGTGATTCTTTGCTTACCACTGGAGGGAGCCCACATACACTAGGGTCTTATCGTCCACCTCTACAACTGTTGGATAATGCTAGCTACTTCTCTGCCAACATAACGAGTGAGAAGGAGCAGAGCGTTTAGGCGGCATTTTAGGGCGTTACAGAAAGAATACAAAAATACGCTGATAGGTGTGATTTTCAAGTAATCGCGATAGTCTAGGGTCTATTGTAGATCCCAGTGGCGGGGCAGACGTGTTGCAGTGTCAGACGAACAGATGTGCAGTCTTGCGACATCTGGCACTGCAGCACACTTGGAATACATCCAGTCAGACTACAATTATACTGTTCCATAATGTTTACTGTTCAAATTCCACCAGATGACCTTTGACAAAGATTTTGTACTGCATCTTATTAACTCAGGGGTGTACAAAGGTTTTCTTCCAAGGGCCTCATTGACATTCTTCACCTTTTATTTATTTAGCATGTTAAAACCAATACTTTAGTGTAGGCAAAGATGGGCAAGGCGATTTTGTGTGTGTGTGTGTGTATATATATATATATATATATATATATATAATGTTTTTGAGAGGCTGGATGAGATTAATGGCATTTCCATTCATTTCAATGGGGAAAGTTAATTTGAGGTAGGAGTGTTTTGAGTTATGTGGTCACAGAAGGAATCCAACTCGTATTTCAAGGCACCACAATATTACGTTGCAGGCAACCCACACGGGCCATGTTAATTTTAGAATATGTTGTGGGCCACTCAAAAACAAAACAAAACAAAAAAAAAACTGGGCCGTAGTTTGGACAACCGTGCATTAAACTGTGCAAAGTGTGCCTAACTTACCTCATGATCAGATAGGTTTTAACCTTGATTTATCCAGGTAAGGCAATTGAGAACAGATTCTCATTTGCAGTGCCGATCTGGTATGACTAAGTCGACGTGCCCCTTTTCTGTAATTACCTGAATTAGTAGTATTTAAGCACTCTGGACACCTGTTCTCCACTGATGCACATGATGACTACACTCAAATATTAATGAGCAGCATCAATATTAAACGCAAAGGTCCTCCGTGTGGAAAAATTATCCCAGCGTAGCTCCAAGGCACCGATTTTGCATTTAGCTTTTTTTTTTTCCCTCCAACTTATTTAGTTTTTTAATATATTGTTGCAGCCCTTTATGTAACATTGCCATATTGCAAACGCATTCAAACACTGACCAGAAGCTGCTGTCAAATAGACTTTTAATCAAGCTAGACCTCGCTTAGATAAAAGCAGCACATACACATGCATACAGGTCACTGTGTTCCTTAAGGAGGAAAATGACAATACAAGGGTGTTCATATGGTGTCATTTCATCCGTTGACTCTCTGAATGGCAAGTCAGCAAAAAAAACCCACCAGTGTCCTGTTATCAACGCACGTCGGCTGCAATTTCCAAAGGTGTTTTGATCCCTCGGCTATTGACTCCCATTCCTGGTCGGAGTAATGCTGATTTCCAGTGTTGAATGTACAGGTGCTTTGTTTTGTGTGCCTCCCAGGCTCAGTTTGCATGTCAGCATCAGGAAATAACTGCTGTCACCAGTCCTTCATGGCTGTGTAGAAAACAAGAGCCTCGAGCAGAACAGATACATTGGAGTACGTTGTACTGTACATTGTTTGCTGCTGTTGTTGTTGATTTTTCCATCAGGCCAGTACACACAGAAACGGATAATAGAATAAAATATGATTTGAAGTTGCATTATGAGCCAACAGTATTCACAAGGCTATTGAAGATAGATAAACTGATGGAAGACGTACGAACAAGCGTGCGAACGAGCTAGTAAGCAAAAGATCGAGTGAGTGATTGAGAGAATGATCAAGCCATAGCACAAGCAAATGATAGAGCGAGCGAACGATCAAACGACTGAGTCATTGAGCGATAGATTGAGAGAGTGAGCGATTGATGTTTAAGCTTTGAAGGCCTGTTTGTCAACTCAACAAATTACTTGACTTCTATAAAGTACCATTTTACTGTCTGGCATTACAGTAAGTTAAAACCCTTTAAAAACCTATAGACTACAGATTTTTGCAATATAGCAGTAATTTCCGTAATACATATTTTCCACAAAAAAATCTGCAATGTACTACAGGAAGGTTATATGAGATTTCTTTGTATCAGTACGATACAGCACAGCTCTCCTTTCTCCCCTGCGACACTCAGTGTTACATTACAAATACAGTGGTGCCTTAACTTACGAGTTTTCCGAGATACAAGCCGTCACAGGGCGCAATTTTTGTCTTCAGATTCGAGCAAAAATCTGAGATACGATGCGCTTCAGACTCCCACCGCTATATGGCGCCAGCAAACCTATCTCGTGGCCACCATCAATTCACACTGGTTTCCTAGTAGTGGAAAGACAATATCAATTGGTGGCGCTAATACAGTGATAAGATGGGTTGCCAGCTGTCAATACTGTTCGGTGCCAATTACGTTGTTGGTTTTTTTTTAGTTTAAAAAAAAAACATTTGGGTGTTTTTTGGGGATGCTGGAATAGATTAATTGCATTTCCATTAATTTCTACGAGGAAATATTATTTTCTTTTGATGAATTGATGAACTGTTTTGAGATGCGAGCAAGGTCACAGAACAAATTAAACTAGTATCTCAAGGCAGTACTGTACACATGAAAACAGGATTGAGGTGAACAGCTGTTGAAATGTGACTGCAGTCCTATAAAGGAAGAAAAACAAGCAGGTACGTACAAGTATCCTGTCAAAACCACACCTTCATTTTGTTGCGTTACCTGTTGCGTTAAACTGTCTGCTTATAAGCACCGTGCATCTGTAATTACAGTGTGACAGTGTGTATTTCTGAAGAAGAGCAAACAAGTTTGTTGGCTTTCGGTGCGTTTACTTGCGTGCGTGTTTAGTCCATTCCAATTCCGAGGGGGAAAAACACCGATCAAAGTGCTTACAGTGCTTTTATGCGGTGTAGAATTAAATGAACAGAATGTAGTTATCGCTAGCAACTCTGCACACTGGAGATAGTGCCGTTCTAAAAGTAGAATCGGAGCAAAAGAAAGTGGCGGCATTACTGAGAGGGAAAGGGTGCAGCTCTCATCCTGTGCCTGCTTCCTTCCGGCCAGCTCCAAAACCAGAGGGCCTGGAGTCCACACATGCACACACACGCACACATTTTATTGGCCCATATGCTCTGTGTATGGGACTCTTTGTAAAACACACAATGAGCCTCATTCACAAACTGCGTTCACACAAATTTGTCTTATGTCGTGCATACGGATATTTGAGACACAAATCCGTGATCCATCAATCGGTTCTTACTTGAATGTGTTCTTACTCTGCAAACAAATGCGTCCGCACCAATAATAATGGATCAGCTGTGGAAGTCACACATCTATGACCCAAGTATTGAAACGACATTAATTTATTAAATATAAAAACAAAGTAACAATAATAATTAAAACCGGGAATTTGCTAATTAGTTTACGAAATGTCCGAAATAGTGGACACCACGCCGCCTATCATACACTTAAAACCTTGACTCTTCAATAGGAAACTTCAAAGTGTAAGATAAAACACTCATCTTCATTCGTTCATTGCAAGATACTGTGTTAAGAATTCCAAATAAATAATTACCTGAAAGTGACGGCTGAATGGCATCACCTTCACCCTCGTTCACATATGCCAGAGTTGAGTCGAGGTGCAACAATTAATGGACAGCTAATCGATTATCCAGTTAATTGACAACCGTTTTGATAATCGATTCATGGTTTAGAGACCTTGTTTAACTTGTCCAAGTCCTCGGAATTTCAGCCTCCCAACATATTCTCAGATTTCTGAAGTCCTCCGTGAAAGCAGACTGCTTATCTTTTGTGTTTAATCCAAATAAGACATTTGCAAACGTCTGATTTTACTTTGGAAAATAATGTTCGTCATTTTTGCTTATTTTCTGACATGTTACGGAGCAAACAGTAACTGAATCGTAATCAAGCCTGTGGATTTTCTGCACTTTCAATTTGAAATAATGTGCTGTTTTTAAATAAAGACATCAAAAGAATTTTTTTCTCAGATTAATTGAAATTAAAATAATCGTTAGTTGCAGCCGCCAGTCATTATAGCATCCAATCGCTAATCCTATGGCACGAGATCAGGTGGTCCTAATCCTCTTTTGATTTCCTCCTTTTTCTCTGCTCCGATATTCTTTTCTTTGCATCCACCTTAATATCAAACCATTTTTGTTTTTCACATGAGCCACTGTGCATTGACAGCATCTGTGATAGAGACCCAGGTATCTGTTCTGTTTGTAGACACTCCAGTGAAAACGCTTCGAAAGTGACGTGACCTCAATAACCGCGGTTGTGATATTTCTTGTTTGAATTTCGCTCACAAACTGATTTCCTTTATAGGGAAATTGGGGCGTGGTTTGTGCTCAAACCCCTCAATTCGAATCAATTCTGATTCACTAACACATGCACCTTGGTGAGAAAAAAAATTGGCTGGTGAACGTGTCATAAATCTGAAGGGGATTTGCGTATCCACTAAATTTGGGCTCAGAGTAAGAGCATTTCTTAACATGTATTAGTAAATGAGGCCCATTGTGTGTATTCTGCACAAGTGGAGTCCTGGATTTGATACATCAATTCCTCTGGAATATGCTTTAGAATGTTTGTGAAACTGTGAGTAATTACAGGATCAGAGCATTTAGTTTCCCCTGTGCTTGGTGTTTGACATAAGTACAGAGGTATAGGGTAATTATGCGTATTTTTGTTACTGCTGGGCTCAGGGATCATGTCTATGCCAGTTGGCATGATATGATTATGCAGAATTTCTATTCATACACGCCATTAAGTAATCTGTCTGCATTCTAAAGACAGCCCACTTTCCACCACAGTGTGTGCGGAAAACGCGACTGTGGGTCCTCTTCTCTGACGTGATGTTTTTTTGCGAGCCTGCCTGGCAAGCTTCATACGTCCAGAACTCGGTCTGCCTCTGGTCGGAAATGATGTGAGCTGACTTGTTGGTTTCCAGCAGGAGGAAGAAGACCCAGACAGAGGGCAGCCTTGCATGCGCTGTGGAGACCAGTGCCCCGGCTTCCGCGTCCATGGATGGAGGTATGATCTGAAGGAGCCACTGACACTGAATGTGACGCTGCCGTGCCGTCTTGGCAGGAAAAGTTGTTCTCACTCTGTCTGTTGACTTTTGGAGATCAGAGTTCCTACCTGTGCTTTTTGTTGATCGCATGAAGCTGCAGTTATCCTCTAGAGAGCGGCATGTCCCTTGTTTTTTTTTATGTTTAATATCTTTAGGGTTTGGACTTTAATGTTCTTTTTAAGTCATTCATTACAATCAAGAGGACAGTAGCAGCACACAAGAATCACCATCAAAGAATCAAACGTCTATGTACATATTTACAACATCAGGCATTGATTGAGCAGAATGAGAAGTCAATTTTGAGTGTTTTCTGAAAACAAGAAAAAAGATAACCAGTCCAGCTGCCCAAGAGCCCACAATTTTTAGCCAGCACATTGCCTTTTTCATATTGTGACAGTAAGTTAAAAATGACTTGGGAAATTGTGTTATTAGGCTAATGACATGCAATTGTGAATGGCAGACTGTACGTGACTAGATACTCTTCTGTCCAGCTGCATTTTCAATAAACATCAGAATAATTAACAAATTAAAATTAGACCGAGGGAGTATTTCGAACTCCCCTGTTGCACAGCAAAACTGTTCCAGCACAAAGGCATACAGATCCACCATTCTGCAAGGCCATGCAGCTGAACAGGACAGGTTGTAATAAATAAATGGCTTACAAATTATTTGATTCTGGGAAGAAAAAAAATGCACTGGAAGTGTGTATACATGCAGCCAAGACTCCTTGTAACTTCCACTAACTACCCAGGTTAAACTTAGCTCCTCCCTGACATACAAAGACGTTATTCTCTCCGTCAAGATGCATCACTTCAACAAACTTCCTCAAGACCAATTAATCAGGGCTTTGGCCCTATCTTGCTGCGGCATCTGTAAGAATTATAGAAAGAGCTCAAAAATGCCAATAGCTAAGAATAGGTTCCACGGGGGGAAAAAATAGAATAGGGCAATTTGTTTCTAGAAATTCCATCCAGCCATCCATTTTCTACCGCTTATCCGAGGTCGGGTCGCGGGGGCAGTAGCTTTAGCAGGGCCGCCTAGACTTCCCTCTCCCCAGCCACTTCATCTAGCTCTTCCGGGGGGATCCCGAGGCGTTCACAGGTCAGCCGAGAGGCGTAGTCTCTCCAGCGTGTCCTGGGTCGTCCCCGGGGTCTCCTCCCAGTGGGACGTGCCCGGAGCACCTCACCAGGGAGGCATCCGAATCAGATGCCCCAGCCACCTCACTGTTCCACAGCCAGGACGAAAACCACACTGCTCCTCCTGAATCTGAGATCTGACTTCCCGACAGACCCTCCTCTCCAGCACTCCTGAATAGACCTTACCAGGGAGGCTGAGGAGTGCGATCCCGCTGTAGTTGGAACACACCCTCTGGTCCCCTTTCTTAAAAAGGGGGACCACCACCCCAGACTGCCATTTTAAGAAATTGTTTGTACAAAAACATATTTGCCCTTTGCAGACCCTCCTCACATCTTTAAAACTTCAATGTATCAAGAAACCGTTGCTAAGAACACTCTTGTTTCATAATCATAGACATCATGAGTGCTATTAACGGCCAGAGGTACGACAATTGTCTTAATTTGGAAACAGAAGTACGCATAGCCATGTGATTACGGGTTGTTGTCCAGCAACGTGTTCCGTTAGCTCAAGATGTAGCAACAATTTGTGGTTACGTAGTAGCCGTGGCTATGGAGTTTGGTAATCAACTCGAACACACCTCTTGAAGGGGAAAGGTACAGCATAAGAAAAGGCAATGCTAATTTGGTGTCCACATTATGCCTATTTCTTGGCCGAAAATTGGCATTTTGCAGAACAACCCTGATGTAGAAAGCGTCTTTTTATGTCTTGGATTGAGGGGCGCAGCAAACATGAAGGTGATTGAATGACTGAACTGTATGGGGGTCAGCCTCTCAGACCTCAGAGGGTTGGGCCAATTGTATTTCTCGTCAATAGCTAATTAAGACTCTAATGGAGAAGATCATGCAAGCGAGGGCCAACTCAGCTGCTGCTGTCGGCTTATAGGAAAGTGATCCATCCTGCTCTCACCCGTCTTAAACTGAGGGCAGGAGGCAGATGCTGCTCTGGCCAGCAGCGAGCTAATCAAGTTACGTTTGACCCACAGGTCTCTGCCATGCCTCACAAGTCTTCACAGCCAGCATCACCATTATTCTCAGCCACACAGTGATTACTATGTCACAAATTTTGTGGCAGAGATGCCCATCTGTTTCTTCAGACCAGATCTAAGGAGGGTTTGATCTCAAACCTCGTTATAATCTTGGATATGTTCCAGACCTACTTGCTAATGGTGAAAAGCCCCAATTTAGAGAGACCCATATAGAATTTTTTTTTTTTTTTTTAAAATCATTTTACCTCTCCCACATGCTTCAAACACATTTAAAAAGGCCTGGCTGTGATGTCTCAGTCTGAACATTAGGGGCACCATGTCAAAGGTGTACATAGATAAGCGACAAAGACAAAGACGATGAAGAGTATGGGTCTTTTTTTCATAAAATAGATCAATATCTGTGAAGAGCCTTTCAAAAAACAAACTAAAAAATCAAAGTTATGTTTGACATTTCACCACGTACGATGTGTCGTCTTCCTCGGACACAAAGACAAAGCTGCACATTATGGCTCACATTTGTATGATGACTAACGGAAGGGAACCGTTACTTGTCCATCTGCAGTGAATCAGAAGCAGCAGTCTGAACTTCACCTGGCATCTTCGAAGGCAGCGTGACTAAGTGAAGCATGTAACATATGAGAATGTGCCAGCTTGCGCTGCGTTTTTAGCTTTTAAAGTCACGTCAGTGTGCACGTCACCCTGAGAACTGCGTATGTGTGTGTACTACTGTAATGTCTGACTTGTGTTCAGTGCCGCCAAAGTTTTTTGTTCCAGCCCGCTGTCAACAGTTTTGAATGCCATTAACAATTCATTTAATGGAGATGTGAAGTCATGGCATTGGATTATTCTGTCTCCTTTTCGCCCATTTGTCCGAAAAGCCACTGTGATGCAAACAGCATATACTACAGTGGTGCCTTGAGATACCGGTGACCCGTTTTTTTGAGATACGGGGGGGACCCAAGTTTAAGAACCACTGCCTTAAAGTGTATATTAAGGAGAAAGTATACATCCCAAATTTAAGACGGAGTTTTGTGTTGTTGATGTTGTGTGTGACGGTTGTGTACCAGGATAAAGCAGCTTTGTGCCAACTTGAGCACTAGTACCAGCTGGCAGCCTCTTTTCCAACAGAGATCTACATGCAATACTTTATGCCACATGGTCGCCCCCGCACACAACGTGATAACACCCCTCTGTCTGCCCACAAATGAGCCCACCCGGCGACAGATGTGGAGTCCAAGGACACAGCTGAGAGGGAGATTACGGCTCCCATCTTCTCCCCTCTAGTTTAGGCCACTGACCTCATTTTCCTCCTGTTTGTGATACAAATGACGGGGGCTTTCTGCCATTAATGCAAGTAGGATGTCAGTGGAAAAACAAGTCGTGATCGCCGCGCTTCAGTTTCGTCACTGATGGGATTAAAATCAAATTTAGTGGCTGTGTGTGAACGGTGTAAACACTAAACCAACCTTCTCTTGACTATCCACTGTTGCGCTGATGAATATCAGTTTAGGTGAGACACAGTGGGCGTTTTAGGAGATTATTCAGTTTGGCAATAATTATAAGTCGTGCAGTGATTTGTCATTCGGGAGATCCACACAAAAACAAAACAAAGCAAAAAACGATTTAAGTTTGTCATTCAGGAGATCCACCCAAAAAAAACGATTTAAAGTTGAGTGATCTTGAAGAAACTTTAGGTATTCCACCTTTGCAACTACACCAGCTTCCACTCTTCTGGAAAGACTTCCTACAAGATGTTGGGGTGTGTCTGCGATAGGGTTTGAACGACTTCAGATTTTCTGTAGTCGAAACTGAATTGATGACAGTCGAATTGATGTCGATTAATCGATGATGTCATTGATTTATTTTTATTTTTTTTTGGGGTGGGGGAATTGTAGAAGTCTTACATCAATCCAGTCATGACTATAATAAAAAAAATCTCTCGCTCTCTCTCTAATATATGTGTGTATGTATGTATGTATGTGTGTGTGTGTGTGTGTGTGTGTGTGCATGAATGAGCAACCCGACCAGCTCAAATGCCAGGTAGAAAAGAGCAACTACAAAAGGTTTAAGAAGGACATTCTGGGCATTTTCAGCCCCAATTATCTTGCAAACCCGATAATAAGACATCCACGATTATACAAAATAAAATAAAATTATGGAACGGGGCTTTTAAATATGGGTAATAAAATCAGTAGCCAAAATAAAATGTTTAAAAACAAAATGTTTGTAAAGATTAAATATAAATCTATTGTACTCAAAAGTTAAATACAACTGAACTGTACTTAACAAATATACTGTACAGGCAAAAGAAACTGCCACTGTAACATTATGCAGTTTGAACCTTAAGTTGAGTTATCCTTGCATAGACCACGAGAGGGACCACATGTACTACTACATAAGAATACGAATAGCACCGTGGGAAGTCAACTGTTGTTTTGACCGTTTACACCAGGGGGAGTCCACTAGTGATTTCATTGGCGATGATGTCCATACTGGTGTCACAGGAAGATCTGCGTTCACTGCAAGTGTGTGCGGGAGGAGCACGCCCTGCGTTCGATGCCGGGCCAGCTGGAGAAGATGATGACAAAGCTGGTGTCGGATTTCCAGAGGCACTCCATCTCCGACGACGACTCGGGCTGCGCCTCTGAGGAATACGCCTGGGTTCCGCCCGGCCTCAAGCCTGAGCAGGTGAGCCAACACTGTTCATCGGTAGCACTACTGCTCACTCGCTCTCAATCTCTCTATCACACTCTGACCCCTCATACCACAACACGAGGCACTGTTTCTGTTTGTTTGGGGGGTGGGGGTCACGTTTTAGAATGGCACTTTCTAGTAACTCGTTCACTGCCGGCTGTTTTCAAAGCAGAATTCCCCATTTTGCCAGTCGTTTCAGAGACTTTTTGACTGATCGTTGAAGACCCACAGAATATTGCGTTCTGTGACAATATAAGCAGTGAACCTACCAAAAGAAAGCGTAGATTCTCTTCTCTCAAGTTCGTTTATTCCTCTTGCCGTTCTTCAGTAATCAGCGGTAGAACATGGGTTGGTTGGACAAAAAGTGAAAACAAAAGAAGTGGGGGGAAAAAAAATGAGCTTTTTGTGAAAAGCAGCATGTCAAGTAGAACAGTGACTTGTGCTATTGTGACACCCCAAATTAAATGGGTCCAAACATATATATCCACGTAAAAAAAGAAAAATCCTCTTACACTATCAACTGTGACACATACTTGATTTATACCAAACTTATACATACTCTGTTCAAGTGTCAGGTGCTGAAACTTGTCATAATCTTTTTTTTGTTTTTGTTTTTTAAACAAAGAAAGAAAACACTGCATTGTATAATAGAAGTATAAAAACATAATAAAAGAGAATGTTAAAAAAACAAACTAAACTGGTTTTATAAATAGTAATTAAACCAAAATTCCTGCACACACTGCAGTATTTGTGTGTTTACGTGTGCCTTTGAAGGGCGTGGCCTAGTGAGTGACGTCAGGAGCGCTGACCCCAGCTCGGGTTGGTCATTTACCCCACGGTTTAATGCTAGGGCTTCTCCATGCTCCTTGCAAGTGTTTTCATTTTGTATTTGTGAATTTGACTGTTTCTCCCTTTCAGTAAACAACTGAGAATGCATCAGCGATTGTCGCGTTCCCTTTTTTTTTTTTTTTTTTCCTTCTCACTTCACTCGAGCGGCGGCGCATCTAAAACTTGCTCATGATTAAAATTTTGGCTCACAACACAAGGAAAAAAAAAAGTCATCCAAGCAACAGCGCACTACTCTAAAAACTCTTAAGTTGGGGCACTCTTACGTCAAGGTACCAAGTCAAGGTAACTATTTATAGACCCATTGCTTGTTGTGTCAATTATTTGAGCTTGATTAAATATCCTCTAAGATCTTTTTTTCTTTTTCATCTAGCCACCCCAATTTTTTTGTGTGAACATACCTCTCTGTGTTGCAGGTTTACCAGTATTTTAGCAGCTTGCCAGAGGACAGGGTCCCGTATGTGAACAGTGTGGGGGAACGTTACCGAATCAAACAGCTGCTGCACCAGCTTCCTGCACATGACAGTGAGGTAACATCAAAAGTAAAACTACTCACCCCACCATGAAGTCTCATTAAATTTTGCATGGCATTAGACATCATCTTTTGAGGCATATTTTTTTCAGAAAGGTATTGTTAATATATTGTTGTTTGACTTTCCAGGCGGTTTCACAATATAGACTATACAGTATATATTTCAGAATGGGAAAAATGCATCCAATTTCTTGTTGTGTACATGTCATCTCACAGCCGCACTACTGCAGCTCGCTAAACGAGAAGGAGAAGAGGGAGTTGCGTTTGTTCAGCCAGCAAAGGAAACGAGACAACGTAGGCCGAGGCGTGGTCAGACTGTTCCCCGTCACCATGACTGGCGCCATCTGCAAGCAGGTAGATGGGCATTTTAATTTTATGTTCATTCATACCCTCTTAAAGTAGTTGTACAGTGGAACCTTAGTTTACGTATGCCCAGTTTTTTTATGCGATTCGTTTTGTTTTTTTTTGTCCCAGTTTTCATCAATCCACTCCGTTTTCGTATGAAAAGAACACGACACGGTCACTTATTTCCTGAAATGTATGTGTCCTCACCCAAAGCATTTTGTCAGTTGTGTATAAAGGGTTAAACGGACAGCAAGGCGTACGTATTCCACAATACAAGCTTTTATTAACATACAAAATCAATATAAATGACGAGTGAAGTGTATAAATGAACCAGGAGGGAAAAGAGGGGAGCCCTTTTATGAGTTCTTATGTGAATTCTGTCCTGTTTCTCACATTTTCTTCATCAACTGGCCGCCACGCGGAACTTTGTCGAGTATAAAAAGGGTTTAACAAATGGCAAGGCGCATTCCATTATGCAAGATTTGATTAACAACTCAAGGCAGTAATGGCACTCTCGGTCTGCTTGGCAATATCGGTGTAACGCAAGTCAGACTTTCAAATTCGCAATAAGGTGGCTACTTTAACATCCATCCATCCATTTTTTGAGCCGCTTCTCCTCACAAGGGTCGCGGGAGTGCTGGAGCCTATCCCAGCTATCATCGGGCAGGAGGCGGGGTACACCCTGAACTGGTTGCCAGCCAATCGCAGGGCACAAAAAAAACAAACAACCATCCGCACTCACATTCACACCTACAGGGAAATTTAGAGTCTTCAATTAACCTAGCATGCATGTTTTTGGGATGTGGGAGGAAACCGGAGTGCCCGGAGAAAACCCACGCAGGCACGGGGAGAACATGCAAACTCCACACAAGCGGGGCCGGGGATTGAACCCCCGGTCCTCAGAACTGTGAGGCAAACGCTCGAACCAGTCGACCACCGCGCCGCTCTCTATGAAATAGAAATATGGAATTGGATTTGTATTATTTCCTAATTGCTTTGGATTTCCTACAATTTGCATTTAGTCAGACGTTCTGGAACAGATTATTCGTGGGGGGGGGGAAAAAATGATGTTCCACTGTATTCTGAATTTTCTTTCACAATTTAAACAGCTCCCAGTTGTTTATAACGTGACATGCTTCACAAGGATTTAGAATGATCTATTTTTAACAGCATATTTCCTGTTGCCCAAATCTCGCCATTATAGTTTTCCGAACAGATGAAGGCGCACACGACTAAAGAGAGGCGCATTGCTTTTTTTGTAAGCCGTATTTTTAACTTTGGCATTCCTAGTCTACAGATGGCAGAAAGGCCTCCTTTTTGGTTTGTTTTGACTGTTGGCAGCTATTTAAAAGTGTGACACCGACATCTCGTGTCAAATATTGTGATTACTTGCGATGAATAAATTGGAATGCCATATTAATTCATGTTTTTAATGATTTAGTTTAACTGGGGGGGACAAAAAAAAAACACCTGGAGGTTCCCATCTCTTCTGCCCCTTCGTCTCTGAGGAAAATGTGTTTTCCAGTGTGGCAGAAAGATCAGCGGCGGAGACATCGCGGTGTTTGCCAGCCGTGCGGGAAACGGCAGTTGTTGGCACCCTCAGTGTTTCCAGTGCACCTGCTGCAATGAGCTGCTGGTCGACCTGATTTACTTCTACCAGGACGGACGCATCTACTGCGGCCGGCATCACGCTGAGAGGCTCAAGCCCCGATGTCAGGCCTGTGACGAGGTGACTGCCGACTAGAGGCTGCAAAAGGGGTGGAAAGTTCCCAAAAGCTTTGAGCAAATTTCCAGGGGAAGTTAAGATGGGCAATTTGGGGAATATTCCATATTGGAAACTTCCCATGGGAATTAACTGGGGAATTTTTGTTCGCTCATAAGCAGACTTCCGTGCATAATAGTTGCATACTCTCTTTGTCCACGTGCAAGGGCATTACAGTACCATACCATGAAAGGAAAGTGTCTCCTTGAGTAACAGCCCGATTGCCTCTTATTTATTAAACCAAAGCCCGTTTCTGCCATCCACCTGATGCTATTTTTGTACTGTGGTCTGTCCATCCAAGATTATTTTCGCAGATGAATGCACAGAGGCAGAAGGAAGGTTCTGGCACATGAAGCACTTCAGCTGTTTTGAGTGTGAGGCAGCGCTGGGCGGTCAGCGTTACATCATGAGAGAGTGCCGTCCGTACTGCTGCTCCTGCTACGAGGCCCTGTATGCAGAGTACTGCGACACCTGCGGAGAACAGATAGGTACTAAAATGCCTCTAAAGATGAAATGCGGCACAGTGAACACTCGTCTATTTGTGTAAGCGAAAGCATTTTTTGTTTTGTTGTTGCTTCAAATAATTAGAATCGCATTGCAGGTATCGGCCAGAGCCAGATGACCTACGAGGGTCAACACTGGCACGCCGTGGAATTTTGTTTCTGTTGCGCCCGATGCCGACTGCCTCTGCTGGGTCGCCCCTTCCTGCCTCGACGGGGGCTCATCTTCTGCTCCCGGGCCTGTTCGCTCGGGGAGGACCCCGATAACTCGGACTCCTGCGACTCGGCCCTCCAGAGCCGACCTCCTCAGCGCAGACGCTGCGGGCCGGCCCAGCCGCACCAGCAACTGCAATGCGGTTCTCCGTTGCAACCAATAGATGGCGTCAACCCCCTTATAAGTAGTAAGTATTAAGTTTTAACTTCCAATATGGGAGCTTTATAAGGTAGGTTTTTCATTTCTTACGTTTTTGTTGTACTGCATGTTTAGAATGGCGGACGAGTGGTTAGCACAACTGCCTAACGGTTCGGAGTTTGGGGATTCGAAACCAAGGCTTCCCGTGTGGAATTTGCGTGTTTGCCAGTGCTTGCGTGGGTTTTTTCCGGGTACTCCAGCTTCCTCCCACATTCCAACAACATGCATGTTAGCATCACCAGTCCAGGGTGTACATCGCCTCTCGCCCAAAGTCAACTGAGATGGGCTACTGAAGCGTGGAAGACTCGGTCTTTGAGATTAAACTAGGGATGCAGCGATACTGCCCGTGTGGACCGTACTCGTACTCGGCACTTCCAGTGAAGAGAAGTACGCCATGGCATAATAAAATATCACTTCAGTTACCACTTCGTGGTATTCTCAAGAAGCAGTCTCATATTTCTCAATGTTGTAGTTAATACACAAAGGTAAGATGGCATCCATAATATTCCTACTTGTTTATGTCCCTACGTCTCTTCTTTGTCTCATATTTACGCTTTGTACTCCTTTTTACATAGTGTTCAGACTGAGACACCACATAACTGACATGCCGTGTGTGGCAGGCTACATTTAGTGAAATGTGCAGTTGGATGATAAAATGTCAGTAATGACGAGTTGTTTTTGAACAATATTTGGTTAAAATAAGACTTTTTTTTTCCCCCCCTCCCATCACAATTGCCAGACCTAATTGGCATCATCAATTATCGGTACTCGATATCGACGATTACAGAAAGTACTCGCTGCATCCCTAGTGAAAACGGTTCAAATTCTCACCTTGTCCACATTGTTCTCTAGGTGTGAACTCTTCGACTCCAATTGAAAAAGGCGTTTCTTCCTCTGGTGGTGTTCCTCATCCAAGAGGCTCCTCCTATTCACCTCTCCCCCACATTCATCGGGGGAATGGCCTCGGGCCCTCTTGGCCCTGCAACCTTCCACATTATACTTTATTACCAGAGGACGGTGGCATCAAACCACCTGGTGATGCCCTTTTAAATGGGCATTCGAGACATCCTCCCACTAGTCTGTGTTCAAGAGGAACCTCGACCGGTCAAGACTGTAGGAACTGGGTGGAAAAGACCAATCATATCATGAAAGGTGATCATCGTCGAGCGCATCACGTAAAAACATGCCGTCAACTGCAAATGGTTGTTTTAAGCCTCATCTTATTTTCTCATCCAGACTCTCTCCAGACAAATACGGCGTCACACGCCAACATGTCACCTGAACCGCCTCCCCTCCCACCTCCGCTTCCCATCAAGTCTCGAGATCTCATACTGCAGGATTCAGCCCCTCTGAACACCCAGCAGCCAGAGGACAGCCCCTCCCATTCGCCTCCCCCGACGTCTCGAAGTGGGACAGCGAGGGTCAGCTTCAGAGAACCCATCAGCAGCAGCTACTCCGTCGATGAGGCGGAGGAGGGAGACGAGCGCGAAGAGGAGCCGCAAGATAATGACGACAGCCCTCCGGATGAAGACGAGGTGGAAGGAGGGTTCGGAAGCGGGCTGGATCTGCAGAAAGGCATCCCGCCACAGATGGATCTGCTAGGTAAGAAGAGCACAGTGAGCCCCCCCATTTATCGCGGGGGATACGATCCAGACTCCCTCGCGATAGGTGAAAATCTCCGATACAAGGAGACCTTATAAAAATATATATATTTTGAATAGTTTTGCAGGGAATGGGGACCTTTTTTTGCTGCTGCTTCTTGCTTCTGAATCACACTGAATGTATTCCAGTTGACCTCAATGCTTCCCAGCATGTGGGAAGCGTAATGTTACTGTATATTTCTCAGATATATGTAATACTTTTTTTTTTTTTTTTTTTCCCACAACATATCTTCATTCCCTGCAAATTCCCCCCCCCCCCCCCCCCTTGTGATACATTATCAAAAACGGATATTGTATATACAGTAATTGACAGTGAAAAGTGCATGCTTTTGTGCCGAAGTACAGTACAATATATTTCCGTCTGTACTAGTCTTAAGTAAAGGAGTTGAATGAGTATTTCTACGTTTACTAGTCTTTTTTTGCGCTAGTAGTATATTCATCACTATTTGATTTGTAAATGGTTATCTGCTAGTTGTAATTCATTTTAATCTTTTGTTTTTTATGACACATTACTTATTGTGACCCTTTTTTATTGTTGCGCCTGACAAATAACCCATATTTAAAAAAATTCAACACTAAAACTAATAAAAAGTAACCTAAAATGAAGCATTTAAAAAAAAAAAAACAGCAACAACAAACAATTCTGCTCTAAAAACTAAAGCTAACTGGATTTGAAAAACAAAAGTCAAAGTGAAATCCAATCCAACTATAATGAAAAATCCAAAACTGTTATAACCCTTACCAAATACTTTTGCCACCAATAATACTAATTTTTGTCTGCATAACCAGATGGATCCTCTTACCACCAACACAGTCTGCGGCGAGGCTGGGCTCGTTGCCACCTTTCATCTGACCCCGGCCTCCCCCCGACCTCGGGAGGTCGCTCGCGGGCCGAACGCCCTCGACCGGACACCGCGGACAGTCGAGGCGAGACGGACAGAGACGCCTGCTCGCTGGTCCTGCAGCCGGGCCGCCGGCGCGAGCACGAAGACTCGTGTTCCACGTGCTCCTCTTCGTCGGACTCTGAGCGAGAGGGCTACTTCCTCGGACAGCCCATTCCTCTGCCGCCACAGCTGCAAAAACACCAAGAAGAAAAAAATGTAGAAGTAGAGGAGCCGGCTCGGCGGGGACTCAGGGACAGTTTCAGGCGCAGACGTACTCACAGTCTCGGCGCTAAGGACAAAGATAAAAACTGCTCGGTCTCTTGACCCAAACAATGGAAACGTCAGAATGTCTAGGAACGATCATGTGTGGACTCATGATTTCATGACTAAAAGAGGTTGGGGATTCGAATGCGGCCTGGATGTTTGCATGTTTGCCAGAGCTTCCTCCCACTTTCCAAAACATGCGCATTAGTTTCATTTTTAGCGAACCGCTGTCAGGCGGAATCCTCACATCTCCAAAATGACTTCTTTACCCATTACAGTGACCAATATTACTATCATATACAGTTGTGCACCAACATCAACACAACACCACCCCAAAATCGTGTTCAATTGCCAACTGAATATGCTTAAAACAAGCTTATGAAAATATAATCAACCAGACAAAAAGCCTTTAATGCTTCACAAACGCAAACAACTGTGGTTACATCTTCTTCCCGAACAATTTTTTCAAAGGTCTTAAAACTGACTAAACAGTTTAGTATGTGGTTAATGAATCTGTACGCAACCTAGCTGCGTGACTCGCCATTTTCTTCCCCACCGAAGCATTACAGCATCATTAACAAACCACGCTGACTCAAATGTATCAAACCTAACGATTCTCTTCTCTAAAAACTATCCAGACTTTCCATCTTCAGGCGACATAATGCTGCCCAGCTCCAATTCAAGTGTTCAAAAGAGTTACTAGATATGTTCTCAACACTTTAAGTTGGTCAATAATGTGCAATGTGTGTGGGGAGTCTGGGACACACCAATAGTATTGGTTTACAAAGAAATGTGAAATTGACCATATTTTGGACATAGGAGGTTTCTGCCCGACAGCGACAATATGCTAAAATTCACACTTGTCTGTATTGTACTACATACTTTCTACATTTGGTGGCAAGGCAGGAAGCAAAGAAGAAATTCCTTCGCATCTCTCACTTTTTTGTTTCCCACCAATCACACAACACAAAAATAATAACATTTTTATAACAGCCTTGTGAATAAAAAAAAAAAAAATTCAGTTAATAATTGCAAATATAATAATATAAAAAACAGCCTGGTGATGAGGCTAAATGTCAATGATTTTTTTTCCCCCCCAAATTTTAGGGTGGCCAGTAGCCCTGTAACCCACTCGAATAAATGTGGCCCTGTACTAAGCAGCAGAATCCCATTTCCGCATTCAGAACCAAAACAAGAGCAATCTGTACTAAGGTTGACGTTGACAGAAAGCGGTACAGGCCATCGCGATTCACGCTATATGTGCATTGCGATTGGCTGCTGCCCAGTCCAGGGTGTACCCTGCCTCTCACCCCAAAGTCAGCTGGAATAGGTTCCAGCTCACTAATGAGGATCAGCACTATAGAAATGGATAGAGAATAATTACTGACTAATTATGAATTTAGTTTTGCATGACACTTAAAGCCCTGATTTGAGATTAAAATATTTTTTTTGTTTTTGTTTGATTTTTAGACTATTTCATTTTCCATGTTAAATGTGGACAATCCTGAGTCACCTTGCAGGGGAATGTTACTTAATTTCACCACTTAAGTTGTTACGAATGTGCATTTATTGACCAGTCCTTATCAAAGGCATATTACATACAGATCTGGGAAAAAATTAAGAGACCACTGCAAAATTTTCAGTTTCTCTGATTTTGCTATTTATAGGTACAGCACATTTTTATGTAATGTGAAAATTGTATTCAATAAACTACTAACAATATAATTCCCAAATTCCAAATACAAATATTGTAGAGAATTTATTTGCAGGAAATGAAAAATGGTCAAAATGCCCAAAAAAATGCTGTTTTTTTTTTCTTGGTCTCTTTTTCTTTCCCCAGAGCTGTATATTTCAGGATTAATTAATTTATTATTAGTGCCATTATTATGCACAGTCAATAAGAATATATTATGTCTGTGCTAACTCTCAATATGCAATTTAAAATGGACCTAATGTAAAAAAAATAATAATAATAATCAATCAAAGTAACGTGCAGTATTCAATGTGTATATTTGCATAGTTAAACCACTGTTTAAGTTTTTTTTTTTTTTTACTGTTTTTTTTTTTTTACTGTTACATTTTTTATGTAAGTTTAGTGACTATGATTTTTATGGTTGCAATAAATGTGTCCTGGGGTGTGCATAATGGGTTTGAC
Source organism: Phyllopteryx taeniolatus (assembly GCF_024500385.1). Taxonomy (NCBI): domain Eukaryota; kingdom Metazoa; phylum Chordata; class Actinopteri; order Syngnathiformes; family Syngnathidae; genus Phyllopteryx; species Phyllopteryx taeniolatus. The sequence goes on along the minus strand of NC_084502.1, from coordinate 10,838,384 downwards.
TTATTGTCTACCACCCAAAACATGATTGAAAAACACAAAAATTGCATGGTCAGGTGTCTCATTTAAAATATACACCGTTTGATTTTACTCTCCTTCCTTGAGTTTGAATGTTGGCCAGAACACCTGCAGAAAAAAAAAAACAATTGTCGTCATTCATCTCACCATGATGTTGATTATTTAAACCATAAATTTATATACATTAAAAGCAATAACACAGCTCTTTATGTGAGAGCTGGAACAAATACAATAAAATATAAATTAATGTATCCTTTTAAGTAGCCTAACTAGAGAATGCAATTTTTATAAAATTTATTTGTTTTAAAAAAAGTGTGAATTCTCAAAAGCTGATGCTCAACTGAAATACTGAGGAATTAATAGTAGAATGTGAAGTGAAATTAGAATGGCTTGAATCGGTCAAGAAATGTGGAAGGAGGAGCAAAATCCTGTTTGTAAAATATCTCTTAATTTGGAATTTTATTATTGTGTGGGAGTTTGGGGAAGGTGACAAGTAATTACCAAGATTTACTGAATGAGCACAGGAGTTTGAATGATTTGGGGAAAAAAGTGTGGACTGAGGATGTAAAAAAAAAATATATATATATCTCTTAATTTGGGAATTGCAAAAAAATACCTGAATCTCCGGAATTTTGCAAATGTTCGGAAGGATCAACGATGTGGAAGTATGACAGTACAATGGCTTGAAAGATAAGGAACTTTTTTGTTGAATGTTTTTTTTTCCTAGTGGGAAAAAGTGCAATTGTGGGAAAACTGGGTATTCTTCTAATGTAAAAGTATACTACCTCGATTTTATTTGGTGAATACTTGAAAGTTTGAATGGTTGGAATCGGTTTAGAAAATGTGGAAGAACAGAATAAAAAGAAGAATTTTGTACAGTAACAAAGTATTTGTTCCCACCACTGCACATTGACAGCAGAACTGCCGACTTCTTTTGTAGCCCATCTATGGCACAGTTATGGATCTGTGCCATCACAGTTTCAATTTGAATTACTAACGCTGAATTATTATGTTTTACCATCAGAAAATACAATGCTGAATTTTAAGATGGATTGAAGCTGAATGGTAAACTGATTTTCTTTATGCAAAACCAAAAAAAAAAGGGGGGGGGGGGATAAGTTTGGTGTTTAAAATAATTCAACGTGGCACAGCTACTTTGTACTTCCATTATAAAATAACCAAGGCACTCAAGGATAAGTACTACAGTACTGTACTCCAGGTGTGCAGTATATTGATTAATCTCGGTAATTTCAGCCAATGCGCTTCTTTTCCGGGTTCTATTTGGAACGGACCAATAGGAAAGAGCGTGGGCGGTGCCTAACCCAGCCCGCTTGAGTTGTCGCACAGGTTTGACGGCTGCCCCAAATGCTTTATCATTATCTCGTCGCTAGGTTCAGCCGCGACAGCTCACAGAACCACAACTCGAAAAACGAACCTACAGCATTCTTCATCTCCAGGTGAGTACCCGCTTCTTACTTCTCGAACTCTCTCAGTCATTTTGTTGTTGTTTTCCGCGTTGAAAGAGTGGTTGAGTTGCCGGGAGGGCAAGTCCGCTCAGGCCCTTGAGTCTACATCCATGTGGGACATTTTTTTTAATTCGGTTTTTTTTTTTTAATCCTCTCTTGTTTACATGTCTTTATGTGAGGCTTTGTCCCTTGTGTTTGCTTTCTTTCGTTTGTCTCTTGACGTGGAAACGCGGACGACTTAAGCCGTGCGTCATACCCTGAGGAGATAACATTGTTTGAGTTGAAACGTCGAGGTGGATGTCGAGGGGGGCGAGCAGTGGATTGGACTTGGTGAAGTCGAGCAGCTCCGGCGTGGCAACAATGTGCAGAATGTGAATTAGTATTTGAAGCGCGCGCAGCGGCGCAAGTTGGGGCAAAGAAGGGATGATACATTCCCTAGGAATGGTGCAGAAGTGGCCATTGTTGATAACTATTGGGCGAAATCAATTATTATTAACATAATTCAAGGTAATGTGAGCAAATGAGTTTTTGTTTAGAAGTATGCATCGAACTGGTAGCCCTTTGTATTAATCAATACCCAAGATGTAGCTCGCAGTTTTGAAAAGGTTGGTGACCCCTGGTCTAGGCTATCAGTATTTTCCATCTGTTCGCCCACTGCTAGTTTTCAGCTACGGGTCTCATTTGGTCTGTCTTTCACAGGTCATCAACGGAGCATTGCTGACAATGAACCAGTCCAACAAAAAGAGGAAAATCTCACTCGTCCTATAGAGCCACTTCCAGCTATAATCAGCAAGCAGAAAGAAAATGTCGGTGGAGGCCATCCAGCGGTCGTCGAAGCAGCCGGCGAGGCCCGCCCTTTCCGCGACGTTCCCTCGCCTGCGGCCCAAGGGCCCAGCGGGTCCTGACTTCTATCGGCAAAGTCCGCCCACGGCCAGCAGGCCCAAGCAAAGCGCCGTGGAGAGGCTGGAAGCGGACAAGGCGAAGTACGTCAAGAGCCAGGTGGCGCTGTCCAAGCGGCAGCCGGTCAGGCCTCCCGACGTGCGGAAGCCTCTGCTCAGCCCGGGCGCCACCGCTCTCAGGCCTGCCAAGAAGACACCCGGCCAGCCGAAGAGCAAGCAGGAGGCAGTGCAGCTGGACCTGCAGCATCTGAGCAGTCTGATCAGTGACGTGAGCGACGTGCCCGGTACGACTGCGTGTGCAGAGTCCACTGAATCCTCCTCTTTGCTGACTCCGGAGAAAAAGGACGCGCCGGATCCACTCTCCCGTCTTCACTGCGCCAGTCCCACCAAGGTAACTCAACTCGGCTTGATTTATGTGGCACTTTCACGACGACCGTGGCTGTCAAAGTGCTGTACATAAAAACAATAATCCAATTCCATAATACAATCATAAATAAATCCCAAAAATCGAATTTAAAAAAATACAGTACAAGTGCTCCCTTTACATTGGCATGTAGCATGCAGGAGGTGCAGTGTTTTATTCCGTCTTATTGCACGTTGTTTGAAAGCTGTTAGTAGATGAGAGCGAGAGGGAGAAGCAAGATTGAAGTCTCCAACGACCATTGTGGGGTGATTTTTAGCTCCTCGTGGTTTGTAGCTCCTCGCAGTTCTAGCATCGTAGACGAGCAGCAAACGTCTAACAAGCAGCAGCAAGCAACATTAGCAGAGCTTTTGTAACAGGCTGCCAACTCACCGGCACCTCTTCTACCAGGTGAGACTGAAAGCGCCCTGGGTAGAGAGTCCGGGATCTCCGACGTCGGGAACGGTGCGCCGAGTGGACGTCATACCGCAAGCCAGCCGCGTGAGGACTCCTCGTAGGCCGCCGCTGTTCATCCGCCAACCGCTTCAGCCGCTCCCTCTACATGCCCAGTTTCCCCTCCGCCCGGGTACCTCGCACCACCTCCTCCGCACAAAGGCCACTCCGTCTCCTCTGAAACCCGTCGCCGCTCCGCCTAAACCGGACAACCCTCTTGCCTCCCCGATTCCCGTCTTCCCCGTTTTCCCCCCTCCCTCCCCGGCCATAACCCGTCTATCCGGCTCCCCCCGCAGCAGGAAACGTCCATCTCTGACCCGCTCCAAATCAGACATGAGTGAGCAATTGTCTCGAGCCGGGACGGAGCTGGAACGCTTCTTCAACCTGTGCGGTTTGGACCCCGCGGACCTGCAGGAGTTTCCCGGGTCCGCTTCTGACATCGTGTCTCTGGCCCGCTTCCGCAGCGTCAGCGCTCCGGGGTCGGAGTGCGCCAGTTCTGGCGGGCAGGACGAAGACTGTGGCGACGAAGAGGCAGAAGAGCGTGTTCCCTACGGCGTCTCTGTCATTGAGAGGAACGCCAGGGTGATCAAATGGCTTTATGGGGTACGTCAGGCAAAGTGAGTGCATCGGATGACCGTTGGGCTGGCAAAGGTGTGTAAAGTTTCCGGCAAATGTCCATGTGGAATGTTGGAAGAGTTTCTGTGGAGATTTACTGGGCACGGTGGACCTGCATCCGCTTTATAGTTCCACATTCCAACACATGCATGTTAGCTTCATAAAGACTCTAATTCGGTGGTGTCCAAACTGCAGCCTGACGGGTGAAAATGAATCCGTGTGCCACTTACCTTCGTGGCTGACCGCTTCCTTCTGCACCGAAGCAATACAGCTGTCCGTATTTAACAAATCAGGCTTACTCAAATGTAGCTGACGTAACTACTTTCACTCGTTATTGTCTTAAAGAGAAGAAAAAAAAATCCAGACTTCCAATCTTGAGGCAACGTATGCTAATTATTCTACATCAAGCTTGTGAAGGGGATCAAATGCTTTCACATTGTCGTGTGATTTTGTTGTTGTCGCAAAGCTCAATTTATTGTGGTGTGTGTGTGGATGGATGACAAGCTATCAGCTGTGACCGTTTATTTATAGAAGTGTAATTTACTGATGGCTTATTTGGACAATGGTGCCCTAAATGGACAACTGAAAATGTTTTGTTGTTTTTTTTTTTTTGTTTTTTTTTTAAATCTGATCAATCATGGGATTGTTCAATTATTTAATCCTGTAAAAGCCTCCTAAATCCAAAACATTTGTGTATCACTGTCGAGTTTTAGAATGGCAAATAAAGTCTCACTCTGAATGGAAAAAGCGAGACGTTTAATTTTTTTTTAAGGTGCGAAACAACATCCGTTGTGGTTTGGAATAATTCTTGAAATATGCAGTCGAAAAAAATATATATATTAGAGCACCCTCGATCATGTTAATGCCTAAAGATGCACAGTATTTTGTGAAGAGTATGCTTAATTGTGCAAACTACAATTTAAAGGGTTGAAAAATAAGAGAATCGGGTGTTTTATACTAATGACAAGAACTGACATTAGTTAATGTTATGCAGTTAAAGCAGCAATAAACAACAAATCCAACAAGCCCTGAGGGTTAACCCACACGGGGTCATTGTGGGGCTTTTCCTTTCCATGACAACGAGGCGCTCTAAAGCGGCCATGCCAGCCCGAAGCCCCAGTTCACACGCTGGCTGTCAAATCACGGCCCCCATCAGTCTTCCGCCTTGCTCTCCGTGACGTGCGCGCGATCACAGCCGACAACAAGGCACTCTAAAGAGGCCGCGCTAGTGGACTATCTATCATTTTAGCCACACCCAAAAATCTCCAGTATTCAGTAGTACATAATTGTTAGTCTTTGCATGTCTTCAGTAAACAATCTCACAACATGTATAAAGTATTTGGAAACAAATCAGGGTGTTTAGGTACAGATACCTTGAAAAATATACTGAAAATACAGAACCAAGCGCAGAAGGAATGGTAGAGCTTCATAGGAGTGTGGGGAAGATTAATAAGAATTTTGGGATGTTAATACATCTTAAAAATGTATAAATAAGCCCAAAAATGTGGTGGCTACTTCACTGATTTCACCTATTGCGGGCATGATCCGGAATCTTTTTTTTTTTTTTTTTTATTTTTGTCCTGTGAGGTCACGCGTGATCCGGAACCTAATCCCCACAATAAATGAGGGATTACTGTCTATGTACTGTGTATACAGTATGAAGAGGGTCTCACTAAAGCGAGCACTGCCCCCAGTTTTTGGTAGATATACTTTTTCATGGGACAACACTGAAGAAATGAAATTGTAGTCCATGCACATTGGAGAACAATTTACATTTACTGTCCCCTCAAAATAATGCAACACAAAGCCATTCAAGACGCTGTAAAGTTATTTCCGTGTTTTGTTTCGAAATACATTAAATGTGTTTGACGATAATTGCTGAGAACAATTTATCACTGAATTGTGACGATCTATCCTTAAACTCATCTTCAGCATTTCAGTTGTCTGGATTTTTTTATTTTTTGGGCGGGGTTAAAAACAAGCCCAAGTACGCACTTGTGCTTTCTGGCGTGAGTCGACTCTCCCCTGTTAATTCAGTACTGATCGCCTTCAAGCCATCAGCGGTTGTCCGGCGCAATTGCGAGTTACAGACCTGCCAAATGTTACGGACCGTCCGTATTTTGTTCCTGAAACCGGTGAACATTGACTCGTTACAGCTGTAACACTGATTGTTGTGATGTTGGAAAAAAAAATATCCAAAGTCTGGCATTACCGGGGCATCCACATTGAACAGCTGCTATTTTATTCCGGCCTATGGCTGCCAAGCCGCGGAGGCTAAAGTTCTCTTTGCATCCGGTGCCATTACATTGTGAATCACTGATCATTGCCTCCATGGTAGCGAATGAGATACACTTCTTCCCATGTTACTTCCATGTAATTCTTGTACATGTACGCATACAAGTACATTGCACAAAATGGAAACCAAAACTATTGTCCATACATAAACTATCCAATTCAGTCTGTCAGCAATGTGATTAGTTTGTTTGCAAAATAGAGTGCTGAGTTTTAATTTTGATGTTTGCAATTTGCTTAATCTGCTTGCTTGTTTTTTATTTTTTTTTTTTTTTTATTTTAGCTCACAGGGCCCACTTTCTGTTTAAAGCCTCGTACTGTTGACCAAATTGTAGGTGTCGTCATGGTCTCATGTCAAAATGTGAGCAGCATGATGAATTTAAATACCAATTCGAATTGAAGCAGTGAATCGTGTCACAACTCATCTGAGTCACCACTCCATGCTGAGAACGTGACTCATCCACAGCCTCTCCTCACGATGATACATCTGACAATGTTCTCTCTTGTCTTGATTTGGGGAAACATCTGCTTGTTTGCTGCGTCTCTGTTATAAGGTCGATGCTCACAGATGTGGCAGATGAATTTGCCGCGACCCATCCCGCCTGTGACGACCTGGAGCCGTTGTTTTTCTTCTGTCATATGGTGGCGGGAGGCCTCGCTGTTGTCGCTCTCCACCGTGACTCTGCAGTGAGTCACGCGCTAGCAGTGTCGAACTTTGCGGTATGTTTATAAACTGTAAGCCCCAGGGTAATTCCGAGTGGCAGAAAATGATTAACAACCGCTGACCTGAGTTAAAAACGATGACAAAAACTTGTTTGGCGTTGTAATGCCAGAGGTTTAGTTTTTTTTTTTTTTCTTCAATCTACATTTAAAATAATAATAATAATAAATTCACAATGAATCAAGGTGAACCTGGAGGTGACCGCGAGGCTCTGCAACCAGATCAGGCCTGCTGCATCATTTTGTGGAACAAAGAAAATAAGCCCTATTGATCAAATAGCTTTGCAGTTATTCAATCAGCTTTTTGCATTTACCATCGAAGAACATTATATTTTCGTTGCCTTCAAAAGCCTTCAGTTACATCTGCCTCTACCATGTTTGACATGATGTGGTATTCTTTAGGAGCTGAGCTACAGTGGTACCTTGACTTGGGAGTTTTTCCAGTTGCGTTTTGTTTTTCTTTGAAATTTGAGCGCAAATTTGACCTAGGAGCTGCAAATCACGTGCATCTTTTTGCAAAAATCTGCAATAAAATTGCAAATTTTCACTTTTACTCATGTTGAAATATTACAAGCATTTTTTTTTTTTTTTATAAATTGAAGAATATTTGACCACACTATTTTCCTTGTGATTTAAAAACTAGCTATCCATCAGTTTATTTTTGTATACAGTTCCACCTCTATATCACTTTTAATGGTTTGTAACCCCACTAGACCGCAGGTTGTTGTTTGCCGCAGAAGTCACCCGCTATACTGGCAGAAATCTGCTGTTTATAACGATGTTTACAGGTTTTTACTATGGCTGCAACTAACAATTATTTTGATCATTGATTTAAAAAAATATATATAGAGATTAAGGTGCCATTTTTTTAATAAAGGGATATTTCAAATTGACTGCAGGAAAAAGCAGATGTTTGCGAATGTCTTATTTTGAGTAAAGAGATAATCTGTCTGCTTTCATGGAGGACCACAGAAATATAGGAGTGTATTTACTGTTGTGAGGCTGAAATTCCGAGAATTTGGAAAATTATAAATTGAACCGGGCTCTAAACAATTAATCGATTATCAAAATAGTTGATTACTTTGATAATCTGTCGATTTAATTTTTGTACCTCTAGTTTTTACAGTAAACTTGCTTAACTGTAATACCCTCGCATGTAGGAAAGAAGAGCCACAGTCACCTATGCACTTTCAGATGGTTTTTGAACATTGGGAGAACAGTAATATACAACGGATTTTATGCTCGCAATTTTCGTGCGTTTAGAAAGTGGTTTAAGTTTAAATGGGTTTAAAATGTGTGGGAGTCATAACATTTTATTTACAAAATGTTGAAATAAAAAAGCCTCTGTTTTCGCAATTGCTTGAGCTTTTGCCACCCGGAAGTATGTGCAACGTCACGGGGAAAGGTTCGACAGGTATGTTTGTTTACCAAAGGTGTATTTCCCCCCCGCCCCCCCCCCCCTTTTTTCTTTTTTTTTTGTATATATATATATTTATTTATTTATTTAAAAAAAAAAAAAAAAAAAAAAAAAGATTTGCCGGGCACCAAGCTGGCGCGTGTCACATTAGCGACTGTTCTGGTTGTGCTGTTTTTGCCCGTTCCCATCGCTCTTTTTCTGATAGGCATGGCGTTCTTTCGTTCCTGTCCAATCGATGAGGGGCCCTGTTTAGGAGTGACCGCAGCTGAATAAATGTCAAGTGAACACAAAACTAACCTCCCTCCAGCTGCAATGTGTGCACAATGGTGCCTTGAGATACGAGCGATTCGATTCACGAGATTTTCAAGATACGAGCCGTCGTTTGGACTATTTATTTATTTTTTTTGCTTTCACGTGCAAGCACAAACTCAAGAAACAACCACTGTAAGGTGGCAGTGACTCAACTCACTTCACAACAAGCAGCAGTTTGGTGATTGGTGAGGAATTGTTCAAACAAAACAAAAAAGGCTTCAAGCAGTTTGTCTACTACCTGTTGAAGTTTACTGTCAAACTAAACACAAAACCAAGAGAATTACACGTGTATTTAAAACTCCTACATGGCTTTTAAATCTGCAAGCTTAATGCTAGCAGGTAATGGGGAAACTCCATTGAGTGCTAACAAATACCATCTATGTGGCGGTGTTCTAACCATTAAAGCAAGGGATAGTTGAACACAAATGGTAGAGCAACACATGTAGACGGACAGTATAACAATAGTCGAGCATATCCTCTGTGAATAATGACTATTACTACTACTGAGGTATTGTGACATCTCTGGCTCCATGAACATCCATGTCTGTGTTCTGCTGCCCTAAGGTGGAACACCAGAAGGAGCAACTTAATGACCATTTAATTGATGGAAAAAGTGTGACCAAAAAACAGATGAACATTTTACATTCTATTTAATTATGTAATTACTGTGCTTTTATAAAGTACAGTATTTTTAGTCCTATTTTCCCTCATTAAAATACACAGTAATACATTTTGTTTGGGTGGGGCTGGAATAGATTAATGGCATTTCCATTTATCTAAATGGTAAAAGATGATTTGACAGTTTTGAGTTGTGTGCTTGAATTAAACGTGTATTTCAAGGCACCACAGCCCAAAGAAAACAGGAGGGTTTTATTTATTTTTTTAATAGTTACTAATAGTTAGTTTTTTTTATTTTTGCCTTTGCCATTGAATAATAATGTATTTTCTTTGCCTTCAAAAAGTTTTTCCAGTTTTTTTTTTTTTTTTTTTTTGGGGGGGGGGGGGGGGCGGGGGTCAGCAAAAACAAATTCTAATCACGGATCCAAAGTAAGTGGGTGCTTAGAAGAACCAGATGACGGAAATCGAATTGAATCTTGAAATAAAAGAAAAACGTGAGCGCAATGGGAATGTCGATTTGGCGACGCCGTGTGGGCCTAGCACTTCTACGACGAGTACTATAATGAAGCAAAGGGAGTCAATACAAGCTAGAACGCCAGCCAAGGGCCTTAAAAATAATTAGTGTGGAAGTATGTCCAAAAGAAGACGAAGCTGCTGAAATTGAGATGTGTGCTGAAAAAGGCAAAAAAGAGGGCAATAAAGTAAAATGGACGAAAAAAATATCAGTTAAGGAAAAAATATATATTCTTTACGTTGTTGATTACTGTATATTTTTATTCAGTGCAATACTGTACTGTGCTATTTTTCTCATTTAATAACACAAATGTTTTTTAAGTCACTTGGTACCACTGTATTCTATTCCTTCTCCACAGTTCTCCAATTGCAGAAGCTTGGCTAGTGTAATCTGGTTCACCTGTACATAAATGGTACCAGTGGTTTGTTTGCATCTCGTTGCAAACCATTTCTGTATTTGTATGTAGGAGTTTCTTGATTGTACTGTACATTTTGACAATGATACACCTATTGTTGATGATGATAGTTTTTTTTTTTCTCTCTCTCTTTCCTCACCAAGGAAAGCATTGTTGTGCACATCGACTTGCGTTGTATTAACAGAGCACTACTGTGTAAAGCGACACAAGACATTATGAAGGCAAAGGAGTGGAATTTTGGTCAATGGGCGAGTCAGACAATTTGTATTGTAAAAGGCTGTGATGAAAATGCGTCAGAACACATTGAGAATTGCAATATGACAAAGTGTTGCTTTTATTGTGGCAAATTATATGTTTTCTTTCCACAGTCCAGCGGCGACGTTCTCATTGAAGCTGAGTGAAAATGGAGAGCGGCTTGCTGGTGTGACATCACAGCTTAACACAAAATGCAACACATTGCATATGTCAAATTCATCACCAAGCCTGAATGAGTGTGTTTAAAAAGTGTTCTGTGCCCTTGCCTGGCATTTCCAGTGAATCGCATTTCGCTGTTGCTGGGTCAGATGTAAATACTAAGTGTCACAGGGAGATCAGTGGAAGTATCGAGACGCTCAAAGAAGAGATCCAAAGTCTCGTGGGTATTGTACGACACAGGCATTCGCAAAGTTAACTGTTTGGAACATTTGTGTTCATGTTTTGCAAAGAAAGAACGTGTATATTCTCATGTTGCCAGAGCAAGCTGTATTGTTACTTTGTGTGAAGCACTTCTGTTATAAATTTGATGACCTTACAAACACATGAGGATCTCTCAAAAACATACTTCACATTTTAAGTTATGTTGTCATTTGCGACTTGGACTCAAGTCACTGTTTTGATGATTTTTTGTTTTGTTTGTTTTTTTCCCGGACTTGGCTTATCAAAAGCTGAAAGTTTTCAAATGACACAAACTGCCAAAGACAGAAATGAATTATTTGACCTTTCATCTTTGTCTTGATGGCCAATATGTTGTTTTCAGTAGCTTTTTAAAATGATTCTGTTTCCCTTATTCTGTTTTAACAATGCTGTCTGATATGTCCTGTGGATTTATGCTGCCTCTTATGTCCAGAATTTCAGGATGTTGGTTTGTTTCCCCACTTTTGAAAAGGACACCCTGTTCCCCAAAGTATTGGTGGGAATTGTTTTCTTCTGTCTGTCTTGTAACCTATTTCGCAGATAAGCTAACAACTATCCTAGCTTTGTCTACTCCTCCTACTTCTTTTAAGTTCCCAGAAGATTGGTGAGGTGTGCCAAATTACTACCTCTTCCTGGGTAAATCTGGGGTACTTCTGCCAAATGTGGCTCTTGATTGACAGTGGAGAGAGAGTCAAAGGTGGTAAATAAATACTCGTGCGCTGTACTTAAAAGGTAAGTATGCATTTTTCAAGGTGCTTGCAAGATTTGAATGTAGTCTTTCTTCACTCATCGCTCCACCCCTCACACTCTGAGCGAAGCCACGCCCCTCAGAAATGTACACGTACGATGTGCATTGTAGAAACGTGAGCAGTAAACAAGCGGTTTGATCTATATTTTGGAATGTACAGTCAATTAAAAATATAAGAGGGGTGATAAACTTACCTGTTGACCCAATGAGGACTGTGGTGGTGAGTGGCTGGACTGCGAGCGTGTAGCACATCACCGTTAAATAGGTTTACCCTGGTTTTGTATCAAGAGCTGGCCAATTCCTTCTTTGTAACTGTTGCTGCTCTCCGGAGTTAAATAATGCAGCCAAGAAACTATAATGGTCTCCTTTTGCAAGAAGCTGCTGTGTAATCATTGGAAGTGTTCAATCTCATCGAATGGCAATGACCTATGGGGTCCCTCAAGGGTCAGTTCTTGGGTTCTGACCAAAACAAAGAGGTCAGAGCATATTACTCCAATTCTAAAGTCTTTACATTGGCTTCAAACGGAGTCGAACTCTGGACAACAACCGTCCATATAGCTGGGACAGTGAGAAAGCTCGAGTAAGCATGTCATTAACAGTATTTATTAAAGTAATTTAATTACAGTAAGTTAGCACCCATAATTTCTGTCATGTTTTTTGACCTAAATTTATGTCTGGCCAATCGTTGAATGCCCCCTCGAGGTCATTGGTGTTTTAACTTTTGTCTAAAATGCTAGAGAGTAATTTGAGCTGGGACGGGCTCCAGCATGCCCGCAACCCTTGTGAGGATAAGCTGTACAGAAAATGGATGGATGGATGGATACAGTATACAGTACACAAGTATATAGAATAAATGAACAAGTCATGTAAATAGACACATTGCTCCATCTTGTGATCGGATCAGTGATCTGTTATCGTTTTTTTTTTTAAACTTGCTGATCGGTGATCGGCCCCAAAAATCCTGATCATGTAAAGCCTATTTAAAGTTCTGCTACTGGTCTATAAATCACTAAACGGTTTAGGTCCTGAATACATGAATGAAATGCTAATGGAATATAAACCCAGTAGGGCTCTGAGATCGACAGACTCAGGTCAAATTTATGTGGCCCGCGAGTGTGCATCGACTTTGTTTCTTGCTAAAATACCAAAATTCCAAATTGGCTTCACTTTTAAAAATATTGAAATACTGCAAGCATTTTTTTTTGTTTGTTTGTTGTTACCAATCCCACTTTTGAAATAAAATTGATTCAGTTGAACAAACACTTTTGACTGTCTTTTGATTTCAAAAGTAATTATCCATTAATTTGTGTATATATAATAATATGAGGCAACCATGCATTCATCTGGGGTTCCGAGTGGAACCATAATTGCGAGTTTGACACCCCTGCCTTAAGGGGACAAAGACAAGTACGCATGTGCGTGTATGTGTGTGCGTTTTTCCTCATCCATGGGGCCCAGCCAGCGTGCCCCAGCACCTCCCCCCCCCCCCCCCCCCCGCCCCTCCTCCCTCTACCTCCACCCCCACCCCCGCTTCCGCTCTGTGCAAGGCGCTGGTCGAAGAAGTCACTTAACGGTTGAGGACTCGCCAACATGGGAGTGCAAATTGAAATTATTACGCCGGGCGACGGTGGGTCGAGATGGCCTTCTTTTTCTCCCCGTCGTGGTTTCGTTGTTGGTGGCCATTTCCAACGCTGCTGTCCCGTCTTTCTTTCTTTCCTTCTCTCGCTCCCTTTGCAGGACAGACGTTTCCCAAGAAGGGGCAGCGCGTCGTGGTGCACTATATCGGTGAGGAGCGTGAAAGTTACTCGTTTCAACCTTTTTTTGTGTGCCATTCTTTGCTTGGGCGTCGTGGGTAAAATAAGAACTGGGGGTAGTTTGTTTCCACTTACCGGGGGTTTCGTCTTCTCCTTTGGCTAGTGCTCACCGGTCAAGCGGTAAGTCATTGTGTGGTTTTTCGTTTTAATTTTCATACTAAGATGTTGTCGAATCAAACAATTGCTTTTTGACGTATATCGTATCAAGTTTTAATCGATGCCGACGTTGACTGTTTGTACGGTTTGGGCGGTTAGCCCTGCGTTCTGATGTTGGCACATTAGCCACGGGGCCCGTCGTGCTAGGTGGCTAATTGTAGCCGCTCGGCTAACTAGCTACAACGCTACAATAATTCTGGCCTGTCAAACTTTTGTTTTTTTTTAAACAATTGAACAAGATGCATACAAACACTATATAAGTGTGTATGTCAAATTTTAAAGATTAATTAATTTACATTAGACGAGCATTATCAGACATCTTTCAAAGGCAATTCCAGAATAAGTATCATTTTCCTGAGAGACTCATTACGAAAGTTACAAATCATTAAAACTGGTGAAAATGCACCAATTTCTGAGGGGAACCTCTTAATACAAAGTCAGTGGGGGTCAAGATTTTACCTTTTTTTTGTTGTTGTTGAATCTGTCTTTCGGAGTCAAATAACGCTCTTAATCTGTGTCCTATTTCCAAAAGGCTGGTATCAAAAATAAAAATGTTCCTGACAAAAATATCCATAATGTTCTTGATGGGTGATGATGGGGGTTGGAATCTCTGGACATAATACCACTACAAAATATTGGACTTTACACCGATCGATCGGTTTGATCGGTATCGGCCGATAATTAGAATTTTTATGCTGATCGGCCGATCGGCTTTCATGTCATCATTTGCCGATCAGAACAATGACGTCATCCGCAAAAGACATTTACTCCTCGTCGCCATCTCATATAAATCCTAAAGCTAGTTTATTTTTAGCCTTTTCACGCGTCTTGCGGCGTAGTACAGTAAATATCTGACAGCCAGTAAAGTTTCTTCCAATCTTGGCGGTGAAAAAAATGCATCATCTGTGTGGGACTGTTTTGCGCCGTCTCAGACAAACAACACGCAAGTTATTTGCAGTCTGTGCACAACTGAAGTACGTCGTGGGGAACGTCATCGAAATGCTTCAACACAACAAATTTGATTGGGCACCTAAAGAATGTACACGAGCCAGAGCACGCCGCATTCAAGCAACGCAGCGGGGGAAAAAAAAAGAAAAAAAGGAAAGTCCAAACAACACCTGTCCATATAGCCGGGACAGTGAGAAAGTTAGAGCATGTCATTACCAGTATTTGTTAAAGTAATTTAATTGAAATAAAGTAATTTAATTAGAGTTAGTTAGCACCCTTTTTTTTTTCTGTCATGTTGTAACGTTGGTTTGACCTAAACTTATGTCAGTGGCCAATCCTCAAATACCCCCTAGAGGTCACTGATGTTTTAACTTTTGTCTAGAGTGCTAGAGAATAATTTTGAAGATTCTCAGTGTACAGTACACAAGTATATACAATAAATGAACAAGTCAGGTAAATAGACACATTGCTCCATCTTGTGATCAGATCTATCGTTTTGTTAAAACTTGCTGATAAGTAATCGCCTCCAAAAATCCTGATCGTGTAAAGCCTTCAAAATATGCATGTGATGTGCAGATATTTGGGTGTTGTCATCAAGACATTGTATACTGTAGTATCTGTGACTTTGAATGTGTGTGTGGCTTTGAAAGGGGGTGGCCTGGGCTGGTGAGTGACGTGGGAGTTGGCGAAGGAGAATGTAGAGAGAATGTGACTGGCTAACCCGTTAGCCAGTCTGCATGTTATTCTGCGGGATTTGTGGCCATCGCCAGCTTGTGTATGAATCTGCTTATTACGTGTTTGCTTTTTTTTTTTTTTTTACCATTTGCTCAATAAAGCGATTAAAAGTGCACCAGCAGCTGTCTATCCTTGACCACCTGTGGAGGGATTACAATTTCTTCTAACTAGTGGTGGTAGACTTGATTAAATTAGCTAATGATGTTTACCATAGATGTGCAGTAGCGTAAACCAATTTCTGCTTTGCAGTAGACAAATTGCACTAATATAAGTGTGAAATGATCTTTGTCTTTTATGCACTTTCCTCCTGACTCGTGCTTATTGCTGCATGAGTTTGCAGTAACATTAATCCATGAGGAACAATGATCACAATTTCCTGCGATAGGGCAAAAAATCTGCAATATAAAATTAGATGCGTAGAATTAAAAAATCTTCAATATAGTGAAGCAAAAAATGGGCCGGGGTATGGCAAGGTACAACTGTACTGCTTAAACACACATACAAACAGCTAGAGCTGAAACTAATATTTTAATAATCGATTTATCTTGATTATTTTTTTCAATTAATTGGATAAAACATTTTAAATATCAATCCCTTTATTCAAAAACAGGACATTACTTCAAATTGTCAGCTCAGAAAAATAACATAAAACGACTATGAATCAGTTACTGGTTTGGTTCATCAGAAACTTGGCAAAAATTGTAATTTTCCAAAGAAAAAGCAGATGTTTGCAAATGTCTTATTTTGATTAAAAACAAAGATAATCAGTCTGCTTTCATGGAGGACTACAGAAATCAGAGAATATTTATTCTTGAGAGGCTGAAATAAGAGGATTTGGACAATTCATCCATCCATCCATTTTCTGAGCCGCTACCTCCTCACTAGGTTCGCGGGCGTGCTGGAGCCTATC